>NC_064638.1:1037582673-1038182673 GCF_023864345.2 Schistocerca serialis cubense
GCAGCCCACATAACATAGCTGTCATGTATTTCCTTCTGCATGACAATTTCCTGCCGCACTTTGCAGGGGCAATGAAGATGCTCTTTCAGCGGTTTCGATGGGAAGTGTTTGATCACCCACAATAGAGTCCATAATTGACTCTCCATGAGTTTCATCTCTGCTCACATGAACAACTGGCTATGAAGACAACGTTCTGGCACAGACAACGAGCTGTAGACCAGCGTAGAGATTTGCTAAGAAGCACAGGCGGCTGTCTTCTATGAAGAGGGTATTTGAAAGTTGGTACAAAGCTACGACAAATGTCTAAATCGTAGTGGCGACTATGAACAGAAGTAGCTAGTAGCTGCAAGGTGCAGCTAACTGTTGCAAATAAAACATTTTTCCATTTAGCTACGATCGGACCTTACTTTCCGAATAGGCCTCGTAATAATCAACTACATCACGAATCGATTGCGTAGCATCCAAGTTATTTTCAAAGGGCAACCAAGGCATCCAGAATCAGTGTAGTTGCTGTGAATCCATTCAAGTATTTGAAAATCTTATACAGTAAAAACGTGAAATGAGGAAACGCTGCGACAATTTCATGGTAGACCCGTTGTATCTGGCTTCATTAAAAAATCTAAGGTCAATGCAGTTATAAACTGACTCCCACTGTGTGTGCCAGATGTTTACCAGAGTTTGTGAGTGTAATTAGCGAGTGCACTCCATTCACTGTTGAGCAGCCAATTACAGATAGTGGACTGCAGTGCACGCTCGATGTTCGGCGATCTGTTGGCAGCGATTAGAGTGTGCGCAGCAAGGCAACAGTATAGGACACGTACGTCAGGGACACACACGAAACTATAATTACCCGCGTACCTGTAAAGCGGTTGCTACGTGCCGGAGCTATACTACACCGGTACCCTGGCTCCGCGAGGGTGTTTACAAAGGGAAGTCAAGGAGTGGTAGAAGTGGACGTATACACTGGCGACTCACTTCCATACAAAGCACAGCTTAAGTGACATCCGGCAACATGTAATAAGCTCCACACAAAGGAATGTATGCAGAGCAAAAGGAGTGTATGTGGAACAGTGTAACAGAAGTAACTCATTAGGACTGTACGCTGCTGGCCACCAGTAAGTTCTGGCAGAAGTGTCTCCCTTGCACAAGAGGAATAACATGATGTTATCGCTAGCAAATAGTGCTCAACTCCGATTTCCGAATGAGAAGTAGAAGGCGTAAATGTACAGAATGTACAAGACCTTACCCCTATATGCTTTGTGCGGTTGAGCTGAAGATCTAATCTGTTGCATATCCTTGCATGTAATACATATCATTTATTGGACGCCGCCTTGACAGTGTTTTTAATTTTAATGGTCAGCTGTGTAGAAAGGCTGTAAACTTAGGCTTGCACCGGACACGCTGTGTTACCTGATTCTCAGCCATGAAGAGCTGTCAGTCTTAGCGGAAACGAGAAACAAAATTTCTGTCCGCCACGTCGATGTCAGCATATGACTGTGTTTCATCGTGGTACAGTATTTGGTCTGGGGGGGAATGTGTTTGTCTGTTACTAACACTCCGAATGGTACAGAGTACCACGCTACGATAAGACGTGTGTGTGTGTGTGTGTGTGTGTGTGTGTGTGTGTGTGTGTGTGTGTGTTTGTGTGTGTGTCTGAATCTGTTTGTGTTTGTAAGCAGTGGGTAGAACGCAATGACACTGATTAGAAAAGACACATTTAGTTACCTTTTTAACCAACTACACTGATAGTACATCGGAATAACTCCCTTGCGCCCGCACGCACTTGCTCTATAGTTGTTTCTTTTGCTGGTAGCATCTGTGGAACTCACCTTCTGGTATACAAGCAACAGCACTTACTTCAGTTGCTTGCATGTCATGTACTATTGCAATATAGTGTTTTTAACGATAAATTTCAGTTCTGGTAATAAACAAAATCACACAGGGCCTTATCGGGAGAATAAGCAAGTTGTGGTAACACTGCAATGGTCTTTGACCGTCAAAAACTGCCCAACAGACAATGCGACGTGGGGTGATTGTTGAGCCTAGGAGCAAATACAGGAGTTCACACTTCAAACTGCTGCTCCTGCTTTGATTCTACTGGTCGGTGTCTGGAAACTATTGGCGGACGCCGTGATTTGCACGCGCGACTGTTTCGAACATTAAAAGTATGCAAACTCACTTTGGAAAATAGCGTTGCACATGTGTTTATAACACTTCCCTCCAAAAGGCAAACAAAAAGCATGCAACTGCGGCAACATTAATTTAAAATAAAAAGCTAGCTGAAGTAAGAGAAAAACGAACTTATAAGTAATGGTAGATCAATAAAGCTATATTGAAAATCAATAACTCCGTTCCAGCAATTTTATTTACGTCGTAAAATTTATGGAAAGGAAAGAAAGTAGTTTTATAATGAAACAAAAATTTACAATCTGTAATGCACATCAATGCAGCTTATCTGTTCGTTGTTGGAGAAGCGTCGCGGCTTGTGGTGTTACAAAGTTATTGCAGCAACTCCGTTCGTCGTAGTTCAATGGCGAAGTATCCTGGTAAAATCTCCCATAGGATATGCTCCAAATTCATCTGAAGTGGTGTTTAACAGCACACTGGCTACTGGTCATAATCTACAGCTTTCGTATGTACACGTCTATAATTCGTTTGTGTGTAAAACGAATTCTAGTTTATACAACATGATAGTTTCGAACACAATTAAACTGTTCGTCGCATTATTAAAAATACAGCCATGCTACACCATATGTGAATATTTAATCTAAGAAAGAAACAGAAATGACAGAAAAAGAAGAAAAAAATATGTATCACTAATGGCTATATCTTCACAACGTCCAGAATACGAAAAATAATTATTGATATACTATAAAGCCCCCAACGAGAGCAAAAATATTTAGAAAAAACCCTCAGTATTTCTGCTACTATTCTTTAACCATGACTTCCAGTTTTTATGAAAATAACTTTCTGAGGTAAAATTCATGGATCTTGAAATTTTCCCTTCGTAAATACTCCATGAAATTTCGGGATTGCACCCGCATTACGTCGACTTCTTGCCACGATATTTCGGCTGACAACCATTCAGCTATCATCAGGTAAGTGTTATAGTGTTATTTACTGGAGACCGCCAGTTCAAATCGCTAAGTCTATACCAAAAATTGGCGCGGAGACGCATAGGTAGAGGCAGCCCCTGCAACTACATGAATGTACTCTGTCGAGTTTCGACCTCTTCGAATATTGCTGCATCTATGACGTGCAGGCGCATGTGTAATGGTGATATTACATTCACTTTCTGTTGGAATGCGAACTCACGGAGTTAAAATTCAGATGTTAAAACTAATAACTTTGTCGGTAGACGTGTCACTAGGCATAAAATGTTTTCTTTCTGAAGAAATTAAAGAAATAGCCGAGTCCCACGCCTTAACCAGTTGAAAGCAGCCATCACGATTAATAAAATATTACACTCAACATATTTCCACCGACTCCTTAATAATCTAACAGTAGTAGGATCTCGTCGAGGCCAAGATTTCCGTGGCTTAAAATGGTTCAAATAGCTCTAAGCACTATGGGACTTAACATCTGAGGTCATCAGTCCCCTATACTTAGAACTACTTAAACCTAACTAACCTAAGAACAGCACATCTGAGGTCATCAGTCCCCTATACTTAGAACTACTTAAACCTAACTAACCTAAGTACAGCACATACATCAATGCCCGGATCAGGGTTTGAACCTGCGACCGAAGCAGCAATGCAGTTCAGGACTGAAGCGCCTATAGCCGCTCGGCCACAGCGGCCAGCTTTCTGTGGCAAAGTAATCTATGGAATGTCCTGTGGAGATACAATGCTCGGCTATGGTTGACTTACTGGGCTGCAGTCGACGAGATTGGCGATTATGTTCAACGCATATTTCGCGCACTGCGTGCACTGTCTAGCCACTGTAGGCTTCAACACAGAGACAAAGTATTCTGTAGGTTCCTGCCCTCCGTCATATCAGATAGTCTTTTGCCGAGTCGAGAAGAGCCCAACTCTTCGTAAGTGGGAAGAAGATTACTTTTTTCGAAGCATTATTGCCGGCGTACGGGAGGAACGGCCAGGGCTTCAACCGCTCCTTCTCCTCTTGAACTTGTGGGTCATTACGTTTCTTCTTCCTTAAAGCTGTGCTGATCTCATGTGGAGAATAACCATTATCTTTGAATACAGATCCTAGATGTTCCAGTTGGTCTGTGAGGCTGTCTCCATCAGACACAACAATCAAAAACAACTGCCATGATGAGAAACATAGAAGTAGATATCCTTAGTATAGCAAAGCAGCTTAAATCGCTTAACAAAGGCGAGGCCTCCGGTCCAGATTGTATACCAGTCATGTTCCTCTCAGTATATGCTGGTACAATAGCTCCATACTTAGCAGTTATATACAACCGCTCGCTCACAGAAACATCCGCACGTAAAGACTGAAAAATTACTCAAGTCACACCAATACCCAAAAAGGGAAATAGGAGTAATCCGCTAAATTACAGGTCCACATCACTAACGTCGGTTTGCAGTACGGTTTTGGAACATATACTGTATTCGAACATTATGAATTATCTCGAGTAAAACGATTTATTGACTCATAGTCAGCACGCACTCAGAAAATATCGTTCTTGTGAAACGCAACTAGCTCTTTATAATCATGGAGTAACGAGTGCTATAGACAGGGGATGTCAAATTGATTCCACATTTTTTGATTTACAGAAGGCCTCCGACACCGTTCCTGATAAGCGTCTTCTAACCAAACTGCGTGCCTATGAAATATCACTTTAGTTGTGCGACTGGATTCGTGATTTCCTCTCACAAAGGTCACAGTTCGTAATAATAGACGGAAAGTCATCGAGTAAAACAAGTAATATCCGTGTTCCCCAAGGAAGTGTTATAGGCCCTCTATTGTTCCTGATATATAGTAACGACGTAGGAGACAATCCGAGCATCCCTTTTAGACTGTTTGCAGATGATGCTATCACTTACCGTCTTGTAAACTCATCACATGACCAAAACAAAATGCAAAACGATTTAGGTAAGATATCTGTGTGGTACGAAAAGTGGCAATTGACCCTGAGTAGCCGAGCGGTTCTAGGCGCTTCAGTCCGGAACTGTGCTGCAGGTTCGAATCCTGCCTCGGGCATGGATGTGTGGGAAGTCCTTAGGTTCGTTAGGTTTAAGTAGTTCTAAGTCTAGGGGACTGATGACCTCAGATGTTAAGTCCCATAGTGCATAGAGGCATTTGAATTGACCCTGAATAAAGAAAAGTGTGAAGTTATTTCACATGAGTACTAAAAGAAATCCGCTAAATTTCGCTTAGGTGATAAGTCACTCAAACCTGAGGGCTGAAAATTCAACTAAATACGTAGGGATTACAATTACGAATAAGCTAAATTGGAACGATCACATAGACAGTGTTGTGGATAGAGCAAACCAAAGACTGCGATTCACTGGCAGAACACTTAAAAGGTGCAACAGGTCTACTAAACAGACTGCTTACACCATGCTTGTCCGCCCTATTCTGGAGTACTATGCGGTGTGGGATCCGCATCAGTGGGGACTGACAGATGACGTCGAAAAAGACGAAGAACGACAGCACGTTTCGTATTATGGTGAATAGGGGAGATAATTCGACAGACATTATACGTCAGCTGGAGTGGCAATCATTAAAACAAAGGTATTTTCCGTTGTGACGGGATCTTCTCATGAAATTTCAATTATCAGTTTTTTCTCCCGACTGCGAATACCCACCTACATAGGGAGAAATGATTACCACGATAAAATAAGAAAAATCAGGGCTCACGTAGAAAAATTAAGTGCTCTTTATTCCCGGCGCCGTTCGTGAGTGTAACGGTAGAGGGACAGCTTGACGGTGGTTCATTGAACCCGCTGCCAGGCACTTCATTGTAAATAGCAGAGTAATGACGTAGACATAGATGAAGATGCCCCGTACACATTCGAAGGTCACCTATGGTTTGTGTTGGGTAGCGGCAGCTAGAAGCCTGAAAATACAGGTCTTTATGTATGAGTTTACAGTAAAAGAAATATCCCAATTGACCAAGTCGTCCAGAAATGGTAGACAGCCGCACTTTCCCACTTCCATCGTAAATTTAATACTCTCGTGGATATAATTCAGATGCTGCAAAAAGCGTAACAGTTCTTATTCACCGTGGGGCTACATTACAAAAGTTGAAACTTGGGCTTTAATGTTTCTTTGGAAAGTTGGCCTCTGATTCTGCTGTTGCGTGCTTACACAAACTCTGACTCTGAGATATTATTATCTCGAGTGATAGCGAGCAAACAGCTGTTGAGAGTAGTCGGTCGCAGCCTTGCGCGGAAGGAATCCGCGCATCAGGAGAGGTCGCAGCCTGCTAGTGCATGCTAGTAGCGATGGAGGAGAATTTGGTATTAATCGAGGAGTTTTGGTAATTCGCCTTTTTGCTGCGCGTAATGATTGCTTGCTTGGGCACTGGAGGGATTTTGTCAGATTTTCGTAAGCATACATTGAGAGTGATGTTCGTACTTTTGTTGTGGACAGATATGAGATTATTAATTATAGACATTGTGGTATAATTAAAGTTTTCAAACAGTTCAAGGAAAAGATAGGTCTGAGTAAAGTTTGCAAATGTTTGAATGTTCATTTTCATAATATAGTAAATTAAAAGTTTTTATTGATTCCTTTCATTTTTTACACCGGTTACGGCTTGTTTGCCAAACCCCTCCTGATCGTTCACTTTCCATACATAAAAGAAAAACATAGGAGTAGTTGCATCAGTAGTTGTAAGCATGCATTGCACTCTCCACGGATCGTAGCATTTCTTTTGAAACATTTTAGTATGTTGCCAGTCACGCAGTTCCAACGGCAAGACGAGGTAAGTTGCCTGTTGCGTACAGGGACATTGCTGTGCAATTGTTTGGAGGTGTTAGAGAATATTTTAAAATTCCCAGTCAGATACTAGAGAATTAATTTTTCATGATTTGTAGGAAGAGAAATCAATTTATTCTCTGTCAGAATATTGACATGTTCGATAGTAGGAGGTTCCAGAAAATTTTTCAACACTGATATGTCGGAATAAGGGTTTTCATAATACAAGTTGTACAGCTACATATAATATTTTATGATAACGATAATAAAGTTTCGCTAGAACAGCCTTGCAAATTTAAAGAAAATGTATAGTTAACGATAAAATTGTCAGCGACCGAGCTTTACGTCTTTCACCACGCTAATAATAATTACAATTTTTGATAGAACAAATTTCAAAGTATCATGCACATATTGGTAGAAGACTTTTGGATTATGTTGTTCCAAACCAAGTCCTCGTCAAGGCCCTTCATAGGAAGGTCTGCACCCAGAGGGCCAATTTTCTCAAAATATTCACTGTTCAATAAATAGTAGTTTGAGGAAAAGCCATGATGAAATGGCACAATTATATTGGCTTTGAACTTACTTCTGATGAGTGATAATGAAACCATGAGAGGGACTCTAGCGAAGAGAGAAACGAAATCGAAGCTTGGTAATAAGACAGACGCACTGAGCAGGAGTGACATGAGTGACGTATCATGAATGTAATGAAAGATAAATTGCGAAATTATATCAATAGCAACTATAGCTAAACGGAGTTCTAAAAATTATGTCGTTATAAACACTTTCTGTCGTTATAAACACTTTCTAAAAATTCCGTTTAAGTGATCAGGTATCCCAAATCCCCATGCACTACGCAATCCCTACTGCAAAGGCTTTTTGACAAATTGAAGAAATTTATTCGCTACTTTTACATATACCGCAACAATGGGTGTATTTAAATCCTCTTGGTCTTAGGAACTTCAACATAGACTTCGAATTACCCCAGAGGAAAGAGGTCCCGCGTCGTGCACTATTGTAACGTCGGGAGTCAATACGCAATAGTATTTTATTGCAGTAAACTACTTTACAGTACGGCTCGTAGCTTTGAATCCGTTGGCGGTGACAGAAACAGTCGCTTGTACCTTAGCGTGGCTCATTCGCATCTGTCGCTAGCCTAGCCATGGGAAGCGGTACCTGTGTCAATTCGAGCGACAGAATATTCAAACCCATAAGAATCTAAATAAACTATATTAAATATAATTCAATTTAGTTAAAAGTCAATATATTGTCCTTTGCTATTAAAAAGAAGATTGTGTAAAAATCTGAGCTTTCTAGCTAGCATACTTTCAGAGTTAGAGAAAATTACCTAAAACACCTCAAACCGACACTTGTAAGATTAAAGTCAGTTAGGATTCATAACAGTTTTTCTTTTAGTATCATTTGGAATCATTACTGAAGTTCACAAAATGTTAGATCAATTTGTTTGAATTTTCATATTCAAAAAGTTAACTACTTTTCATTTTCATAATATAAAATTCAGAAAAGATTATTATTTAATTAATATCTATTGGCTTTGTTGTTGTGGAATGAATGAGAATGAGTGATAGTGTGTAAGATGAGTTTTCTTTTCGTTTGGTTTTGTTAAACATTTTTTTTTAATATTCGCATGATGAAGTGACGTAAATGCATCTGCGAATGTTGATTGGCGTAAGACAGTTTTAGACCGGAAAAGAACTGGAAGGATTGTTTTGATTGGCTGGTCATTTTGAACAACCAATCAGAGTTAAGCATTTCCCTCGCATTGCAAGTAGATATAGGCCTTTGAAGGAACGGCAGTGGGGAGTCGCTAGTCATCTATCAGACGTGCAGGTCATGTTGAACGCTTCCGTCTTTGTTTTGTGTAAAATGAAGAAATAATTGACTTCTCGCGTCCAGATTGTGTGCCCGTAATAGCAATTGAATTTACGGACAGTTTTGTGAAATTTGGAAGTTTTTCGATTGTTTTGTTGGAAAGAGAACCGCGTGTGAACTTTCGGGCTTAGTTAAAATTCCCGCTCGCATGTTTCGTATTCGTTTATGGAATATTTGGCGAGCAATTTCAGTAATAGAAAACCACTGAAAAGGACTGAATCTGAAACTCATAAATAGTATGGGAGAATTTCACTGTGAATCACGTAATAATTCGGGTTGGCCTTAAGTGCATTTCTGGATGTTTTGCGTGTGAAATATATTGCATGACTGTGAACTGAGAACAGTCATTCTGTTAGTTATGTAAATTCAGACTGATCGTGGGTGTTTTTTGTTGAACTAAGGAAATAAATACACTCGTTTCAGAATTTTGACCTTTTACTATAGAGATGATGCAATCGCCCTACACCAGAAAAATGTTATATTACAGGATAGCTTTCTACTCGAGTTTACGCGGACTTTGCAACATAACTATCGACAACATTTTTCATCAACGCTGCTTTTAACGTCGTCTGAACAGTATCTACATATGCAGAGGAACGGGCTGGTGATCCAACGCCGTACTCAGGTAGGTGGAACTTTAGTAGTGCGCAGTACGACGAAAGAGAGTGATCAAACATTTACGCTGCAATATCATTACCCGCCCCACCGCAATACGGGTACCAGACCATGTATTTCGTTCGTCCCGCTCGTTTCAGGCTTGCACCTGACCTTCTGCGTAGCGTTCCAATGCACTTCCACTAACAATATTTTGCAAGTTTAGTATTTTTCTTGCTGAATACCATCCGTCGCGATACCTTTGTACGTAGAACTCAGCTGTTTTCCTCGCGTTCTTTCAGCATCACACTGAGGAAGGAGTTCATCTAGTTTCTCTTGGTTTGTGAATACATTTATTTTTTTCAAACTACCCAAAACTCGACATATGTGAACGTAACTAACAGTATATTATCTACATTTTCTCCCTTTTTATACGGGTATTGGGGCGGTGTAACACTCTTTTTGTTACAGATAAAATATTTTCTGCATCAGCCACTTGTTTATTTTGCCACTGCGTGTTTCGATAGTTCACACCATCATCTTCAGGTGGAGAATAAGTTGTTTACATAGTTGGTGTTGTTGAAGAGTAGCGACGTATTTGACAAGTTGTAGATCAAGGGTAGCACAGGTCATTTTGCGTCTTTCGCTTATGATAAAAACTGTTGGTTTAGAAAAGACACTTTTGTAGTTAAAAAACATGAATTTATGACTATGAATTGTACTTACAAGAACGGTGTAGTTGTAAACAGTTTCCATGCTGCTGCCTGAAGTGTGTCCTCTCCACTGCATATTACATTTACACTGTCACATCAAAGGTTAAATGGCTTCTACATAAATATGTAACTGTGACAGAAATAGATGGGCACAGTGGCAGTGTAACGTAGTTGACAGGTATAGTGTTAGGAAAAGAGTGAAGGAGATAGCGCCGATGGGAAGGAGGCGGGGGGAATGATAATTAAGAGAAAGAAAAAGTAGATGAGAGCCAGTGATAATGACAGACAAAGTATATGACAATGCCAACAAAGAAGAGAGACATAGCGATAGCAAGAAGATACTGTAGCAGGAGGAAGGAACGAATGAGATGTTAACAGTGCGAGAGAGCAAGACATGGCTGAAGTTATGAAGACTGTAATTGCTTTCATGTTCGATACAGATAAACCTCGAGTAGTAAATATTACAATTATTCCGAAACTAGTAATCGGTTTTTGAAAAATGAAACACCACTGATTTTGTCTTTTTTACATCCTCGATACTAACAGCATACTATAGTTCCATTAGCAAAAGATACGTTTATACTGACATCTCTGTATTTAATACAGCTATCAAAAGGGGCTGTGCTTAGTTTTGTGAGGACATTCTCAAAATGTATCTACACTCATGCTCATAAATAATGCTGATACATGGTGAAACAATGCTCTGGTGGCGGTTTGCGGGCTTAAATCAGCTCGGCGTATGAGCATGCGGTGCATTTGACCTACGGTCGTCGCACGGTGGCGCTGTCAGCAGTCGACATACGCAGAGGAGTGTTGGTGCATGTCAGAGTACGGTGCAGCGAATAAGTGGGCACACGTTTACAGACATGCTAATGGCGACTGTATGTTGCAAATGGCTGAAAGAACACATATTGATGACGTTATGAGGGGTAAAATACAAGGGCGACTGGAGGCTGGTCAAACACAGCAGGTTGTAGCACGGGCGCTCCGCGTGCCACAAAGTGTGATCTCACGATTATGGCAACGACTCCAGAAAACAAGAAACCTGTCCAGGCGCTACAGTACGGGACGTCCACAGTGTACAACACCACAAGAACACCGATATCTCAGCATCAGAGCCCGCAGACGGCCACGGAGTACTGCAGGTAGCCTTGCTCGGTACCTTACCGCAGCCACTGGAACAGCTGTCTCCAGACACACAGTCTACAGACAACTGAACAGGCATGGTTTATTCGCCCGGAGACCAGCAAGGTGCATTCCACCGACCCTGGTAACAGGAGAACCCGTAAAGCCTAGTGTCAAGAACACAGTACATGGTCATGGGAACAGTGGTCCCAAGTTATGATCACGGACGAGTCCAGGTATAGTCTGAACTGTGATTCTCGCCGAGTTTTCATCTGGCGTGAACCAGGAACCAGATACCAAGCCCTTAATGTCCTTTAAAGAGGCCTGTATGGAGGTCGTGGTTTGATGGTGTGGGGTGGGATTATGACTGGTGCACGTACACTCCTGTATGTCTTTGACAGAGGAACTGTAACAGGTCATGTTTATCGGGACGTCATTTTGCACCAGTATGTACACCTTTTCAGGGCTGCAGTGGGTTCCACCTTCCTCCTGATGGATGATAACGCACGGCCCCACCGAGCTGCCATCGTGGAGGAGTACCTTGAAACAGAAGATATCAGGCGAATGGAGTGGCCTCCCCGTACTCCAGACCTAAACCCCATCGAGCACGTCTGGCACGCTCTTGGTCGACGTATCACTACACGCCTTCAAACCCCTAGGACACTTCAGTAGCGCCGACAGGCAATGGTGCAAGAATGGGAGGCTATACCCCCGCAGCAGCTCGACAGCTCGACCACCTGATCCGGTATACGCCAACCCGTTGTACGGCCTGTGTACGTGTGTATGGTGATCATATCGCACATTGATGTCGGGGTACATGCGCAGGAAACATTGGCGTTATGCAGCACATGTGTTTCGGGACGGTTTTCTCAACTTATCACCAATACCGTGGACTTACAGATCTGTATCGTGCGTGTTCCCTATGTGCCTATGCTATTAGCGCCATTGTTGTGTAGTGCCACGTTGTGTGGCACCACATTCTGCAATTATCCTTAATTTATGAGAATGAGTGAAGATGAATGCAATGAAGGAAAAAAGTCGCAACACCAAAAAATAATTAATATACAGTTATAAAATTTGAGGAATACATTTGTCTAGGTAACATATTTAACCCCCCCCCCCCCATGAACCAGTGATACAGATGGCCGTACCGTAGGTGCAACCACAACGGAGCGGTATCTGTTGACAGGCCAGACAAACGTGTGGTTCCTGAAGAGGGGTAGCAGCCCTTTCAGTAGTTGCAGGGGCAACAGTCTGGATGATTGACAGAGCTGGCCTTGTAACACTAACCAAAACAGTCTTGCTGTGCTGGTACTGCGAACGGCTGAAAGCAAGGGGAAACTACAGCCGTAATTTTTCCCGAGGGCATGCAGCTTTACTGTATTGTTAAATGATGATGGCGTCCTCTTGGGTAAAATATTCCGGAGGTAAAATAGTCCCCCATTCGGATCTCCGGGCGGAGACTACCCAGGATGACGTTGTTATCAGGAGAAAGAAAACTGGCGTTATACGGATTGGAGCGTGGAATGTGAGATCCCTTAACGGACAGGTAGGTTAGAAAATTTAAAAATGGAAATGGATAGGTTAAAGTTAGATATAGTGAGAATTAGTGAAGTTCGGTAGCAGGAGGAGCAAGACTTCTGGTCAGATGAATACAGGGTTATAAATACAAAATCAAATAGGGGTAATGCAGGAGTAGATTTAATAACGAATAGGAAAATAGGAATCCGGGTAAGCTGCTATAAACAGCATAGTGAACGCATTGTTGTGGCCAAGATAGATACGAAGACCACGCCTACCACAGTAGTACAAGTTTATATGCCAACTAGCTCTGCA
The DNA here is from genome assembly GCF_023864345.2 of Schistocerca serialis cubense. NCBI lineage: Eukaryota > Metazoa > Arthropoda > Insecta > Orthoptera > Acrididae > Schistocerca > Schistocerca serialis. The sequence goes on from NC_064638.1 coordinate 1,037,595,720, forward strand.
GATGACGAAGAAAATGATGAAATGTATGATGAGATAAAAGAAATTATTCAGATAGTGAAGGGAGACGAAAATTTAATAGTCATGGGTGATTGGAACTCGATAATAGGAAAAAGAAGAGAAGGAAACGTAGTAGGTGAATATGGAATGAGAGGAAGGAATAAAAGAGGAAGCCGCCTGGTAGAATTATGCACAGAGCATAACTTAATCATAGTTAACACTTGGTTCAAGAATCATAAAAGGAGTTTGTATACATGGAAGAAGCCTGGCGATACTGGAAGGTCTCAGATAGATTATGTAATGGTAAGACAGAAATTCAGGAATCAGGTTTTAAATTGTAAGACATTTCCAGGGTCAGATGTGGACACTGACCACAATCTATTGGTTATGAACTGTAGATTAAAACTGAAAAAACTGCTAAAGGTAGGAATTTGAGGAGATGGGACCTGGATAAACTGAAAGAACCAAAGGTTGTAGAGAGCTTCAGGGAGAGAATTAGGGAACGATTGACAAAATGGGGGAAAGAAATACAGTAGAAGAAGAATGGGTAGCTTTCAGAGATGAAATAGTGAAGCCAGCAGAGGATCAAGTAGGTAAAAAGACGAGGGCTAATAGATATCCTTGGGTAACAGAATAAATACTGAATTTAACTGATGAAAGAAGAAAATATAATAATGCAGTAAATGAAGTGGGCAAAATGGAATACAAACGTCTCAAAAATGAGATCAACAGGAAGCGCAAAATGGCTAAGCGGGGATGGCTAGAGGACAAATGTAAGGATGTGGAGGCGCATATCACTTGGGGAAAGGTAGATACTGCCTACAGGAAAATTAAAGAGACCTTTGGAGAAAAGAGAACCACTTGCATGAATATCAAGAGCTGAGACGGAATCCCACTTCTAAGAAAAGAAGGGAAAGCAGAAAGGTAGAAGGAGTATATAGAGGGTCTATACAAGGGCGATGTTCTTGAGGACAATATTATAGAAATGAAAGAGAATGTAGATGATGATGAAATAGGAGATATGATACTGCGTGAAGAGTTTGACAGAGCACTGAAAGACTTAAGTCGAAACAAGGCCCCGGGAGTAGACAACATACCATTAGAAATACTGACAGCCTTGGGAGAGTCAGGCCTAAGAAAACTCTACCATCTGGTGAGCAAGATTTATGAGACAGGCGAAATACCCTCAGACTTCAAGAAGAATATAATAATTCCAATCCCAAAGAAAGCAGGTGTTGACAGATGTGAAAATTACCGAACTATTAGTTTAATAAGCCACGGCTGCAAAATACTAACACGAATTCTTTACAGACGAATGGAAAAAATGGCGAATCCGACCTCGGGGAAGATCAGTTTGGATTCCGTAGAAATGTTGGAACACGTGAGGCTATACTGACCCTACGACTTATCTTAGAAAATAGATTAAGGAAAGGCAAACCTACGTTTCTCGCATTTGTAGACTTAGAGAAAGCTTTTGACAATGGTGACTGGAATACTCTCTTTCAAATTATGAAAGTGGCAGGGATAAAATACAGGGAGCGAAAGGTTGTTTACAATTTGTACAGAAACCAGATGGCAGTTATAAGAGTCGAGGGGCATGAAAGGGAAGCAGTGGTCGGGAAGGGAGTGAGACAGTGTTGTAGCCTATCCCCGATGTTATTCAAAAAATGTGTGTGAAATCTTATGGGACTTAACTGCTAAGGTCATCAGTCCCTAAGCTTACACTCTACTTAACCTAAATTATCCTAAGGACAAACACACACACCAATGCCCGAGGGAGGACTCGAACCTTCAACGGGACCAGCCGCACCAGCAGCGCCTCAGACCGCTAAGCTAATCCCGCGCGACCCGATGTTATTCAATCTGTATATTGAGCAAGCAGTAAAGGAAACAAAAGAAAAATTCGGAGTAGGAACTAAAATCCATGGAGAAGAAATAAACACTTTGAGGTTCGCCGATGACATTGTAATTCTGTCAGAGACAGTAAAGGACCTGGAAGAGGAGCTGAACGGAATGGACAGTGTCTTAAGAGGAGGATATAAGATGAACATCAACAAAAGCAAAACGAGGATAATGGACTGTAGTCGAATTAAATCGGGTATGCTGCGGGAATTAGATTAGGAAATGAGACATTAAAGTAGTAAATGAGTTTTGCTATTTGGGGGGCAAAATTACTGATGATGGTCGAAGTAGAGAGGATATAAAATGTAGACTGGCAATGGCAAGGAAAGCGTTTCTGAAGAAGAGAAGTTTATTAACATCGAGTATAGATTTAAGTTTCACGAAGTCGTTTCTGAAAGTATTTGTATGGAGTGTAGCCATGTATGGAAGTGAAACATGGACGATAAATAGTTTAGACAAGAGGAGAATAGAAGCTTTCGAAATGTGGTGCTACAGAGAATGCTGAAGATTAGATGGGTAGATCACATAATTAATGAGGACGTATTGAATATAATTGGAGAGAAGAGAAATTTGTGGCGCATCTCGACTAGAAGAAGGGATCGGTTGGTAGGGCATATTTCGAGGCATCAAGGGACCACCAATTTAGTATTGGAGGGCAGCGTGGAAGGTAAAAATCGTAGAGGGAGACCAAGTGATGAATACACTAAACAGATTCAGAAGGATGTAGGTTGTAGTAAGTACTGGGAGATGAGGATAGAGTAACATGGAGAGCTGCATCAAACCAGTCTCTGGACTGAAGACCACAACAATAACAACATGTTTAAGTGATTAACATTGCAAGAACACAGTTTCACGGAAGCACGAGATAAGCCATTGTAAATGTGAAACGCTGGTACCTTAATATCCGGTGTAACCACCAAAATGTTGAATGCAAGCATGTGTATGTGCCTGCTTTGTGTTAGTTTGTGGGTTCAAGTTCCATGCATGCTGCACTTGGTCGGTCAACACAGGGACGTTTAGAGCTAGTTGTAAATGACGCTGGAGTTGCCGTCCGGTGATGTCCTGTATGTGTTCGACTGGAAACAGATCTGGTGATCGAGCAGACCAAGGCAACATGTCGACATTCTGGAAAGCATGTTGGGCTTCAACAGAGGTATGTGGACGAGCGTTGTCTTGTTGGAAATCACCCCCAAGAACACTGTTCATGAAAGGCACCACAACAGACAGTCACCAGATTGACGTACAAATCCAGGTGCAGGTCCAGGGTGTCGAGCATGCAAACTGGCTGGTTGCAGGCCCTCTATTGGCCTCCTTCTCTGCCATCTCTGGCATCGATGTAGAACCAGTTTTCATCAGAAAACACAACAAACCGCCACCCTGAACCCTCTTGACACCGCTAAAGTCACAAATGGCCGTGGTTTGAGCTGAGTGGAATGCACGCTACAGTGTTTCTAGATCGGACCTGCCCTTTAAGTAACCGAAGTAACAGTTCGTTGTATCACTATGGTGCCAACTGCTGTTCAGATTGCTGCTGCAAATGCGTACGATGCGCCAGAGCCATACCCAGAATGCGATGGTTTCCTTCTCGATAATCCCAAGTGGTTATTGTTTTTCTTATTGAGTTTGATTATGATTATTTTTTTCCTGTTATTTTTTTGGTTTTTTCTGTTTGTGAAGGTGCTTTAGGTCTTTCTAAGTGGCCGTCCGGAGTACGATTGTCTTGCAATTGCGCATTCTCAAGACCACCGCTGCCAGGAATCATGTATGGTGGCTACGTTCCTGCCAAGTCATTCTGCGATATCGGAGAAGGAACATGCAGCTACTCGTAGCCGTATTACATGACGTCGTTCAAACTCAGTGAGGTTTTATAATGGTGTATTTGTCACCTTAAAGGCATTTCTGGCTAACACCAACTCAACAAATCCAATGTCATAGGTAATTAACGCTCACGGCTGTTATAGAGTGTATTTAAGGAAAACCTTATTTTCATCCTCATAGTGGCACTACTAGCGCCACTCTTATACGACTGGTTCGAAATTTAAATACAATCATCTTTCAGATGTGGAAATACACCTACAACCTTCTATTATGTCGCACAATTCCTTCTTGGTATTGTGATTATTTTTCCACCAGTGTTCATGAGGTTCCGCGGTTGGTGAAGTCTCAGTAAAATCCTTTTGGGTGTTCTGACTCGAATTTTTATGCTGATATTCTTGTTGTCTTCAGGCCGAAGACTGACTCTCCATCTAGCCTCTTTTATAGAAGTCGTCTCATCTCTGGATACATATTGCAGCCTGTATCTTTCTGAATCTACTGACTGTACCCGAGCCAGGGTCTTCTTTTACAGTTTTAGCCCCCCCCCCCCCCTCCAAATGCCTGCCAGTACTAAAATGACGATTCCTAGATGCCTATAAACCGATTTTTAACAGTTTTCTTCTTTAAGCCATGTTTTCGGCATACATTTCAGTCCGATACAGTACCTCCTCGTTAGTTATTCGATCTACCCAACTAGTCTTCAACATTCTTGTGTAGCACCACGTCTTAAAAGCCTCTGTTCTTGTCTGAGCTGTTTATTGTTTACGTTTCACGTTCGCACAAGGCTACACTCAAGGCAAATACCTCCAGAAATTGCTTTCCAACACTTAAATTTATATTCATTGTTAACTAACACCTCCTTTTCGGAAGCGGTTTTCTTGCAATTACCAGTCTGCATTCTATATTCTCCCTGCTTCGGCCATCATCAGTTATTTTGCTGCCTAAATAGCAAAACTTATCCACTACATTTAGTGTCTTATTTCCTAATCTAATTCCGATAGGATCGCCAGTTTAATTCGATTAGAGGGGTACAAAGAAGGACCTCCTAGAGGATTGTGAGCCTAAAGACTGAAGACAGGCACAATCGGGCGTACCCTGGAAACGGTGAAAGATTTCACCGGCTAATCCTTCTAACACCAGATCAACTTATAGTCCAAACCAAATTAACATCAAGATGCAACGGCCTTTATCAAGACCACCCCTTGTGACGATCTCGATAAATATTGAGGAATTCTCTAGTCATAAGAGTGTTTTATTATCAGACATGTGCTATAAGCATAATTGCGACGTATTGTTGGTGCAGGAAACACACCGGGGAGCCACCAGCCACAGACCTAAAGTAGCAGGAATGGATTTGGCCATTGAAAGACCTCACGACAAGTACGGGAGTGCGATTTTCATCAGACCCGGGCTCAACGTAACATCAGCCGCAATGACAGAAGTAAATGACATTGAAGTACTTACCATTCGCGCCCAGAAGTTCTCTGTGACGTCTGTGGACAAACCACCAGATGTGGACTTTGTTTTCCATGAACCAAACAATTTTACATATGACCATATTAATTTTGTCATGGGCGATTTCAACTGCCATGCTGAAGCATGGGGACATAATGAGACTGATGAGAATGGTGTACAGCTTGAATCTTGGGCTGACACTAATGACCTACAACTCACTCACGACCCAAAACAGCCAGCATCATTCAACAGCAGAAGATGGAGAAGGGGATATAATCCTGACAACATCTTTGTGAGTAGGAAGTTGGCAGCACAGTGCATGAAGCTTGTTGAAGAACCTATCCCAAGTACACAACACAGACCCGTCATTTGTGATGTGAATGCCATGGTTAAACCAGAGGAGGTGCCTTTCCGAAGACGGTTCAATTTCAAAAAGGCAGACTGGCAGAAATTTAAAGAGTAATTGGACGAAGAGATTGAGAAAATCCCTCCGCGACCAGATGAGTATGGTAGATTTATCGATCTTGTGAAAGGGATCTCAAGGAAAAACATCCCAAGGGGTTGCCGTACCCAGTACATCCAGCAAGGTCTTACTTGACAGGTACCAAAATCTGTTCACTCAGGACCCCTTCAGCGAAGATACAATGGAGGCTGGGGAGGAACTTTTTGTGGACTGGCAAGACAGCCAATCCACTAGGACGGAGGCCGAAGGGCACGCGTTTAAGCTCACGCAGGCTGGCGTGAGGTCTGGAACAGGACACGGAAATGAGACTAGTAAAAAAGGTACGTAGCTTCTGGAATACTTAACTTTAATCCATAATTGGTGAACATCGGTCTGACGGTACATGCATCACAAGATAAATAGCAATTGATAATGGCGCCTTGCTAGGTCGTAGCAAATGACGTAGCTGAAGGCTATGCTAACTATTGTCTCGGCAAATGAGAGCGTAATTTGTCAGTGAACCATTGCTAGCAAAGTCGGCTGTACAACTGTGGTGAGTGCTAGGAAGTCTCTCTAGACCTGCCGTGTGGCGGCGCTCGGTCTGCAATCACTGACAGTGGCGACACGCGGGTCCGACATATATTACCGGACCGCGGCCGATTTAAAGGCTACCACCTGTCTGGCGGTGACACCACAGAACTAATGCAGGCTATTGCTGAGGATAAGAGATCATGGTGGTGCAAAGTAGTCGAGAATCTTGACATGAAACAAAACAGCAGACGTGCATGGAAATTACTGAAAAACTTAAATGGGGACCCAACTGACCACCAGCAGAAGAACAAGGGGGTAACAGCAAATCAGATTGCTAGGCAACGTCTGAAGAATAAGAAAACCAAAGGGAAAAGAGAAAGGGAAATAGTTATACCCCAAGAACAAAAAGATTACGGACTCCTCAATGCTTCATTCACAGCAACCGAACTGGAAGACGCCATTGAGAGTATGAAACTGAATAAGGCCGCTGGAACTGATGACCTTAAACAGAGCAGATAAAACAGTTTGGGCCCAAAGCTCGAAACTGGTTACTACAAATGATGAACACCTGTATTAAAGAGCTGAATATTCCAAAACTGTGGCGGCAGGCGAGAGTGGTGGCTTTACTAAAACCTGGTAAGGAGATAAAGGACCCCAAAAGTTACAGACCAGTGTCACTTCTATGCCATCTATATAAGATACTGGAGCGGATGATCCTCAACCGGGTGGCAGAAACTATAGATGGAAAACTCATAAAGGAACAAGCCGGTTTCAGACCAGGAAGATCTTGTTGTGGGCAAATACTTAATGTGACGCAACATATAGAAGATGGGATTGAAAAAAAATTAATAACTGGAGCAGCTTTCATAGATCTTACTGCTGCACACGACACGGTAAACCACAGAAAGCTATTGCGCAAATTATATCACCTCACAGGAGACTGTAGGTTGACGATGGTTATTGGTAGTCTTCTGGACACTCGAAGATTTTATGTCTCCCTAAATGGTAAGAACAGTAGATGGCGACTACAGAAGAATGGCTTACAACAAGGAAGTGTACTTTTTCCCATTCTTTATAATGTGTACACTAATGACCAACCTATACCTCAAGATGCAAGACTGTTCGTATATGCTGATGACATAGCTGTGGTGGTCCAGGGGTCCAATTTTGATGCAACATCTGGAAATCTCTCTAGAGCGCTTGAAGAAATGGCTCAATACTACGACGCCAATCACCTCAAGTCAAACCCTGACAAAACCCAAGTATGTGCTTTCCATCTGCGCAATAGAGATGCTGGAGTTGAGCTCGACGTTACATGGCAAGGTAAGAAGCTAAAGCACTGCCCAACACATAAATACCTTGGGGTTGTACTTGACAGAACACTTTCCTTCAAGCAGCATTGCCAAAACACCAAGGCTAACGTCTGCTCCAGGAATAACATCATCCGCAGGCTGACAAACTATAAATGGGGAGCTCAACCATCAGTACTGAGAACATCAGCACTTGCTCTGTGTGTTTCTGCAGCAGACTATGCAGCGCCAGTATGGGATGCATCTGCACATGCTAAACAGATTGGTGTAAGTGTAAATGAGACAATGCGAATTGTTACAGGCTGTCTCAGACCCACACCAACGGGTAATTTGTACCTACTTGCTGGAATTGCCCCATCCAAGATCAGAAGGCAGGTGGCAGCAGACGCTGAGGGAACAAAGAAAGAAACAGATCCTCGACACCCACTGAATGGGCACGTCACTCAGGCTCGGAGGCTTAAGTCTAGAAATAGCTTTATTGCAGGAACCAAGATCCTTGACGGTTCACAGGAAGATAATAGAGTCCGTAAATGGGAGAATGAACAAACCGCAGATAATACCAAAAGAGCAAATGGCACCTGGAAACAAACTTCCTTATACAGTGTAGAGAACACTAAATAGGCTGAGGGCTGGTGTGCCCAGATGCAAAACTAATCTGTGATAGTGGGGACTGCTGACTAACAACGACGACGTTCTTTGCGGATGCAGAGAGGTACAAGACGAGGCACATCTGCTCATGTGCCGACTACTGCCGGAGCCCTGCAGTTTTAGTGACCTGCTACAAGCCAACGACAAAGCCGTAGCGGTGGCTAACTATTGGAAAAATAAAATTTGATCTGGACACGGAAAAGTAAAGTAAAGTAAATTCGATTACATAACCTTACCTTAGTTTTACTTTTGTAGATGTTCATCTTACGTCCTCATTTCAAGAAACATACATTCCGTTCAACTGCTATTAGAAGCCCTTTGGTGTCTTTGACATAATTACTATGTCGACGACAAAACTCGAAGGATTTACTTCTTCTCCCTAGATTTAAATTCTGGTTCTAAATTTCTCCTAGGTATCATTTATTGCTTGCACGTTGTACATATGGAATAAGATCAACGATAGGCTACAAACATGTCTCATTCCCTTCTAAAATATTGCTCGGCTTTCACGTTCTTCAACTTTTATAACTGAAATGTGGTTTCTATACATGTTGTAGGTAATGTTTCGCTCTCTGTGTTTTATCCCTCCCGCCTTCAAGACTCCTATCCGTGCATTACAGCAAACATAATCAAAACCTTTATGTAAATCTATAAATGCTACAATCGTAAGTTTCAATTTATTTAACTTTCTAAGATAAATAATAGGCTCGGCATGCCTCGCGTGTTCCTACATTTCTTCGGAAACCAAACTGATTGCCAACATACATTAAAGCATCGAGAAAGTGCACTACATGGTATTAAGTGCACGTGACATAGGTAACGCCATGGATGTATCAAAAGAAATAGTGAGTAATTTGAATTGTCAGTTATGAGAAATATTTGAAAGATTAATGCCATGTTAAAGATGAATGGCGTCCAACAGCACACGTGAAAATATAGATTTAGTGGTATAGTTTTGGCAGTTTTGAAAGGAATCCTCATTGCAGTGTATAATGACAACAAGCAGAAGTCATTCTATGGTGAGTGGATTTCTTAAGTAGACTAGATATCTGGTGTTCAATGAACGAAAACTTAGAACAGTGCATTTGAGGCGTGCTTTGACAGATTAAAATTTGGGAGTTTTCGAGTATCCATTGACAAAATGACCGTCTTATTCACTCGAAAGGGTACCATTAGACTTTTACAGCTAATTATGCATGCAATGAATGACTGAAGAACCTTTTGTCCCTAATGTGCCAGCCGTAGGTTGGTATGGTACAGATGTTGCAGAATTGTAAAGCAAGTATGGAATATACTCACTGGAGAAGAGTTGGACAAAAAATTGAAAGTGAGCTACATCCAAAGAGTGCAATTTTCTTCAAAAACAGTCTTACGATGGCAAGCCCAGTAGTTTTCACCACTGAAAATAAAAGGTAATCGATCGGTAGCAACAACTCCTAATGAAATAGTTCTCCTTGAAAAACTTTTGAGTATATTTTACCAAATAAGAAGACATACGGACGCAAAGAAGCACCAGCCTTTTAACTTCACATGGTCGGATATCACAGTCATGTACCATTTTCTCTTAAGAACATCATATTCGTCCATGACTACAGAAGTTATTTATTTCACAAATGCAGTTTCGGCCTTTGGGCCATTTTCAAGTAGTATTGCAAAAGTTTTGTTTCAGCACATGTGAGACTTTAAAATCCTCCTACATGTATTCATCTCATCGTCAAAAATAAACATGACGATATTACTGTATTTCTACTGCGAAAAGTCTTATTTTTGACGATTACGTGTATACGTGTCAGAGGACTTTAAAGTCTCGCATGTGCTGAAGAAAAGTCTTTGCAGTACCACTTGCACTTGTGAAATAAATAATTTCTACAGTCAAGGGCTATATGGTGTCCTCCACACAGAAAAACACCAGTTCGCTTATCGTGACAGTAACTGGAACTACTGAAGCCAAGTAGGAGAAACAAGGACGCATTGAGTAGAAGGTAGGAGGTAGAAGGTGGGGCTCGATATAAAACACGAACGGCACGATGGAAAGAAGAAAAAAAACTGACACCCGTGGCGGTAAATTGAACAGTGAAACTGCTGCCTCGAAAAGCCTTAATCTGCGTACGCTCCACGGGGATCTTTTTTCATTAAAGGAAGAAAGCGCCGACCTCGGCCCGGAGGGGAGAGGTTAATCGATTATGTGAGGGGAGCGAGCACGAAGTCTCAGCTTGGTATTCGCCGACCACTGCGGTGACACCAGCCAGAAAAAGCTCGCGGCTTCGACAAGTCTGCTCTACGTCTAGGAAACGATGAAAATTGTTGTACTTCTAATGAAACTGAACCAGGAAAGACGATTTAAATAAAGTGGTGATATTATCGTTGTGACGATGTAAGAATATAAAATGAATATTTGTTATATAGGCGTTTAAATATTGCACCTCTGAATGTAAATATCTGTTTTAAAATAAGACGCTGTCTTACACCTTCCGCAGTTTAGACTATTAGCAAACCTTAAGCGTTAAGCCCAAAGCAAACCTTTCACCAGAGAGAATCTCTAATTTTCTTAACGCAGACGCCGATTGAAGTGTGCCTACTGTTTAAGTGTGTAGAATTGTTTCCGGGAGCAGCCTAATTCAAATAGTACATCACCTATGGCACTTAAGTATCATAAGTATTCCCACTGCCTATTCACAATGAAACACTAACACAGGAAGTGTGAAAGGAAGAGTGTGATGAAAACTAACAAACTCGATAGGCATTGTGTACAGAATTTGCGATTGGTGTAAAGAATAGCAGCTACCTCTAAATATAGATAAATGTAAATTAATGCAGATGAATAGGAAAAAGAATCCCGTAATGTTTGAATACTGCGTTAGTAGTGTAGCGCTTGACACAGTCACGTCGATTAAATATTTGGGCGTAACATTGCAGAGCGATATGAAGTGGGACAAGCATGTAATGGCAGTTGTGCGGAAGGCGGATAGTCGTCTTTGGTCCATTGGTAGAATTTTGGGAAGATGTGGGTCATCTGTAAAGGAGACCGCTTATAAAACACTAATACGACCTATTCTTGAGTACTGTTCGAGCGTTTGGGATCCCTATCAGGTCGGATTGAGGGAGGACATAAAAGCAATTCAGAGGCCGGCTGCTAGATTTGTTACTGGTAGGTTTGATCATCATGCGAGTGTTACGGAAATGCTTCAGGGACTCGGGTGGGAGTCTCTGGAGGAAAGGAGGCGTTCTTTTCGTCAATCGCTACTGAGGAAATTTAGAGAACCAGCATTTGAGGCTAACTGCAGTACAATTCTACTGCCGCCAACTTATATTTCGCGGAAAGACCACAAACAAAAGAGAGATTAGGGCTCGTACAGAGGCATATAGGCAGTCATTTTTCCCTCGTTCTGTTTGGGAGTGGAACAGGGAGAGAAGATGCTAGTTGTGGTATGAGGTACCCTTCGCCACGCACCGTATGGTGGATTGCGGAGTATGTATGTAGATGTAGATGTAGAATTATCATAGCTTGTTATCCTACACATAGGAGGATATTAAATCTTATGAAAAATTTCCAGGTTTTAGAAATACCTGCAGTCGCACATTTATTCAGTTTTAACACTTTCGTTTTTGTCGTAATGTGTTGCTGAAACCCGCCGAAACACATACTGCTCAACAAATCTTACATGTGACGTCCAGTATCGACGGAAAATGTCGGCTTGTTTCCCGTTACAATTATACATCTATGCGGCCTTTTACGTAGCCATTCGATACAGAGGTCCAAAATCAATCTTGTCTTATATCTGTTTTATTGATGTGTATCAACAGGAACTGTAAAATACGAAGAATAGCCAGCACTACAGCAGCAACAGCACCGCCCTGGGTCGCGCTGACTGCTGCCGCTATGCGGAAGCGCCGCTCGTTCGCTGCTGGAGTACTGGTTGTTCTCCGTGTTTTACTGTCCTTGTTGGCACATATCGGTAAAACAGATTCGCGGAAGACTGATTTTGGACCACTCTGTCGAATGGGCACGTAAATTCTGCTGTAGATATCTTTTTGTTTGTGACTGTTGGAAGAAAAATCAAAAAACGTGATGAGCAATACTTGTTTGGGCTGACAGCAGTTACACATTGCAAAAACGGAATTGCTGATATCTGCCATAACACCAAAGAAAATGTGCCTCACGGCACTTAGGATAGACACTCTGTATACAGGGTGCTCTAGGAGGAATGGTCAGTATTCAGCGATATCACAGGAATGATCATTCGAAACAAAAATGTCAAGTAAATATGGGCCCTAAAACGGATAACTTAAGAGCTATGAGCAATTCTTGATCTTCAATATCGTGAAACAAAACTCTTCTACTGCAAGATCTTTGCGTTCCATATTGTGGTAAGTGCTAGTATGGACCAAAACAAGAAATGAATGTCAAATGGTTCAAATGGCTCTGAGCACTATGGGACTCAACTTCTGAGGTCATTAGTCCCATAGAACTTAGAACCAGCTAAACCTAACCAACCTAAGGACATCACACACATCCATGCCCGAGGCAGGATTCGAACCTGCGACCGTAGCGGTCTCGCGGTTCCAGACTGCAACGCATAGAACCGCACGGCCACTTCGGCCGGCAAATGAATGTCCAGTAAACATGTGCTCTAAAATGTATTAAAAGTTATGAGCTCTTGTTCATTAGGAGAGGTGTGTTTCAAAGCAGCGAAGATGAACAAGTGCTTATAGCTTTTAACGTGCGTATTTCAGAGCCCTTGTTTACTGGGCAATTTTTTCTTGTTTTGTTCCATACTGCCAAGTCTCAAAATATGGAACGCAAAGATCTTGCAGTAGAAGAGCTCTGTTTCACAGTGTCGAAGATCATGAACTGCTCATTGCTCTTAACAAATGCGCTTTAGAGCCCACGTGTACTTGACTTTCTTGTTTCGAACTATCATTCCTGTCTTATCCCTGTGTATTGACCATTCCTCCTGGAACATCCTGTATATACCTAAACTTGTGAAATGCATCTGAAATCAAAGGGGCAGATTCCAGGACAACACTCTCGAAATGAAATTATTGTCTAGAAGCTTTCATACGAGGGTAATACCAAAAGTAAGGTCTCCTATTTTTAAGTACATTATTTCTACATTGGTTTACATCAGTTTACAGCTTGAACATTTAGCTATTTTTCGACATAATCGCCATTTCTGTCGATGCATTTTTGTAGACGCTGTGGCAGTTTTTGTATTCCCATGTCATACCAGGTCGTCGCCATGCTGTTCAGAAAATTATGAACCTCTTCTTTCACCTCGTCGTCGGAGCTGAATCGTTGGGACAACAGTTAACGCTCACAGGTACCATAGGACTCGGAAAAAACTCAAACGGGCAATTCAGAACTGGAGAAGAGGAATGCTGAGCAAGGGAGTACATATTCTCCATGAGAACGCTCGCCCACACATCGCTCGGCAACCCGTTGCACTCCTGCAACAGTTTCAGTGGAAGATAATCACCCACCCACCCTATAGTCCTGACTTGTCGACCAGTGACTATCACCTGTTCCCCAGGTTAAAAGAAGATTTGGCCGGAAAGCGATCCAGCTCCGACGACGAGGTGGAAGAAGAGGTTCATAACTTTCTGAACAGCATGGCGGCGAGCTGGTATGACATGGGGATACAAAAATTGCCACAGTGTCTAAAAAGATGCATCGACAGAAACGGTGATTATGTAGAAAAATAGCTAAATGTTCATGCTGTAAACTGATGTAAACCATTGTAGAAATAAACAGGTTTATGTACTTATAAAAAGTAGGAGGCCTTACTTTTGTAATTACCATCATACAATAAAAACATTGATTCACCAACCACGTCTACTACATTCTTGCTCCACTAGCACTCTGCTCTTTGATACTCAAATGCTCAGCTGATGTATGTAATTATGTCACTATAGAAAGGGAAGGTAATAGATCATTTGGACTAAATACACTCCTGGAAATTGAAATAAGAACACCGTGAATACATTGTCCCAGGAAGGGGAAACTTTATTGACACATTCCTGGGGTCAGATACATCACATGATCACACTGACAGAACCACAGGCACATAGACACAGGCAACAGAGCATGCACAATGTCGGCACTAGTACAGTGCATATCCACCTTTCGCAGCAATGCAGGCTTCTATTCTCCCATGCAGACGATCGTAGAGATGCTGGATGTAGTCCTGTGGAACGCCTTGCCATGCCATTTCCACCTGGCGCCTCAGTTGGACCAGCGTTCGTGCTGGACGTGCAGACCGCGTGAGACGACGCTTCATTCAGTCCCAAACATGCTCAATGGGGGACAGATCCGGAGATCTTGCTGGCCAGGGTAGTTGACTTACACCTTCTAGAGCATGTTGGGTGGCACGGGATACATGCTGACGTGCATTGTCCTGTTGGAACAGCAAGTTCCCTTGCCGGTCTAGGAATGGTAGAACGATGGGTTCGATGACGGTTTGGATGTACCGTGCACTATTCAGTGTCCCCTCGACGATCACCAGTGATGTACTGCCAGTGTAGGAGATCGCTCCCCACACCATGATGCCGGGTGTTGGCCCTGTGTGCCTCGGTCGTATGCAGTCCTGATTGTGGCGCTCACCTGCACGGCGCCAAACACGCATACGACCATCATTGGCACCAAGGCAGAAGCGACTCTCATCGCTGAAGACGACACGTCTCCATTCGTCCCTCCATTCACGCCTGTCGCGACACCACTGGAGGCGGGCTGCACGATGTTGGGGCGTGAGCGGAAGACGGCCTAACGGTGTGCGGGACCGTAGCCAAGCTTCATGGAGACGGTTGCGAATGGTCCTCGCCGATACCCCAGGAGCAACAGTGTCCCTAATTTGCTGGAAAGTGGCGGTGCGGTCCCCTACGGCACTGCGTAGGATCCTACGGTCTTGGCGTGCATCCGTGCGTCGCTGCGGTCCGGTCCCAGGTCGACGGGCACGTGCGCCTTCCGCCGACCACTGGCGACAACGTCGATGTACTGTGGAGACCGCACGCCCCACGTGTTGAGCAATTCGGCGGTACGTCCACCCGGCCTCCCGCATACCCACTATACGCCCTCGCTCAAAGTCCGTCAACTGCACATACGGTTCACGTCCACGCTGTCGCGGCATGCTACCAGTGTTAAACACTGCGATGGAGCTCCGTATGCCACGGCAAACTGGCTGACACTGACGGCGGCGGTGCACAAATGCTGCGCAGCTAGCGCCATTCGACGGCCAACACCGCGGTTCCTGGTGTGTCCGCTGTGCCGTGCATGTGATCATTGCTTGTACAGCCCTCTCGCAGTGCCCGGAGCAAGTATGGTGGGTCTGACACACCGGTGTCAATGTGTTCTTTTTTCCATTTCCAGGAGTGTAGTATTAAGGAAGCAATCATCTCTGTATTCGCCTGAAGTGATTGACGTGTATTTGAACTGACGATTACCCTCATATACGAACAGAATGTCTTAAACATGAGTCCGTCTCGCTCGACATGTGACATGGAATTGTTCATTTCTCTCTTAAGGCAAATTGTGTAGGTCACCTTACCGAAAGTGTTTGTGGTCTTATATACGAATAATTATACAGTAATATTTAATGATTAATGAATTCTGAACAAATACTCAATAAGGTGAATAACCTGTTCTCATCTTAAGTGCAATCCGAAATGGCAGTATTGTAAGAGATGTACAAGTAGTATGGCTGTCAGCAGTGCGGTCTTCAGTGTGAACAGAAAACTGGCGACTCAGGAAGTCTGCAACAGAATTGTAACGTTTTCGATTTGTAGATCATTGTATATCTTGTAAGTACTCATTCATGCGTCGCATCTTTCCTTCACGTGTCAAATGTCGTGATATGTACTTTGTTGGCTTGAAAGCTCCTAGTACCGTTTGCGAAAATATGCTACAATTGTAATTCCGTCAAATCTGGAAACACAGTGTGACACCAGGAGATAGGTATTAGCTTTTTTTCGGATCATATGTCATCATTCTCGCAAAAAAAAGTATTCGTGCAACCCAACCACCGTGACCTAACTCTACTGTGGACTACGTGGCATAAGCAAAGGACCAAGGGTAACATCATGCTGTTGGCAATGGACTCATAAACAGTTATTCTGGAAGTGAAACATGTTAATCTCCAGGCTAACAGGCACTTCATCCAGTGGCCTACCATTTGACTGATATTTTTGTTAGAATGGAGTACACTATTTTTGTTTAAGAGCTTATGGTTGAAAAAGTACAAAGAAAAATGAGGAGAGAGTGTCACGGATTTGATATGCGAGTTGGGCTAGCAATCACTAAAACCGGGTCATTTTTCCTTGCAGCAAGATATTTTCACGAAGTTTCAATCACCAACTTTCCCCTCGTAATGCGAAAGTATTTTGCTGATTCCTGCCTATATAGAAAGAATAATCATCGTTATATAATAAGAGAAATGAGAGCTCGCACAGAAAGATGTAGGCGTTCATTTTCCCACGTGCTGTTGGAGGATGTAACAACCGATAAATAGCTTTAAAGTGTTTCTATAAGCCCTCTGCAAGTACTTACGTGTGAATTGCAGATTAGTCATGCATGTTCATGTATACGTAGATGAGCTGTACGAACTCATTCAATTACGTGATCAGTTGACATTCAATATTATCTTGGTTAACACTTACAAAACGGCGAATCCGGTGCTTATCTGATTTATTTTAGACTTCCTATGCAGCTCACCGCGTAGCGCGCTAGATCGCGAGATAAGGTGGTGAGCCGGATTCAGATATACATTTACGACTTTTAGCATGGTACATCGGTCAGCCTGAAATCGGTTTCTAGGCGGCTTTCTACACTTCTAGTCTCAAACCTCCACCTCATAAAATGCTGCACAAAGCTACATTGACGGAATAAAAGCAACCCCAAAACCAAAACAATTATTAATGTAGAGTAATTAAATTTCGGGAATACATTCGTCCAGGTAACGTAGTTAGATGCTTAGTATTGCAAGATCACAGATTAATGTAAGCTCGAGATGAGCCACTGCAAATCTGAAATGCCGGTGTAACCACCAGAACGTTGAATGCAAGCGCGGAGAAGTGGATGCATTGTGTTGTTCAGGTGCCAGATGTGAATTTGTAGGAGGGAGTTCAAAGCCTGTGTCGCTAGGTCGGCCAATGCAGGGACGGTTAATGCCGTTTCTGACTGACGGACTGGTGTAGTCCGATGATGTCCTATATGTGCTCGATTGGAGACGTCTCTGATGATCGAGTAGAGTACGTTGGATTACAACAACGGTATGTGGACGAGCGTTATTCTGTTGAAAAACACCCTCTGGAATTCTCTTTACGAATGGTAACTCAACAGGTCGAATCACCAGATTGGTGAACAAATGTGCAGTCAGGCCGGGCTGCGTGGGATAACCACGAGAGTGCGTGTCTTCATATGAAATCTACATCAGCATCTACATGGATACTCTGCAAATCACATTTAAGTGCCTGGCAGAGGGTTCATCGAAGCACCTCCACAATTCTCTATTATTCCAATCTCATATAGAGCACGGAAAAAACGAACACATGTATTTTCCCGTACGAGCTCTGATTTCCCGTATTTTATCGTGGTGATCGTTCATGTTGGGTCTCTACCTCAATTCGGTCAAGGTCTCGATCTGCCATTGCTAATCTTTCCGAATCCCTTATTTTCTGTTGTAAAAGCAATTCACGCGCCCTACTTCGAGTCAACATACGCTCATACGATCTCACTCGTTTCATAAACTTTTTGTTCACACGACTTGACACTTATTATACCCAAGACTGACAATCCATTCACTTACTTGTTGGGTCAGAACCAACTTGTAAACGATGTATCCTCCACCTGTACGCTTGCATTGGTGAGAAAACTTAATTCTAACAATTTTTAAAATTCATAACTTAATTATGCTATTGTCTCTGCTAGAATGTCTCACTTTCTACTGAATACTTTCTTACTACCTATCGCTGCAGCTACTGTTTTCAACTATTTATGCCATTCAAAAAAAAAATTTATTACGAAAAATTTTTAACAGGATATTTTTCAGACCTAGTTAGGCATGTGGTCGACCTTCAATCATGGTATTTTACCATCCTGGCAGGGTCGCCATTCTCTAACATTCTGCGTGGTGTCTGTTCTTCTAAGTCGTGTCTCCCTACCACTTTCGCGCAACGACGCTCTGAGTGTGTTTTTTAGGGAATTGACTAGTTTGAACCTGGGACCTGTTGCCGGTAAGGAGACGCCAGACCACACATGACATGTAGAGTTCAGAAGAATTCAGTGATACTAGCGATGATATAACCAAATACTTAATGATTTCAGCGTCAGCTCCACTGCACTCCCTGTAAAAGAATCTTAATAATAACTAAATTTAGTGGAAGGGGTTCAAGGCTTTCCTATTTTTAGTTAGCTGGTAAAATGACGTCGAAAAAGCAGTTAAGATTACCATTGGAAATTTTATTCTACTCACAAAACATTGTTGATAAATTGCACTATTGATAAAAGGAAATGTTTTAATACAGGATGATAAAAACCAACTGCGTTCAACAAAAATGTGAACGAATATTCCCTGAATGGGTTTCCAAGTTCTACAATGGATCGAAGGATGACCTATGCCATATCACATCTATAATCTAGGTTTAAATTAAGTTTCAGAAAAGAGAAGACTATCAAAATGGTCTACAGTGACCCTCAATTATCTTTAATTACTTATCTAACTTGTCGTAAATTACAGTGGCTGATGTGGCTTCTCAATAATTATATAACAGAAAAATCATCGCGTTTCAGATTTTAACTTACGTAGCAAATGTGAATGTCAGGTGTTGGATTTGCCTGACACCTTACATATCACCACCCTCACCACAGAGTACAAGGAATGCGAGCAGAAACGTGTCACGGCGCAGTTCAATGCAATCAGTTGCGAACCAACTCTTGGGCGAAAACACAGAGCGTAGGATGTCGGACGAAAACGCAATGGGACCCACCAATCTGGCAGAATTATTACAACAAATTACGGAAACCAAGGCAAAATAAAGACATAACGAACCAAATTCAAATTGAGAATGCAGAAACCACGAGACAAATGCGTGAGATTAAAGAACAAAACAAAAAAATTCAGTTACATACAAGTCATATTGAAGACGAGGCAAAAGAATCTCTAACAACAGGTCACAATCAATTGAGAACAGACATTGACAAGGTACAAGTGGACGTACAAACATTGCGTAATGCCATTCAGGACGAGATCAAAACATTACGTAACAACACCCAGGGAGACGTCAAGAAACTAGAGAAACAGATAAACGAAATTACTAGACAAGCAGCAGGTACAGCGCGTGTAATTGTTGAAAACAGTGTTACACAAACGTATCACAAAAGCAGCGCTGAAAAGATATGATAACCGCATAGTCAAAATAGAAGCGCAAACGAAGCGACAATTTCAGAAATTGCGAACAGAGTTGTTGCAAACCATTGAAGAGCGTAGTGAACAGGATCGGACAAGCACAGTCTGAAACCACATCCGTACCTGTAACAGCACCGGAAAAACAAGCAATTAACGAAGATATTACGCATTTTCGATTCCAATCACAAGCGGAAAGTAACACACGTGAAATCAGACAGCCTGCACAGCAACAAACACGTTTCGAAATTCTTGATGAACAAACGTCATCACAAACACATGCGGAACCACAAATGTATGTTTCAAGACAGTTTGGATCGTGCAATGAAGCAGCAAGGTTAGCCAGACAAGATTCCCAAACAATACCTGACAATGGAAAGCCAGGTCGCGAAGAGTATAGTGCAATGCATTCAGTACACGTTCACAACCGATGGAAGAAAATTATTGCGTACCACTCCAACGATACTACGCAAGGGTACGCGAAAGTTACAGTGGACAATATCCAATGGATCTACCACAACCGGAAAGAACGACGGGAGAAATGATCAGAAACAAAAGTGGCGAAGAATCACGAATTTCACATGGAACTATGACGAAGTACGACAACGATCATTTCCTCACAGTCAGAAAATTTCAACACTTTCGAGAAGGAAACTCATTACAACCACGAACTTTTATTGATCAATTCCGAGTAGGATTACCAGAACACTGGACGCTAGCACACAAATTAGACTTTATATGTGCACACATGTCAGGAACAGTCGCAGAAACCATGGAAAATGAAACTTCCTGGCTGTGGCTAAGCCATGTCTCCGCAATATCCTTTCTTTCAGGAGTGCTAGTTCTGCAAGGTTCGCAGGAGAGCTTCTGTAAAGTTTGGAAGGTAGGAGACGAGGTACTGGCAGAAGTAAAGCTGTGGGTACCGGGCGTGAGTCGTGTTTCGGTAGCTCAGTTGGTAGAGCACTTGCCCGCGAAAGGCAAAGGTCCCGAGTTCGAGTCTCGGTCGGGCACACAGTTTTAATCTGCCAGGAAGTTTCATATCAGTGCACACTCCGCTGCAGAGTGAAAATCTCATTCTGGAACCATGGAAAATGTTGCAACGACATGCCGATCGTACGAAGATTTCAGAGAGAAGTTTTTCTCACGATATTGGTCCAGCGAAGCACAGAACAGAGTGAAGTACGAATTATTTTGTTGTTGTTGTTGTGGTCTTCAGTCCTGAGACTGGTTTGATGCAGCTCTCCATGCTACTCTATCCTGTGCAAGCTTTTTCATCTCCCAGTACCTACTGCAATCTACATCCTTCTGAATCTGCTTAGTGTATTCATCTCTTGGTCTCCCTCTACGATTTTTACCCTCCACGCTGCCCTCCAATACTAAATTGGTGATCCCTTGATGCCTCAGAACATGTCCTACCAACCGATCCCTTCTTCTGGTCAAGTTGTGCCACAAACTTCTCTTCTCCCCAATCCTATTCAATACTTCCTCATTAGTTATGTGATCTACCCATCTAATCTTCAGCATTCTTCTGTAGCACCACATTTCGAAAGCTTCTATTCTCTTCTTGTCCAAACTATTTATCGTCCATGTTTCACTTCCATACATGGCTACACTCCATACGAATACTTTCAGAAATGACTTCCTGACACTTAAATCAATACTGGATGTTAACAAATTTCTCTTCTTCAGAAACGCTTTCCTTGCCATTGCCAGCCTACATTTTATATCCTCTCTACTTCGACCATCATCAGTTATTTTGCTCCCCAAATAGCAAAACTCCTTTACTACTTTAATTGCCTCATTTCCTAATCTAATTCCCTCAGCATCACCCGACTTAATTAGACTACATTGCATTATCCTTGTTTTGCTTTTGTTGATGTTCATCTTATATCCTCCTTTCAAGACACTGTCCATTCCATTCAACTGCTCTTCCAAGTCCTTTGCTGTCTCTGACAGAATTACAATGTCATCGGCGAACCTCAAAGTTTTTATTTCTTCTCCATGGATTTTAATACCTACTCCGAATTTTTCTTTTGTTTCCTTTACTGCTTGCTCAATATACAGATTGAACAACATCGGGGAGAGGCTACAACCCTGTCTTACTCCCTTCCCAACCACTGCTTCCCTTTCATGTCCCTCGACTCTTATAACTGCCATCTGGTTTCTGTACAAATTGTAAATAGCCTTTCGCTCCCTGTATTTTACCCCTGCCACCTTTAGAATTTGAAAGAGAGTATTCCAGTCAACATTGTCAAAAGCTTTCTCTAAGTCTACAAATGCTAGAAACGTAGGTTTGCCTTTCCTTAATCTTTCTTCTAAGATAAGTCGTAAGGTCAGTATTGCCTCACGTGTTCCAGTGTTTCTACGGAATCCAAACTGATCTTCCCCGAGGTTGGCTTCTACTAGTTTTTCCATTCGTCTGTAAAGAATTCGTGTTAGTATTTTGCAGCTGTGACTTATTAAGCTGATAGTTCGGTAATTTTCACATCTGTCAACACCTGCTTTCTTTGGAATTGGAATTATTATATTCTTCTTGAAGTCTGAGGGTATTTCGCCTGTTTCATACATCTTGCTCACCAGATGGTAGAGTTTTGTCAGAACTGGCTCTCCCACGGCCGTCAGTAGTTCCAATGGAATATTGTCTACTCCGGGGGCCTTGTTTCGACTCAGGTCTTTCAGTGCTCTGTCAAACTCTTCACGCAGTATCATATCTCCCATTTCATCTTCATCTACATCCTCTTCCATTTCCATAATATTGTCCTCAAGTACATCGCCCTTGTATAGACCCTCTATATACTCCTTCCACCTTTCTGCTTTCCCTTCTTTGCTTAGAACTGGGTTTCCATCTGAGCTCTTGATATTCATACAAGTCGTTATCTTATCTCCAAAGGTATCTTTAATTTTCCTGTAGGCGGTATGTATCTTACCTGTAGTGAGATAGGCCTCTACATCCTTACATTTGTCCTCTAGCCATCCCTGCTTAGCCATTTTGCACTTCCTGTCGATCTCATTTTTGAGACGTTTGTATTCCTTTTTGCCTGTTTCACTTACTGCATTTTTATATTTTCTCCTTTCATCAATTAAATTCAATATTTCTTCTGTTACCCAAGGATTTCTACTAGCCCTCGTCTTTTTACCTACTTGATCCTCTGCTGCCTTCATTACTTCATCCCTCAAAGCTACCCATTCTTCTTCTACTGTATTTATTTCCCCCATTCCTGTCAATTGCTCGTTTATGCTCTCCCTGAATCTCTGTACAACCTCTGGTTCTTTTAGTTTATCCAGGTCCCATCTCCTTAAATTCCCACCTTTTTGCAGTTTCTTCAGTTTTAATCTACAGGTCATAACCAATAGATTGTGGTCAGAGTCCACATCTGACCCTGGAAATGTCTTACAATTTAAAACCTGGTTCCTAAATCTCTGTCTTACCATTATATAATCTATCTGATACCTTTTAGTATCTCCAGGGTTCTTCCATGTATACAACCTTCTTTCATGATTCTTAAACCAAGTGTTAGTTATGATTATGTTGTGCTCTGTGCAAAATTCGACCAGGCGGCTTCCTCTTTCATTTCTGTCCCCCAATCCATATTCACCTACTATGTTTCCTTCTCTCCCTTTTCCTACACTCGAATTCCAGTCACCCATGACTATTAAATTTTCGTCTCCCTTCCTAATCTGAATAATTTCTTTTATTTCATCATACATTTCTTCAATTTCTTCGTCATCTTCAGAGCTAGTTGGCATATAAATTTGTACTACTGTAGTAGGCGTGGGCTTCGTATCTATCTTGGCCACAATAATGCGTTCACTATGCTGTTTGTAGTAGCTTACCCGCATTCCTATTTTCCTATTCATTATTAAACCTACTCCTGCATTACCCCTATTTGATTTTGTGTTTATAACCCTGTAGTCGCCTGACCAGAAGTCTTGTTCCTCCTGCCACCGAACTTCACTAATTCCCACTATATCTAACTTCAACCTATCCATTTCCCTTTTTAAATTTTCTAACCTACCTGCCCGATTAAGGGATCTGACATTCCACGCTCCGATCCGTAGAATGCCAGTTTTCTTTCTCCTGATAATGATGTTCTCTTGAGTAGTCCCCGACCGGAGATCCGAATGGGGGACTATTTTACCTCCGGAATATTTTACCCAAGAGGACGCCATCATCATGTAATCATACCGTAAAGCTGCATGCCCTCGGGAAAAATTCGACCAGGCGGCTTCCTCTTTCATTTCTGTCCCCCAATCCATATTCACCTACTATGTTTCCTTCTCTCCCTTTTCCTACACTCGAATTCCAGTCACCCATGACTATTAAATTTTCGTCTCCCTTCACAATCTGAATAATTATTACAGAACCCATATTTTGAAAATTCAAGAGAGAAGAGTCCTGTGAAATTTTTCGAATTAATGGCAAAGAAAAATCAATGCTTAAATTTACCAAACAGTGACGGAGAGTTGGTTAAATTATGTGCGATGAAGTTACCATTGAAATACCAGCAATCATTAGTAGGTCGCGGAGGCAATGAGGCAAGCATTTAAAGGTATTCTAAGAGAACTAGAATTCATATTTTCGGAAGATGACGCAAGAAAAAGACGAAGCGCACGTGAAAACGAAAGCAAAAAGCAGTAAAATCCACAAGTCACAGTATGAAGAAACAATAATTACGAACCACGTGGTAACTTCGCACCAAGAAATGGCAATAGATTTCAACAAAGAACCGGTTATGGATTTAGAAGAGAATATGGCAATAACTATAATTCATCCAGGAATGGCAGCAACTATTACAGAGGGAATAACGACAACCGGAATGGGTATTGGAGCGCCAATACACCGACAAATTATTAACAAAGAAACCAATATCAACAAGCTGAACAAGAAAAGAGAATACAGATAGAAGAGGTGGAGGTAAGACCACCCAACCCCGAAAAACGTTCGAATTGACAGCTAAGCGCCCATGCCAAAGAGAATGACGCACCGACCCAGGACAATTGCAGCACCTTCATCAGAGAAGTAAATACCTTATCACGAGAAGAGAAGAAGGAAGAAACAAATCCGCAGGGACCAGATGAAAACGAAGACAGGAAAATATTAATATCGCGTTGGGACGAAATTAATTGGGAGAATACTGACAAGGAAGATGAATTACCAGAGGCATGCACAACGAATGTAGGAGGAAAGGACGAAGTAATGAGTATTGCAGAGCTATTTGAGATGGAAACCAGGGAAAGCGAATTCAATGAGGATAATGCGTAGTCGACAGAAGTTGAAAATAAGTTACTAGTGGGCACACAACCCAATGTATATAATGAAGGAAGTTATGAAGCGATAATTAGAGCATTTAGATGCGATTATGTGGAAGTAGCGACGAAGAAGGAGAAGATAGACGGGGATGAGGAAAAAGTAGAAGATGTTGAAGAAAGCGTAAATGAAGGAATAAATAGAGAAGAGGAAATAAAAGAGAGAGAAGTAGTAGTCGAAGCTTATCCTACAGAAAATTCGAATTCACAAGGGAAATTCCTGAAAAGACTCATGTATGATTCAGTGGAGGATTCGTTGATGCAAGAAGAAGAAGAACAGAACCAACCCCTTCAAATTCAACCAATTGTGAAGGCCATGGTAAAGCATATCCCAGTCAATATTGTAATTGATAGCGGAAGTGAACTGACTGCCATCTCAGAAAATTTATTCATGCAGTGTAATGCCAATGAGGAATTGCCAGTTCTGAAAACACATAAGATTAAAGTAAGAGGTCCTATTAGAAACAATGCTGCGTAAGTTACGAGACAAACAAGGTTAACTCTTACATGCCAAGGTCAAAATATCGAAGCCAACTTCGTGATTATACCTAAACTAACTGTAGATTTGATTATAGGTGCAGATTTTTTAAATTAGTACGAGCGATAAGAGATATGGGGAAAGGTAGCGTAACATTCGGGAATATCACACTTCTCTTTGAGCAAAAGCTAAAATTAGAAGAAATACCAGTTATAAACAAACAATTAAGAATGACGCGAGATAAAGAGGATGAAGAATTAGAATGGTATGCACAAAAGGGGGAACCGTCTCAACTCATGTTAGAAGTCCATAAAGAAATCGACGAAAAATTGCAAGAAGTTCAAGGTATTTCGGAACACAGTAAAAGAGAATTAGAGGGTATTTTACGAGATAAGGCAGAGGTATTTTTACCTAAGACTGGCAGTATTAAAAACTTTCAGTACAAGTTTGAGGTAAAACAGGAAAAACCTTAGAACTTCACCATTTGAGCCATATCAAAAAGTTTGAAGATTAATTTTATTACCAGTAAATAATCAGCACAATATTTCAAGATTATGTTGCAGATAAGATCTTCAGGAGAAAGAAGAATGAAGAGAGAGCAAGGTGGGAAAAAGAAAGTAGTTTCAATAAAAACAAAAGCAAAAATAACACCAATAGTACCATAGATTAAGGTGAAGGGATAAAACGTAGATAGTATAACAGCATGAAATACTAAAATGCTATACACCACGACACTACACAAAAAATAAAAGAAACGAATCTGAGGATTCTTGTAGAAGTTAAGACTTAAAATTGTTAAGACTTAGAATTGTAACATGGAAAGGGCACCGAAATTTGTAAAGCTTTTTAAGAAGGCGTAAAACAATGTAGGTACTAGACATATATTAGATGATTATAAGTAAATATGTAAGAACCATTGTAAAAACTCCAGCAAAGACCAGATGCAACGACTCACAAGTTGCAATGCGAGGAGTATCAAGAAAGAAAAGGACGTAATTAGCAAGACACGATTCCTACAAGGCAGAAGCGTCGAGAGAAGGGAAAGGACAGCAAGACCAACAGAGGGCCCTTCTTGTAGCGAAAGTGGGCAGTAAATAATTCTGCTGCCAGGTGGAACCACAGAGTGCTGGAACCCCGCAGAGACACGACAGGACACCGAACACCAGAAGGGTCTCAGAACGCCCCGACTCAGCAGAGCGAGCAAAAAACAGCCCGACGAGAAGACCGCTTGGGCAAACCACCACTGGCAAAAAAAATATGTGTAAAAGTCACACTACTGCTATTAAACAGCACGCTGGTGCACGAAACTGAAGAAAACTTCCGCAAAGTAAAAATGACATGCCCAAACAATTTATCAAACTGTTACTAAGAGGAGAACTTCAAAGCGACTAGTTATCAATAAATCTTTCCATATCCTGCCCAGAGAAGAACCAAGAAGCAAGTAAGAAGCAGAGAAAAAGCAGGAAGAACAGAAGTTGAAGATTCGCAAGATTGAGACCAAGAAAGAAGATGGGTGAAGAATAGACGACATACCTTCCCAAATCCCTATCCTATTGTAAACTAGTCGTCTGTGAAGTATTAAAACGAGAAATGACCGCTTTCAGCGACACACAACAATGACTTTCACGCATACAAAGCCAGTAAACCACGAGATTCTGCACTCACAGCTCTATTCCATTACGGGACCTCTACAACAGCAACACACTGTTACAAAGCCAACAATGAATGACGAACGAATCTGTACATCGAATACTTGCCACATCCATCTCGCTCAAGTCCATCATCTTCATGCAAAAACATTCGCCAACCTCATGCTTAAACATTCATAGGATTGTGTGAATGTGTGAAATCAAATTATGTGATGTAGGAATTGTGCAAAAGAAACGTGTGAAAAACTAAATAAGTTAAGTACACAAGACAGCTAATAAACTACAAAATAACAGTAATTGACTATGGACTTAAGTAAAAAATAGACTGTCGATAAAAATAAGTCATTAGTTCTGAAATGGACAGTACATAAAGAACAAAAGTAAGGCATAATAAACACTAAAACTATATGCCACTTACATTCTCCTCACAAAAAAAAGAATAACTATATGTTACTTATTTTCTCCTTATAAAAACAAAGAATAAAAAGTTATCTTGTTGGATGTTTTCCCTTCTTGTTGACATTTGTACCATTTGTTAGTATAATATCACAATACTTGTGTCTGTATATTTCTTTGTCAAAGCAATTCTTGGAAATAATTCTTATTTGTTAGCGTAACAATGTTGAAATGAGTGTCTAGAAACAAAAACATTTTAGAAAATGTGTTAGAAATAGATTTTACTTAATTACTACATTTATAAAAAAATATTTCTAAGAAAATCGATGTGAAAGACTCCTCACTTTCGATAACAAACTTCTTAAAAAACAAACTTCACACTTAAAAAAAGAAAGAAAATAATTAAAAATTAATAATAATAATAATAACATAAAAATATTCTTCTCTTGTCAATATAAACGTATTTTTGAGAATAATGTGGAAGAATATAAAAATATAAATTAGTAATACAAACTAGCATAGAACCAGAATAACATGGCTGAACAGTAGGCAACAAAATTTAGATAAAGGAATAATTTTTGACTGACTTAGACAACGATTCAATCACTGCCTAAATTCAGTGCAAAAATTAAGTTCGAAGGGTGGCGATATGTAAGGTGTCAGGCAAATCCAACACCTTCCATGAAAACCCTGACATGATAAGCAAATCCAGTAGTATGTCACATAGCTCTGAATAAATCGTGACATTAAATTAACCGAAGTAATACGAGTAATGAGTGAACAAATGAAATACCACAGACTAACACAAGATGCCTAAAAGCATGTCATACCTTCCCACCGTGAGACAGACGCAGTTCCGAGGGGAGAAACGAGAACAGAAGGCGAGAGCAGAGCCGTGTTAAGCTATAAGGCCCTACGATAAGGGACGGACACCCACGTCGCCAGCTAACCGACAGGACCACCCCCAACCCCATGTTAAAAGATAGAGCCTTCCAGAAGAACAGTATAGATCTTACAATAACACTAAAAGGGTCACACGAGTTGCAAGTTTTAGCATGAGACTTTTTCGTGTCTCTGTTATGTTGCAAAGTTTAAAAACATTGCCCCACCACGAAAAGTATAACGTTTCTCATTGGATAGACAGAATTTTTGTAGGTGGAGCTTAAGGTTAACATTGAGACCCTGATTGGTCAGATGAAAACACAGTTTCTTTTTTAAACCAACTTCGCAAATTGTAGTAAGGAGAAGTTAGGACAGAGTTGCTTTGGAGACGGCGAGCTGCATGGACCTGCGCCAGCCGCCGCCCCCTGACGAACACCGACAAGGTAAGGAAAGCACACAATGCGGCATTTTTGAGCGCATGAGGCTTTACTCAGAACTCCAGAAGTCTCATCTGTTACATCCCCTTTTTACGTAATACTAGTGTTGATCGTCAATTGAAGCTCATGGTATTCACATTTGCTACTTGTACTACGGGTTCTACGTATTCAAGACGCAAGTTAGAATACTCATCGGCTGTCTCTGTACTTTCCTGCTCCTCTGTCGTATGCTGACCTTGGTTTACTGTGTCTTGACGTACATTATCCTCGTTATGGTGCGTTATCTGTCCTATACCTCGCAATACTGCATCGTCTGTTGTATTGTCCTCTACTCTCTGTCTGTCTTCATGTTGGGTCTCTACCTCAATTCGGTGAAGGTCTCGATCTGCCATTGCTAATCTTTCCGAATCCCTTATTTTCTGTTTTAAAAGCAATTCACGCACCCTACTTCAAGTCAACATACGCTCATACGATCTCACTCGTTTCATAAACTTTTTGTTCACATGACTTGACACTTATTATACCCAAGACTGACAATCCATTCACTTACTTGTTCGGTCAGAACCAACTCGTCAACGATGTATCCTCCACCTGTGCGCTTGCATTGGGGAGAAAACTTAATTCTAACAATTTT
The DNA here is from genome assembly GCF_023864345.2 of Schistocerca serialis cubense. Classification (NCBI taxonomy): domain Eukaryota; kingdom Metazoa; phylum Arthropoda; class Insecta; order Orthoptera; family Acrididae; genus Schistocerca; species Schistocerca serialis. The sequence continues at coordinate 1,037,624,996 of NC_064638.1, forward strand.
TAAAATTCATAACTTAATTATGCTATTGTCTCTGCTAGAATGTCTCACTTTCTACTGAATACTTTCTTACTACCTATCGCTGCAGCTACTGTTTTCAACTATTTATGCCTTTCAAAAAAAAAATTTTATTACGAAAAATTTTTAACAGGATATTTTTCAGACCTAGTTAGGCATGTGGTCGACCTTCAATCATGGTATTTTACCATCCTGGCAGGGTCGCCATTCTCTAACATTCTGCGTGGTGTCTGTTCTTCTAAGTCGTGTCTCCCTACCACTTTCACGCAACGATGCTCTGAGCGTGTTTTTTAGGGAATTGACTAGTTTGAACCTGGGACCTGCTGCTGGTAAGCAGACGTCAGACCACACATGACATGTAGAGTTCAGAAGAATTCAGTGATACTAGCGATGATATAACCAAATACTTAATGATTTCAGCGTCAGCTCCACTGCACTCCCTGTAAAAGAATCTTAGCTGGTAAAATAACGTCGAAAAAGCAGTTAAGTTTACCATTGGAAATTTTATTCTACTCACAAAACATTGTTGATAAATTGCACTATTGATAAAAGGAAATGTTTTAATACAGGATGATAAAAACCAACTGCATTCAACAAAAATGTGAACGAATATTCCCTGAATGGGTTTCCAAGTTCTACAATGGATCGAAGGATGACCTATGCCATATCACATCTATAATCTAGGTTTAAATTAAGTTTGAGAAAAGAGAAAACTATCAAAATGGTCTACAGTGACCCTCAATTATCTTTAATTACTTATCTAACTTGTCGTAAATTACAGTGGCTGATGTGGCTTCCCAATAATTATATAACAGAAAAATCATCGCGTTTCAGATTTTAATTTACGTAGCAAATGTGAATACCATGAGCTTCAATTGACGATCGACACTAGTATTACGTAAAAAGGGGATGTAACAGATGAGACTTCTGCAGTTCTGAGTTAAGCCTTATGCGCTCAAAAATGCAGCTTTGTGTGCGTTCATTACCTTGTCGGTGTTCGTCATGGGGTGGCAGGCAGCACAGCTCTGCTCACCTCGCCGTCTCGGAAGCAACTCTCTCCTAACTTCTCCTTACTACAATTTTCCGAAGTTGGTTTAAAAAAAACTGTCTGGCTGTGTTTTCATCTGACCAATGAGGGTCTCAATGTTAACCTTAAGCTCCACCTACAAAAATTCTGCCTAGCCAATGAGAAACGTTATACTTTTCGTGGTGGGGCAATGTCTTTAAACTTTGCAACGTAACAGAGACACGAAAAAGTCTCACGCTAAAACTTGCAGTTGGTGTGGCCCTTTTGGTGTAATCGTAAGATCTACAATGTTCTTCTGGAGGGCTCTATCTTTTAACATGGGGTGGGGGGTGGTCCTGTCGGTTAGATGGCGACGTGGGTGTCCGTCCCTTATCGTAGGGCCTTCTAGCTTAACACGGTTCTGATCTCGGCTTCTGTTCTCGTTTCTCCCCTCGGAACTGCATCTGTCTCACGGTGGGAAGGTATGACATGCATTTAGACATTCTTGTGTTAGTCTGTGGTATTCCATTTGCTCACTCGTTTCTCGTATTACTTTGGTTAATTTAATGTCACGATATATTCGGAGCTATGTGACATACTACTGGATTTGCTTATCATGTCAGGGTTTTCATGGAAGGTGTTGGATTTGCTTGACACCTTACAAATGTAGTCTTTGGTTACCCTTCCCCACAACATTTTCTATGTGTTTCTTTCAATTTAAGTTGTTCGTAATTGTAATACATAGGTATTTAGTTGAATTTATGGCTTTTAGATTAGACTGACTTATCGTGTAACCGAATTTAACGAGTTCCTTTTAGCACTCATGTGGATGACCTCACACTTTTTGTTATTTAGGGTCAACTGCCAGTTTTCGCACCATTCAGATATCTTTTCTAAGTCATTTTGCAAATTGTTTTGGTATTCTGATGACTTTATTAGTCGATAAACGACAGCGTCATCTGCAAACAATCTAAGACGGCTGCTCAAATTGTCTCCCAAATCGTTTATATAGATAAGGAACAGCAAAGGACCTATAACACTACCTTGGGGAACGCCAGGAATCACTCTTGTTTTACTCGATGACTTCCCGTCAGTTATTACCAACTGTGACCTCTCTGACAGGAAATCACAAAGCTAGTCACATAACTGAGACGATATGCCATAAGCACGCAATTTCACTATAATTTCGCATCCCAGATCACAATTCTAGGTGCAGGTCCACTGTATCCAGTATGCAGACACGTTGCCTGCAGGCCTCCAACTGGCCACCTTCTATGTAACATACGGTTAACATTGACACCGAACCAAACAAGCTTTCATCAGAAAACACAATAGACGGCCACCCAGCACTCCAATGAGAATTCACCTGACACCACTGAAGGCGTTGGTTTGGGATCAGTGGAACGTACGCTACAGGGCGTCTGGCCCGGAGCTCTTCTTGAGGTAGCAGGTTTGTATCAGTTCGTTGTGTAACTGTGGTGCCAACTGCTGCTCACATTGCTGCTATAGATGCAGTGCGATGCGCCAGAGCCATACGTCGAACGCGATGGTCTTTCCTCTCGGTAGTGCCGTGTTCCTCCGGAGCCCGGTTCTCTTGTGACCATACATATTCCTGACCACCGCTGCCAGCAGACATGTGCAACGGTTAGATTTCAGCAAGGTCTTTCTGCAACATTGCGGAAGGAACATCCAGCTTCTCCTAGCCCTGTAACACGACGTCATTCAACCTCAGTGAAGTGTTCATAATGGCGTCTTTGTGATTTTTGAAATTTTCCCAGCCTAAAGAGTACGCCATGAAGTTTCGAGACTGCAGTCGGATGTTGGCCTCCTATCTCTCTCCACTCTGGTTGCAAACTTTCTTATGGAAGACTTTGAGGAGAGGACGCTTGATTCGGCAGAACTTAAACCCAAAATCTTCTGGCGATATGTGGATGACACTTTTGTAGCGTGGCCCCTAGGTGAAGAAAAACTGTTACGCTCTTTGCAGCAACTGAGTTCTATCCACGAGAACATCAGATTTCCCATGGAATTGGAAAAGGGCGGATGTCTACAATTTCTGGACGTTTCGGTCAGAAGGAAAGTGGATAAATCATTGACAGGCGTCTAGCTACCACCGCCCATCACGAGCTATGGGCGTTCTTCGAACGTTGGTGCACCGGGCACATGTTGTCTCTGGTGGATAAAGCCTTGCAAAGGAGCTGGGACATCTACAGTGAGTGTGCAAAAGTAATGGATATTCTCCACATTATATTAGCACAGCTTTATGGAGAAAGAAACTTGAAAATCCACCAGAACAAAGGGAGATGCAGCGGTTTAAGTCCGTTTCTCAGTACGTATGAAATATTTCATCGAAATTAGGATGAATCATAAGAAAACATCGTGTAAAGTAATCCTTAGCCCACTTACAAAGACTTGTGCTCTCCTCTGTTCGGCAAAGACAAGACGATCTGAGAGTGCGGAAGCCCGGAATCTATTGAATGCATTGTTAGTGCGGCAAAGCCGACAGTGGTCAGACGACGCCCACAGTGTGCGAAAGATGCGTTGACTCACACTCGCCTTTCGCAGCGCAATAAGTCAGCCATAGCGTAGCTCTGTATCTCCACCGTACATTTCCTGAATTACTCTGCCACGGAAAGTGTGACCTCGACGAGATCATTCTGGAATTCGATTTTAAGGTGTCGGTGGAAAAACGTTTAGTACAAGATTGTATTAATGGTGATGGCGGCTTTCATCTGGATAAGGCGTGGGAAGCGGCAGTTCCATTAATTTCTTCGAAAAGAAAATATTTCATAACCAGTGGCACGTCAAGTGGCATTTAATTTTATCAATTTTGACATCTGAATTTTAACTCAGCCGGTGGGCATTGGGATAGAGTGCGCTCATGTAGTATTACATTACGCGTGCACCTGCGCACCGTAGATGGAGCAATATTCGAAGAGGGCGCGTAACTCGACAGAGGTCACTCATGCAGCGGCTGCCTTTCTGTGTGCATCTTCGAGCTTGTTTTTGGTGTAGAGACAGCAATATGAACTAGAAGCCTCTGGTGCAAAACACTCACCTCAAGATGACTGAATGGTTGTCAGCCGAAATATCGTTTCAGGAAGCCGACGTTATCGGGTTGTAATCCGGAAAGTTCATGGTATAATGGCGCCTTTGTTACATTACAGGTGATATTGACTAAAACCACTACGTCCAATCTCTAAGGCATCTACCGCTCGCCGGCCACTGTGGTCTAGCGGTTGTAGGCGCTTCAGTCCGGAACCACGCTGCTTCTACGATCGCAGGTTCGAATCCTGCCTCGGCCATGGATGTGTCTGATGTCTTTAGGTGATGTCTTTGTGTGTGCATCTTCGAGCTTGTTATTGGTGTAGAGACAGCAACATGAACTAGAAGCCTCTGGTGCAAAACACTCACCTCAAGATGACTGAATGGTTGTCAGCCGAAATATCGTTTCAGGAAGCCGACGTTATCGGGTTGTAATCCGGAAAGTTCATGGTATAATGGCGCCTTTGTTACATTACAGGTGATATTGACTAAAACCACTACGTCCAATCTCTAAGGCATCTACCGCTCGCCGGCCGCTGTGGTCTAGCGGTTCTAGGCGCTTCAGTCCGGAACCACGCTGCTTCTACGATCGCAGGTTCGAATCCTGCCTCGGCCATGGATGTGTCTGATGTCTTTAGGTTAGTTAGGTTTCAGTAGTTCTAAGTCTAGGGGAGCGATGACTTCAGATGTGAAGTCCCATAGTGCTCAGAGCCATTTGAACTATTTGAACTAACGCTCACGACCGTTATAGCGTATATTTAAAGCAAACCTGATTTGCATCCTCATAGTTGCGCTATTAACGTCACTCTTATGTACCTGGCGTTAAATCTGAACAGACATCATCTTTCAAATTTAGAAACATGCTTACCAACTTTCGTTTATGTCGCACAACTCCTTCTTGCTCCTACGATTTTTTCCGTCAGTGTACGTAAAATACTGTAGCAAACATATCAAAGGTTACACGATTCACAAAAGGATTACGCACACGACTTCGCTCCTTACGTTAACTGATGACTGTAATGGCACAAAGTGTATCCTCGCACAAACCAAAACTAAAAATAAATATGCCAAATCGTGAAATAAAAGTGTCAAATCATCCCATACAACAGGATAAACGTTAGGAAAAAGTGTTGACATGCAACTAGTACCACAGTGGACCAGCGATGGAACTAGTTTACATCGGTACACCAAGCATAGAAGTCAATACCTGATCCCAATACATAAACCTATTTTATACTGGGTGTAACCAATAATAAGTGAAGATATTTTTATGTGTGGCACCACAATATATACACTACTGACCATTAAAATTGCTACACCACCAAGATGACGTGCTATAGACGCGAAATTTAACCGACAGGAATAAGATGCTGTGATATGCAAATGATTAGCTTTTCAGAGCATTCACACAAGGTTGGTACCGGTGGCGACACCTACAACGTGCTGACACGAGGAAAGCTTCCAACCGATTTCTCATACACAAACAGCAGTTGACCGGCGTTGCCTGATGAAACGTTGTTGTAATGCCTCGTCTAAGGAGGAGAAATGCGTATCATCACGTTTCCGACTTTGATAAAGGTCGGATTGTAGCCTATCGCGATTGCGGTTTATCGTATCGCGACATTGCTGCTCGCGTTGGTCGAGATCCAATTACTGTTAGCAGAATATGGAATCCGTGGGTTCAGGAGGGCAATACGGAACGCCGTGCTGGATCCCAACGGCCTCGTATCACTAGCAGTCGAGATGACAGGCATCTTATCCTCATGGCTGTAACGGATCGTGCACCCACGTCTCGATCCATGAGTCAACAGATGGGGACGTTTGCAAGAGAACAACCATCTGCACGAACAGTTCGACGACGTTTGCAGCAGCATGGACTATCAGCTCGGAGACCATGGTTGAGGTTACCCTTGACGCTGCATCACAGACAGGAGCGCCTGCGATGGTGTACTCAACGACAAACCTGGGTGCACGAATGGCAAAATGTCATTTTTTCGGATGAATCCATGTTCTGTTTACAGCATCATGATGGTCGCATCCGTGTTTGGCGGCATCGCGGTGAACGCACATTGGAAGTGTGTATTCGTCATACTGGCGTATCACCTTGCGTGATGGTATGGGGTGCCATTGGTTACACGTCTCGGTCATCTCTTGTTCACACTGACAGCACTTTGAACAGTGGACGTTACATTTCAGATGTGTTACGACCCGTGCCTCTACCCTTCATTCGATCCCTGCGAAACCCTATATTTCAGCATGATAATGCACGATCTCATGTTGCAGGTCCTGTACGGGCTGCTTTCTGGATACAGAAAATGTTCGACTGCTGCCCTGGCCAGCACATTCTCCAGATCTCTCACCAATTGAAAATGTCTGGTCAATGGTGGCCGAGCAACTGGCTCGTCACAATACGCCAGTCACTGTTCTTGAACTGTGGTATCGTGTTGAAGCTGAATGTGCAACTGTTCCTGTACACGCCATCCAAGCTTTGCTTGACTCAATGCCCAAGCATAACAAGGCCGTTATTACGGCCAGAGGTGGCTGTTCTGGGTACTGATTTCTCAGGATCTATGCACCCAAATTGCGTGAAAATGTAATCACATGTCAGTTCTAGTATATTTGTCCAATGAATACCCGTTTATCATCTGCATTTCTTCTTGGTGTAGCAATTTTAATGGCCAGTAGTGTACATACGTCAGTTTTTTTCCCTGCATCCAACAGTCTTCCCACAAACACATCACAGGCTTTACCACTTGATGTTTTCTGCATGGTCATAACTACACCCTTTCCTCTGTCTGTGTAGATTACTCACTTAGCGCCTACGCGTCCACATTGCAACACCTGACCTGTTGTCCGGAACAATGGTTGCTTCTGCCACATGTACTTGGATGTGCTACCCAATCAAACACGTACCCTTTCAATAGCTGTAATTATATGTAAATGGAACAGGTAGTGATGTAATGTTGTTCAGTACACCGTCCTCCGTAACCAGCGGAAATATCTGCACTTATACTCATAACACCTGCATAATACATGTTGCATTCGATGTGATTCGTTTCTTAACCATCGTAAACGCAGAACTGCAGCTGTTTTCATTTTCGGAGTCAGTTCGACAAAGGAGAAGAAATTATTTCTCCTGAGTGCAAGTACTGACATCATCCCACGGACAATACTCGAGTTTTAATGAGTTTCGGTAGCCGCGCTCTTTCATCCTTTTCTTAGAACATCCAAGGCCTGTCAACCGGTGGTTACTTTCGCTATATAAACACGTGACAGCAGATAAATCTAGAAGTTGACGTCATTAAGAAAGCAATTCTGAAGAAGCAGTACCAGTCAGAAGCATCTTTTGTAGCTCGTCTTCACGTTTCAAGCGTGGGTGGGAGGTATTCCTCAAATATTAACGACTTAGAGAGTTACTTCGTCAGTAAATGGAATTACAGAATGTGCAAGTTACAGGTCGCCAGTCTTGGCGAATGTTGAACTCAGCAAAAATTCTGTATTCAAGGTATCGCCTGTTTCACCAGATAACGGTCAGTAATCTGAAATAAAATGAATTTGTTTTGTTTAAGCTACATATGGAATAGTTACTTAACAACTGTATGATCTTCCCAGAAATTTTACACTTCCTCTAGAATGATTCATGAGTTTTCACATTAAAGACAATTCAAGACAGGCATGGCAAGGAAATTAAAATAACTAAAAGCACTGACTGACTATTCCTTCGGTTTTTGGTAGAATATTGTAAGCATAATAAATGAAAACCACACACAACATCGCTGTAATACTCCACAGTATTTTTGAGGAATATTACACCAGTGTTGTGTGTGTTTTTATCTATTATGTAAAGTAAATAAAGAGAAAAGCTGAGAGGACCAGAGCGCTTTTCGTCAAATAAATAGAATTTTCAAAATGACGTGCCCCATGTGTTGAGAATAATAGGTTTGCAATCGGCGTGTATTACCAGTTATTACGTATGGAGTGAGACATGTACTGTTAAAGCGAAACCTATTAACAACAGATAATTGCCCTACCAAGCAATGTAGGGATAAGTTAGAGGCGATGATTTCCTCCACTTCTAAGGACAGAGGGAGTTTTGACAATGCAGTTCATTTTATATCCTGGAAGGTGCATGTCGCACACAATATCATTTTGTGCTCAATCTCTGAAGCCCAGTTCCCATACAATTCCATGACCTGAACATGTGCTTTCGGAAATCTTTCACTGATTTGCAAGCTGTGATTTTTGAAGGTTAAGGTCTTCTCGTATTATGGGATTTTTTGCGTGGAACTATTTCCCTCATCTTTGTTCCATCCGTTTATAGTCATCTAGTTTTCGAGATAAATTCAAATGCTTCCAGTTGTTAAATTAACTGATCACCTAGCACCTGCGAAACAGAAATAATTGCCCTTATTGGAAAAGAGCAGCAAGAAACGTTTGAAGAGGGGTGAAACTCTGCCTGTATCTACAAAAAAAATGCAATTTCTTTTCCTGGGCAGTGCTTCTAGATCAGCATGTATAAGTAAATGACTGGGCACACCAAGCGAAGAAATTTACAATCTCAATAAGACTGCAGTTATTTTCGATCCTTTATTTCTCAATAATCTTGTATTGGGTTTAGATGTTTCTTGCAATAATGTATTTTGCGTGACTCATAACGGGAAGCAATAGCAAAGAACAAGCAGTGAAAAATAGACACTTGTAAAAAAGCCGGACAGGCTGGCCGAGCGGTTCTGGGCGCCACAGTCTGGAACCGCGCGACCGCTACGGTGGCAGGTTCGAATCCTGCCTCGGGCATGGATGTATGTGATATCCTTAGGTTAGTTAGGTTTAAGTAGTTCTAAGTTCTAGGGGACTGATGACCCAAGAAGTTAAGTCCCATAGTGCTCAGTGCCATTTTTTGTAAAAAAAAAAAAAAAAAAAAAAAAAAAAGAACCTCACTCCCAAACATGACAAATGAAATTAAATAAAGCGGTCACACAAATCAAATCATTGTCTACATCACAAAAACACGTTCAACAGGTATAAAAGCGAGAAAAAATGCGTATACAGTTTACATATTGTACGGACATGTGGTAATAGCCCTGGAAGTAAAATAACAGCTTCAACAACAGTAAATCAAGCATATCACAATACTGTAAGTAATAAATAAAATATTGTGTAACAAAGTAATAGTGTCATAACTGTCAGATTAACTGGGATGTCAAAAAAATAAATAGAGCTGGTTGTAACTCTAAACGTGTCTGTATTTCAGATTAATGGAAATTGAGGCTGGACGTGTATGTCTCACTACGAATTGTATTTAGTCAGTTGTGTAGAAACGTATTGGTCCGCAGCTCGTGGTCGTGCGGTAGCGTTCTCGCTTCCCGCGCCCGGGTTCCCGGGTTCGATTCCCGGCGGGGTCAGGGATTTTCTCTGCCTCATGATGACTGGGTGTTGTGTGATGTCCTTAGGTTAGTTAGGTTTAATTAGTTCTAAGTTCTAGGGGACTGATGACCATAGATGTTAAGTCCCATAGTGCTCAGAGCCATTTGAACCATTTTTTAGAAACGTATTCAGTTGTGTAGAAACGTCACTTCAAGTGATTAATGTAGTATTTATAATATTAGCAACTGAGAATCGACAGGTCATCGATATCGATGAACTTATTCTGCAAACATGCATGCCCATTTGTAATTCACTTTATTTCGTAGGAGCTGCTAAAGTGTATCCGTAATGTACAGTTTTCCTTGCCATTCAGTTATATAGTAAAGTTACGTGAACTCTTGTCGCAGACGATAGAGCGTAAGTGTCGAACGTCCAACTGTTTCGACCCGTCAGGTGCCAGAATGTCCTCTCCGGAAGCGACCCTCTAAGTTCTAAGTGGAGTGCACGTTTCTTTCACGCCTTGTGTGGGCGAACCACTTACCGTATTTGTTTCCAGCATCGTTCTCCCTGAGTGCATTTATACGGTGTGCATCTCTTTCCTGCAGACATACTGGGTTACTGTCCTGACCGCGCCCCAGTTACGGCTCCCATTCGCTGAAACACACATTCACCATTTTACAGATGCTGCCTGGTACATTTCCTTTTATACCTTCTGCTTAGATATATTGTCACGCAGAAGAAGATGTAATTAGATGAATGACGAACACTAACTTCACTTAAAGAACGTTTATTCAGCACTTGAACAAACAAGAGTGCGGAGCGAACTGCCTCCGGCCAGAACACATGCTGTATATATACAGTTACAGATCATTCCAGTACAATGATCCATAACATTTGTGGATACTTCTAGAATTTACTCGATCCGAATATAGAAATTAAAATTTTACAGTTTTTTTTTTTTCTTTTTAGATCTCATTTTGTTCTATATTGTTCATTCGGGGCGGACGTCCGATGACAACCGTTCAGGTTCTTCGTTGATCCATTCACTCAGTTTTCATTACAGAGGGCAGCTAACCCTCTGACTGAGCACACTGAGCTACCTTGCCGGCAAGTTCACGTGAGTTTTGAACTCACGACCCTCCACGCAACAGTCTCGTATCATAACCACTATACCATGGTCACTGTGCTACTCAGCTTCTTCTGCGACAGTATCATGACACAGTTCTAGATCATAAAACAGCAACTTTTGAGTTATTCCTTAAAAATGGTCGACTAATTTTGTTCAGCTGAGCTAATGCTCGACTGCTAATGACCTCCTGGCCCAAGAGATGTTGCACTTGCACTGTTTTTATTTCCGTTTTGCTCGAAACAGAAATTCTGTTTACAGAGAATGGATGCACATGTAAATTTATAAATACCAAACACATGTGTTTTCCCCTCTTTCCTTACTTACAAACTATCTATACACAGTGATTCAACTGCCCCTACCGATGTCGTTTTATGCAAACCGTAATGTTATATCCAACCTTCAGAAACCACGCTCAAGATTTTCATATTCTTCCGGTCAGAGCTATTAGTCCTACGGTGAAAATTAATGGGACCTTTTTTCTAGGAATTTCAGTGTACTTAAATTTTGTACTGGGATACGTCTTCGCTGGAGGCCGCGGTGTTTGAGTTCTTCAAGAAAAAGTACAAAAGTGACCTAAGAATGCATCTCCACTCCCACGCTAGGCCTCCATCACTCAGGATTTCTAGTACGTTGCTCATGGCACTCCCTTCTACCACTGTACAAAGCTTCTCGATTAGACGAACCACTCCCGATATTAGACCTTTTTTTTTTCCCTGCTGACTGGGCTATTACGCTACCAGCACAGTCGTCTACTTCCTTAACATTGTTAAATTAAACGTGGCCCTGAGGATCATCCGAAGATCATGAGAGAAAACGAATTTTGTAAATCTCTCGCTAACACTAACTACACTCCTGGAAATGGAAAAAAGAACACATTGACACCGGTGTGTCAGACCCACCATACTTACTCCGGACACTGCGAGAGAGCTGTACAAGCAATGATCACACGCACGGCACAGCGGACACACCAGGAACCGCGGTGTTGGCCGTCGAATGGCGCTAGCTGCGCAGTATTTGTGCACCGCCGCCGTCAGTGTCAGCCAGTTTGCCGTGGCATACGGAGCTCCATCGCAGTGTTTAACACTGGTAGCATGCCGCGACAGCGTGGACGTGAACCGTATGTGCAGTTGACGGACTTTGAGCGAGGGCGTATAGTGGGCATGCGGGAGGCCGGGTGGACGTACCGCCGAATTGCTCAACACGTGGGGCATGAGGTCTCCACAGTACATCGATGTTGTCGCCAGTGGTCGGCGGAAGGTGCACGTGCCCGTCGACCTGGGACCGGACCGCAGCGACGCACGGATGCACGCCAAGACCGTAGGATCCTACGCAGTGCCGTAGGGGACCGCACCGCCACTTCCCAGCAAATTAGGGACACTGTTGCTCCTGGGGTATCGGCGAGGACCATTCGCAACCGTCTCCATGAAGCTGGGCTACGGTCCCGCACACCGTTAGGCCGTCTTCCGCTCACGCCCCAACATCGTGCAGCGCGCCTCCAGTGGTGTCGCGACAGGCGTGAATGGAGGGACGAATGGAGACGTGTCGTCTTCAGCGATGAGAGTCGCTTCTGCCTTGGTGCCAATGATGGTCGTATGCGTGTTTGGCGCCGTGCAGGTGAGCGCCACAATCAGGACTGCATACGACCGAGGCACACAGGGCCAACACCCGGCATCATGGTGTGGGGAGCGATCTCCTACACTGGCCGTACACCACTGGTGATCGTCGAGGGGACACTGAATAGTGCACGGTACATCCAAACCGTCATCGAACCCATCGTTCTACCATTCCTAGACCGGCAAGGGAACTTGCTGTTCCAACAGAACAATGCACGTCCGCATGTATCCCGTGCCACCCAACGTGCTCTAGAAGGTGTAAGTCAACTACCCTGGCCAGCAAGATCTCCGGATCTGTCCCCCATTGAGCATGTTTGGGACTGGATGAAGCGTCGTCTCACGCGGTCTGCACGTCCAGCACGAACGCTGGTCCAACTGAGGCGCCAGGTGGAAATGGCATGGCAAGCCGTTCCACAGGACTACATCCAGCATCTCTACGATCGTCTCCATGGGAGAATAGCAGCCTGCATTGCTGCGAAAGGTGGATATACACTGTACTAGTGCCGACATTGTGCATGCTCTGTTGCCTGTGTCTATGTGCCTGTGGTTCTGTCAGTGTGATCATGTGATGTATCTGACCCCAGGAATGTGTCAATAAAGTTTCCCCTTCCTGGGACAATGAATTCACGGTGTTCTTATTTCAATTTCCAGGAGTGTATGTTGACAGTTCGAGCCCTCAGGAGCCGCGCGGGGTAGCCCTGCGGTCTTGGGCCTCTTGTCACGGTTCGCGCGACTGACCCCGTTGGAGGTTCGAGTCCTTCCTCGGGCATGGGTGTGTGTGTTGTCCTTAGCTTAAGTTAGTTTAATTAATGTGTAAGCCTAGGGACCAATGACCTCAGCAGTTTGGTGCCACAGTCCTTACCACAAATTTCCAAACTTTCCAAAAAATGGTTCAAATGGCTCTGAGCACTATAGGACTCAACTGCTGTGGTCATAAGTCCCCTAGAACTTAGAACTACTTAAACCTAACTAACCTAAGGACAGCACACAACACCCAGCCATCACGAGGCAGAGAAAATCCCTGACCCCGCCGGGAATCGAACCCGGGAACCCGGGCGTGGGAAGCGAGAACGCTACCGCACGACCACGAGACGCGGGCCCAAATTTTCCAATCCGATCCAAACTTAACCTTTACAAGCACAGTAGTTCCGTAGTCAGAAGTCCTGACGAATACAATGATGAAATTGTTTATTTTATGCTGTCAAAATCCAAAAACTTTTTAGCTAAAATTTACAACTTTTAAGCGCTTTACTAAGCCGGTGGCGTGATAAGGCCAGTCAACGATGACAAAAAAAGATCGAATGTGAGAAATAGTACATGCAGTCGCAAACTTTTGAACATTGGTAGGACGGAGTGCCATAAACAACGTACTATAAATCCTGCCAGTTGGGGGCTGAGTGTGGGATGGGGTGAGTTTGAATGTCACTTTCGTATTTTTTCTTGAGTAACTGGAAAACGGTGGCCTCGGGTTGAAACATATCCCAGTACAGAATTTTAATGCAATAAAGTTCCTACGAAAAGGTCCTGTTAATTTTCTCTCTACCACCAATACCTCGCACATAGCTTGTTGAGAATATGAGAATATTCTGTGTTGTTTTTGAAGGCCAGAAACAGCACTGAGGGTTGCATAAAAAAGACTCGGAAGGGCCAGTTGAATTACCCTGTACATATAAATGAAAGTTCATATGTGCCTTTCTGCGCGCAGGTTACAATAAATTGAACCAATTATAATATGTAACAGCTGCAGTAGATAGGCAGAGATGAAGCAAAGCATGGCAAGAGATCTTATTTGTTGTCAGCTAATTTAAGGGTTGAGTTGAAAAGAATAAACTATAGGTTTGTTTTATCCAAATTGTATGCCTAACTCATATGGAAACGGTAATATTAAGTGCCCTCGTCTTCTAACGTTCCTGATAAATTTTAAACACCTACGAAAGAATGTCTCGTTTGCACTGAATTAAGATCAATGTCCCGTTTAATACAATATTTGCACCCATGAATCGTTATCTGACTGCAAAAGTTTGTACTAAATTTGCGCCATGGTTCACAATTTACATAGCAAAGGAATTTGATTTTAGTGAATACGAGTAATCGAACCAAATCTCTCATCAGTTATAGAGGTGTGCAAAGCAAAATGGCTTTACAGTCCCATGCAGTGCAGTGGGCATTTGGACCAATGCGCCAAATAAGTACATTCTCTATAGAACAAAACAGCGCGTCTCACCAACAACAACACGTATCTTTTTTGCGGAAGAATGTGGAAATATGCAAATACGCCCTAAGCCACAAAAATAAGAAGAACGACTCACCACGAAGGAATTATCAAATGGGACGGAAACTGGTAGATGTGATGTACATGTCCAGGCAAATAAATGATTACAATTTTACAAAAATTGTACCATTTGTCCAGCAGATAGAGATTCACAAACTAAACAAAGCAGTAAAGCGTTGGTCCGCCTCTAGCCCTTATGCAAGCAGGTATTCGGCTTGGCACTGATTGATAGAGTTGTTGGATGTTCTGCTGAGAGACATCAGGCGAAATTATGGCCAACTGTCGCATTAGATTGTCAAAGTCCCGAGCTAGTTGGAGATCCCTGCATGAAAAGAATTGGCACCGCAGATCTTCACTCCTGGTTGTCGGACCGTATGGGGGGCGACAGTCAAGCAGGTATCACAACATCATCCGGGAAATCTCCTGAATCTGTTCAAATGGTTCTGAGCAGTATGGGACTTAACGTCTGAGGTCATCAGTCCCATAGAACTCAGAACTACTTAAACCTAACTAACATAAGGACATCACACACAACCGTGCCCGAGGCAGGATTCGAACGTGCGATCGTAGCGGTCGCGCGGTTCGAGAATGTAGCGCCTAGAACCGCTCGGTCACCAAGGCCGGCCTGAATCTGTTCATCGGGGCTCAGTTAGATGCGTAACTCGTGAGTGAAGACAATTCTCTCCAGTCAGTTAGATTCCAGGCCGAAGACCTGTCTCGGACACCGACACTGGTGGGATACCAACCTGACGGTCACCCATCACCCAGCCTGAAAACCAATAATGATGATGGTCTGGGGTGCCATTTCTTCTCATAGCAGGACTTTTTGGTTGTTATCCGCGTCACCCTTGAAGCATGGCGGTATGCCAACGATATTCTACTCCCCGTTTCGTTGCCTTTCATGGCAACCCAACCTGGCTTACATTTCAGCAAAACAATGCCCCATCCGCATATGGGGAGAGTTCCAATTGCTTGTCTTCCTACATGCCAAGTCACAACTGAGAATTTATGGAGCATTATCAGCAGGTTCCTCCATACATCCAATGATTTTGACGATCTAACGTGCCAATTGGACAGAATTTGACACGATATCCCTCAAGAGGACATCCAACAACTCCATCACTCAATCCCAAACCGATTAACTGCTTGCGTAAGGACTAGTGGTGGACCAAAGCGTTATTGAGTTATTCAATTTGTGAAGCTCTTTTCCTTCAGTTAATCACTTATTCTTTCAGAAATTCTCTTTATTTGTTTGTCTGTACATATACACTATATTTTCCTATTTCCATCCCATTCGGTTAATCAACGCAGTTGCCACAAGCTTACTGTGAAGATGCAGTTCTAAACTTGGTAGGCATTCCGAACAACATTGTTATCTTTGATTACGTCTGATTGCCCCAACAACTGTACCAATCAATGCAAAGCCGAATAATAGCCGGGATTTAAAGAATACTTCCTGAATACCCTATAGAGTGACCGAAAGATAATAATGTTGTTTGGAATACATTAAAGGTGAAGAACTGCACCTTCACAGTCAGCTTGTGGTAACTAGTACGTGAGATAATTACTTCCTACAAATTACGGCTCGGAGATGCCCCGAGAGAGATTGCAACAGGATTGAGCACTTTTTCTGTGAAAGACGACTGAGAAAGATGTGTCGACAGTAAATACCTAACTCCACACGACAAATCTGGCATCTAAACGTCGAAGAACAAAACATCAGCATTGTTGTGCGTGAAGAAAGTGAGCAAGAGATCACCTGAAATACCCCTTGGATCAATCGCATCAGTTTCACTTCAGTGACGAGTCCAGAATTTTTCTGATGTCTGAAATACGTCATAAAGTACAGCTGATGTAAGTAAATGACAATTCACATAACTGACACGCATTTCATCAGGGAGGTGCGTTAAATGTATTCTGGGAGTCAGCCGAGCTTTGAGCTGCTGTCACGTGTTGATGGCGGATGTTTGTTAACGCTATCGATGGTAATCTGAAGACTGTGCAGATGTTGCCCAGTACTACAGCCAACGTTTCGGTTATGGGTTCGTCTATAAAAACGATGATGCACAAGCACATCGCGCCACCTTCCCCCCAGGCGAGAGGAACCGACCGAATGGAGTAGCCTATGGTGTCATGACCTCAATCCGATTGCATATGCTGAAGCACTGCTCACACACTGGATGATCTCCGTTGGGCCACTGTGAAAGAATCAGACACGTTTCAGCAACAAACTCTCGACAGCCTTACAGGTAGCATGCCAATGAGAATCGAAGCTTGTTACAATACCCGTGGTAGATTCTGGCAATACTGAAAGTTAACCATAGCAAATCTTGATCTTGCAGACGTGCAAAGGCATCAACTTTTAAACAGACTTTATGTTTGTTATTCTTACTTTTTTGTTTCACAGCAAAGTAATTTTCTAATTTCTCCGTGGCCGAGGTCGCTAACACACGCTTGTGCGATGGCGCTTGACGGGAAGGTAAGCCGGTGGGAATTTGGGTCGTGCAAAAGTTTCGCTGCCAGTAAACGGAGCAAAGATGGTGCCGTCAAGTTGCTGGTCATCGTACTTTGTACAAATGTCCCAGATTAAATTCCAAAACTCCCCGAGGTGTCTCAACGATGTTGCTGATGGTGACTGGTTGGGGATGTTAAGCTCAGCGGCCCCCTTAATGCTATTCGAGGCGAGTAGGCTTCATGCCGGCACCGGGTTTTAGCTTTCCCCTTCCCTTCATACTCAACAACAGAAACCTAACATCACTCTGTAAAACAATCACGACGGAGATACACAGGCGGCCGCTGTGGTCGAGCGTTTCTAGGCGCTTCAGTCCGGAACCGCGCTACTGCTACGGTCGCAGATTCGAATCCTGCCTCGGGCATGGATGATGTGTTTATGTTAGTTAGGTTTAAGTAGTTCTAAGTCTAGGGGACTGATGACCTCAGATGTTAAGTCCCATAGTGCACAGAGCCATTTGAATGATTTTTTTTTTTTTCAGACACACACTAGACCAAAATAGGTCGGAGGAATTCAAAGACGAACCATATCCACTAGGATTTTTCCTAGAACGCCAGGATTTATGCATCTGTTTCCCTACGCTCATTCGCTGAGTATAGGGCTACTTTGACTTGATAAGGCTTATACTTTCGTTCCTTCTATGTCCACTATCAGACTCACCCGATACCAATCCCATATACTTCAGTTTTGCATCAGCAGGGGAAACCCCTCGTCAACCCAGATTCTTTTGAACACTTGAACACCTCGCTGCTTTGTTGTTTAGCGTTGTCTTATGCGAGGTGGTGTGCAACTGACTTTTGACCAAATTTTACCATGCAGTTACCTACAGTTTAACTGCACTCAGTACCACGATTTGACTTGGCTTTTTCACATTAACAAGTCACTGTCAGATATGAAAGACGTGGTAAGTGACTGAAGAACTCCTGGGAATGGCTGTGGTCGAGCGCCAGATAGGTGGATGGGTACTCTGACGTCTAATAAGGCTCCGAACAACATTAGGCCTAGTACGCGCC
This sequence comes from Schistocerca serialis cubense, assembly GCF_023864345.2. Lineage (NCBI taxonomy): Eukaryota > Metazoa > Arthropoda > Insecta > Orthoptera > Acrididae > Schistocerca > Schistocerca serialis. The sequence goes on from NC_064638.1 coordinate 1,037,642,965, forward strand.
GTATGTCTTGTAATATCTTTCGCAAACCGCATTTACCAAATGTTATACTAAAATTCGACACCTGTCATTTGTTTTACCGACAGCTCGGCTTACGTCATCGTCCCACTTTATATCTGTATGCACTGCAACATTGAGGTATTTGTATGACATCACTGACCTTTTTTTTCTTGCTGGTTCGAGGCGTGCTGCCACGGGATGACGATTTCAGGCTGACACGACCCATTTATGTGTCTACTGTTACACCTAACTGACCAACAATATATTGTATGAGTAGTTAGGATATGGACAGCCGTGGTATAAGGGTGGGGTAATAAAAACATTCTCGCTGTCTAGTTCGTACCCCTCCACGGCTTCAATTCTGAATAAAAATCGTCAGAAATGACGGCCAAAGACATCCGGCATAAGAAGTCACTCTCATTCTGCCAACAGCCTTGTCAAAGAGAGCACATGAGCGGACACAAGTTCAGGGCACTCTCTTACCATTGGGGTGGGAAACTGACTCTAAAGGCGGAAGAATCAGCGATGATCAACAGATTGAGGATGTAGAAGGCAATCGAAACGATTGCACTAAAGACACATAGAGTGTATCCACAGAACATGTGGTCTGTAACTGAAAAATGTCATGATGATCTCTCCATTGGCAAAAATACCGGACGAGTCCCCAATTCGTATCTCCGAGAAGGGACTGCCAACGGGGAGATGCCCGTGAGGAAAAGACTGAATAACGAACGAAAGGGTAACGTTTTACGGACGTGGAATGTCAGAAGTTTGAACGAGGTGGAGTAGTTAGGAAAGGTGGAGCAACTATATGAGGATATTGAACGGGTAATGCAGTACGTAAAGGGAGACGAAAGTCTAACACTGGTGGGCGACTGGAATGCGGTTGTAGGTGAATGGGGAGAAGAGAGGACTACGACAGAATATGGGTTGGTCCTAGGAATGAGAAAGGAGGAATACTATCTGAGTTCTGTAATATATTTCAGCTAGTAATAACGAATACTTGGTTCAAGAATCACGATACGGGGAGATATGTTAACTTCGCGCTCAAACAGAAATTCCGAAATCAGATACTTGATTGTAAGGCTTACACAGGAGCAGACATAGACTTAGATCACAATATAGTAGTGATGAAGAGTAGGCTGAAGTTTAAGACATTAGTCAGGAAGAATCAATAAGCAAAGAAGTGGGATACGGAAGTACTGAGGAATGACGAGATACGCTTGAAGTTCTCTAAGGCTGTAGATACTGCAGCAAGGAATAGCTCGGTAGGGAGTACAGTTGAAGAGGAATGGATGAATCTAAAAATAGCAGTCACATAAGTTGGAAAGAAAAACATAGGTACAACGAAGGTAACTGTGAAGAAACCAAGGGTGGCAAAAGAAATACTTCAGTTGATTGATGAAAGAAGGAAGTACAAAAATGTTCATGCAAATTCAGGAATACAGAATTACAAGTCGCTGACAAATGAAAAAAAATACCTTTGGTGAAATTAAAAGCAAGGGTGGTAACATTAAGAGTGCAACGGGGATTTCGTTGTTAAATATACTGAGAGCCTCTATGAGGGGCAAGATTTGTCTGATCTGATAGAAGAAGAAATAGGAGTCGATTTTAAAAGAGATAAGGGATCCAGTATTAGAACCAGAATTTAAAAGAGCTTTGGAAGACTTAAGATCAAATAAGACAGAAGGGATAAGTAACATACCATCAGAATGTCTAACATCATTGTGGTAAGTGGCAACAAAATGACTATTCATGTTGGTGTGTAGAATATATGAGTCTGTTGATATACTATCTGACTTACGGAAAAATATCATTCACAATCCGAAGACCATAACAGCTGATAAGTATGAGAAATGTCGCACAGTCAGCTTAACAGCTCACGCATTTAAGTTGCTGACAAGAGTAATATACAGAAGAATGGAAAAGAAAATGTAGGAGGCGTTATACGATGATCAGTTGGCTTTAGAAAAGGTAATAGCACCACAGAAGAAGTTCTGACGTTGCGCTTGATAATGGAACAAGACTAAACAAACATCAAAACACATTCCTAGATCTGTCGACCTGGAAATAGCGTTCGACACTGTCGAATGGTGCAAAAGGTTCTAAATTCTGAGAAAAAAATTAGTAAGCTATAGGGAGATACGGGTAATATACAACATGCACAAGAGCCAAGAGGGAATAATAAGAGTGAAAGACCAAGAACGAAGTGCTTGGATTAAAAAGGATGTAAGACAGGGATGTAGTCTTTCAGCCCCATTATTCAATCTACTCATCGAAGAACCAATGATGGAAAGAAAGGAAAGGTTCACTAGTGAAATTAAAATTCAAGATGAAGGGTACACAGTTATATGAATTCCTCATGACATTACGATCATCTGGAGCGAAGAAAAATTACATGATCTGTTGAATGGAATGAATAGTCTAATGAGTACAGAATAAAGACTGGGAGTAAACTGAAGAAAGATGAAATTAATGAGAACTATCAAAAATGAGAACAGCGAGAAACTTAATATTAGAATTTATGGTCACGAAGTACATGAAGCTAACGAATTCCGTTACGTAGTCAGCAAAATCACCAGTGGCGGACGGAGCAAGGAGAACATCAAAAGCAACCTAACACTCGCAGAAGGGGCATTAATGGCCAAGAGAAGACTACTAGTATGAAACATAGGTCTTAATCTGAAGAAGAAATTTCTGAGAATGTATGTTTGGAGCTCAGCATGGTATGGTAGTGAAACATGTGCTGTGGGAAAACCGGAACAGAAGAGAATCGAAGCATTTGAGATGTGCTACCATAGACGAATGTTAAAAATTAGGTGGACTGATAACGTTCTGCGCAGAATCGGAGACGAAAGGAATATGTAGAAAATACTGACAAGAAGAAGGGGCAGCATGATAGGTGGGGGGGTGGGGGACATCAGAGAATAACTTTCATGGTACTAGAGGGAGCTGTAGAGGGTAAAAACTGTAAAGGAAGACAGAGATTGGAATGCATCCACAGAGTAATTGAGGACATTGCTACTCTGAGATGAAGACCTTGGCACAAGAGCGGAATTCAGTCAGAAAAAAGAGGCGAGTCAGCATCGGAGGCAGCCACAAACATTTCCACCGTGTGTGGGAATATGTTATTTGACAGAGAACGACAATAAAATGGCTTTGTCGTTTTAAGGAGGATCGTTTTAACATTAGTGACTCTCCACATTCAGGAAGACATTCGGAACTTAACGAAAATCGTTTAAATGTCTTAATCCACAATTATTCAGATCTATGTATACGAGAACTGGCAAGTATAATGAACTGTGGTCGTTTCACCATTGTGCGACATTTGCATGCAATGGGGAAGGTTCAAAAATCGTGTGTGTGGGTACGGCACTCTCTGAGACAAATCTCAAAAATCAGCAGGTGGCTCGAGAAGAAGACGGACCATTCCTATCCTGTATCGTTAATGGTGATGAGAAATCGTGTCTTTATGTTGACATAAAGGAAAGAAAGGAATCGCTGAGCTCAAACAAAGCAGCACCTGCCCGCACAAAGCCCCGCGCTCATCCCTAAAAGATAATGCTATGCATCAGCGTCAGTGGTGCACTACGAATTGCTTCGCCGAGGTCTAATCGTCATTGCTTACATTTATTGTCAACAACTGAGGCGTCTTGCAATCCAAGAAACAACGACCATGAAGACTGCTTGAAGTTATGCTACTCCACAGTAGCGCCGGCGCGCATTCTGCTAGAATGACAAAAAACACTGTACTAAAGTTCCATATCCACCTTATTCACCTGATATTGCGCCCTCAGATTTTCAGCTTTTCCGCTTTCTGTCGAACAACCTTCAATGAACTTCCTTGCCAGATAAAAGTGCGGTCCAAATTAATGTGAGACTTATTCGCCTCAAAACCACGTGACTGCTACAGTCACGGAATCGAAAGGTTACCCCAGCGTTCGTGGACTGTTGTAAATAGTGAAGGAGAATATATTACTGATGTTTAAGTCTTTGTTATGTGCGTTTATTGAACTTACGGAAACAGACTACGTACTTACTTACTAACCCGATATACTGTCGCTTACTGTTTCGATAGCCGATTGGTCCGTTGGCGTGACAAACTCGTTACGTTTCGCGGCAATAAGAGTGTTTTGAAACGTCCATCTTCTCTATCAATAAAAACGTTCTGTGAGGTAGGTGACTACATTGTCAAGAATTAACTCACCTTGCTGCCTTCTTTTCCCATGGTCTCATAGGTTTCGTTTACTTCAGATATGGAAATCGAATACCACCATTCGCTAAACAGAGTAGGAGTCATCCAGGCCTTTGTTTGATTCTTGTAAAAGATAGGAAGCTTTTTAACGTTTTTGAAAGTTCAGGGTTTTGTTTCGATTTTCCTATCGGCAGAAGGGATAGTTTCTGGTTTCCCGTACGGTTAGCACTGTTAACACGGTCTTCGGTAACCTTTTGGCCGGCAGCACTGTGTAAACCCAACTGACGGATACCATGCCTTGCTTTGAAATTCTGCAGCCAGCCATTGCTCGCTTTAAATGAAGACGAATTGTCGATTTTCTCGGCTAAAAGTTTTGCTTTCTCTAAAATAATCCGTCCTGAAGATGGTGAACCCCAATGCCCGGTGCTGCAAAATCCACTTGAATACGGCCAATTCCAGCTCTTTGTTTCCTACTATTTTCGTCGATTTTCTCGACGAATTGCTATCTTCATTCTCAAAGACAGACACAAGGTTTATAACTGAGGACTTGTTTTTATATATATATACAGTATATCTGAAATTGTTGGTGTTGCCCTTTAACATCTCAATTTACAGCTTACCGCTCGCGTCTTAATCTAATTGTTCAAGGACTTTTACTTTCTCTGTCACCTAAAGACAACACAATTCCTTTTAGAAGACATAAGCCGCGCAGTATATTAAAACACATGTACAAAGAAAAAAAAGTGGTAGACGGAGCATATAGCGACAAATCATTGTATACGTTAAAGTCACATCACAGACTGATGCAGGCCACATTGAATGACGGGCACCACAAACATAGCAGTGCATATGTGTGCGTGTTGTAAACACATACTGTACTCATTGTTATCTGGAAGATTCTGTCTTTTAATTGTTTGCTGCGAATTGATTCCAGAACAATACAGAAGCGCACAGTATACTGTATACACCGAAATCACTATAGAACAAAACCAACAATTTTACCTATGCAGTACAAATTTCTTTTCCCTCGAATCGAGCCACGTAATTGGTGATCCGGATAGTTGGGGTTCGGATAATTGGAGCTCTACTGTGTTTGTTATTTCGTATTCGGCAATTTTGGAATATTCTCCAAATTTCTTCTGTTTGTAACATTTGTACGTTCTGGAATGTTTGAATAAATAGCAGCACTCACCGATCAGGAGATCTGTGGTGTTTGTAATCAACATGATTTAAGTGCTATCGTACTTCATGGACGACTATGCTTCAAGATTAGGACTTGATTCCGATTACGACCCTGACAATACCGCTCGCGAAGACTGCGGATAGCTTTTCGTATAGTCGGTGTTTGCCTAATTTACACTGGCTATAATTACGTTCGGAAGAAAAATATGTTATCGAATTCCGTTGCAAACAGAGCTGCGCTACCTAACGTTACCTCACTGTTTGGCGGCTTCAACCAGACATCATTCCATGCACAACCTGTCGAAAAATTGTCGTTGCAGCATGCGATATCTCACTAAGAAAAGAAGAAAAGAGTTTCGCTTCATGAAACGAATCGTTGCATTGAGGGAAGCAAACCAGCCACCCTGTAGCCACCCTGTAGCCTAGGCAAATTGAGCTAATTGGTTCAAATGGTTCAAATGGCTCTGAGCGCTATGGCACTTAACTTCTAAGGACATCAGTCCCCTAGAGCTTAGAACTACTTAAACCTAACCGTAGCGGTCGCGAGGTTCCAGACTGTAGCGCCTAGAACCGCTCGGCCACATGGACCGGCTGAGCTAATTGGTTGGTTCTTTTGCGATAAGTGTGGTCTAGAGTGAATTTTAGGCAGGTTATAGAGGCACCAATTGTTCATGATTGAATCCTAAGAAAACACAGAAAAATGGGGATTTTTGGGTACGAAAAATATCCATTATGGGGATGGCCAGTTCTGTAAGGTCGTCGAAATTTTTACCACGTGTTCTGTCACCAGGCGACCGTGGAGTGAGTAGATGTTTCCACCTGCTCTAATGACGACTCATATCGAAGAGTGGCAGGTTTCTGCGCAAGGATGGCACTAATTAGCTCTTCTGCACCCCCGCCCCACCCCTCCCTCCCCCACCCCCTTGCCAGCAGAGGACCTTGCCCAGCCTACCCGACGGCGATCTCACTGTCACCAGACGGCCGTGGAGTGATGAAGGGTCTCTGCATGATCTTCTTCATGATTTTGTCACACTACACAGCTTCATTTGGCACCTCAATTGTTGGTGCAAATGGTCTATTACCCTAGATGTAAAGAAGAAAAGGGAAAAGACTGAGCAGCTGAGTGTGTTTGTGGTGGCCACAGTGTACTATACATATTTCTTTTCAACATTTCATTAGGTTATTGGTACTTGTCGGAGCCCCCAAACGCATGTTTGATACATTTATGTGCCATATTTCAATGTATCTTTTCTTTTCTCTTCTTGTCCGATCAGTTGAATGTATGAATGAGAGTATGCAAGGGTTTCAGTGTGTAGATCCGTGGGAGTGTAGTAGTCTGCCACTGTGTCAGAACAGCCAACTGTAGGAAACACTCACCAGGTATCAAGGAGGTTTCTGTTTGCCTTGGACGAACATTTGTATAGGTTTGCACCACAATAGGTACGATGGGGAGCGGTTTTGGTTGGAGAGCGAATGCTCGCGGAGTGTTCCGTGGGACGCGGGAAGGGTGAGACCCACTGGCGGTAAGTTTGCCTTTTCGATGAGAAGTTAATGTTGTCTTTTATGTGACTTTTTCAAAGCTAGTCAAAGTAAATGATTCCTTTCATCGTTCATAGTTTATTATCGTGTGTGACTTCTTAATTCGCGAGTATTAAATGCGTCAAAATCCAAGGACGGTGTAGCCTATTGTTCAGTTTAACGGTTAATCAAACACGTTGAGTTTATTGTGATTCAGTTCATTTTGTTTAGTATCCCTTTCGCGAGAACATACATATTGCGTATGATATCCGTAATTTTGTGACTGAATTTTGTGCAGTTCGTCTCACTTGATAACTTTCTTTGTGCACACTTATGTTTGTGAGGACCACGTGGTCGTGATCTAATGAGAAAGTTTGCTGTTGCAAGGCCATAGTAATCTTCCGCTGTATTATATCTGAATTAATTATGATTATTAATTAGGCTTCATTTTTATAGCAATTCACTTCAAACAGAAATTTTATTCATTTATCCCGCATGTTGAAATAAAGGGAGCAGCCCCTCTTGCTACCCACGTGTGCTGTGGTGAAGGTTTCAGTTCTTTTCCTTCCCGTTAGTCTCTCAAGTGAGCATGAATGTAAGTGTTCGTGGTTAAACCATCCCTTGATCATTCCTCTTCCATAGATCCTAGACCTTGCAGGGGACTCCGAAGTAAAGTTCTAGTGTTAATTAATATGCGACGTAATAGATTCCACGCAACATCAGCCATCATATCACTCACTATAAACGTTGACGTGTGCAACTATATTTACCGATGTAACAAATGTTCTTTTGCCATAATTTTTTCGTATGCTCTCACTGCTAAAATTCCACTCCACGCTTCATCCAGCTCTGAAGTACGTCACATCCTACTGTATACCGTTTGCGCGACAGTTGTATTGAGGCCACACTTTAACCCCTTTTATTATTAATTGTAAAGATACCCCTTAATTGTAAAGGTATCTTTCACAGTCAACCAATAATTCATTACCTTCTTTGGAATTATATTGTAACAAATAAGCCCTCGGTCACAAATATTTAGTCAAAATTGACCTGGTTTCGACGCTACTATGAGCGTCGTCTTCAGAATTAGACTAACTGTACTAAAACATTAGGTATATAGTACATTAATAAAATTACAGTTTGTGCTGACTCGAAAAGATGCAGTACTTACAAGTCACATATTAAAAAAGATCTCGGCCGCAAAGGCGACGTCATGAACAATTGTCAGATGGCGAGCCGCTAAGGGCTGCTCGTACTGTGGACAGAGGTTGCAACAAGACTGAGGTGCCCACTGTAGAAAGTGTGGGCAAGTAAACATGGTGTTGCTACGAGCGCCATCTAGTAGCCGCAGAAACAACTAGGCTACTGTACATTCAAAATTAGACTCATGAAATTGTGATGCAATTGATTCAGGCATAACGTAAGCATTAATAATAACAGGATGAAGTTACATATTTATCTGCTTTAAATAGGGATACATTTTGTAACGTAAAAACGTTGGTTATGACATACAAGAAAACAGCAAAGATGTGACAGGAAAACAACATTTCGGTAAACTGCATGAGGAAATCTGAATCAAAGATCAAGCAATGGTTTTATACAGTCAAAAAAGTTTTTATTTCGCAGCTGCAGCTGTTCGTTGAGAATGAGGCCATCATGACGAGTGAGACGTTTGAACATCTCCAATTCCTCTAAGACATCTAATCTACGCCCCTTCTTTTCGGTATGCAGAATATTGTTATCACCTATGGCTTTAGGCACGTGTCCAGTAATTAAGCGATAATCGGCAAAGGATGACGTCGCCTTTCCGGCCGAGATCTCTTTTAATATGTGACTTGTAAGTACTGCATCGTTTCGAGTCAGTACAAACTTTAATTTTATTAATGTACTATATGCCTAATGTTTTAGTACAGTTAGTCTAATTCTGAAGACGACGCTCATAGCAGCGTCGAAACCAGGTCAATTATGACTAAATATTTGTGACCGAGGGCTTATTTCTTACAATATAATTCTGACACGGTCACTGAACCTTAGCAGCTATGTTCAAAGTTTTACCTTCTTTGGAAATCTATTTTCTACCATCAACATGATCTTTCCAGTTCACTCTGTTCTCTTCTATCTCGTCATTAACTGAAAAAGATTTTCAATCTCATATTATCGTTCCATTCCTTATTTTACGCATTATAAATTTCATCTTCGCTCATTGTATATATGTTTTTTTTTCTTTTTCTGTTACTGTTCATTATTCGGAACCATATAAAGAATAACTACAGCCACAATTTTATGGAACTTTATTTGTGATTCCTTTCTTGTTTCCTTCCAAACGTCTTCAAATTGTTCCACAGATAGCTTGATATTTACTTACCTTCTTCTCACTGTCTTTGTCAAAGCTAAAACTAATATCGCGTCATATATGACTGAAATGGGATACTTGTCCTAAAATTTTCTCATTTATTATTATTTTAGATCTGACTGGAATCTTTCCTTTGAAAGCTGTTACCTTTGTCCTACTTGCAGATATAGTTAAATTGTAATATACATATCAAAAAAAGTTTTGCATCACGTCGGTTCCGAGAGTTCCGGAACCTGTACAGAAAATTGGAATAGAAATCAGCGTAAACGTTATTTCCGCTCTTTTTATTGCTCACGAAAACAACACGTTGCATGTTGTACCATCATACAGCGAGAACTTCATAGGTGGTGGTCCAGATTGCTGTAAACACTGGTACCTCTAATACCCAGTAGCACGTCCTCTTGCATTGATGCGTGCCTGTATTCATTGTGGCATACTATCCAGAAGTTCATCAAGACACTGTTGGTTCAGATTGTTCCACTCCTCAACGGCAATTCGGCGTAGATACCTCAGAGTGGTTGGTGGGTCACGTCGTCCATGGACAGCCTTTTTCAATCTATCCCAGGCATGTTTGATAGTGTTCACGTCTGAAGAACATGCTGGCCACATCGGGCGATGTCGTTAGCCTGAAGGAAGTTATTCACAGTATTTGCACGATGGGGGCGCGAATTGTCATCCGTGAAGACGAACGCTCGGTCCTGCACACAGTTTTAATCTGTCAGGAAGTTTCATATTAATAGTGTGTTTGGGAAGATATTTTATTTCCAACATTTTGCACAAAAGGAGTCTTTTTACCTTATCAGAGACTGGCTGGTTCAAATGGCTCTGAGCACTATGGGACTTAACATCTGTGGTTATCAGTCCCCTAGAACTCAGAACTACTTAAACCTAACTAACCTAAGGACATCACACACATCCATGCCCGAGGCAAGATTCGAACCTGCGACCGTAGCGATCACGCGGTTCCAGACTGAAGCGCCTAGAACCGCACCGGCCACACCGGCCGGCATCAAAGACTGAATTCTGACTGTGTTTCTAAGGCAAATTCCGTAACTCAATAATTGGTTTTATTGTAAATATGTTATCATTACACGAACTTCCCTTATACGGTTTGATTTTTCTTCTGAGATTATTGCATCAGCGATAGTCTGTAGTCTTTAATTAAGAGTTTCCCATAAATTTTATATCCTGTATACAGGGTGAGTCACTAACTATTGTCACCTAGAACAACTCCGAAAGTATGACAGGAGCTGAAACGTTTGTGGGACAAATGTTGCATGGGACAACGGGGGCCATAATATGATGTTGGTTTTTTGTTGTTCGGTGTTGTCGCTTCAGAGATATGAAGATCAACTTTGGAATGCTATAGTTTGGCGCTTATTGTCTGATAGCGGCTATCGAGACGAATCCAATGATGTGTAACTGTAAGTCTTTGAAGATCAAAGAAGGTCACAAAGATGGCATGAACGTCCTTTTACAGAAGGTGTTCGACGTGATGACCGTTGGTATCAAGGCACTGCTGCAGTCTTCTTATCCTGGATTGAGTGGTTTTCCTTATCACTTCGGCACTTATCGAAGCACATGCTCTGAAAAATCTCTCTCGTATATCGTGCAAGTAGTAAATATTCGCCGAATACGGCGTATCCATCCAATGAGCCATTTACATGTAAACACCATTCGACGGTTTCGCATAACAACAGTAATAGGAACGGTAAGACTAGCACCATCGAATGAAGTGAATGTGAATGATGTATTTCTTCGAAGAACAAGTCGATATGCTTCTCATTTAAGGAGAATGCCAACGAAATTCAGCGAGAGCTAGAGATTTGTACTCACCCTACAGGTCGTACATTTAAATATGTGTATAATAAATTGAGAACAACTAGGCCTTTAACGCATGGGAAACATACGTTGCAAAGAAAAGTTACTAATGAAGAAACGGAAATTGGTATTCTTGCCACTGTGGTTCAAGATCCTTGTGTTAGTTCGCGTCAAATCGCAAGGGAATCTGGCTTGAGCTAGAGTAGTGTTGTTCGTGTTCTGCATCGCCATAAATATCATCCTTACCATATCAGTTTCCACCAAGAATTAACAGGTACGGATTGTATGCGTCACAATGAATTCTGCCGATGGGCTCAACTCCAGATTCAGAGGGATGACATATTTATTAATTTGATTTTATTTACTGACGAGGCTGCATTGACGAATCATGGAAATGTTAATTTGCATACAACTCGTTATTGGGCAACTGAAAATCCATGTTGGCTGCGGCAAGTCTCACATCAAAAACGGTGGTCGGTGAATGTATTGAGTGAGATTTTGGAGGACAGAATTATAGGCCTCTATTTCATCGAAGCAAATCTTAATGGTAGGAAGAAACATGAGGTCTGTTATTGGAAGAAATACCTTTAGGAACAAGGAACAGAGTGTGGTATCAACACGATGGGTGTCCAGCACATTTTTCGCTGATGCGTAGATATGAGCTGCAGGGACAATTCCCAAATCGTTAGATTGGACGCGGAGGAGATGTGTCGTGGCCGGTTCGTTCGCCAGACTTGAGACCTCTGGATTTTTTGTTGGGGGCATTCATAAAAGACATTGTCTATAAAGACGTTCCAACTACACCTGAGGATATCCTAGAGAGAATTGTCAGAGCATGTGCTTCGCTAAGTGCCGATGTGATAAGAAGTACCACTAAATCCATGATAAGAAGATTGCAGCACTGTATTGATACCAATGGTCACCACATCGAACACCTTCTGTAAATTGACGTTCATGCCATCTTTGTGACCTTCGTTGATCTTCAAAGACCTTACTGTTATATATCACTGGATTCGTTTCGATAGCCGCTTTCAGAAAATAAGTACCAAAATACAGCATCCCATTTAAAAAACAAAGTTGACGTTTATATCTCTGAAGCGACCCCACCTAGCAACAAAAAACCGACGTCATATTATGGCCCCCGTTGTCCCATGTCACTGTTGTTCCACAAACTTTTCAGCGCCAATCATACTATCGGAGTTATTCTTGGTGGCAACAGTTAGTGACTCACTCTCTATAGTATACATACTCCTCTATTATTTCCTTTGTCTTTCCTGTCGCCTTTTTTAGATAGAGAAATAATTTCAGCTGTGTTCCATTCTTCAGGTACACAATAGTTCTTCTAACACATATTTAAAAAATGAAAAAAAGCAAAATTCTAAAGTTATACGTCAATTTTTTATTAATTCAGGATTAATGCCATCTATTTCAGTAGCTTTTGTATTTTTTCTTTCATGTAAGACTTTTTTAATTCTTTTTTGCCTATTTGGTCTACAATGAAATGAAATGAAACCATCACCAGAGTTACTACCAGTTTTTATGGAAGATCTTTCTTCACTACCTTCATCACACCATAAATTTCTGTAATGGGGTAGCCATTGATTTTCTGTTATTTTGTTAATGTTTGCAATAGCCTCTTCCAATTTGTTCACATAGTTCATAAGCTTAAACGCTACATTCGGTCTTTCGTGAATGTCATGTTCAACGTTAACAATAAATCTTTCCCAGGATTTATTAAGATATAGTTTTAATAAATACTTTATTTCTTTTCTATTTGTGTAATTCCCAGGTTTGCTGGTTTTAATCTTTCCCATTCTACTTCAATATCGTCTTTAGTTTCAATCGTTTGGAATTCGTGTGTGTCAGTCTTTGTTGACAAAATTATTACGCTTTCTACTTGCAGAAGGTGAACTTTATATTTCAAGTTTTGACTATGGGTTTTCTTTACCTTTGTTTGTTTCCTACATTTCGCCCCTGTTTCAATCTTTGGAATTCCTAGGAATTCATCACAGCCTATATCATCATCTTTAAACAGATGAATATCTCGGTTTTGAGAGCTTGTTTTTTATTAGCTGTTACATAGTTAATTATTGACCGTGAACCTCTTTCATTCCAGGCGTATTTATTTGTATCTTTGATTTTGAAGAAAGTACTAGTAATTTGTAACCGATGAAATGTAACAAAATCTTTTAATGTCTTTCCATTTTCATTTAAAGTTATTTCACCAAATGTGCGTACTGTATCTGCTGTTGGTAACTTTCCAACTTTTGCATTGAGTCTACTAATATTAACAAATGATCAGTTTTATAATATTCATTTACTTGTTTTTGTAGCTCTTCATAAAATATTTAAGGATCTTCCCGTTCTCCTTCTTCAAGTGCATACACTCCTATGACGCATAAATGTCCTCTATCAAATCTGAGTCCTGCAGCTAACATCCTTTCGCTTACGTTGTCATAAAAATCTATCTTTCTTTCCAATTTTTCACCTATAAGAATGTCTGCTAGTTGCGTTTTTTCGACTTCACTGTTAATTAATGTGTAACTGTTTAAATCTTTTGTTCCTCTCAGTTTATTCTTTCTTTCTGTTATTACAACAATGTTTATATTTCTTTGTTTCGAGTTTTCTGTAAGCCCTCATTCATTTTTATTAAAACTTCCTCTTTCATTCCACTTATCTACACCTAACATTAACACTAACTCAATTTCTTTTATCATGTCCTTGTCGTCGTCATTAAGAACTATTCGCCTTATTCCTTAGAGACTTATGACTTATTTCTTTTTTTATGTGATGGGTAACCAGCCCATTACACAACCCCCACCCTGGGGGACCTTGTTTTAAATCGAGAACCTTCTCCTAGGTGGAATGTCGACCAGAGCTTAAGAGCTACACCTCCCCTTTTCTTCTCTGCTAAATAAACCTGAACATGAGGGTTGATGCTTCCGCTACTCGAGTTGTTGCAGGGAGCACCTAGTCCCACGTTGCCTTGCCGACCGTTGCAGTCTTCGCAATAACCACGGCGAGGGACATTTGCCCTCACCCCCACCTGGGCCAGGTGAACAAGGTTACCCCTCCCCCTTCTTCTTCCTCAAACTGGCTTAAGGGACGGCTATAGAGGAAAATTTGCATTCGTTACCAAGATATACCTCAGAAGTCGTGACTTTTGGGTACAACAAGTACCAATTGTGGGGATGGTCACTTCTATAGTTTCTATTCGTGGAAAATCGTTGAAATTTTTAAAATATGTGTTTTTTTTTTAAGATGTTGTTCCCGGTCAACCCTGCAACTTTTATCGTATCATTATCCGCTACCGAGACCCAGAGGTTCAAAGATACCGTACTTATCCATGTAAAATGTGCACGTAATATCCGGTCTGAGGCTTAAATGTAGTTTCAACATCCGTAGTGAACAGATGGTAGGGGTCCTAGGGCCATAGAAAGGGTTTAGAGGCCACGAAACTATGATTGTAATCAGCTTTTTTTGTCAATAAAACTTCAAGACGTTCTGTCTCTGTAAAATTGGCACTTCATGCCTTTATAAGCACGCCCAAACTGATACTACAGTGACAAAAAATGGGTTCAAAAGTTCGTAACATGCCTGAAAATAGCTTAAAATGGCTGCCAAAAGCATGTGAAACTGAGAAGACAACAAATTCAGTAAAATATTTCAAATAACATTTTTACTTTTTAAAATATAAATCATATTCCGGGTGTTTTCGATTATTTTCAATCGATGAGCTAAGTGAACAAAATAATTTAAAGCAAATGATTTTGTATTAATCTTATATTATGTGTACTTACCCGTATTTGTTGTTTATATGTGTCAAAGCATGCAAATAAATGGTCAAACGTTTTCTGACCCATAGAATTCGTTCTACATAAGCATCACACACTGCCACAGCAGAGAAAAGAAGGGAACCACTTGAAAAATGCCCCGACCTAAAAGTGGAGAACTAGCTGCCTCAGTCCTCATTCTGCCTCCTCACCACAAATGTTGGCAAACAAAGATTTTGCGCATTTTTCTGATGAAAAAGAGTAGCGGAAAGACAGGGACGATTTAAAAGAGAGAATAAAGTGCTAGTGGGAGTGAAAGAGAGAGGAAACCGCGAAGGTGGGACAGAGAAAGCGGCAGTGGTAGAGAAACTGTCAGGGATGAAGACAATAGCAAATGGGAGCCTCATAGATAGAAGATACTGAAAGTCAGTGTGAGGCAGCGGTAGTAAAAGAGATTAAAGAGATGGATTGAGATAGAAACAGTGGGGGCTACAGAGAGAGGAAAGGGAAAATACCGATTAATGGAGACCATACGCACGCTTGGCAGGTATGTACCCTCCCACTCTTATGTGAGTATAGAGTAGGGCGCATTTTGGATCGAAATTTTGAAGACGTGGGTGTAGGGGTAAAAGTGAGTTGAACCCGTCACCCCTGCTCCCCCCCATCACAAGATTTTAGCTGTCGAGTTAAGGAGACAATGTAAGTGAGGCAGAAGACAGTGCCACTGAGACACACTGTCAGTAAATGGGAGGAAAAGGAGACACTGTGAGACAGAGGTTTGCGCTGTTGTGAGCAAACAGTTATGTTTGTGTGTCTGTCAATCTAAAAATGTTCAGACAAGTAAGTCAATTCTCGTCTCTCACTCCGAAAACCATGTTGTTGGGAGTGTCAACTCTTATCTCACATCTTCCTTCACTTCAATTCACTTTGCTACACTGAAGAGGCAAAGCCACTGATACACCAGCCTAATATCGGGTAGGGCCGCCGTGACCACGCAAAACTGTCGCAACACGACGTGGCATGGACTCTACTAATGTCTGAAGTTGTGGTGGAGGAACTGACGCCATCAATCCTGCAGGGCTGGCCATAAATCCTTAAGAGTATGAGGGGGTGGAGATCTCTTCTGAACAGCCCGTTGCAAGGCATCCCAGATATGCTCAGTAATGTTCTGGTCTCGAGAGTTTGGTAGCCAGCGGAAGTGTTTAAACTCAGAAGAGTGTTCCTGCAGCCACTCTGTAGCAGTTCTGGACGTGTGCAGTGTGACGTGTGGAATTGCCCGTCGGAATGCACAATGGACATGAATGTATGCAGGTGATCAGAGTGCTTACGTACGTGTCACCAGTCAGTCGTATCTAGACTTATCAGGGGTCCCTTATGACTCCAACTCCACAATCCCCACATCATTATAGAGCCTCCACCAGCTTGAACAGTTATCTGATGACAAGCAGGGCCCATGGATTCAGGAGGTTGCCTCCATACCCGTAAACGTCCACCCGTGCGATGCAATTTGAAACGAGACTCGATCAACCCGGCAATATGTTTCCAGTCATCAACAGTCCAATGTCGGTGTTGACGGGCCTAGACGAGGCGTAAGGCTTTGTGTCGTGCGGTCATGAAGAGTACACAAGTAGGCCTTTGGCTCCGAAAGCCCATATCGATGATCTGTTGTTGAATGATTCGCACGCTGACTCTTGTTGATGGCCCAGCATTGAAATCTGCAGCAATTTGCGGAAGGGTTGCGCTTCTGCACGTTGAAAGATTCTCTTCAGTCGTCGTCGGTCCCGTTCTTGCAGGATCTTTATCCGGACGCAGCGATGTCGGAGATTTGATGTTTTACCGGATCATCGATATTCACGATACACTCGTAAAATGGTCGTAAGAGAAAATCCCCACTTCACCGCTACTTCGGAGATGCTGTGTCGCATCTCTCATGCGCCGACTATAACACCACGTTCAAACCCACATAAATCTTGATAACCTGCCATTGTAGCAGCAAGTTACCGATCTAACACCTGCGCCAGACAGTTGTTGTCTTATATAGGCGTTTCCGACTTCCGACATCAGTGCCGCATTCTGACTGTTTACGTATCCCTTTATTTCAATACGCGTGCCTATATCAGTTTCTTTGGCACTTCAGTGTCTAACGCAAAACATAACATCTGGTAAGATCGTGGATGTTATGTGCTAGATTGCTCCGCAATTAGTCAAGGATCTGTTCAGGAGGGGGGAGGGGGGGGGGGGGGAAGGTACTAGATCTAGATAGAGAGAATGCGATTTTGATTTTGCTTTTTTTTTAGATCCCACCAAAACGTAACGATTCTTTCCTTATATTTGTTGAACTGGTGTAATGCTTCGACTGGTGGAAGGGCCTTGTGGTTGAAGAAGTGTTACACTCTACACTACTTTACTCGTTGTAGTTTTATTCGAGATAAGCAGTCATCATAGAGCTGTAACCTGTTCACTCTTCCCACCGTGTACGCTCTCTGCCATGGAGGCCAACGCGCTCTTCGTTCTCAAGCTGACAAATGTTACTAATTGTGCCGCCTACTGCAAGGGAAATACTGTTTTCTGTTCTTGCAAACAGAATATTCTATCAAGCTGCCCAGACAGTTTACCGTCTGTCCCCTGGATTCGTTAATTACTCGTAATATTAATGGCCTCCCAATCAGTGGGCAGATTGTGACTCTTGTGGATGTATGCAGCGCAGTGTTTCGTTCTTGTCACATAAATTTACCCTGCTGTCAACCGCCAGGCGCGCTCGCCGCAAAATATATAGAGTAAGGTCATTAAACATTCGCAGAACATTAACGTTAGCTTTCAGGACCCGAAGCTCAGTTTAACACTGCCTAATCAAATTAACTGTCACAGCGTACAAAATGGTGTAGATATTTTATCCTGCAGATGGACAAAAGTGTTTTAAATACTGGTAGTTTCGGACAGTTCTTATTGCATGCTTTGTGAACATGTAATTGCAGCATTAATGAGACCAACGCGTAAATTCCTGGTCTATTGTCGCCTGCCGTAAACACGCCACCGAAAGACATAATTTGTAAAATAGTTTAACATGTAAATATAATTTTGGACTGCATTATCAAAGATCAGGTTCGACTTTACATAGGAAAAAATTGCACTGTTAGAGAAAATTTCTACCTTTCAGTCATTTCATTACGACATTGTTAGGATTGAGAAAAGTGGTTCACAAATGTTATAGACTACATTTGTTTGTTCTAGACACAGTCACAGAATACATGAAAAAGCCGGCCGGAGTGGCCGAGCGGCTCTAGGCGCTACGGTCGCAGATTCGAATCCTGCCTCGGGCGTGGATGTGTGTGATGTCCTTAGGTTAGTTAGGTTTAAGTGGTTCTGAGTTCTAGGGGACTGATGACCTCAGCAGTTAAGTCCCATAGTGCTCAGAGGCATTTGAACTATTTGAAAAATGATCATATGGCATTGTTGGCCAGGAGACCCCATTCGGGGCAGTTCGGCAGCCGTATTGCAAGTTCTTTTTGGTGAAGCCACATAGGCCGTTTTGTGAGTCAACGATAATGAAAATTATAATGAAAGACACACAACACCCAGCCCCTGCCAGGAATCGAACCGGGGCCCCTGCGGCAACGCTACCGCTACGCTATGAAGGCGGACTCCGAAGACCAACAGGCAGGCATTCAGAAAGGTAAGGCGCGCGAAATTTCGGACATATGTAGCGCACTTCTTCAACAGTTAACAGGAAGCTGGTATATCATGATTAGAAACTATCAGAAACTTTAAAGATAATGTTTGCTGGGTTAAGTATCAAAAGAACCCTTCAATCAACGTAAACCGCTCATCCATGAAGACGGTTGCAGCATCAGACACGAAACGTCGGTGAGAATTCCATAAAGTAGCACAATAACAGAATAAATAACGTGATGAATGCTCAGAATGTAAGCACAACATACAAGATATGAATAAACCCAAGGAGGCGTAATGGTGCAAAGCGATATGAAATGGAATGAGCACGAAAGGGCGGTAGTAGGGAAGGCGAATGGTCGACTTGGGTTCATTGGGAGAATTTTAGGAATGTGTGTTTCATCTGTAAGGAAGACTGCATATGGAACGCTAGTGCAAGCCATTCTTTAGTACTGCTGTGGAACTGTAGATCCACACCAGGTTGTATTAAACTAATATATCGAACGAATTCAGAGGTGGTCTGATAAATTTGTTACCGGTAGGTTCAGTCAACATGCAAATATCACAGACATGCTTCGTGGACACAAATGAAAATAACTTGACGAAAGGTGATGTTCCTTTCGTGAAACATTATTGAGCTGATTTTGAGAAGCGACATTTGAAGCTGATCGCGGGATGTCTCTACTGCCACCAACATGGAGTTACATGTAACTTCACGACCAGATGCATTTCCACTACCAGCAAAACGACAGAGAAGAAAATTTATGATTGTAAATTTTAATACATAAATTCTTGCTCTCCTAATCTTGTATCATTAGCGCCAATGTGCCATTTGGCCTGCTGCACCGCCATCGACACTCCGACAATAGAGGTCTCAGCCTCACCACTACAGCACATTACATGTACAGATCATGAAGATAAGAGAAATCAAAGCTCCTACAGAGGCTGTGTTTGCAAGCGGAACAGGAAAGAAAATGACTAGTAGTGGTACAAGGTAACTTCTGCTGTACATTGTATGGTGGATTGCGGAGTATGTATGTAGACGTAGATATAGATTTAGAGACATCACGCTACTGTAATGTGGCACCTATTATAGCCTGGTCATTTCCTTAATTCGTCGATGGAGAAGAGAGTTCACAGATTTTTAGGTATTCCGAATATGATTGAAATGGCTCATTGAAGATTAGGCCCCTTAAAGCTACCAAACTGTAGTGGTGTTACATAGCTAAACTACTGTTCCACATACTCCTAGTGTGATGGGTCAGTTGAACTGCTTGCCAGGCCTCTGAGACACTACAGATTCTATCCCCAGTGTAATGGATGGGTGCCAGGAGGTGCCTTATTAGAAATCGGCGAGAACTTTCCAAATTGTTTATTTGCTTCCACTGCAGTGCTCCGTTCACCTCAGTCTGTGTCACAGGGCCCCACAATGCTGAGGGAGCACCCCAGCGGCCTGTGCAATGCAACTCTGTGTCGTGCCGGCCTTGGCCGGCCCACTGAGTTCCGATGATGTCAGGATGGCTGTACCAGCAGCTGACTCAGCGCTGCTCAGTGTGAGCTGTGGGCTGCCAGTTGATCCTTCTCCTCGCCGGCGTGGCTGAGATCATGGCGATGGACAAGTGTCAACTATCCGGCGTCCATACCTGCAGCCCTCGCCTGGGGAAGTCTCCGGCGTGTGTCGGGAGCCAAGACGACTGCCTGCAGTAGCAAGCCGAAGAGTGGCCCACAAATGGCTGGCTGCAGACCCCGCGTTGGCCTCATAGGGTCGAACCAACGATCCACCGTGGACTGGGACACTGGCTTCCCATCTGTTGCTGCTTGCAGCCCGGTGGGTGATACGCCCCGCCATCCAGGAGAGCTGCCACACTTGAATGAATCTCGTTAGAAAACGGCAACTATTTATACTCGGCTGTGCGCCTCTGTTTTGCCAAGTGGGCTGTTTCGTGTCACGTAGGCATAACACTTAGGTTGGCCAGTGGACCTCTTCTGCCTGTATCTTGCGCCATGGAAACTGCTGTGTGCACCCTCTCCAGCAGTTCTACGCCCCTGTGGCCCCTATTTGCCTTCGCAATGCTGGTATGTGTAACATACTGCAATCCAGCCTGCACCTGGCTATAACTCGTGCTCCGAATATTGCACGAAACTAACTTTCCCTATCCTAAATTGTGGTGCCGCTACACCAGTGACTTACAGAGATAAAAGCACCCGTAAGATCATGATACTTTAAAAGAAACAATACCACACAGCGAATAATGGCTTATGAAACGAAAATTACTGTGGATACCCCAATGAAGCTCTCTATCAGGTGTACATTATGTCATCATTGATATTAGGTGTACACTTGTAACAGTATGCCTATGACAACGGACATATTAACTGTATGTAACATTGTGCTCATGGACATAACGTTATGTATATACAACTAATAGCTAATATCAATGATGGAACAATGTACATCTGATAACCCTTATTCCAATTATGCAGATGCATAGCTAAGATGGTTTTTGGACCTAATGATGGTCTGATCCTAGACTGAAATCGATGGTCTCTAATAAAATTTACTGTTATATGTCTGTTCCGCATAAGGCAGTTCTTAAGAGACATCAGAACTGTTTTACCCACTGAATCAAGAATACAATCAATTAATAAGTGCACAAGCGATCGCAAATACCCTCAACACAGGAGGGTGGATACATTAAACAAAAATATGAAACTGTGTCGTGACTCAGGCCAATGATTGCAGGAAAGGTTGATGAGAAAGTATGAACAAATACTAGGATTCTCGCTAAAGTGCATGATGGGTGCAAAGCTGGCTGTGAAAATTATACCTGCCAAATGAAACCCCGATTGCAAATTAAGTGGCTTCGCATCGCCCTCTGCTAGGTGGGTGCAACGATGACCCACGCTTACCGCTGTAAGGATTTGAAAGTGTAGATGATGTCTGCAGTGGTGGCTGATAATTAAGTTGAGCACAGATTCTATGCTCTGCTGTAAGTCAGCGACATCTCACCCTGCACATCTAAAAAATCCCATGGAGAAGTACTCTCTCCGATGTCCCTCGACCAAAGTGTTTCTATAGTGCTTACTGGAGAAGTCTTCTCCTACACTCCTCTCTGATACTAAGCTGATTCTGCTAGTGTCGGAATCTCTCCAGCCAATTTGCAGCAGATATTTTTAGTTGCAACCAATGATAATTTAATAAAGTAATTTAACACTTTCCTACTCTTGAGGGTGTCTCGTGGGTAACCATTGTATTTCTGCCTTGGTGTAGGGAAAATGGCAGAAAATCTCCCCAAGCATGTAACAGATTTGACATTACGGTCAGCACAAAGATGTACTTGCACACATGCATGGGAACTCTCCCCCCACTACCAAAATAATTACGATGAGCCAACCAGGGAACTCCTTACTAAAATTTGTAGAGACCATGTTACATTGCCTCATATCCTCTCCTGGCTTTCAGACATTTATCCATGCTAAAAAGCATTCATTTCATTTCTCACACAATGAAGCTCTATGGTATGCTGCCCATGCTTACTCCACAGTCCTGGTGGGCGACACTTGCGGACCACCATTCCTTGTGGTTTGCCATCCCAGAACTGGCTTTCATCAAGAAATATCTTTATGACTAGTGCCATTCGCCCAAAGTAAGTCTTCCGTTTGGCTAGCCAGGTAAAAGCAACAATGCTGCTGATGTTACAAGACGTGAGATATACATATAATTGGAATTGCAGTCATTGGTAGTAGTTATTAGTGCTTGGAGTTTTCACGCTGCGTTAGAGAGTTGACTTGACTGACTTTTCAGGTCTGCATACTAACAATTGGAAGTAAACTGCTATGTAACACATATTATGGGGTTAAGATTGGGCGAGTGCTATTGCACACCAGTCACGATGCAATATGATATCAGTGTATTCAATGAACCAGGAACGTATCTGTACCACCCACTGAGTATGGCTGTTACTCGTAAAACAATAAATTCCTCAATGTATTCATTATAAAGATGCAAAAAAGCACAATACTTTTTCATCTAGATTATGAAAATAAACGAACTGTATCATATTCACAGTAAACTCAATCTTTGGACCACATTTATCGTACGAAATGTTCGGAAACACCTTGGACCTGAAATATGTCCTCTGACACTGAGTGGTAAATGCCTGATTTGGCTGTTGTGCTCGACACCTTGCATCAGTTAAAAGAGGTAATATCGCTGATTTCAGGCCAATGCTACACGCCTCCAGTCAGTTACTGTCCAATTTCTGTGTTGTTTGGCCCTTTTAAGTCATGCTGTTTACCTGGATTCAATAGCAGCAGTATTTACTGGTGGTTCTGATACAAATTACCGTTTTCATGGAGACCTCCAGCCGCTGTCAGCGTCTACTTAGGGCGACTGTTCTTATGCTGTGTCACAAGGCTACAAGTGTGACACAATTGCTTGCATACATGTTGGACAATCCGAGTTGATACACCAATACATCGAGCAGTATAATTCACAGTGTGGTCATGATCGCTACCAGACGCGGTACTTGTTTTCTGCCATTCTGTCACGTCTCTACATTTACCCTTTCTTACAGGCCTGATTTCATACATCCACACACCACTACACAGCCATGACTTACCGTCAGACTGACTGTAGTGGCCAGCGGCCACTTTGGTTTATTCTCTTGGAGACTGATGCGGCCTACTGGCGAAAGATTAAAACTGTTCAGAGTGATTCCTTTGGTTTTGTCAACTAGTTTTGTGGCGATAGCTGTGCGTGCTCCCCTGCAGTGAAATATTTTGTGTTTTCTCTATGTCTGGTGTAAGACAAATGACGAGGTTAATTAAATGTAATAAAAATTTACATTCTGACAATTAACCACGTGTTTATGGACTGCAAAAGTTGTCATTTCATAATCGGCTAACAGTTAGTGTAATGAAGTCCAGTCCGGCATAGTAGCCAGTAGTCTGACTGGACAAAGTGGTCATATACAATGACGAGCCAAAACATTATGACTACCTGGTTAACAGCTTGTTAGTCCGTCTTTGGAACGAATTAATTAGTGCATCTGCGTACCAGCGATCCGATAATTTGTTCGTAGAATTAAAGTAATTACAGCCCTCGGCAGCAAAAATTAAATCTTTTGACCTGGTTTCGGCATTTCTATGAGAGCCTTCAACAGAAATTAAACATTCAAATTGGCATGTTACGTACAAAATAAATATCACGCGATAAAGCTTCAGTCAAAAAACTTTTTAAAAAAGAATACATGGAAGGCAAGCCACTATGAGCTGCTCACACATGTCAAGCCACAGCTAGCAAAAGACTATAGTTTAATTTCTGATAAAGGCACTCATAGAAGTGCCGAAAACAGGTCAAAAGACTTAATTTTTGCGACCGAGGGCTGTAATTGCTTTCATTTTAATTTGTAGACTTTGTTCTTACTTTGTTGAGGTATGTTGCTTTAGAAGTCTACGCACATAACAGGTCGCTGATTTGCGTATGCAGTGATGTCGCCCGATACCTACCCAGATATGTTTCATAGGATTTACACCAGGCGAACTTGGTGGCCGAAATATCAACATGAGTTCACTATAATGCCCCTCAAACCACTGTAGCACGGTTTTCTTTCCGAGACACGAACAATTATACTACTGAAAGAGACATCCTGTGGGGGAAGACATGAAGCATGAAGGGATGCAGGTGGTTCGCAGCTGTTAGCGTGTCTTCAATTACTACCACAGGTTCCATGCAAACGCAGGGGAATATCTCCCACAGCTGATACTGCTCCCACCAGCCTGCGTCCCTGACGCGCTGCACATTTCGAGCCGCCATTCACCTCGATGCCGGCGTTTGTGGAGGCGACCATCGACCTAGTGTAGCAAAAATGTAATTCACCCGAAGAGCCGACACTTTTCCGTTGATCTACTACCGAACCCCGATGGTCCCGTGCCTACAGCAATCGTAATTGACGATGTCGTTGGGTCAACATGTGAACACGTTTGGAAGATCTGCTGCGGAGTTCCATGTTTAACAATGTACGATGAATGGTGTGCTCCGAAACACTTGTGCGTGCACCATCATCCTGCTCTTCCGGCAAAGATGAAACAGGTGCTTTACAGAGCACACAAGCCTCCGAACGCTATGTTCTGTGAAACGTCGTGGACGTTCAACCATTTAGCCCCTAGTGGTAGCTTCACTGTCCTACTTCTTTCTGTAATTGCTCACGACAGTAGTACGTGAACATGTACCAGCTTCGCCGGAGATACTCGCTCACAGGCTCTGCGCAATAATAATCTGTACTTTATCAAAGTCGCTTATCTCAATGGATTTCCCCATTTCAGTCCATATCTTCGCTCGGGTGATTCCCCATCTGGTGTGCTCCGCTTACATACTTTTGCTACAGCGCCACGTGACCGCAACGCCAACAGGCCGCATCTATCGTCCCGATGGGCAGTTGTCATAACGGTTTCGCTTATGAGTGTATTTTGTAAGCTCTTCACCTTCTATCAAGACAGTAATTGACAATAAGACAATAGTATTACATAAAATCAGTACAATGAGACATTAGCGTGTTTACAACTTGGAGAGAAGCTACGTTCGCTTATTACAAATGTACGTTAAGTTGCTATCAAACTATTTAAGAAAATCACTACGACAAAAATGGGATTCGCAAGTTATGCAACAGGCATTGGATGCTGTAAGAAAAACAAAAGCGTCATTTGCTACAGCAGCCGAACAATTCACTGCTTTAAAAAATGTGGTGCTACTGAAGACAAGAAGATTATTTGAAACTTCGGATGTGTATTCAGCCAGGAGCAAGAGGAATAATTCTTTAACCATATTTTTGAAATGGAACGAAGATATTATGATGCATCAGCAACTGATTTACGTCACTCGACATTCCAGCTTGCTGAGCGGAATGCTCTACCAACCCCTTCCAATAAAGAGAAAAAAAATGGCAGACAAGGATTGGTTGACGCATTTTTGAAAGGAACATCCAAACATATGCCTTAGATAACCAGATTCCACTTTTCAACTACAAACGGAGAAAGTGAATAGTAATACAAAGTTTTTTTGTAGTTTATTCGGTTTATACAGATACAGGGTGTTTCTAAATTACTTATACCAAATTAAACATTAACTGTGAAAAAGGTAAATAGCTTATAGACACCTTTGATACAGCACTGGATGCAGTATATTTTAAGGGGGCGACTGATGTTTCGTCTAGTGAGCTGACAGAGGCTGGAATTACTAGCGCTACAAGAGCGCTTTCTGTGGAAACAAGGCGAGATTCCATTCTCTGGTAAGTCTTCACAAGGCTTCCGCCTCATCTCAAGGCGGGAAGTGATACAAGATAGCAGGTGGGCGGCGCGGAGGCAGACATGTGGAGACGTGTGTACCAAGGAAGCAGGGGGTTGGGTGGACGGGGGCGGAGGGGGTGTAGCCCGCCGTGTCCGCCTACGAGGGCTAGGTTTTCACGTAACAGATCCGCCTCCTCTCTGACGGTCTGACGGAGGACAAAGAAAAGAAAGAAAGGAGGAGTGGGAGAATGGAGGAGCGGCCGCTTCGGAAAGCTGAGACCTGGACGCCCACGCACACCTGCTGACGCACGTGGGGCGTAAACACCTGCGGCATAATAGCACTGTGCTAAAGCACCTTCTGCCCTCCGCGCCTTCTCAGCAACCTCCCCAAGGCTTCAACACGTGTAACGTAAAAGAAAATTGAATCTAACTTTATTTTCCCTTTGTCTCTGAGAAGCTGGTTTTCTTAGATGAATTGGTCGAAAATGAAGCAGATGTGTGACTCAGCCATTCTGTGCATCGAAAGCCCACCTATGTCAACGAGCGTAGTCTTCATCATATAGCACAGAAGGTAGATAATTATG
The DNA here is from genome assembly GCF_023864345.2 of Schistocerca serialis cubense. Lineage (NCBI taxonomy): Eukaryota > Metazoa > Arthropoda > Insecta > Orthoptera > Acrididae > Schistocerca > Schistocerca serialis. The sequence continues at coordinate 1,037,669,344 of NC_064638.1, forward strand.
TCAAACAACCTAACACTCAAAACCATTAACATTTCGGAGAAGGGTCACTTCGGATTCGAGATTAATCATGTGAGGGCGGTCTTGTGATGCATGGATATCCTGACCCTCAGATAAAGTTAGTTCTGTTTAAGAAAGAAAGAAAGACGCTATACTGCTCAGTCAACCCATAAAGACACACGCATTGCACAGCTTCATTTCTGCAGTGCAGCAACAAGTAAGGTAGGCAAAGTCTTAAACAGTCGACCAAACTAATCTGTCTTCGGTCATCTACAAAAACTAAAGAAATTGTGGGACTTGTACAAGCTAATTTCGGCCTAAGAGTCCATGGAATTTCTAACAGTCCGTGCCATTGTGGTTGCATTGACTTTGGGCAATCTATGTGGACTGATCACTGTGTTGAACCTATGATGAACAGAGAAAGGAGCAAGAATGAGATGAATAAATAGAGGAGGAAAGAGGAGATGGACAAAGGAAGGAGGAGATGGACTAAAGGAAAATGGGAATGAACACATACTCGGACAACAGTGGGTACTCAGCTAGTAGTAACTATAATAAAAACACTTGTTATGTCCTTAGCAAATCATGGAAAGGCTCGCTTGTCGAGGAAAGATGGCAAGCGGAAACTTTACGTAGTTTACTATATGAGTGGTTTCGTTGTAAACGACTTTGGTCATGGAGTGCAAATGTGATCTTCGTACCCTTAGAGCGCCACCTCAGTATTCAGACACGTTATCCTCGAGTGGCGAAAAGGAATGAATGTTAGTCTTGCCTATAGAAAAGTGAATTTGACAGTTAACTACTTAGCCTTTGCAGACAGCAATTTTTTTTATTCGCTAGACGTAGCTGCAGAACAACCCAATGAACTGAAGTCACAAACAACAAAGCCGGGGCTCCAGACTTCCACCGACTAAAGCGTGATTTATAATAAATACCAAGTCACCACCAAGAGAACTTGAGGTGCAAGAGGGGTAAATCAAATAAAATTTAAATACTTAGGGGGATGGACAAACATCTCCAAGGAAGAAACATTTGCATCACGGATCAGGAAAATGTCAACAAGATCAAATCAACATCCATTAACGCCAAGATACAACATTATCGCACAGTAATACGACTGGTGACCTTATACGTTGCTCAGTACCTGATTCTTATGGTCAGAAAAGGTCTGATCGAGAAATCTGAAATAAGAGGAAGAGACGTCTTGAAGAAAATCATGTGTGTAGTCAAAGAAAATAGTGAATTCAAAATACGAAAAAACGATGAATTGCATACACATACTAAAAACCTCACAAATACCATTCGTAGGAGAACGACTGCTTTATAACGTCACATTGCTCTTAAGAATCGTACGAGGTCGAGCAGTCGGATCTTTTGCTATTTTCTCGAAAATAAAACGACAGTAGAAAAACTTAAAAATGTGAGGATGACACAGGTGGATATTCACAAAGGCGTTCCGATCAACTAGAGACTCCAAAAGGGCCTTGAATTCCAAGAAAAGCCAAAACTAAATACTGGCATAACGTGAACCAAACCAAGGAAGGAACTGCATAGAATTTGGGAACACTGGGCTAAAGTCAAAGTCCTGGCACCATGAAAAGGAACTACTCAGCTGAAATAATGTGGCCTTTAGATGGATGGTACGGCAAGAAAAAAACGTTTTGACGGTATTATCGAAATCCTCGTTAATTATCGTATAAGTCTGAATTTCTCAAAGTGATTAGTGTGTGATGAAAGCGGAAATATATTCGTCACCTGGAAAAAGAAGGCGCAGTTAATGGCCATCATTACTCTTCTAAATCAGTAATTATGACAGAAACGTACAGAACGACTATAGAAATACATGTATCGTTGAATATACTTGTATGATTTAACTATTACCGAGAAACTGGATCTAGCGATATTTTCCGTTAGTCTGCATGATCTAGATTAGTACAATAGATGTGGCTGTAGCAGTGTCCATGACCGTTTAGTTTTACTGCTTGTAAAACGGAGTAGATTTGCAGTTACACATTTATGCTTATTGAACGTGAGAGTCCCTCGATTGTTTTTCGTCAACGTAACGGCTAAGAATCTTTATTAGGGGTGGACTATTTTCTCAAGAGCACCTATCACAGTTATTAACAAGGCGTTCAGGTATTTGTGATGGTTCACCTGGTCTGTAGAAGACATTGTCATGGACGCTCGGAGCCGTACACCACGTACGTTGTCGCAAATTCCGCAAATAGGAGTGTTCTGCAGCTAAGTAAAATAGGAGAATACCTCACAAATTATGAGATTTTGCCTAATAAAATACAATGATGAGCCAAAACAGTATGACCACATGGTTAATAGCTTGTTTTTCCGTCTTTGGAACGATATATATAATTGATTATTGGTATCAGGGATCCTACAGTTCGTTGGTAGGTTTGTGGATACACATGAGACATCTACGTATGTGTCATGTCCGGGCTGCTGATTTGCCTACGAGGTGATGGCGCCTGATAGCGACCGAGAGGGGTTCCAAAGCATTTACAATAGGCAAAGTTGGTCGAAAAAGTGAGTTCACTATAATGCTCCTCACACCATTGTAGCACGGTTCCGGCTCCGAGAGACGGACGATTACACTGCTGAAAGATGACATCGCCGTCGAGGAGGACAAGAAGCGTGAAAGGATGCAGGTGGTTCACAGCCGGCAGCGTGTGCTAGATTACTACCACAGATCCCATGCAAGCGCAGGAGAATTTCTCCTGCAGGATAACACTGCTTCCACCAGCCAGTGTACGCGGTGCGCTGCACGTTTCGAGCCGGGATTCACCTCGATTACGGCTTTTGTGGAGACGACCATCGGCCTAGTCTAGCATGAACGTTATTCATCCGAAGAGCTGACACGTTTTCGTTGATCGATGATCGAATCTGGATGGTCCCGTGCCAGCTGCAGTCATAATTGACGATGTCGTCGGGTCAACATGTGTGGGAGATCAGCTGCGGAGCTTCATATTTACATTTACATTTACATTTATACTCCGCAAGCCACCCAACGGTGTGTGGCGGAGGGCACTTCACGTGACACTGTCATTACCTCCCTTTTCTGTTCCAGTCGCGTATGGTTCGCGGGAAGAACGACTGTCTGAAAGCCTCCGTGCGCGCTCTAATCTCTCTAATTTTACATTCGTGATCTCCTCGGGAGGTATAAGTAGGGGGAAGCAATATATTCGATACCTCATCCAGAAACGCACCCTCTCGAAACCTGGACAGCAAGCTACACCGCGATGCAGAGCGCCTCTCTTGCAGAGTCTACCCCTTGAGTTTGCTAAACATCTCCGTAACGCTATCACGGTTACCATATATCCCTGTGACGAAACGCGCCGCTCTTCTTTGGATCTTCTCTATCTCCTCCGTCAACCCGATCTGGTACGGATCCCACGCTGTTGAGCAATACTCAAGTATAGGTCGAACGAGTGTTTTGTAAGCCACCTCCTTTGTTGATGGACTACATTTTCTAAGGACTCTCCCAATGAATCTCAATCTGGTACCCGCCTTACCAACAATTAATTTTATATTATCATTCCACTTCAAATCGTTCCGCACGCATACTCCCAGATATTTTACAGAAGTAACTGCTACCAGTGTTTGTTCCGCTATCATATAATCATACAATAAAGGATCCTTCTTTCTATGTATTCGCAATACATTACAATTGTCTATGTTAAGGGTCAGTTGCCACTCCCTGCACCAAGTGCCTATCCGCTGCAGATCTTCCTGCATTTCGCTACAATTTTCTAATGCTGCAACTTCTCTGTATACTACAGCATCATCCGCGAAAAGCCGCATGGGACTTCCGACACTATCTACTAGGTCATTTATATATATTGTGAAAAGCAATGGTCCCATAACACTCCCCTGTGGCACGCCAGAGGTTACTTTAACGTCTGTAGACGTCTCTCCATTGATAACAACGCGCTGTGTTCTGTTTGCTAAAAACTCTTCAATCCAGCCACACAGCTGGTCTGATAATCCGTAGGCTCTTACTTTGTTTATCAGGCGACAGTGCGGAACTGTATCGAACGCCTTCCGGAAGTCAAGGAAAATAGCATCTACTTGGGAGCCTGTATCTAATATTTTCTGGGTCTCATGAATAAATAAAGCGAGTTGGGTCTCACACGATCGCTGTTTCCGGAATCCATGTTGATTCCTACAGAGTAGATTCTGGGTTTCCAAAAACGACATGATACTCGAGCAAAAAACATGTTCTAAAATTCTACAACAGATCGAAGTCAGAGATATAGGTCTATAGTTTTGCGCATCTGCTCGACGACCCTTCTTGAAGACTGGGACTACCTGTGCTCTTTTCCAATCATTTGGAACCTTCCTTTCCTCTAGAGACTTGCGGTACACGGCTGTCAGAAGGGGGGCAAGTTCTTTCGCGTACTCTGTGTAGAAACGAATTGGTATCCCGTCAGGTCCAGTGGACTTTCCTCTGTTGAATGATTCCAGTTGCTTTTCTATTCCTTGGACACTTATTTCGATGTCAGCCATTTTTTCGTTTGTGCGAGGATTTAGAGAAGGAACTGCAGTGCGGTCTTCCTCTGTGAAACAGCTTTGGAAAAAGGTGTTTAGTATTTCAGCTTTACGCGTGTCATCCTCTGTTTCAATGCCATCATCATCCCGTAGTGTCTGGATATGCTGTTTCGAGCCACTTACTAATTTAACGTAAGACCAGAACTTCCTAGGATTTTCTGTTAAGCCGGTACTTAGAATTTTACTTTCGAATTCACTGAACGCTTCACGCGTAGCCCTCCTTAGCTTCTGTTTGTCTGAGAGGTTTTGGCTGCGTTTAAACTTAGAGTGAAGCTCTCTTTGCTTTCGCAGTAGCTTCCTAACTTCGTTGTTGAACCACGGTGGGTTTTTCCCGTCCCTCACAGTTTTACTCGGCACGTATCTGTCTAAAACGCATTTTACAATTGCCTTACACTTTTTCCATAAACAGTCAACATTGTCAGTGTCGGAACAGAAATTTTCGTTTTGATCTGTTAGGTAGTCTGAAATCTGCCTTCTATTACTCTTGCTAAACAGATAAACCTTCCTCCCTTTTTTTATATTCCTATTAACTTCCATATTCAGGGATGCTGCAACGGCCTTATGATCACTGATTCCCTGTTCTGCACTTACAGAGTCGAAAGGTTCGGGTCTGTTTGTTATCAGCAGGTCCAATATGTTATCTCCACGAGTCGGCTCTCTGTTTAATTGCTCGAGGTAATTTTCGGACAGTGCACTCAGTATAATGTCACTCGATGCTCTGTCCCTACCACCCGTCCTAAACATCTGAGTGTCCCAGTCTATATCTGGTAAATTGAAATCTCCAACTAAGACTATAATATGCTGAGAAAATTTATGTGCAATGTATTCCAAATTTTCTCTCAGTTGTTCTGCAACTAATGCTGCTGAGTCGGGAGGTCGGTAAAAGGAGCCAATTATTAACCTAGCTCGGTGGTTGAGTGTAACCTCCACCCATAATATTTCACAGGAACTATCCACTTCTACTACACTACAGGATAAACTACTACTAACAGCGACAAACACGCCACCACCGGTTGCATGCAATCTATCCTGTCTAAACACCGTCTGTGCCTCTGTAAAAATTTCGGCTGAATTTATCTCTGGCTTCAGCCAGCTTTCTGTACCTATAACGATTTCAGCTTCGGTGCTTTCTATCAGCGCTTGAAGTTTCGGTACTTTACCAATGCAGCTTCGACAGTTTACAATTACAATACCGATTGCTGCTTGGTCCCCGCATGTCCTGACTTTGCCCCGCACCCTTTGAGGCTGTTGCCCTTTATGTACTTGCCCGAGGCCATCTAACCTAAAAAACAGCCCAGTCCACGCCACACAACCACTGCTACCCGTGTAGCCGCTTGCTGTGTGTAGTGGACTCCTGACCTATCCAGCGGAACCCGAAACCCGACCACCCTATGGCGCAAGTCGAGGAATCTGCAGCCCACACGGTCGCAGAACCGTCTCAGCCTCTGATTCAGACCCTCCACTCGGCTCTGTACCAAAGGTCCGCAGTCAGTCCTGTCGACGATGCTGCAGATGGTGAGCTCTGTTTTCATCCCGCTAGCGAGACTGGCAGTCTTCACCAAATCAGATATCCGCCGGAAGCCAGAGAGGATTTCCTCCGATCCATAGCGACATACATCATTGGTGCCGACATGAGCGACCACCTGCAGATGGGTGCACCCTGTACCCTTCATGGCACCCGGAAGGACCCTTTCCACATCTGGAATGACTCCCCCCGGTATGCACACGGAGTGCACATTGGTTTTCTTCCCCTCTCAAGCTGACATATCCCTAAGGGGCCCCATTACGCGCCTGACGTTGGAGCTCCCAACTACCAGTAAGCCCACCCTCTGCGACTGCCCGGATCTTGCAGACTGAGGGGCAACCTCTGGAACAGGACAAGCAGCCATCTCCGGCCGAACATCAGTATCAGCCGGAGACAGAGCCTGAAACCGGTTCGTCAGACAAACTGGAGAGGCCTTCCGTTCAGCCCTCCAGAATGTCTTTCGCCCCCTGCCACACCTCGAGATGACCTCCCACTCTACCACAGGTGAGGGATCAGCCTCAATGTGGGCAGTATCCCGGGCAGCCACAGTCGTAGTCCTATCGGGGGATGCGTGCGACGAGCTGGCCGTCCCCGACAAACCCCCATCCGGACCCCCAAAGTGATGCCCATTGGCAACAGCCTCAAGCTGTGTGACCGAAGCCAACACTGCCTGAAGCTGGGAGCAAACAGTGTATAATGAACGATGTGTTCCGAGACATGTGCGTGCACTAGCATTGTACCCTTTCGACAGAGATGCCACAGATCATCACCCATCCTTCTTAACAGAGAAGACAAGCTTCCGAACCCCACTTTCTGTGAAGGGTCTTGGACGTCCAATCATTTAGTTCCTAGTGGCAGTATCACTGTCCATCTACCTTTTTCCATTGACGCTCAAGACAGTAGCGTGTGAACATTCTACCAGCGTCGCTGTTTTCGAGATAAATCGTTCACAGGCTCTGCGTAATAGTAATCTGTCCTTTGTCTGAGTAGCTTATCTCAATCGATTTCACGAGTTTAGTCCATATCTTCGCTAGGGTGATCCTCCCTCCGTGTCGTTGCTGGCTATGCTTTTGTCGTCGGGGCTGATAAGTTTCAATACCGGCTTCTCGACCAGTGTAAAATTTTTGCAGGAGAGCTTTTTGCCCTCTATCGGGCTGTTCACTACGTCCGGAGGCACCAGCTCACTCGCTATGTGATCTGCTCTGACACCCTCAGTGCCCTTCAGAGTCTGAATGATCCAGATCCAGTCCACTCCATCGTTCGACGGATCCAGGACTGCCTTTGCTGCAGCCAAGGCCGCAGTCCATCTCGGTCGGCCCGCCTCTTACTCTGTTCCCTCGCAAGATGTTCGTACTTTTCTCTATTTGTACTTTTCTCTATCGGCGTATCACGTCACTTTGGCACGACCATTGGTGCTCCCTTCATGGGAACAAACTCAGAGAAGTCAAACCTCTCCCAACAGCCTGGTCGACTTCCTCCCGGCCGTCTCGCCGTGATGAAGTAATGTTAACTCGGTTGCGAATAGGGCACTGCCGCTTTAGTCACCGCCACTTGTTGAGTGGCGACCCCACACCCAGCTGTCCTTCCTGTAGACAGCCATTCACAGTCAGACATTTCCTGCTCCTCTGCTCCTATTTTAGTCACTTACGTCTCAGGGTCAGGCTACCGCCCGCTTTGCCGGACATTTTAGAGGATGACGTGCGAGCTGTGGCTCGCGTTTTAAGTTTTTTTTAAATATGTAATATGACAAAAGAGATTTGGTTTCTACCTGGTGACTCCGGTGTCTTGTCGACGTCTTTTAAATACTCTTCCGTAACGTCTTGATGTTGTAGATTTTTTTATTCTTCCTTTTTCTACTGGATCTCGCAACGGTTTTTTACCCTCGCCGTCCCAGCATTCTATAGTCCTATACTGGGCGTCCATGGCTTCAGATGTTTTGCGCCCTAAAATCCCATAAAAAAACCATCCGTGTCTGTTCCGCTTACATGCTTTTGCTATCGCGTCATGTGCCCGCAACGTCACCAGTCGGCATCCAACATCGCGGTGGGCAGTGGTCATAATACGTTGGCTTACTTCTCTGATCGTGTATGAGATGGACTTCTGCCGCTGTACGTCAGCCCACTGTTGCCATAAAACTAAATATTTAACGTCCTTTTTGCTTCTACCAACAGCATCTCTCTTTCCTTTCGTGTGCTTCCTGGTACCTGTTATATCCAGCTTCTTCACCACGTCACCCTTGACGTACCCTCCCTTCCCTAGTCTCAATCTCCGGAAAGTTGTTACGTCTTTCTTCTGCAGTGTTATTACTATCCCTGCTGACCATTAAAATTACAACACCCTGAATACGGCGTACAACAAACAAGAGGACATATCGTTCGTTAGTTCGCGCAGGATCCACGTCACGTAAGGTGACGCGCAGAAATGAAGTGATTTGCAGAAAGGTATGTAACGACGTGGACAACAGGGGGCGTCTGGTGCGCCACGGACTGTCAGCACGACGATCATTAACGCTGCAACAAAGAGAGAACACTGGGCACAGGAAAGGTGTCGCATTGACTTTTCAGGCGTGTCTCAGACCAGCTTACACATTCGCGTTAAACTTTTCTCTATGTGATAGCTCCGAAGGAAACTAATGCTGCCACACTGCATTCAACGGCATCATATGGGTCCAACTCACGGCGTGATATAATGCAGAATGAATGAGTACACTATGCAATCACCCTTTGTCCGGACAGCCAGTAATCTCGACAGCAACTGTTACATTGCTGATGTATTAATGTAATTTGCTTATGAACGCCTTGCCAAATACTAACAATTTTCGTAAAGTTTACACGTCTCTAACGACCTGAACTCTTAGTAGGACGAAGTAGGAGTGTTTCTTCTTGAAGATTTTGATATACAATTAATAACACTAGTTCTCACGTTAACTTTACTAAAACTTTTTGTGAAGATCAGTAAATTAGATTTTGATATGCTGGTCGACACCAGTGATCTAGGCACTGACTAACAATCTTACTTAGACGCTTTAAACTTTAATTACATATCAAATACATTTCTATTTAAAATGTGGACTATAATGACGTCATTTCAACACAAGTTTTTTTCTAGAATTATTTACATCAGCTAATCAAAATAAAGGCAACTCTTTTACAATTAATCAGTGTGTGTTTTCCTTCCTGTTGATAGTGTGTTAGTGTCAGTAGTCTGCTTTCCTCTAGATAATACCCTGAAACATCCGAAAAAGTTTCTGACCTCCAGCTCAAATAGATTTTTTTGCTTAAAATAAACATGTCAGATAATTAAATTCTCGGAGAATTCAGTTCGAAGCTATACTTGATCAATGACTCAGCTCTGTTGTTCCTCATACACTCTAGATGCTTTATCTTCTTTGTTTACTTGTTCCTCATCTTCATGTTTCTCCTTGTTAATCTGACCTCTTTAATTGCCTCAAGGGCCCACTTTTTAGTTTTGGCCACTCTCGTGGTATCAGTTGCCAACGTTATTGTCTCATATTAAACCCAGGATGTCTTCCTACCATCTCTATAACTTCACACCTAAAATTGCCCCACATTAAAGCAATTTACAGGCATAACAACTTTCGATAATGACAAAATAGAAGCAACTCAAACTAAAGAAAAGTTTATGAGGCGATAAACGCTCAGAAACCAAATATATATGCAAGAGAAAGATAAGGTATCGAAAGCGTATCTTCTAACAGGACTGAATAACAGTCGTATAGTATATGTTTCTCGGACCGAAGTCTAATCACCAAACTGACGTGAGAAAGCAGTGAAACATAAGTTTGGACGCACAGCGAGAGATCTTTAAGTTAATTTTTAAACAATTTCCTGATGTCCAGTTCAGTTCTTTTAACCACCATTTTGTTCAAAAAAATCCTAAACATCGATTTAAGATGAAAATTACAAAATAGATTTTTTGAAGTAGATTTACAGGCCAATTACCTTAAGGCCGGAGGTCCTGTCCTACTTCGGCGCCTCTGTGGAATTCCCATTCAAGAAGATAATACAAGACTGCTTGTCATTCATGAGGTCCTCACATACCTGTACAGAGAGACTGTTCGACTGTTCTTCGGGCAGCTTGTTCTCCAGATCTCCCACTCATTGAAAATATCTTCTCACAGGTTGCTGAGAGACTAGCAAACGAACACTCGTCAGCGGCTTCGATTGATGAACTCTGTCATAATTCAGTGTGGAATGACGTACAACTACACAGTATGTCACCGAATCTCATTTCGACTTGGTAACCAGCAGGGTTAGAGCCATAGTTATAGAAGCTATGTGAACTAAATATTGCACATTATATGCTCATATTGTCACATCACTAGAAGGTGGCTCGAGGAGCGAGTGGCAATTGTGGTTGCACTGACAACTTGTCATGGTCAGACGGCAGGGCTAGGTATGCAGATAGGCTGAAAACTGGAGACCACACGCGGGTGTCTCCCAAAGGCCGAGCGTGCGCACGTGGCTGTAGTGGGACGAAATGAAAGACGAGTATTAACTTTTAAATTAAACTACCTTACATGACCTACAAACCAAGCAGACCGGTAAGGTCGACGCAGTGGGAAGAGCTCATTTCAATGTCAAACATGATTCTAAGATAAAAATTAAGAAAGTTACAGTGGTTTTTAATGATGATGCATTATGATATTAGTAACGACTGATGGCCGAGCGGTTCTAGGCGCTGCAGTCTGGAGCGGCGCGACTGCTACGGTCGCAGGTTCGAATCCTGCCTCGGGCATGGATGTGTGTGATGTCCTTCGGTTAGTTAGGTGTAAGTAGTTCTACTTTCTGGGGGACTGATGACCTCAGAAGTTAAGTCCCATAGTGCTCAGAGCCATTATAGTGACGACTGAATCCCTGTAGTGATCTGATAATATGAAGTGTCAAATGAAAACTGACGACGTCAGTAAACACCACAGAAGCTGATTTTCCCCAGTGCGTCAGGACTATATGGAAGTATGGATTACAAACGCAGAGGATCTTATAAGCACTGTATTCATTACGCTCAGCAGTACTCGTATCATGTACAACGTATCAAACAATAAAAGCATTTTCGCAAATATGAAACTTGAAAATACAAAGGGTAACTAGCTTTTTCAGAGTGTCATTATTGTGCCGTATTTCGTGTTATGTTTTTTATATGTTCTACTAACATTTTCTAAAGTAGTTTATGTCTTGCATCAGCGTTCAGACTATCACCATATCAAATTTCATGACAATTGGTTCAGTGGTTTAGTCGTGTAATGGTAACAGAGTTACTTTGACATTTATAATACGTATTAGTATGGACTACAGATTCTCATCTATCCCACTGATCGTCTTAAGATCTAAGCTAGGAAAAATTTAAAAAAAAATTAAAAAATAAAAATAAAGGTGACTGTATAAAAATTACGTAAGTGTAACATTACAAACACTACCACCAAAGGTACTACAAAAAATATAAAAAAATCTTGAACGTACAACAAACGTGGCACCGCAAGGTGCAATATGCAAGAAAAGTGGGAAAAATTAATTTTGTCACAAAAACAATTGACTTTTAGCAAATCGAATTCCTGCGTATTGACAAGTTTGTATGATAATATCGTGGAGAAAAGTGCTCGCTACAGTGCGTCACATACTCGTACCCGGGATCAATGAGATAGACAGGACCTGCAAAGAAGTTGTGACGTCACTCTAGTAGGCTTGTCCGGAAAACTTCGGGAACGCTCGGATCCGTGCAGCTACCACGGAAAATCAATATTTCATTGAGAAGGTACCGACTAAATGTCTTAACTTTGTCGTGTGCTATGGAGAACTCACATGCATTTAAACGTGCAATCAAGAATTACTAAACACGCCTGAAATACACTCCTGGAAATTGAAATAAGAACACCGTGAATTCATTGTCCCAGGAAGGGGAGACTTTATTGACACATTCCTGGGGTCAGATACATCACATGATCACACTGACAGACACAGGCACATAGGCACAGGCAACAGAGCATGCACAATGTCGGCACTAGTACAGTGTATATCCACCTTTCGCAGCAATGCAGGCTGCTATTCTCCCATGGAGACGATCGTAGAGATGCTGGATGTAGTCCTGTGGAACGGCTTGCCATGCCATTTCCACCTGGCGCCTCAGTTGGACCAGCGTTCGTGCTGGACGTGCAGACCGCGTGAGACGACGCTCCATCCAGTCCCAAACATGCTCAATGGGGGACAGATACGGAGATCTTGCTGGCCAGGGTAGTTGGCTTACACCTTCTAGAGCACGTTGGGTGGCACGGGATACATGCAGACGTGCATTGTCCTGTTGGAACAGCAAGTTCCCTTGCCGGTCTAGGAATGGTAGAACGATGGGTTCGATGACGGTTTGGATGTACCGTGCACTATTCAGTGTCCCCTCGACGATCACCAGTGGTGTACGGCCAGTGTAGGAGATCGCTCCCCACAGCATGATGCCGGGTGTTTGCCCTGTGTGCCTCGGTCGTATGCAGTCCTGATTCTGGCGCTCACCTGCACGGCGCCAAACACGCATACGACCATCATTGGCACCAAGGCAGAAGCGACTCTCATCGCTGAAGACGACACGTCTCCATTCGTCCCTCCATTCACGCCTGTCGCGACACCACTGGAGGCGGGCTGCACGATGTTGGGGCGTGAGCGGAAGACGGCCTAACGGTGTGCGGGACCGCAGCCCAGCTTCATGGAGACGGTTTCGAATGGTCCTCGCCGATACCCCAGGAGCAACAGTGTCCCTAATTTGCTGGGAAGTGGCGGTGCGGTCCCCTACGGCACTGCGTAGGATCCTACGGTCTTGGCGTGCATCCGTGCGTCGCTACGGTCCGGTCCCAGGTCGACGGGCACGTGCACCTTCCGCCGACCACTGGCGACAACATCGATGTACTGTGGAGACCTCACGCCCCACGTGTTGAGCAATTCGGCGGTACGTCCACCCGGCCTCCCGCATGCCCAATATACGCCCTCGCTCAAAGTCCGTCAACTGCACATACGGTTCACGTCCACGCTGTCGCGGCATGCTACCAGTGTTAAAGACTGCGATGGAGCTCCGTATGCCACGCCAATCTGGCTGACACTGACGGCGGCGGTGCACAAATGCTGCGCAGCTAGCGCCATTCGACGGCCAACACCGCGGTTCCTGGTGTGTCCGCTGTGCCGTGCGTGTGATCATTGCTTGTACAGCCCTCTCGCATTGTCCGGAGCAAGTATGGTGGGTCCGACACACAGGTGTCAATGTGTTCTTTTTTCCATTTCCAGGAGTGTAGTTATTCGCTCCCTGCCGGAGACGGCTGCTGGCAGTCGTAAGACCTGCAGTGTCACTTGCTGTGATGCAGGCGCCACAGCCTGTCTTTCGTGTGGGCCTCACTCGTACCATAGCAGCGATGCACTAGCGTGCGTACCTATGTCACAGCCCGCTGTCTGCTCCCAACACCTTCTGTGTATGGCCAACTGACAGGGTAAACACACCCATGTCAGCGGAACTAGGAAGCACGACAGGCACTGTACATTTATTAGAGATCGTCACTGTTAACATTAAAATAAGCGTTATGGGAAAATTTATTCTGATCATTAAGATTCTTATCAGGTCTTTTTATTTCTGCAGTATATATTTCAAGCTCTTCTAGCTCGTCGGTATTCCGACAATTGTTCGTTCTACGCAAAATCTCCATGTTGTTGTCGATACCAGTAATTTATCGCTATTTATTGATAAATGTGTCCTCGTGATGACTGGGTGTTGTGTGATGTCCTTAGGTTAGTTAGGTTTAAGTAGTTCTAAGTTCTAGGGGACTGATGACCATAGATGTTAAGTTCCATAGTGCTCAGAGCCATTTGAACCATTTGATAAATGTGTACCTGGTACCATTTTGTCTTCGAGTATGTTCATTGAATAGAATTTTAATGTTCGAACAGTCTGTCCAGTATAGTTATTTTGGCAGTAATCCTGTGATATCTTGTATAAGACGGCGTGTTAATACCTTTTCTTCCCCCGTGAAATCTTATGAAGAACCCTGAACCCCAACGTATTTTCTCTTCCAAAAACAAGTTTTAAGTTTGATTCTCGTAGGAATGTACCAGTTTTAGGAGTTGTGCAACGCTATGTCGTGATGACAAAATCGCATGTCTTCTGTGCCGTGCAACAGCTACACAGATATCATTGAAGCTTATTATGGATATAGCAGAAGGCTGGAATATCGGTGGCGGCAGGCCGGCCGCGAGAGATCAGAACAGTTGGCGGAGAAAGGAGATTTGAAATTTGGCTGCCGGGCCGAGTGAGGGCAGCTGTAGTCGGACCGGAGGTACAGTGAGAGTGTGAACTCATGAGGCGGCGGGCGACGCCGGCTGCTAGACGGTGACAGCGGACATCTGTTATGTTCGGCTGAGCAGTGCAGATGTAGGCAGCCGAGACTGGGAACTGCGCGGTCTCTTGAGCTCTCAAGTTTGAATTAAGCATTCTGTCCACCTGCCGTCATTACTTTGTACATTGAATACAGGTGCGTATCCCTTAGTGGCATTTCAAGATTCATAAAATTGTTTAGCTGTTGTAACATGCTCGCAATTGTAGCGAGCGGCTGTATTGTGTGCGCGTTATACCGCTTGGGAAGTAAACTTTCAGTAGTTTTATAGTGCTTCTTTCGTGTACGTAATTCGTGCCATAAGTTTCAGATAGGTACGGCTTTAAGTTTCTCGACCACCAAAACCTCGACTGGCACATTTTGTACTTAGGCCACTGAGTTTAAATTTGCTGTGGAGATCACAAACGAGTGGCTTTTGCTGATTGTAATTTTGCGGCTATTTATTTCTTACGGCAGCCGCTATCTCAAGAAGGTGAATGTTTTTCTACCGCTTACTATTATTTAACCTTGTAAGTTTACGGTAGCCCTTAGGCAGATTTTAAATCAACTGATAAGCTGTGTGACCCTCACGGATTGTTTTCCCTTATGCAGGCGCTATAACATTATTATTATTAGTAAATGTGTAGGCTGTCGACCCCATTTATTTCTTGATTTCAGACACGTTCTCCCCCACCTGACTTGCTCACATACTACTGTGCTCTCTTCATTTCAAAGGTTGTAGACTGTAAATAACGCCTTAACTTCCTTGATCTCGCGCTGGCGAGGTTATCTACTGAAATCTTATTGAACGCGTAATTAGCAGTAATCTGTTACCTCATGGCTGTAACCGATCCTGTTGTTACTTACGGTATTGTATCAGCTACTTTTCTGAAGCTTAAAACTTCCTATTGGCCGTTACTGTGAATAAGAAGCTACGTGGTTGAAAATTGCTTCTGATATATATGAAGGTAGTATCTATTCCCGAAAAAACACGTACCATTGATGACCGTGCAGCTTCTCTAGAATGAAATGATAGTTAAATCGACACCCTAGCTGCGAACAGGCTTTGATATACAGCATTGGGGACATGTTGAAAATGTGTGCCCCGACTGAAATTCGAACCCGAGATCTCCTGCTTATATGGCAGACGCTCTATCCATCTGAGCCACCGAGGGCGCAGAGGATTCTGTTCCTGCAAGGACGTATCCCTCGCACGCTCCCGTGGGACCCACATTCCAAACATGTCCACACCACTACATTCGTAGTGCGCCTAATAGATGGTTGCCCATCATATGTTCAACATGTCCCCAATGCTGTATATCAACGCCTGTTTGCAGCTAGGATGTCGATTCAATTATCATTTCTTCTGATATATCTCTGCTTGAGATAACCAGTCATGATACTCCTTTCGTTGGTGGCTCCAAAAATTAAAATTCTGTGTTGTTCCCATTAAACAGTGTAAACTAATACAGCTTATTGCTTATTGTTTACCTCCTTTTATGAAGGGTGTGATGTAATGTATGTACGGGAAAAATGAGATGACAATTTTAATGTCAAACAGTACAGGGACTGATTGCAAAAACAAATTTTTATTGACCATCTGTAATTACGTGAAAGATGAGATATAATA
The DNA here is from genome assembly GCF_023864345.2 of Schistocerca serialis cubense. Classification (NCBI taxonomy): domain Eukaryota; kingdom Metazoa; phylum Arthropoda; class Insecta; order Orthoptera; family Acrididae; genus Schistocerca; species Schistocerca serialis. The sequence goes on from NC_064638.1 coordinate 1,037,685,412, forward strand.
TCGCTGAAGAGGTGAAAGGAATCTTAATTAAAATTGAACATCTTCGATCTTCTTTTTATCTTCTGTATATGTTTTGTGTTGTCGTTCAAGCTGCACGTTAAGTATTGTTTGTCTGAATAATTCATGATAATATTTTTGCAGTTTACTGAAATACCCCTCAAGGAATTTGCAGCACGGATGCAGAGTCCACCGACGGAAGAGGAGAAAGCACAACTAAAAATTCCCATTGTCATCCATTAGGATAGGAAACGGCGTAAAATCGTTGTTCAACAAACGGTAAAAACTACAACCTCCAAGGAAAAGAAAAACTTCAAGAAGGTAATCTTCATTGGATGCCAGTTGTAACACCGGCTATAAAATGTGTGAAAATACAGTAAGAAGCGTTAATTCCAACTATAAAGACACTTGCAAACATACATATTTCATTACATTTTTATATTAATCTTCCCTGTGAGGAAAGCCATTTGTTTCTCTCTAAATATAATATTAAAAACACTACAAGGGCGTTAGGCCTTTATTGTGACTATTATATATTGCCAATTGCTTATTGCATTGGCTGCTTGAACTGATTTGAGTCACGTTTAAAGCTCACTCCCGTTTAGATTTACTTTACCGAAGTAAATTCAAGTTTTGTCTGAACGATGTTTATTTGTCCTGTACGATCTTTCTTTCAGTTCTAACACTGGCAGCTGCCATTACAACAGCTAACCGTTACTTGTTAGACTTGTCTAGAACTTGGTAACCTCTTAATTGAATTATTTGAACCTTTTACATACCATGCCGGTGTGCTACAGCAACCAGCGGTAACAATACAAAAGAACAAACACTCTTGGTTGTAAAACTAGACTTTTATTTTATTTATCCTCCAATGACGTATTTCGCCTTGTACAATGCATCTACAGATTGGCCTCCGAGAAAAAAAAAACTTTCATATAAATGGCATGACACCGATTTAGCAAAATTGTACCAGCAAAGTAATAAATAAATAAATAAATAACTTACTGGCAACATATTGGTCTTAAGGATGTACGATGTCATGCATGCAAATGTCCCAGCAGGAAACCGTCGCGGTGATGCCTTGCCTATTGCAGTTGTAATTGACGATGTCGTTGAATCGACGTGGGAACAAGTAGGGATCGTTTCCTGTGGAGCCCCATTTCTACAACGTGCGCTGAATAGTGTGATCCAAAACATGTGCGCCGGCTCCATCATTGTACCCTGTCGTGAGATCTGCCACAGATCGACGTTTGTCGTTCTTTGCAGAGCGGCAATGTCTCAGACTTTCGCGTTCTGTGCCGGCCGCGGTGACCGAGCGGCTCTAGGCCCTTCAGTTTGGAGCCGCGCTGCTGCTACGGTCACAGGTTCGAATCCTGCCTCGGGCGTGGATGTTTGTGATGTCCTTAGATTAGTTAGTACTTCTAAGTCTAGGGGCTGATGATCTCAGATGTCAAGTCCCATAATGCTTGGAGCCATTTGAACCATTTTGAACCACGTTCTGTGATGAGGCGTGGACTTCTAATACCATATGGTCTACTTGTGGTTTCATCGCCCTTCAGCCACTTAAAAAAAAATAGGTGCTCACCTCAGCAGCAGGCGAGCAATCAGTCAGCTTCGTCATTTAGAGACAATCGGTCCCAGGCAATGATCCATAACAATCTGTCCCGTGTCAACGCCGCTTACGGCAGTGGATTTCCCATTTGCCGCCCGTATCGTCGCTATACTAATTGCCCATTCGCTTCTGCTCAGCTTATACGCTTTCATTACGGCATCACGTGCCGGTAACTCCAGGCAGCATATATGTTTTGGCTCACCAACGTGTATTAGTTTCTTTCTTTGGTATTTCTCCTTCGCCCTATTGGGCCACTGACTACGTTAACTCCCGTACAAGAACCTTTTACACAGATGTCATACTATCTACAGTTCACACAAGTGTCGCATATGAAACTCTTCTGAAAAAGTAGACATTTTCACTAGTTAATTTTTGATGCTAGCTGAAAGACTTTCAGGGAACCACAAAGTACGTAGTGGAGATATAAAGCGCTTCACATCCACACTGATTACTTCACATTCTGTCACGAGTGCTTCAGTAATAACCGGTCTGTACTTAACTGTCGCCGTGTACAACCATGTCGGACCAATTACTAAATGAAACCGCCTGCTTAGGCATTCCCTGTGTGAGGCTGATTATTTAACACTAGGCGATTACGGCCGGACCATTCGGCAGATTACAGAGGGTGGTTACTCATTCTGCTTGTGGCTCTGACTTTATCCTTGCAGAGCTGCTGGCGGTGACAGAAAGATTACGGCCAGTTTGCCCGGATGCCATAGAATGAGAAAGCCTTTGAAATCTCTAAGCGCAAGCTTCGAATCATTATAGATTACAAGTTCTTATCAAGTGCCTTACTTTTGTGGTGATGTGCTTTTCACACTAAGCAAACAGCTATACATAATTCTCCCATTAGGAAATGGAATTTGATGTTACTTCCCGGCGAATACCTAATAGTTTCTGAAACAGCACCAAGAATAATGAAAAGTCAGTTTGGGAGAGATTTCTTGTTGACTATAAAAACAGCATGTCACACCACTGCAGAAATGGCTTAGACGAAAATAATTAGTACTACACAGCGTAATAGTCTATAAAGTATAATCGTATAAAGAGTAGAAATAAAACGCTCGAAGTGCCAAATTTACATTTGTCGAGAGAATCATAATCTACTGTACCTTTTTTTTGTAGTTGATTTATTTGTTTCTGAAAAGATTTAGAAGGTATTCTGATACTACACAATTATGCTGCTCACCTCATCACTACAAAAACTGAGACAATTTAAAAAGTAAATAATTTATTTAGAGCGCTCTAAGTGCCACATCAGAGAACGGGTTGGTTGTAAGTGCCAATAAGAAAGTTTTTGTTTCAAGTATTGGTAGCAGGCTACTGATAAATGAAACGACTATTCACGTTGGTGTGTAGAATGTATGAGTCTGGGGATCAAAATCTGACCTTCGGAAAAATATCATCCACACAATGCAGAAAAATCAAAAGACGTTCATAAGCTTTGTCGACCTGTAAAATGCGTTCGATAGTGTCAAATGGTGCAAGACATTCGAAATTCTGAGAAAAATGGGGATAGCTGTAGAGAGAGACGGATGATATACAATATGTACAAGAGCCAAGAGGGAATAATAAGAGTGAACGACCAAGAACGAAGTGCTCGGATTAGTAAAGGGTATTAGAGAGGGATGAAGGGGCCGTACGGTTCAATCAATCTGTACATCGAAGAAGCAATGACGAAAATAAAAGAAAGGCACAGCATTGGAATTAACATTCAGGGTGAAAAGATATCAATGATACGATTCGCTGATGACGTTGCTGTCCCGAGAGAAAGTGAACAAGAATTACATAAAGTGCTGAATGGAATGAACCGTATAATGACTACAGAATATAGACTGAGAGTAAAACGAAGAAAGACGAAAGTTATGAGTAGCAGAAATGAAAACAGCGAGAAACTTAACATCAGGATTTATGGTCATGAAGTAGATGAAGTTAAGGAATCCTACTATCTAGGCAGCAAAATAACAAATGACGGACGTAGCAAAGGGGACATCAAACACAGAGTAGCACTGGCAGAAAGGGCATTTCTGGCCAAGAGAAATCTACTAGTATCAAACACAGGCATTGATTTGGGGAAAAAATCTGATGATTACGTTTGGTGCACAGCATTGTATGGTAGTGAAACATGAACTGTGGGAAAACCGGAATAGAAGAGAATTGAAGCATTTCAGATGTGGTGCTATAGGCGAATGTTGAAAATTAGGTGGAGCGCTAAGGTCAGGAATGAGGAGGTTCTGCGGAGAATGGGGGAGGAAACGGATATGAGGAAAACACTCACAAGGAGAAGGGATGGGATGACAGAACATCTGTTAAGACATGAGGGAATGACTTTCATGGTACTAGAGGGAGCTGTAGAGGGCAAAAACTGTAGGAGAAGCCAGAGAAAGGAATACACCTACCAAATAATTGAGACGTAACTTGCAAGTGCTATTCTGAGATGAAGAGGTTGGCGCAGGAGAGGAATTCGTGGGAGTCACATCAAACCAGTCAGAAGACTGAGGACTCAAAAAAAAAAAAAAAAAAAAATAATTGTCACAGAGTAGACAGATGGTTTCAATCCGTTTATTCTTATAACATAACTAACACAAACGCTTCTTGTAGTTTTCTGTCAAGTCGGTTGCAGGGTTTTAGTTTCGATCTGAAATGTGAAAATGTTGTCGTTGTGGTCTTCAGCCCAGAGACTGGTTTGATGCAGCTCTCCATGCTACTGTACCCTGTGCAAGCTTCTTCATCTCGCAGTGCCTATTGCAACCTATATCCTTCTGAATCTGCTTAGCGTATTCATCTCTTGGTCTCCTTCTACGATTTTTACCCTCCAAGCTGCCCTCCAATACTGAATTGGTGATCCCTTGATGCCTCAGATTATGTCCTACCAACCGATCCCTTCTTCTAGTCAAGTTGTGCCACAAACTCCTCAGCAATTCTATTCAATACCTCCCCATTAGTTATGTGATCTACCCATCTAATCTTCAGCATTCTTCTGTAGCACCACATTTCGAAAGCTTCTATTCTCTTCTTGTCTAAACTATTTATCATTTCACTTCCATTCATGGCTACACTCCATACAAATACTTTCGGAAACGACTTCCTGACACTTAAATCTATACTCGATGTTAACAAATTTCTCTCCTTCAGAAACGCTTTTCTTGCCATTGTCAGTCTACATTTTATATCCTCTCTACTTCGACCATCATCAGTTATTTTGCTCCCCAAATAGCAAAACTCATTTACTACTTTAAGCGACTCATTTCCTAATCTAATTCCCCCAGCATCACCCTATTTAATTCGACTACATTCCATTACTCGCGTTTTGCTTTTGTTGATGTTCATCTTATCTCCTCCTTTCAAGACATGGTCCATTCCGTTCAGCTGCTCTTCCAGGTCCTTTGCTGTCTCTGACAGAATCACAATGTCATAGGCAAACCTCAATGTTTTTATTTCTTCTCTATGGATTTTAATTCCAACTCAGAATTTTTCTTTTGTTTCCTTTACTGCTTGCTCAATATACAGATTGAATAACATCGGGGATAGGCTACAACTCTGTCTCACTCCCTTCCCAACCACTGCTTCCCTTTCGTTCCCCTCGACTCTTATAACTGCCATCTGGTTTCTGTACAAATTGTAAATAGCCTTTCGCTCCCTGTACTTTACCCCTTCCACCTTCAGAATTTGAACATTGTCAAAAGCTTTCTCTAAGTCTACAAATACTAGAAACGTAGGATTGCCTTTCCTTAATCTATTTTCTAAGATAAGTCGTAGGGACAATACTGCCTCACGTGTTCCAACATTTCTACGGACTCCAAACTGATCATCCCCGAGGGCGGCTTCTACCAGTTTTTCCATTAGTCTGTAAAGAATTCTTGTTTCGACTTAGGTCTTTCAGTGCTCTGTCAAACTCTTCACGCAGTATCATATCTCCTATTTCATCTTCATCTACATTCTCTTCCATTTCTATACTATTGTCCTCAAGAACGTCGCCCTTGTATAGACCCTCTATATACTGCTTCCACCTTTCTGCTTTCCCTTCTTTGCTTAGAACTGGGTTTCCATCTGAGTTTTTGATATTAATAAAAGTGGATCTCTTTTCTCCAAAAGTCTCTTTAATTTTCCTGTAGGCAGTATCTATCCTACCCCTAGTGAGATAAGACTCTACATCCTTACATTTGTCTTCTAGGAATCCCTGCTTAGCCATTTTGCACTTCCTGTCGATCTCATTTTTGAGACGTTTGTATTCCTTTTTGCCTGCTTCATTTACTGCATTTTTATATTTTCTCCTTTCATCAGTTAAATTCAATATCTCTTCTGTTACCCAAGGATTTCTATTGGCCCTCGTCTTTTTACCTACTTGATCCTCTGCTACCTTTACTATTTCTTCACTCAATGCTACCCATTCTTCTTCTACTGTACTTCGTTCCCCCATTCTTGTCAATCGATCCCTAATGCTCTCCCTGAAGCTCTCTATAACATCTGGTTCTTTCAGTTTATCCAGGTCCCATCTCCTTAAATTCCCACCTTTTTGCAGTTTCTTCAGTTTTAATCTACAGTTCATAACCATTGGATTGTGGTCAGAGTCCACATCTGCCCCTGGGAATGTCTTAAAATTTAAAACCTGGTTCCTGCATCTCTGTCTTACCATTATATAATCTATCTGATACCTTCTAGTATCTCCAGGTTTCTTCCACGTATACAACCTTCTTTCATGATTCTTGAACCAAGTGTTAGCTATGATTAAGCTGTGCTCTGTGCAAGATTTTTCCAGGTGGCTTCCTCTTTCATTTCTTGCCGCCAACCATATTCACCTACTACGTTTCCTTCTCTCCCTTTTCCTACTATCGAATTCCAGTCACCCATGACTATTATATTTTCACCTCCCTTCGCTATCTGAATAATTTATTTTATCTCATCATACATTTCATCAATCTCTTCGTCATCTGTGGGGCTAGTTGGCATATAAACTTGTACTACTGTGGTAGGCGTGGGCTTCGTATCTATGTTGGCCACAATAATGCATTCACTATGCTGTTTGTAGTAGCTTACCCGCATTCCTATTTTCTGTTCATTATTAAACCTACTCCTGCATTACCCCTATTTGATTCTGTATTTATAATCCTGTATTAATCTGACCAGAAGTCTTGTTCCTCCTGCCACCGAACTTCACTAATTCCCACTATAACTAACTTTAGCCTATCTATTTACCTTTTTAAATTTTCTAATCTATCTGCCCGATTAAGGGATCTGATATTCCTCGCTCCGATCCGTAGAACGCCAGTTTTCTTTCTCCTGATAACAACGTCCTTCTGAGTAGTCCCTGCCCGGAGATCCGAATGGGATACTATTTTACCTCCGGAATATTTTACCCAAGAGGACGCCATCATCATTTAACCATACCGTAAAGCTGCATGCCCTCGGGAAAAATTACGGCTGTAGTTATCCCTTACTTTCAGCCGTTCGCAGTACCAGCACAGCAAGGCTGTTTTGGTTAGTGTTACAAGGCCAGATCAGTCAATCATCCAGACTGTTGCCCCTGCAACTACTGAAAAGGCTGCTGCCCCTCTTCAGGAACCACACGTTTGTCTGGCCCTTCAACAGATACCCCTCCGTGGTGGTTGCACCTACGGTACGGCTATCTGTATCACTGAGGCACGCAAGCCTCCCCACAAACGGCCAGGTCCATGGGTCAGGGGGGGGGGGGGGGGGCGATGTGAAAATACGGCACTCTTAATTTCGCCAGGAAGTGAAATGAGGAAGGCCTAGTCCAATGGGAATTTGTCACAGTTCATTCACTGGTACAAGGTACAAATTTATTTTGCAGCTACTGAATTACTTTAAGCCCAATAAGGAATTTAATTAAATAATTAATTTTAATACTGAACAATAATAAGTGATCGCAGAAAACGTCAATTATAATTCGCACGCTTTCACTGTTTGTCAGGCCATAAGATAAAAAACTAATGAAGCAAACTTTAAGCCAAATTTAAACAGCCATAAATATTACCAAACCTTCATGAGCAGAGGGTAACAATAAAAAATTTAATAAAACTAAATCGGCCACATAATAGGCCACTGCCAAAACATTCTTATACTAACATGTGACCAAAGAAGGAGAACAAAAGACGATTGTGTAAGCTGACTAGGCCCAGAATAAGTGGGCCTGACAAGGACCAATAAACAACACCGGTACCAGTACATATGCAGTCTTCACAAAATTCCCTGCAGCACAGATAAATTCCAATAAGTGCATGCTCAACTCACAGCCAACATTATGATGAACAATCATTGCGCTGGTAATAGTTAATGCAATTTCTTAAGGAGCGATACTCTTAATTTAACAGTCTCCTAAGGAGTTAGCAGAAAATTTAAGACACGACTTACAGTTGGCTTAACGAAATTTCAGGATTAAACAATTATACAAAATCCTGCTGGAACAAATTATTAAGTCAACCCCCGAGCCAACTGCCTTAAATTTTACGACTCCTAGGCACGTATACAGTCCAGGACAAGCTCAGAACGGACAATGTGTCCTAAACAAAACTAAAATTTCCATACAAAACACGTATATAAAGTAAGCAATGAATAATGGTTACCGGAAGCAGAATAAGCAACTCATTAGCTTAGCGCATAAGACACAGTGAAGCCAAGTCCAGAAAGACTGTAAATGTTCCGCCAAACGGCAACTACAAATTGAGCACAGCATTTATTCAAAATGTTCGAATTAAACATAAGTCACACGGTTCTTAACACTAACCCTGATGACATTCGCGCAGCGCGAAGGTCCACTTTCACACTAGGAAATGACAATCCGTGCGCCAGAACTAGTATCAACTGATAGTTTTTGCACTATGGAAAGTGAGAACTAATAACACGTAGGTAGAGGTACTTTAACCCACATAAATACTACACTGCCAACGAACTTCGTAACAGGCTTCCTTGTAGAGGGGGGCATTAACATTAACTCATATTAAAAGCACCATGGCCACTTAAAATTCACAGACCAAACATCCAATTAAATCCAATATACAAAGATCTAATTAAAATATTTAACAAACCTTTTTAACACATAAATTCTTGCTCACACAATTCTGCCTGCAAATTCCATGGAGGAGCGGACTTCGGTACCAATAAACAGAACCGGAGCAGCCAAACATTCCGGCAAACACGCCTCTGACAGCTCAGCGGGTTTTTAATAATTCTTCTGTGGTTTTTCGGCACTGCAAGCCACACTCAGGCCAACGTGACCGCTGCATACACTCGCCAGTATACGCCAACACGGAGACACATGGGTGGCGAAAAAAGGCATCATTTGCGCCTGGTTGTTCCACTGATACTTCCCTGTCATACTCTGTCATACTTCCCTTGCGGGCCCAGGAAGCCGGCCCTCCAGGCCACGCCACATTCAGCTGCGCTCGCTGGGCAGCATCTTAGATCCGAAGATAGGGGCATATCGATATCGATAAAATACGTCAAGCAGCCAAGACTCACGAATCTGATGAACGCTTCAGGCATGGCTCTCCTTAAGCTAATTTTGGTTGCTTTCAATATTATTTGTTCTTGAGGCTTTGGCTAGGTTTAAATTTGCAAAGAAGCTCTCTTTGCTTTCGTAGCAGCATTCTAACTGATTTTCGAACCTCAACGGGTTTTTCATCCATCACAAAATTTACTCGACACACACCTATCTAAAGCACTACTTAACCCGAATTATCCTAAGCGCAAACACACACACACACACCCATGCCCGAGGGAGGACTCGAACCTCCGCCGGGACCAGCCGAGCAGTCCACGACTGAGTCGAAATGTTTGCGTCTCTTTCTCACCAGCAGATCTCAAAATGGTTCAAATGGCTCTGGGCACTATGGGACTTAACTTCTGAGGTCATCAGTCCCCTAGAACTTAGAACTACTTAAACCTAACTAACCTAAGGACATCACACACATCCATGACCGAGGCAGGATACGAACTAGCGACCGTAGCGGTCACGCGGTTCCAAACTGTAGCGCCTAGAACCGCTCGGCCACTCCGGCCGGCTACCAGCAGATCTAACATGTTACCGTCACGAGTCGACTCGCTGATTAATTGCCCATGGAAATTTTCGGATAAGGTGTTTAAACGAAATTCGACACGATTCCTTGTCCCTACTTCTTGCCCTTATCGCTTCGGTCTCCGTCTATAGTGGTACGTTGAAGTCTCCAGGTAATACTGAAACATGACCAGGAATTCAAATTATTCTCCGATTTTCCCATCAAATGTTCCGCTACTGCTGCTGTTGAGACATGGGGTCTACAAAAGCATCCATGTTTCATACACCTTTAATGCGACAAATCGAATTACTAGAGAAGTTCGTCCGCTTTGTAGATAGCTACTCATTACGGAACTGTGGGAGAAACACCGGTGCCGGCCGCGGTGGTCTCGCGGTTCTAGGCGCGCAGTCCGGAACCGTGAGACTGCTACGGTCGCAGGTTCGAAGCCTGTCTCGGGCATGGACGTGTGTGATGTCCTTAGGTTAGTTAGGTTTAAGTAGTTCTAAGTTCTAGGGGACTGATGACCACAGATGTTAAGTCCCATAGTGCTCAGAGCCATTTGAACCATTTGAATCAACCCCCCAGGTGAGCCGAGAGCGCTAATGCGCTGGTTCCTGGACTCGGGTAGGCGCGCCGGCCCCGGTTCAGATCCGCCCGGCGGCCTTACGACGGAGGTCGGTGTGCTGGCCAGCCTGGATATGATTTTTAGGCGGTTTCCCACATCCCACTAGGTGAATACCGAGCTGGTCCCCACGTCCCGCCTCAGTTACACGGCTCGCAGACATCTGAACACATTCGCACTATTCCATGGATTACACTGGGCACAGACAATTGGGGTACACTAATTCCGTCCTGGGGGGTACGGCGTGTAGGCAGGAAGGGCATCCGGCCACCCCTTAAATTAACCTTGCCAGATCCGATTAACTATGCCGACCCTGCGTCATTGCGGGAAAACGGCACAAACAAAGGAAGAAGGAAAAGAAATTTAGCACGGGTTCAATTATAATTCAAAAATACAGACTGAGCTGGAAAGACCATTTCCAATTTATTTCTAATACTAAGATAACTTAAACTGCGATGCCGTATAAACAAATAGGAAAAGGAATTGTGGACGCCTCTAAAAGAAACGGAGTGAGTAATTCTGAGGCGGAACACATCCAAAGGCTTAATCCTTGAAGACGACGACGATAATGATGATTACAAATTTTCAGTGTTAATACCCCTCTCAGGGGCTCGACTATAAAACTGCACTGCAAGTTAACTAAATGGTTAACTGCTGTGCATTGCGTATATTTTGCCACTTCTTGTTAGCTGCCGTGGCCTTTAGGGCACAACGATAGGATCGCAGGGCAATCTCGTTTAGCCTTGGCCCGGAGCTCGCAAGAGGTGCTTAATTTGCATGTTACATTATAGAGGGCCATCAGTCAACCGCTTCATGCGGCCGAAACGCCACCCGCTGAGCGGTCGGTATCGACCTCCCCCTGCGACGTGATATACCCGCCCGAGCCGCTGTCTGTCTGCGTGGAACGGCAATCACCAGCGCCGCACTGCAGCGTACGTGCTTGCTGTCTGCCGTATGTCCCTAGTACTAGTGCCCCTCCGTTGCTTCAGCTCCGCACACTTCGGTTCGCGAAAAAACACACGGTCATACGATGAACGCCACATCTCTGTATGTAAAAGGCAATGTCCTGACTGACTGACTCATCAACTCCCAGTCCAGACCGCCAAGGGTAGAAGCTTCAAGCCCGGAGATGGTGTGGATCTTACACAGTAGGCATCGTTTGAGAAGGGACTGTCCGAAATTCCACTTGTAATTGGGTGAAATAGCGGATGAAAGGTTTTTGCAAAGTGCGTCGCTATTAGGGGGAAGCTAGAACTACGGAAACTAGTATTTGGTTCCTCAGTCAGAAAATTAAAAATTGTGTGCTTCGGCATTTTTGGAAATTCAACCACTAAAGAAGGTAAAATAGTGGGTGAAAGTTTTGTTGAAAATAAATAACTACTATGTAAGGTGGCAGCGGCCTTGCACCTTACATGAGTACATTTAACGTGACACTTTAGGTTTTGTTGGAGTAATACTCTAAATTATGGTGTAGGAAATCTATGTGGAAACGCATCGGCACGCGAGAATTCCGCGATTTTGTAATTATAAGATTTTGCAGAAAGGCAGTACGCGAGACAGAGCTCGGCTACCTCACCGCCTAGCCGCCGAAGGCCACAGCCTAACGGTATGAATGGTGAACTGGGGGATTTCTGTAATCCGTTTAGAGAGGCCACAGCGGTCGCCAACCTCTGAAGGACGTGCGGCTGCAGGTGTTAAAGTGTTTTAACAAAACAGAGTAGTGGTTAGCTGGACGGGCTTTCCTGTGCATGCTCTCGCCTATGTCCCACTAATTTTATGCCTTCGAGTAACTCAAGGCCAGGAGCTCCGAATAACAAAGTTTCAATGCAAGAATCTATGATCACTACTACGGGGAATCTTGCCGGGAAAATCTCGAGGGGTCTCTTGCCCACAGCTGTGGTTCTTCCCAGCCGGCGATGGCGGAGTTTACTTGTGAAATTTTGTAGAAGTAAAAGAATGGTGGAAAAGAGTTCTGTTCCCAGGTCGTACAATGGTCGGCACTGGCAAACTGGGTATTTTGAGAGCTTCTAGTGATGTGATTCGCTCGGTAAAAGTTGAAGGGAGGTCTTTCGTTCTGGGCTCTCGTACTGAGCCAGGTCGTCTCCCCTCTTGGTCTTTCGTTCTGAGTGGACGTTAGCCGCGCCAGCTCTATGCTGCCGGGAACATCGTTGCAAATAGAGAAGTTTATGGGCAGCGGCCTGTTGTCCGAGTAGTGTAGGAGTGTACTTTCCGAGACACCACACGCCAACCGCACAGCCGCGCCGTCGCCGTCGGAGACCGCCGCTGCAACAGGAACATTACGGTGAGATCGCTCCCGCTTCGGCCTGTTAGGAGTAGCGTTAAATAGTTGGATCACGTGCAATTGCTGTTTCCACAGAGGTTTCACGGTACTTTGGGGTGTAGTGGTTCTTCGTATTTTACGTTTTGTGTCGATGTCAGTCGGTCAGTCAAGTTATAAGAGATCGCATTTTGGACCAATCTTAACACAGTTCACTGCCAATGCCAGTCAGGAGGATAATTTGTAAATTGTTCATTGTGTTTTATTCAGCATTGATCTGAAGGTTATAATAAAATTATTGTGATTCAGTAGAGCCTTTACTTTCAGCAGTTGATCCTCAATTCAACCTTTTGCTTTGTTTTATTTTTGTGTATATGTTTGATGTCATTGAACATCCTAAGTGATCGTGATCGTTCATGTTTGGTAGTAAAAACCGGTGTGATTTATCGTCAACGCTACCTCCGCAGATTAATTAGGGGTGACAGGGCCACATTTAAATATAGCGTTATCCATTTTTGCGTACAGTTACACTCCCAATGTCTCTGTTAGTTGTTCGTCAGGGGCGAACACACGCAAAAAAAAACGGACAAGCAACGGGTGGGGTGTTACAACTAAACAACTACTAAAGGATTTTAAGGCTACATGTATGACAATTGGTATTTGACTTCTCGGACAGGGATTAAAAAAATTACGTGTTTCAGAATTTCTGGAAATTCAGCCCCTAAGGGAGTACAATAGGGGGCGAAAATTTTTAAGAAAATATTTCGTTACATTAAAAAATTTAAAATTAAATTTATGAAAATTGGTATTTCACTTCTCGGTTAGATATAAAAAAATATTTGTTAGGGGATGAAAGTTGCTATGGAAATATTTCCACAAGAACGCAAAAGGCTTGGTTAACAAAAACTTTAGGCTTCATCTACCAGAGTCGCTTTTTGATCAGAAGCACATTCGGAAAAAGACTATGGTTATATGGCCTTAATTGCATGAACAGCTTAGAAGATGTTGCAATTTGTGAACAACATAAAATTCGATTAAATAAAAACAAAAATTGCCAGTGGTTCCCAACAGGTGGTCCGCGGACCCCCAGGGATCCGTGAGCTATGCCAGAGGGGTCCGCAAGATGCTGTTAAAATAAAAAATATATTAAATATATTTCGTATAATAACAGAATTTTTTGTTTGGGCCGCTTCCTGCATGAGCAGAGCTTTAGCGAACGCTAACTTCTGCGTCTAGTGTCTTCCTAGAGCCAACTGCCACTAACACACTCTAGCGCAAAACTAGAATTAGATAGAGGCAAATAGTTCTGCAGTATGCCGTTAGACTGCGCGCGGCCTCTTTGCAACGGATTTTTCAGTAATGAATATGTCAATGATTTTTCTAAGTACCAAAAATAGAAAACGTATAAAAAGACCCTAATTTGACTTTTTTTAGGTAAGAATGAGGGGGTCCTGGAGAAAATTTTGTTGGGAACCCCAGGTCTATGCGATGGAAGCAGTGGGCGCTAAGCTAGTCTACTTACATGTACACTGAAGACCGAATAAAATTTTTAATGATAAAATATCCACTGCGGCCGGCTCATATTGGGCAGGTCGCTTAGATATATGCCTAAACTAAAATGAGAGACACCTCCCCCGATGTTTGAGAAAACTACCCCTAAAGTTCATGACGCGCATTCGACGTAGAATCGACAGAATCGATAGATAATTGAAAACTGAGCATTTTTCACCAGCATATATGGTGTCTGCAAATGCATATTTTCCTCTAATTCGCGGAAAGAATCTTTTCAGACTGCCGTTTATGTACCCATAAAGTAAGAGTTATTCAAAGAAAGCGCCGCTGATGTAGCGGTGACGGCAGTGAGTTGCAGAGTGAAGAAGCTGTGTTAGATTTCCCGTTGCGTTCTGAATGTTTTGTTTTTTTATTTGTTTGTTTTTTCGTTTTGAAACTGGTAGGCATACGAGGGTTAAAAAGGAAAGTAAAGCAGTAGGGAGTAGTAACAGGATGGGTAAATAAATTTATCAATCAGCTTGGGTTAGTAAAGAATTAAACATTTCATCCTGCTATCTTTAAAATGGCTCTTTCATTCACTCTTTTACATGTCTTCAACTTCCTTCGAGTAACTAGATGCATGGTATTTATCAAACAAACATTCGAAGCAAGTATACTCGTGGTATTAACAACACCCAATGAATGCAGGCTTCGCTCAGCTACATCGTTCCTTCCGAAGGTTCGCAGGAAACAAACTTGGTTTAAGTTTTAAAATATTTCTTTTTCGGAAATTAATTTCAATCCATACCACACAAACGATAACACGGTCTGAAACATCAGTGCTGAAAGTTGACTTACGCTGTAAATCGTTATTGCCTCCGTCCGGTTGTGCAATTCCCGCTAGGTGCCGGCCGGGGTGGCCGAGCGGTACTAGCGCTACAGTCTGGAACCACGCGACCGCTACGGTTGCAGGTTCGAATCCTGCCTCGGGCATGGATGTGTGTGATGTCCTTAGGTTAGTTAGGTTTAAGTAGTACTAAGTCTAGGGGACTGATGACCCCAGATGTTAAGTCCCACAGTGCTCAGAGCCATTTGAACAGTACCACGTACCACCAACAACGCGTGCCCTCATGCGACTCCCCGTTCTGTTCGCCGCTCTTGATTCCACCCCGCGCACCGCACACCGCGCGACTCGCGCTCGCTATTTACTGAAGCGTGAATCAGTACGCTGTCATCAACACACTGCAGGACATACGTTTCGTAAGACAGATTTTATATTATAAGTAATTACAAATTCACCAGCTATTTCGAGGCGTGGATGAAGGACACGCACGCTTGGAAGAGATAATGTCAAACAGAAGAGGTTTATACCCAGCAAAAATGAAAATTCCTATTTTTTGTTTTGGTAAATTTAGGTAGCGGCCCCGCAATACGACGATGCTTAGATCAGATTATTACTATTTATATTGTATTTAAAGGGGCAATACATATTATTTTTTTACTTTTTAGAGGTTTTTTGTGTCGTTTGTTTTTATTTTTTAGTGTAAGTTCCATCCGAGACATATGTCGCAAACAGTAAAACTAATGCATCTCTCAGACGACCCAACGTAACACGGCAGCCGGAAAGTGCTGCAATATACATTAAGAAACGCACTGAAAGGCATTAGCTTTTCTGTCATCCAAGTATTAACTACTGCAACAACAATTTTGTGGCTATAGGCCTATAATATATGATTTGTTGCGTACATTGATTAATCATTCTCCTCTACAGGAGGAGAGTGGAGGGGAAAGGGGTGTAAATATCACTAATACTTTGTTTATCTTCCTGCCATTATCATTTTGTACTAACTCACACATTTTGACTGTATTGGGCATTTTTGATTTACGATGCAGAGCTCTTTTAGTGACACGTAACATTACCGGTTCTCCTATTCATTGTTGTTCTCTCATGGATTTCCTATACTTACTATACGGCCTATATCTACTGCCTTATCCCTTCCCTTTTGATTTCCCACTTCAGTAATCTGTCGTACTTATAACATTCTCCGCATCCTGTTTCTGTGATGATCACAAAATCCGCCCAAGGATCTTGCCATCCTTTTGTATTTATAGAACTATGTCGGGTCTCCTCCCCCCCTCCCCCACTCAACTCCCAACCTTTCTAACAGCACTGTTCAGGATACTCTTTCGCAAAACCCCACCCCCATCCTCTCCAAAACATATTTCCACGTTACTTTAATATTTTCACAAACTGCAAATCCTATATCCCTAGCTCCTCGCGGTAAATAAAATCACCTTATACGATCATACCAAGAACGGCGGAATTAGAGGAAGACATGTACTTTATCTGCTTAAACGTATTTTACATATCATAAAAAATCGGTGTATTTTTTGTTTACAATAATTCTGAAAGGGTCATGTTCTTTTTTTTAATTAATGAAACATACGAATTTTAAACTCTTTTTAATTGATATGAATAGGATTTTTGCCTTTCAAAGCACTGTCATTGAAACCAGGGTTCCAGAGTTTGTGTGACCGTTAACCACCCACACACTTGTGCGACGATAGGTGTAAATTACGAATAATCGTGAGAAAAGGTCATACGTCACACTACCATCGTTCAATTCAACGTGTTGAGACATAGGGTAACCAATGTGGTAATGACAATGTTTGAAGGTACAGGCTGTTTTTCAAGCATTTGCAAGGTCTGAGCGGCTAATACATCTGCTGAAATTGCGAATAAAAAGTTCTTGTGTTTCGAGCCGCGTCAAGTGATTAAAATTACACGGGCTCCCAGTCGAGCACTCCCTGGTCATCGTCAAGTGATATGATGCCAGTGGGCTACTGGTCCCCTCTTATGTACACTACCTGCCGGGTGTGATGTCACTGGTGCTTGCGGCATCACCATATATGGGCATACGTTGACATGGCGTTTGATATGGCTGCGCGATCGCTGGATCCCACGCCGTGCTGAGCTGAAGGCCACCGTCTCTATTAAGAGTGCTATGGCTGATTTTTCTATCAATGGCTTCTTTACTTACACGAACCTCGAAGCCGTTAATGTGGACCACGACAGATGTTTTATCAAATTTTATCCAATGAGTGTTTTCCAAAGTATGGGCAGCCAAAGCGGACTTCTCAGAGTGAAGTAGGCGACAAAACCTCTCACGATCTTCCCAGCGTTCTTCACCGTGCGTACTGTTCGTCCGACGTAAGACTGGCCACACTAACAAGGTATCTTGCAGAACCCAGCTAAGGTTCTGTCTGGTACTGTATTCCTGAGGTGGACGTGGTAACACCGTTATGTATGGCAGCGTTTTTATAAACAACGAAGGCCACCAACCCGCGCAGTGGAAGTAATATCGCCAAAGCGCACATGTGTGTGCTAGGCATGTGATTTTTTATCTTTAACAAGTTAAAAAATATATTTCTTGGCTTCAGAGTTAGTCTGCTTCCGGCAACCTGGTTCAAATGGCTCTGAGCACTATGGGGCTTAACATCTGAGATCATCAGTCCCGTAGACTTAGAACTACTTAAACCTAACTTACTTAAGGACATCACACACATCCATGCCCGAGGCAGGATTCGAACCTGCGACCGTAGCAGCAGCGCGGTTCCGGACTGAAGCGTCTAGAACCGTTCGGTCACAGAGGCCTTCGACGGTTCTGTCTATATTGAGAATTTTTCGGAGTAAATTAAATAAGACTTAGACTCAATGATCACATATTTTTGTTTCGATATTTACATACGTTGCCTAGGTAGCTTACATCTACTTACATTTCATACTGTATCATTTTTATGTATTCCGTTTTAATTTTATTTACTTAGCAGTACCCCACGCGACGACGCTTGGAACAAAGAATTAATTTTTAGAGGTTTTTGTTTCGATTTTTTAAATTTCTAATTCAAGTTTTCAAACTTAATATTTTACTAGTAGACACGTTATGATCGACACTCTGTAACCGCATTCACACAAATACTTTCAGGACGAAACACGAAATTGCGAGCCGAGATCTTTCTTTGCCGAGATTTATGAATTCTGACAATAGATGTATTTTCATGAATACTATTACAGTTGCCAGATTTTGGCAATGCAACATCGCACGTGTGGTTTTGAGCTTTAACCTGACATTATTATTCAGATTTTTTCTTTTCTTTGATATTTAGTTCACTTACGCGATTTACGTGTTCCTTTTTTTAAATTCACACCATTATATTCGTTGACTGTGTTTTAGTATCTATTTAGCTAATTTAAGTCACGTAAGCAATAAGCACTGGCAATCATTCTAAATCAAGTCGGAAGAAAGTCGGCTGCCATTGCGCTCTCTTGCAATAGGCTGCCTAAGCTAGTAGAGCAAAATCATTTGCTGTAGCACTGACTTGTAGGCCTCAAAAAGAAGTACAAGAACTCTGTGAGAGCATGTATTTATCTGTTACAGTTGGGTCACAATCAGCCTTTTCCTGATTTGTAGGTTCTTAAACGGGCGACTTCGAAAGAAAAAAATCAACATATGTTCTCGCAGACTTTTATTTAGATCCTTTTGAGTTCTATTATCTGGTACTACGTAACTCGATGTACCTCTTATGTACTACGTAGCATAATTAAGAGAGTGCGCTGGAGTAAACATTTTTATTTAATTTGCCTGAAAAGACTGTCATGGAACATACCTAAGAACCATCCTGCTCAAACCAGGTTTCAAATAAAAAACCTACATTAAAATGGGAACTTTCGTTTGGGAGCTACGATGCCACAGAAAAATACACACGTTCAACTTGTAACAGCCCTCTATTTGCGTCGGGGGCTAAAAAATCTTTTTCTGGCACAGCTTGGGGTCTTCCACCTCAGCTGAAATTTCACAAATTTACTTATCTCTTGTCTTCCACATCTCCCTCCTCCAGCTACACCATCAGTCTCTTCCTCTGTGGCATTCTGCACAGGATACTCCGAGCAGGGAGAACTAAATGAAGATTTCAATTGCACAAAGAATGTTCCTACAACAATTAAAAGAAGTGAGGAAACCCGCTGTAATGGAATTCTTGTGCACCATCCATAAAAGTGAGACCTTCTTTCGGGCAGTACAGTATTTAACAGTATACATTGGAGCACGTAAAGATTCTAAAAACAACCTGATTTACAAGTGCACCGAGAAAACTGTCTTTAGGTTACAGAGAGTTGATAACATTTTTAACTATCAGTTCCACCAATAAATTGTCCTTTGTGTCGATGTTTCATGAAGAATGACTTTGTACGGAATGGAATTATTTTTAACTTCAAATGAGATTTTCAGTCCAAGAAAAGCCATCGAGGCCATTAATTTGGTAATTACGGTTTTGGATTTAATAATGCCGTGGTATTCTTCGAAATGTGCTATCGTCGGTTCCATTTCCTTTGAATATAGTATAGCAGCTCGAAAAATTCTTATCGACAGTATATTACTGAATAATTATCTTTCTCAGAATTAGTGGAGATATAGATAAACATTAACTGACATTTTTCTAACACAAAAATTTTCTTTGCTAGACGGTCATTAAATCTGTTGAAGTCGATGTAAATGAGGATCTATTTTAACACAATCATCATTAATTGTGTGACAAAGACGAAGCAGACTTCGATTTCTGCTATATTATTTACTGAATTCTGTGTACTTGTTTCAATTCTTGGACGCAAACCCATATTTTGTTTGATAAAAACATGGAAAATTTCATTTTAGTATGTTATCTTTTCTTGCATGGGATCTGTTTGTGATTCAGCAGACACATTTGTTGATCAAGAACCGCATCTCACTAGAAAGGTACAAAAGCGAACAAACGAAGAATCTACCATGATTAGCACCTTCATCCATTTGAAAAATAGCTCTGAGCACTATGGGACTTAACATCTATGGTCATCAGTCCCCTAGAACTCAGAACTACTTAAACCTAACTAACCTAAGGACATAACACAACACCCAGTCATCACGAGGCAGAGAAATTCCCTGACCCCGCCGGGAATCGAACCCGGGAACCCGGCCACGGGAAGCAAGAACGCTACCGCACGACCACGACAAATCCATTTGACATCTTTTAGACCTTTCTATATATTGCTGGTACAGGTATACGCATTCCAATGTAAAATATGCATTCTCCAATATCCGTCATCATCGCCTATTCTTATCTCTCAGAACCCAGTAAAGACCTACCTTGGTGCATCTGTTACCCATTCTTCTTCTTACTTCCCCCTGTAGTGCATCTACTCTTCATTGCGTTACAGCTACAATTACATCTTCTACTCAGATCTTTCCATGTTGTCTTTAGTAGTAATTTCTAAAATGCATCTCTCAATTACTACCCGACCAGAGATTAGAATCTGAATGGTGTTCCCATCAGACGTCCATGTCTCTGTAGCATAAGACGAACGTAGTAATACAGATTGGTTCTAAACTTTCCTTTTCTGAAACATTGCTAAACTGTATTTAGTTTATCAAAGGCACTCAGTATCATTTTTATTCATTTGTTTTCCTATAGGCTTCAGCCTCCCTAAACACAAATGATTATTATCTGGTTCTGTGACTACATTGTTAATTTATACCATTTCGTTTTCGATATGTTTATTACAGAATATCGTTTTCAAAACGAAAGTTGTTCAAGTATCAGATAGTTATAACTAAAGTCCAGTTGCTCACAGAGGCCTAGTGTGGGTTATAATTATCGTAAGGCAGTGAAGCTTGGTAGATACTCTAAGGCGTTAATGCCGAATCGAATTACGCTGGAAAAGAATTGACTCCAATTTTGGCCGCCAGCTGCAAATCTGATGCTGTGCAGGTACTCGTCGACGCGTCTGGTGCTCGTATTCAACAAACTGTTGTAGTGTAACGACGTAAGTTTTGTATAAATGGTTTTCTTTTGATATATGAACATGTGCAGACTTCATCACCTACGTCAGTTACAACACACTTCAAAATTATTTAAGTTCTTTTTAAATTGTCTCTAAATGGTTCTTGAACGTAACTATAATTAAAACATCATCATTCGAGTCGTATGCGCAGAATTACGTCACTCATTCCTATTGGTTTGCGCAAACTTTTTCTCAATTTAGATGTCGTTTTGTTTCTTGTCAAAAGTTATATTAACGCAAGTTATCTGATTTAATAAATATTAGAACCACATTGCATAAACTTACAAGACTCAAACTCGCGATGAACGTTGTCAAAATTAATGATCTTGTCAAATAGATTATTAATTCATTCACATAATTCTTCATAAATAAATTCTCGGAACACGTATAGTAGTATACACTACTTTATTAGCTTCATACATATAGACGTGAACCTGACAAGATAGGACTGAACATTTACACATGATTAAACTTTCTATGACGTCATTGTTGTACAAAACATTAAAAAATCACAATTTTTCATTTTTTAGAAGCACGACGCAACAACTCGGTTTCAGGATCTTCTGTTGCTCTTTGGCTGTCGTCCCGCAACCTATACTGGCCAGCAATTTTCTCTCTGGTCCCGGCAACGAAGATGCTGTCTCCGTTCGTTGCGCCGCCCTCTCCATATATGAAACATAAAAAATAAATACAGACTTTAGACAATTCACAACCATTACAAATATTACAAAAAATACATAAACAAAAAACTAAATTAAACCTATATTCACCTGCAATCTGGGCTGACACTGGTGGAGGAGTGACGCTTCAATTTCGCATCTCACTACATACCCCACCCACAAGCTCAGTTTGTCAGGTTTTAACCGAAAATAAAACTTCTTCTATATACAATATTTAACTGTTAATATTATACATTTTTTCTCATGTTTTCAGTAATCTAAAGTCCTTGCTCTTAGATAGATTCAATCCTTTCATGACGATATTGTTGTGACTATTTGTCATTTACTTTTAATTGTGCTATTATGGTAATTCACAACCGAATATATGGAGATTACTCCTTTTCATTTAATAGTTGCTAGTGAATAATAATTTAGTACGTTCTTTAACGTTGTTACATTAGGACAAAGCGTTCAAATTGTGATAGATTAGTTTCAGTTTTATTCATTTACTAGAGTTATTCTTTCTAAAAATGTCTATTACTAATAAGTTTCTCACAATAACTAATAGTACTATTTACTTTACGTCATTTCTTTCTCTAATGCTTTATTTATGCCTAAGGTCAAGAAGAAATCAAGCAAAACTTTCTTTAGAATCGCGGCACGGCTTTCTTTACCTTCGGACACTTTGTTGGGTAATGGCAATTTATTTAGGAGAAACAAGCGAGAGAGCCCCGTCTGGTGTGTTCTATATTAACGCTATTACAAATCTATCTCTATTAAAGGCACTCTGCTATGTTCTCGTGAGCCATGCAGCTCTGGACGCCCATGGTCCCTAAAATTATTAACCATCCCCTTTGGTTCCTACTATCCGAGTAAATACAAAATATACAAAATTCCTTCTGACCTAATAACAAAATTTCTTCCATATAAATCCCCTTTTAGTTATCTTTCTCTTGTTGAAGTACCGGTAGATTATTGTATAACACTTGTTTAAACTTCCTGTCATTTCTTTAAAATAACACGTAACTATCACGAAAAACTTCACATGAATAAACTATGAACGTTCTTTCGTATGTAGCATATACTAAATATTAACTTATTTAGGAATGAAGGGTTTCATTTGATCGACACTATATAATCCTTTAATTACACCTGACGAAGGTTCCATAACAAGTAAAGCTTTGGGATGTACGGTCTTATGTACAACATATGGACCTTCAAAGATAAAGAAGAATTTTCTGCATTCCTTATTGATCTTCGAAATTTTAGGATGAGATCGTACTAATACAAGATCTCCCTTTTCTCGTTCGGATGGACAATTCGTAGAATAACATTTTTCTTTCCTTTACATAATATGGTAATCTACTAATTAGGACTCGTATTAGATGACTTGCAATAATTGGTTCTTCAATTAATTTAGAACGGTTTAAATGCCACTCGAAATAATTCCTATGACCTCTCCACCGTTTAGAATAAGGAGGAGGGTCTAACATCTCTGTAGTTAAGTGTTGTTGTTTTCCTCTTGACCAATAATTTTGTTTAAACTGCTTAACAAAATCATCCCAGCCCCTAAATTCAGTTCTATGCAGTACTGCCCATTCCGCAGCTTCTGCTTCTAAATGTCCTATTACAAATTGAATCCGTTTTTCATTACTCCATTTAGGAGATAATGAAGTTTCAAAAGCTTTTATGAAGATTATAGGGTGAAGTTCGCCTCCTGGTTTGAATACAGGAAATCGACTTGCTACATTTGAATTAGTCGTTATATCATCCCAACATTCTGCGAGAGACATAGTTGGATTTTGTTTAGATTGCAGAGACGGAGTTGCGTCGGATTTGCTTGCCATGATTTCTTTATTTATATTGTTGTCGTCCGAGCTAGCAAACACGATGCGACTGTTGTCTCTGATTACGTTATTACTTCTACTACTTGAAATGTTTTCATTATTATCTAATTCCGATAACCGTTTAGTAATTTCCGGTATTCGCATTTCTGTATTGGATACGCGTTAGCTAATATCGATTCTTCACTGTGTTCACGATGTGAACGCTCTGTACCTTCGTCAATGTTATTATCTTTGGAGGTCTCAAGGTTACTGCATATTTCAGTAATTAAAAATTTCATGTTTTCTATTTCAGTTTGATCTTTTTCTACTTGATGAGTTAATGTCTCTAATTCTACATTATCTATTGAAGAAATCTCTACAGGTTTGGTAGAGACCTCTTTAATAGATTCTAATAATTCTCTACGAACAGTTTCTGTTTGCATAGAAAATTCTTCTCGTAACTTATCTTTATTTTTCTCTATTTCATTTACAACTAAGATATTGACATTATCTAGTCTCTCGGTTAAGTTAGTAATCATTTCGCATGCGAGCTTTTTCCTCACGTGATTCCTGGATATGTTCTTCTAACCTTTTACAATTACCCGCAATCTTATTACTAAGTCCTACTAGTTTTTCCTGCATTTCAACTTTAGAAGCCTCTATTTTATCACTTAATTCTCGACTGGTTGCATTAAGATGTTCCTGTAACCTGTCTGTCGATTTTGTTAGCTCCCCTTTAAGTTCCTCTTTTAATCTAGCCGTAGATTCGTCGTTAGACTGTTTTAATCTAGCAATAGATTCTTCGTTAGACTATTTTAATCTAGCCATAGATTCTTCGTTAGACTGTTTTAATTCCTCTTTTAATCTAGCAGTAGATTCTTCGTTAGATTGTTTCAATTTAGCGATCGCCCTAAAAAATGATCTCATGCTCCTATCGGACATGGATTGCTCTGCGTCTGACATTTCACTCCCCGACATTATTGTAAGATATTAACTAGTTACACACGCAGACTTGTAATCAACAATCCTATTAAAGCACACTCCCTATGTACAACACTCCACTTCCAACTTGAAACAGACTCACCGGACACTAATATTGTAGTTTGTAGTTCTCGGTGATGAGTGTGCTGCTATGGGCTGTAGAAGTAACAGCCGTCCATGAAGCGGCTGATATGCTGCGACCCCGCTTCCGCAACCGGCAGGACGCTGAGTCGAACCCCGGAGACGTCACTGGCTGCAACCACGCCCGGCCGCACCGGAGACAGGCGAAGCCCTTAGCTACACCTCTAATACCAGCCGGAGGACCGCCCCCCAGCTGACATACTGGGCCTGTTAGTTTAGGGAGAAAAAGGTTGTCGGGGTTTGCAGCGTTCAGCTGCTGCCCAACAGATGCGCCTTCTCGTGGAATAACTGCGTGACCGTACTGCTTGGCTGCGCTCCGTCAGTTGCCCACACCCGCGAAGTCGCCGCTGGCTGGTGAAGGCTCCACGAAAACTAGCGTTGGCTACCGAAGGTCTCTTGATGTTTTGTTTCGTACCTGTGTGTCTTAGTTGCACACAAGTCCTGTTTTTAAGGTCGCCACGGTGTAGTATTACGACGTAAGTTTTGTATAAATGGTTTTCTTTTGATATATGACCATGTGCAGACTTCATCACCTACGTCAGTTACAACACACTTCAAAATTATTTAAGTTCTTTTTAAATTGTCTCTAAATGGTTCTTGAACGAAACTATAACTAAAACATCATCATTTGAGTCGTATGCGCAGAATTACGTCACTCATTCCTATTGGTTTGCGCAAACTTTTTCTCAATTTAGATGTCGTTTTGTTTCTTCTCAGAAGTTATATTAACGCAAGTTATCTGATTTAATAAATATTAGAACCACATTGCATAAACTTTCAAGACTCAAACTCGCGATGAACGTTGTCAAAATTAATGATCTTGTCAAATAGATTATTAATTCATTCACATAATTCTTCATAAATAAATTCTCGGAACACGTATAGTAGTATACACTACTTTATTAGCTTCACACATGTAGACGTGAACCTGAGCCTTGACAAGATAGGACTGAACATTTACACATGATTAAACTTTCTATGACGTTATTGTTGTACAAAACCTTAAAAAATCACAATTTTTCATTTTTTAGAAGCACGACACAACAACTTGGTTTCAGGATCTTCTGTTGCTCTTTGGCTGTCGCCCCGCGACCTATAGTGGCCAGCAATTTTCTCTCTGGTCCCGGCAACGAAGATGCTGTCTCCGTTCGTTGAGCCACTCTCTTCGTACATGAAACATAAAAAATAAATACAGACTTTAGACAATTCACAACCATTACAAATATTACAAAAAATACATAAACAAAAAACTAAATTAAACCTATATTCATCTGCAATCTGGGCTGACACTGGTGGAGGGGTGACGCTTCAATTTCGCGTCCCACTACACTGTGTAAGCGATGGTTTATAATAGCATCAATATTAACCCTTTTTCGCTTGTTTCACCATTTCTGCCCACGTCCTGCTTCTAATCAGTTACATATGGAAACATTTCTATACGTCTTTTTTGCTTTCACAGGACCAGATTTGAACTCGCTGGCCAAAATTGGAACTGATTTTCTTCCAGCGTAAATCGGTTCCGCGTTAACGCCTCAGAATATCTACCAAGTATCGTTGGTACACGATAATTACAGAATTACTGTCGACACTGGACCACTGTGAATAGCTACACTTTAATTACAACCATCTTATATTTTCCTCTAATGCATGTTGTTTACTGGATTCCTTTTATGAAGAAAACTTCCTGTAGGAATATGGGTAACAGTTTTAGTGATATCGAATCTCCCTGCTGACTTCTGTTTTTGTTTTGAAATTATGTAGACTGTTATCTAAAAATAATATTGTATAACAGATTTATTTGAAACTACATACATCTAAAGAAAGAGGCCAGATGTATCTGCTAAATTAAACTTATATCATGTTGTTTTTCACAGTTAAGGGATTATCTACTAGATACATTAAGTAATATTGTCATTAGTAAATTGAAATAGGTATGGCTGTGAGATTTCTTTCATGGCGATCTGAAGTTGTTGAATTCACGTTGTCGAGGTAGTCACATACCAACCGTATGGATTCTGTTTGTTACTGGCGGTAATAAGTACTTGATGGAAGCTCTTGGCAAAGACATAAATGTTCCAGTGATTAAAATATTAAATATGACCGATTTTCTCCCTTCATATTTTGAATTAACGAATACATTCAGTCAGTAATGTTACTTCTTCCATGCTCTTCAGGGACACAGAGATACATATAACTGGCACCTCTGAAGTTTGAATAACTGTCGATTCTTCATATTCCTATATATAGTTGTTGTTGTTGTTGTTGTTGTGGTCTTCAGTCCTGAGACTGTTTTGATGCAGCTCTCCATGCTACTCTATCCTGTGCTAGCTTCTTCATCTCCCAGTACCTACTGCAACCTACATCCTTCTGAATCTGCTTAGTGTATTCATCTCTTGGTCTCCCTCTACAATTTTTACCCTCCACGCTGCCCTCCAACACTAAATACTAAATGCCCTCCAAAACAAATATAGTTGTTATTGCACGGAATTTTGAAACAAGCACCATTTTGAGGTAGCTGAATGACATGTAGTTTTCACAGTTAATTATCAGCAATTGAGAAAGATATTTTGGAACAATGTTTGGTATTACACCTTGGACTGCGTCTCCATGGCGGAGCACCATATGCTGAACCATTATAGAACTCAAACATCTCTGTCACAAGGGAGGTGTTCGTTCAGTTGAGTCATTCGACGTCGCTTCACAGGCCATTTCTGCTTGCCACCAGCTCCTCTGTAATCCAACCTGCTATATCTCTCAGAGCGGCATCATGAACAAACTGCTTTGCTATAACAAAGCCACCTAATTCAAATAGAGCACCACAAGCAGCAGAACACCAGGAACACCACACAACAGCATCTGTTACCAGCGTTGTCAGTTCATATTCAGCAGCATCTAAGGTTGCCCCACTCCTGCCAGGACAGCACTTCTTACTGGGAAGTTTATCTGTGTTGACTCGAGCAATCGTTTTCTGTATCTTGGCCGTCTCATGAAGTAGTGTGTCTGCTTCAAAAACAATACCTCTTGACGTCTCAGGTAAGTTATCGTTCTCCAGAATTTGTGCAATGCTTTGAGAGAATTGTAGTAGTACAACACATGTATTTTTTCCATATTAGAACTTTACTACCAACTTAAATTTCAATCAGAATCATACCGTGACTAGGCATCAGATCTTAAAGCACCAAGTCGTGATTGCAAGCTTGTATGTGAGAATTAACAATGTTAGCAATAATATGCCCATTTCCTCATCGTGCACTCCGTGCTCAGGCGCTAAGATTTTCGTAACCATATATGGACGAAGATTTTAGAATTGTTATGAATTCTTACAAGAGACTGAAAAGCCCTGACAAACACTATCCGAAGTTTTCGTATTGTTAATTGCTACTGTAGACAAACATCTGCTATAATTTGGGACAGATGTTGTAACACTGAGACCACGGTTTTGTATTATTGTTTGCCCTCCAGAGTGTGCACCGAACGCTATCTAAAACACATGGTTGCAGTGTACACTGAATTCAATGACGTCTTTTTTTTTTTTTTTTTTTTTTTTGACATCAGTCTTCCACGCTCTTCACCTCAGAGTAGCACTTCCAACCTACCTCCTCAGTTATTTACTGGATTTATTCCAGTATCTATCTTCCTCTACAGATTTTCCCCTGCACAACTCCCTCTACAACCGTGTAAGTTATTTCTTGATGTCTTAAGTGATGTCCTATCATCCTGTCCTTGTCAGTGTTTTCCATATATTAGTTTCCTGCCAATTCTGTGGAAATCCTCCTCATTATTTACTTTATCAGCCCACATAATTTTCAACATTCTTCTGTAGCACAACATCTCAGATGCTTCGATCCTCAACTGTTCCACTTCTCCCACAGCCCATGTCTCACTGCCACACATCGCTGTGCTCCAAACACATACTCTCAGAAATTTCTTCCTCAAGTTAAGACCTATGTTTGAGACTAGTTGGTTTTCTTGGCCAGGAATGTTCTTTTTGCCAGTGCTACTCTCCTTTTTATATCCTCTTTCCTCCGTTCGTCAAGCATTATTATGCTGCCGACATACCAGACCTACTTCGTGAACCCCAACTGTGATATTAATTTCTCGCACTTCTCATTTCTGCTACTTCTCATAACGTTCGTCTTTCTTCGATGTTTCGTATTCACTTAACTCAGACATAGTGCACTCGTAAACTACGCAGAACGCTGTTCTGGCCACGACTGAGGCCGTCGCACAGCTGCATTTCGTTGTCAAATGTAACAGTACAACCTGCCGGCTTGGCAAGCATCTGCAATATGTTCAAGCATGAAGATCATCGCGAAATGTCACTCTTCAGAGAGTCATTTTGAAACTGTGCCGACAAAGCTGTTGAGTTTGAATCTCACTAGCCCATGTCGCTGTCATATAATTATTTCATAAACACTGGTCTAATTCATTCTACTTCTTCTATTTTTCATTACATTCGTCTTTCTTCAATTAACTCCGTATTCTGTAGTTATTACATTACCCATTCCATTCAACGCGTTATATAATTCTTCTTCAGTTTCAGCGACGACAGCAATGTCATCAGCGAAATATCATTGATATCCTTCCACCTTCAATTTTAATTCCGCTCCTGCGCCTTTCTTTTATATCCGTCATTGCTTCATCGATATACAGATTCAACAGTAGGGGCGAAAGACTACATCCCTGCCCTACTCCCCTTTTTAATCCGAGCACTTAGTTCTTGTTCCCTCTCAGTTCTTGTTCATATTGTACATCATCCTTCTTTTCCTACAGCTAATCCAAATTTTTCTCAGCCTTTCTGACATCTTCTACCATTTTACTTTGTCGAAAGCTTTTCCCAAGGCGACAAATCCTGTGAACGTGTCTTTTTTTCTTCAGTCTTGCTTCCACTATCAACCGCAACGTTATAACTGCCGTCTTGATGCCTTTCCCTTTCCTAAAGTCAAACTGATCGTCATCTAACAGGTCATCAATTAACTTTCCATTCATCTGTATATTATTCTTGTCAGCAGCTTGGATGCATGAGCTGTTAAGCTGATTGTGTGATAATTCTCGCAATTGTCGGCTCTTTCAATCTCGAAATTGTGTGGATGATGTTTTTTCCTGACTTTTGGTGGTAAATCGCCAGTCTCATACATTCTATACTCCAACGTGAATAGACTTCTTCTTGCCACCCCATTGAATTTAGGATTTCCGATTGATCTGAAGTCGTCCAAAGCTTTTCTAAATTCTGATGGTAATACAGAATCCCCTGTCTAATCCCTGTCAACTCGTTTTTCTTCTTCTGTCACATCAGACAAATTTTCCCCCTCGCTGAGATCTTCACTGTGCCCCTTCCACCTATCCGCTCTCTCCTCTGCATTTAGCAGTGGAGTTCCCGTTGCACCCACAATGTTTCCACCCTTGCTTTTAATTTCGCCGTAAACTGTTTTGACTTTTCTGCATGCTGAGTCAATCATTTCTTTTTCCATCTCTTCACTTTTTTTTCACGCAGACACTAAGCCTTAGCTTCCCTGCACTTCCTATTTATTTCGTTCCTGTATGTCCATGAACGTTTTTGTATTTCCTTCTTTTCTCCATCAACTGAAGTATTTCTTCCGTTATCCGTGATTTCGTCGTAGTTATCTCATTGTACCTACGGTTTTATTCCCAACTTCCGTGACAGTCCTTTTTAGAGCTATTTATTATCACAGTATCTATAACCTCAGGGAACTTCAAGCTTGTCACTTCATTCTTAAAATTCCCTTGCGCACTGATTCTTCCTAACTAGTCTCTTAAATTTCAGCCTACTCTTCATCATCACTTAATTTTGATCTGAGCCTTAAAATCCAATATCTGATTTCGGGAATTTTGCCTGAGTATGATGTAATCTAACCGGAATATTCCCGTATCTCCCTTCCTTTTCCAAGTATGTCTCCTCCTCTTGTGATTCTTGGACAGAGTATTCGCCATTACTAACTTATATTATTGCAGAACTCAAATAGTCTGTCTCCTCTCTCGTTCCTACTACCAAGCCAATGTTCTCAAATAACTCTTTCTTCTACATCATCCCCTAAACCGGCATTAAATCCCTTATGATTATCACATTTCGATTTCCTCTTACGTACTGAATTACCCGTTCAGTATCTTCATATACTTTCTGAGTCTGTTCATCCAATGCTTGCGACATCGACATGTATACCTAAACCGTTGTTGACGTACTTGGTTTTCTGTCCAATACGATAACAACCCTGTCGCTGAACTCCTCACAATCACTCACCTACGAGTAAATACATATTTTCAGTAACGGCCAGTCCTATATTTTCAGTGCTTCAGTGAAAGTGTTCAGCGGTTCAGTGAACCCATGGAAAATTGGGCAAAATATAAATGTATCTGTTTAAAAATGATTCCTCCTTTCTTTTTCGTATTAGATCATTTATCTGCATTTTTAAAGTCTTCTTATCGTAATTGTGGCTGTTCTAGATGCAGCTGCGAAATGGAGGGTCCATCATGGATCACGCACGAGATGGAATTTTAAATCGAGAACAGTTCTTACAGTCCATGCAAATAATGAGACCAATCTAGAATGTCTTCAACACAATGAAAATACCAGAAACCAGACAACAGTGAATCATCTAATGACTCAGTTTTACACAGTGTGTTAAACTAACGTGAATCAAGTAAATGGTCTAAGATTGAAATTACAGCAGCCAATAGTTTCCTCTAGTTATTTTATAAAATAAAGCCCCACGTGGATATCTTTTACAACCAATTACAAAAGCACACCAAAGATCCCGTCTGAATAAACAAGAAATAGCATAATTCGAAATTGCAATCTTGCAATATGTCTCACTACATATGTATGCATTCATTTACAATATGAGCCCAGCCCTGGGAGCTCAGGAATGAAAATGGCATCATGACTTGCACAATTAATCTACACAACAGCTAAACATCCCATCAGGAACGTGACCAGACTTAGTGTTTCTATAAAAACAGCCGGTTTGGTATAAGCATCGTTCATATAAATGTATATAAACACGCCCATCAAAAGATTGTATTACCACAAATTATGATGTACTGCCAGTAGATCGCCTTTGTCCCAGGCGTCAACTTACAGAGTGAGTATGTCATGGGAGCACACGGAGGACAGAGCTGAACTGGGTTCTTACTCATTTCCGCAACATCATTGAAAAATTCTACAAGGCGGAACCAAAGAAGAATTACGTCACATTAATGTAGTATTCAATCACTCACTCACTCACTCACTCACTCTCTCTCTCTCTCACACACACACACACACACACACACACACACACACACACACAAAGGAAGATATATAGGGATGTGTACTTACGTTCACAACATTTACCCCATTAACACACGTTACTATTATTATTATTATTATTATTATTAATGTTATTATTGTTACTATTCAGACTATTATGTGAAGTGCTTATACTTCACTATATGCTAAGATAAATTATGAGAGGACATGAACGCAAGTGCTTTATACTAAACTGCACCACTGCAGTGCTATTCAGTAAAGGTGAGCGAGAGCATTTGCAGTTCTGATACAACAGCAATACTACATGTATCACCGATAAACATTGTAGCCAATGTGTCTCAGCCCATATAAATAGGCCACAGAGAGTACTTGGCAGTATAAACATACGTACAATGTGGTCTTCGGTGAGCTGAGCTTGCTCGAGTCTCTCCCCCAATTCATATGTCATCAGTATAAAAAGACGGTGAGATATAAGTGGGGAAGAACGTGCTGTTTCCAGGTAATGATGAGAAAGTAACTCAGTTCCTTGAGTGTTTGCCTAAAGGTTCACGTACTGAATTACACCACATTTGTAGTTACTTGGCAGCAAGAGTGCATGTGCAATTAATACAGCTTTAAAATTCATATTGGAGGGATACATGGTATTTTATCTCCCATACCAGCTCTGCAGCATAGACAATGTATGGGATTGAAAATACATACTTATCTGCATACATTTTGAAACCTGTTGCTGCAGGAAGATGAACTGATTACAGTAAATGCATGTCATTTATTGGTTACCCAACTTAAAAGTAATTTCGTGCTATCTGAAGCACAACTAAAACCATTTTTTTTTTTCGCTAAAAATCTGCTTGACTGCCGAATACGTGGACAGATTTCGTTGGGCTTTTTCATAATGTATAGGCACAAGTTGTTGATTCTTTTATGCTGAGCACATCATCTAACACAGGTATAATAATATTGTTGTATTTCCTGTTGTTTGGCCTTCTAAGTCATCCAACTGGGGTGTTATTTCCCTATCTTCGTTAGTTATACATAATATTGCAGTATAACCTTGTAGCCCTTTCGGAAAATATTTGTCAGGGTTTGAAATTTTTAATAATATTAGATTCATTGAACTCGGTGTTCTTTCTCATTTCTTATCCCCAGTTTGTACTGAATGCTTGGTTAAACGTATTGGATGCTTTCCCTGCAGCTGTCCCCTGCTGATCCCGTATGTCCTACTCATTTCACTTGCGCTGTGATGGTTAGTGTAATCGGTAATACTATATCCTCTTCCTTATTCTTTGTCTTATTCTCTTTCTTCTTCTTCCGCTTCTTCTTCTCCTCCTCCTCCTCCTCCTCCTCCTCTTCTGACGTCAGTGTACGGTCTCCGTAAGATTGTCAGGTATTAGCTTAAACGTTTTAAAGAGCGCATTATCTTGCACCAACTGGCCCAATCTTAGCAGTCGTAATTTTTGATGAATAGCTTTCCACACTGCAATGTCTTTGCGTTTTGTCCGCTTACTGTTGCATACTAAACTGACTTTGAGATTGTACTCAACTTATATACACACATCAAAGAACCTGTACAGAAAATTGGAATAGAGATCAACATAAACATTTACTGTTCATGAAAATCACACATTGCATATTGTACCACCATACAGCGATACCTTCTGAGGTGATGGTCCAGATTGCAGTACACCCCGTTAACCTCTATCCCAGTAGCACGTCCTCTTGCATTCATCCATGCCTGTATTCGTCGGGGCATACTATCCACAAGTACATCAAGGCACTGTTGGTCCAGATTGTCCCACTCCTCAACGGCGATTCGGCGTAGATCCCTCAGAGTGGATGGTGAGGCACGTCGTCCATAAACAGCACTCTTCAATCTATGCCAGGCATGTTCGATAGGGTTCATGTCTGGAGAACATGCTGGCCACTCTAGTCGAGCGATATCGTTATCCTGAAAGAAGTCATTCACAAGATGTGCACGATGGGGGCGCGAATTTTCGTCCATGAAGACGAATGCCTCGCCAATATGCTGCCAATATGGTTGCACTATCGGTCGGAGGATGGCATTCACGTATCGTGCAGCCGTTATGGCGCCTTCCATGACCACCAGCGGCGTACATCGGCCTCATATAATGCCACCCTAAAACATCGAGTAACCTCTACCTTGCTGCACTCGCTGGACAGTGTGTCTAAGACGTTCAGCCTGACCGGGTTGCCTTCAAACACATCTCCGGCGGCTTTCTAGTTGAAGGCATATGCGACACTCATCGGTGAAGAGAACGTGATTCCAATCCTGAGCGGTCCATTCGGCATGTTGTTGGGCCCACCTGTACCGCAGTGTATGGTGTCGCGATTGCAAAGACGGACCTAGCCATACACGCCGGAAGTGAGGTTGCCCGTCATGCAGCGTACTGCACACAGTTTGTGTCGTAACACGACGTCCTGTGGCTGCACGAAAAGAATTATTCAACATGGTGGCGATGCTGTCAAGGTTCCTCCGAGCCATAATCCGTAGGTAGTGGTCATAGACCGCAGTACTAGCCTTTGGGTGGCCTGAGCGTGGCATGTCATCGACAGTTCCTGTCTCTCTGTATCTCCTCCGTGTCCGAACAACATCGCTTTGGTTCACTCCGAGACACCTGGACACTTCCCTTGTTGAGAATCCTTCCTGGTACAAAGTAACAATGCGGACGCAATTGAACTGCGGAATTGACCATCTAGGCATGGTTGAACTACAGACAATACGAGCCGTGTACAAGCTTCCTGGTGGAATGATTGGAACTGATAAGCTGTCGGATCCCTCCGTCTAATAGGCGCTGCTCATGCATGATTGTTTACATGATTGGGCGGCTTTAGTGACATCTCTGAACAGTCAAAGGGACTCTGTGATACAATATCCACAGTCAAGGCCTATCTTCAGGAGTTCAGGGAACCGTGGTGAAGCAAAACTTTTTTTGATGTGTGTAGTATTGTAAACTTCCACAAGTTATTGCGTAGAGTTTTTTTTGTACATCCGAAACTCATTCAGTCTCGTCAGCTTTTGTATTTACTTTACTGATTAACCTCAGAAAAGTACTAGTGCTTTTCTCTACGCATTTCGTTCCCTAGTATTTGTACGAGGAGGTTTTTACAGCTTCAATTTGGTGAATCATTCCAGTTACAGTTATGACAGCATCTCCTAATGGGATTTAAGAGTTTCCTTGATATTTTTAATTTCCATTGCATTGCTTTTAGATATCTATTTATTGCTTCAATTTTTGTATCAATGAATAAACATATCTTTGTCTGTGCATCACCCCCTAGGAACGAGTGCATGACATGTGTGCGATGTTATCCATATCATACAATACACTGACATAGTTACTTATTGGTACACTATCTTTTAAAAAGTAACTTCTGGAAGTTTCGCTTGCATCTCACATTATTCAAATTTTTTGTTTTATCAGTAACCATAAACCTGAACTATATTTGATTCTGGCAATCCCAGAATCATACAATTGAGTGAGTATCTTATCAGTTCCTTCATCTGCTTGATAAATGTTTTTTAAAATCATATTATCCTTTTTGAAAGTGGTAAATATTTGCCTTAACACTTAGCAACTGCTTCAGAATCCCAAAATATGTTTGGCCTAAATAAAGGACATCAACTCCCTATATATATATATATATATATATATATATATATATATATATATGTCAGACTGCCTCTATAGTTGAATTGTCAGCACAGCTGACTGCCATGCAGAGGACACAGATTCAATTCCCAGTATTGCCAGCGATTTTTCCTTGGTGGGAGGACTGATATGGGATGCACTCAGACTGGTGTGACCAACTGATGAGTTACTCGATCGATCAGTACCGATTTCAAGCTCAATAAACTCGACAACGACCAGGGGAAAGGTGTGCTCTCCACATGCCACTCCATACTGCATCTGATGATGCCATTGTCTGAGGATGACAAGGCACTGGGTCAGGCCCAGTTGGACTGTCTACGGCAATAACTTGGACCATTACGTTTTGTTATAAGGCGGCCAAAAAACGAAAATTTCTATGTTTGGTTCTGGTTTTGCGAAGCAACGTCATCAAACATAAACACTCAGATTTTTCATTTTCAAGTGGTAGGATAACATTGCTTTCACTGAATTTCAGGTATGTTACACCATCGTTGCCAGACAATAGCTCGTGTAATGGATGCTATTTGGGCGGAAATAATATTTTCAAAAATACAAACACATGCTCAGAGTAAATCTCAATTGGATATGTTAGCAAAGACAAAATAACATTTGTCTTGCTGCTGTCTGATGCACTAACAATTATAGGTCCTATATTGCTGGGGAGGGGTGTTTCATTGTTGTTGTTGTTGTCCTTCTTCTTTTTCTTATTCTGGTTTTTGTATCACAGCAGGACCAGGACTATGAAGTCCTTGAGATGGAGGTATTTCATCCACTCAGCCATGGTGATTACTACAGTTTTACAGTAGCATGAAAGGGATTTTACGTATACAGTGAAGGAAAACACGTTTGGCTCTTAGTTTTATTTTATTTATAAATTCTTACATACAAATGGAACAGGCAGGGTCACACATATTTATATGTATTGGTGCACAGTGTGCATTGTAGATTTGTGTCATTAGTCCTTCAGACGGATTTTGCACGCTAACTACATCAAACCGGACCACATTTTTTTGGCAGAATATGTACACATATGGCTGCCAGGTTATCCATTTGTCTAGAGCATACATACTATATACTATACTCCTTGACTACAGTCCTTGGCCCTCCAGACAACCTCCGCCCACTCTTCTCTGCTGGCTGCCTTGGCTCTCCATCTTCACACTCCCATCCTTCTCAAGTCCTCTTCCACGTTGTCTAGCCATCTGGTCCTTGGTCTGCCACTTATACGACGTCCACCTGGTTTTTCTTAGAAAACTTTGACTGTTCTGTTCTCCACCATTCGTTCTACATGCCCCAACCAATGTAGTCTATTCTTTATTTCAGCCATGATATCTAGTTTGTTGTACAACTCTCTGATCTCCTTACTATTTCTGATTCTCCAAAAATTCATATCATTCACTGGCCTGTAGATTTTCCTAAGTATCTTCCTTTCCCATCTCATCAACAACTCCTCATTTTTTGTGTCATATTCCAGGTCTCCAAACCATACATCACCACAGGTCTAACTACTGTACGACACTCCGTCAGCTTCAAATTCTTACTAAGGCTCCTTGCTTTAAACACTTTAACCAGTGCAAAGTAGCTCGTGTTGCCCTCTGCAATCTTTGCATGTATTTCTTCTCTCATATCATTATTCTCAGTTACCAGTGACCCAAGATATTTATAGCTCTCACAGCGTTCATATTCTTTTCCATTCAAAGTCATGCTTCTTTCTCCTTCACTATATCTTTTCCTAGATGTTAACATTTACTTGGTCTTTCATTGGTTAATGATCAGCCCAATCTCCACACCATATCTTTCTACTTTTTCAAGCTTTTCTTCCAGGTCCTGTTTCCTCCTGGATAACAAATCAATATCATCCGCATATGCAATCTCCTTAGTCACTCTATTAAACAGTGTTCCCCGAGGGTTGTTGCTTTGTATCTTTCCCATTACACTCTCCAAGGCGACATTAAACAGAATAGTGGAGAGCACATCACCCTGCCGCAGTCTTGGTTACCTTCTAATGCCTTTGATAAAGTGCCCTCGATCTTTACTTTGCATACTGTTCTTCTCAAAGTCATTTGAACCAATCTTATCAGTTTGTTAGGAACTCTTGCATTGCCTTCCAAAGTTGATCCCTTTTGATACTATCATAAGCTTGTTTGAAATCAATGAACGCCTGGTGGACATCGATGTTGTACTCACAACATTTTCCAAGAATCTGTCTGATAGAGAAAATCTGGTCTGTAGTGGATCTATTAGTTCTGAAACCACGCTGGTAGTTTCCTAGATACTCTTCTATGTATGTTCTTAACCTCCCAGCCATGATTTTTCCTAATACTTTATATACTATACAGAGTAGTGTAATTCCTCTATAATTCCCACACTTGCTTGAATAAGACTGTAGTTCAGTGCTCACATCTGACAAGATTGGGTCAAACATATTTATATACATACTGATGCGCAGTATGTGTTGTAGACTTCAGTCATGAGTCCTTCAGACGGATTTTGCACGGTAACTGCATCAAATTGGACCACATTTTCTTGCAGAATATATACATATATGGATGCCAGCTTAGCCGTTTGCCTAGAGCATAAGTCATTAAATTTTTAAGTTTCTGCTCCTGCAGATGAGTCCACTGCCTTTTGTTAAAATTTTTGATAGGTCATGGGAAGCCCCTGCAGCAAATGTATGATCGCCTAGTATCCGTCAGGGAGCTTGACCAATTCCACTGAACACAGCAGCAATTTGTGGTGGAATACTACAGACGAATCCACTCATCTAGAAGTAACAAGACTTTCGTATAAGTGAATAGAGTATTTTCGGAACCCAGCACTGGGTAGCATACATCATCCAAGATCATTCACTGATGTTTAAACTGTAGGGTGTCATAGAGCATTATTTTCACTTCTGGTGTCGGGGATGTCTTCACCTTACCGACATGAATAAGAAAAGAAAATGAGTTAGACATACATGTATGACCCCATTCTGCTTCTTTTTCTAGTACCACCACCACTAATACTTACCTACATTGAGGAGGAGAGCTGCTGCTGTTCTACACGTTTCAACATTTCCATCCCTTTGAGAGTTATTACTCAACTGGGATAGTGTTTTTTCAAGCACGTTAATATATACATGTAACACTGACAGTGTATCGCACTTCAAAACACAAAGATTAAAAGTATATCACCTTTGCTTTTCAGATGTATACACTAAAAAAAAATAGGACGAACAAAGGAATTATTCAAATAGGACGGAAACTGGCATATATGATGCACATTTGCAGACAAATATGTTAGTGCAATTTCAGAAAAATTGGAGAATTTATTCAAGGAAAAAAGTTTCACGAATTAAGCAAGTCAATAACCCATTGGTCAATCTCTGACCCCTATGCAAGCAGTTATTCGGCTGGCATTTATTGACATAGTTGTTGGATGTCCACCTGAGGGATTTCGTGCAAAATTCTGTCCAGCTGCCGCGTTAGATCGTCAAACTCGCGTGCTGATTGGAGGACCCTCCACATGATGCTCAAAGTAGGAAGAGGTCCGATAACATCGCTGGCCAATGTAGAGCTTTGGAAGCACGAAGACAAGCAGTAGAAACTCTCGCAATGGTCGGATGGGCATTATCTTGCCGGCATGTAAGCCCAGAATGTCTTGCCTTGAATGACGCCGCGTGCCATTAGCCGTGCGGTCTAGGGCGCTGCGGTCATGGACTGTGCGGCTGGTTCTGGCGGAGGTTCGAGTCCTCCCTCGAACATGGGTGTGTGTGTTTGTCCTTAGGACAATTTAGGTTAAGTAGTGTGTATGCTTAGGGACTGATGACCTTAGCAGTTAAGTCCCATAAGATTTCACACACATTTGAACATTTGCCTTGAATGACAACAAAACGGGGCTTAGAATATTGTCGATGTACCGCTCTGCTGAAAGGATGCCCCAAATGACAAACCAAGGAATCCTGCTATGAAGCGAAATGGCAAACAAGACCATCATTCCTCACTGTCAGGTTGTACGGAGTGGAACAGTCGGGTTGGTGTCCTATCATTGTCTTGGGCACCTCCAAACATGTATTCACTGGTCGTCGGGGCTCAGTTCGAAGACAGTTCTACCGCAGTCAATGCAGTTCCAGGCTGAATGTATCCAATACTGCTGGAAAGGGACTTGTTGGTGTAAAGAGGTCAATCCCTATCTGTGAGCCGTCTATTAAATGTTCTTGTGGTCACTGAAGCACCAATCACACGTCGGATCGATATAATGATGAAACCGGCGCTCTAAGGGCCTCTCTGACAACTGGCTAGTTCCTGAATTTCTGTCGTCTCTTTACGTCGACCGCCTTCTTCTTAACGCTGTATTTGGACGTGGTTCACCTATTCCTGCCAATATCGTATAATAGTGGCATCGCTCCTTTTCAAACATTGATTGATTCGTCAATTGAGACCAGCTCCGCGTACTCTCTCAAATGCTGACAGATGCGAATAGTGTTCACGTGTCTGTCTGCGGGGCACGGTTACTGACCAAATGAGAACACAAAATGAAATTCGCGAAGACTTTCTTTAATATCCTTGCCAGGTGCGCAGTAAAGTTGCGCTGCAGCACCACACGCCGCCAAACTTTACGTTTCACGTCTTCCGTCAACAGCCGTATAAATATCAATTTGTGACAAATTTCTTTGACTCCTCCATGGTGCGTAGTCTTTTTTTTCCTTCGGTTTTATAAAGAAAAAGCATGTACAGACCTCCGCAGTCAGTTCATCACTATCACTTGTATGTATAGTGTCCGAAAAAATTAATAAGATTTGATAACAGACGCAAACGTGATAAGAAGTCGTCCATTAACTTGCGGCAAAGGGAGAACGCTGATTGCAGGACGTTGGTGTTTTCAGGTACTTTATTAAGCCAAGTCATCCTAAATATTCTGGAACAAATTATACCTGGATATGTGATGATGCTGCAACTGGAAGACTATGGGTTCGACGAGGAGGGTACTGATGTTTATGACAAGTGGCTTTAGTCTAAAAATGTGTGAGAGGTGATCCTTTAATTGTAGACAAAAACTGATGGAAGAGCTTCCTGGAGTAACTTGGATCAGCAACTTCTGTTAAACAATAGAACGAAAAACCAGTCAAGGTTACACGTTTTAACTTTTTGTTCATTGAATGACTAGTTTCGGGCAGAGACCCATTTTCAGAAAACTCATAACAAAGTCGAAAATGGCATTTTCGAAGATGTCAGAGATGTGCAGAGAACATTTACAGTGCATACAGTTATGTGTGTAAATATTTACAGCACATTTCTGATATCTTCGAAAATGCCATTTTGCCATTTTCGAATTTGTTATGATGATCTGAATATGGGTCTCGGCCCGAAACTAATCATGGAACGAATAAAAAGTAAAATTTTGCAATTTTGATTGGTTTTTCGTTCCATTGGGGAAGAGCGTTGAAATTTGAACAACTGGCGTCTGTTTATATGTGAGGGTGAGTCAAATGAAAACCTTAAATTTGTAATAACAAATCGAAATTTTTCTCCGTTATCCGGTAAGTTGGTAAGCGTGCTACAAACAGCGTGCAGAATGGCCTGTAGGTGGCAGTATAGTGCAGAGGCACACACACCGTCGTAGTATCAGTATAAAGATGGCCGCCCCACTTGCGACTTGCACCGGGGAAGAACAGCGTTCTGTTATACAGATTTTGAGTAGTGAAGGTGTGAAACCTATTGAAATTCATCGACGAATGAAGGTTCAGTACGGTGATGCATGTTTGTCACAACAGCAAGCCTACGAATGGAGTAGGAAGTTCGCAAATGGTGTGACTTCAGTGGAGGATGCTCCTCGTCCAGGTCAGGCACAACGAGATGTGACTCCACAGAACATTGCAGCAGTTGAAGCCATAGTGAAGGAAAACCGCCGAGTGAAACTGAATGACATTGCAGCATGTTTACAGATTAGTCATGGGTCAGCACACCACATTGTGCATGATGTCCTCCAGTTTCACAAAGTGTCTGCAAGATGAGTGCCACGGCAGCTGACTCCTGAAATGAGAGAACGACGTGTTGATGCTTGTGAAGAACTTCTTCGGCGCTTTGAACGAGAAGGTGATGGCTTCCTTGCAAGAGTCGTTACTGGGGATGAAACCTGGGTTCACTTCCACCAACTGGAAACGAAGAGAGCGTGCAAGAAATGGTGCCATTCCTCATCACCAAAGCCAAAGAAGTCTCGAGCAGAACCATTAGCAGAGAAGGTTATGCTGACTCCCTTTTGGGACGAAAAAGGCGTCATTTTGGAGCATTACATGCATAGAGGGACCACTGTCACCAGTGCATCATACACAGACCTCCTAAAATGTCATCTGCGGCCTGCAATCAAATCAAAGCGACGTGGATTACTGTCAGCAGCAGTCCTTTTGCAACATGATAATGCAAGACCCCACACTGCCCGTACAACAGTTGCAACAATCACAGACCAGCATTTTGAGTGTCTTCCTCATCCACTATACTAACCAGACCTTGCCCCAAGTGGTTTCCATATGTTTAGACCACTCAAAGACGCAATGGGAAGAAAGAAGTTCCGTTGTGATGAAGAGGTACGCCACGCGGTGCATGAGTGGTTGCGCGGACTACCAAAAGAATTTTTTTCTAAAGAATTTTTTTCTAAAGAAATTTATGCACTTTGTAAGCACTGTAGGACTTGCATTGAACGTGAGAGAGATTATGTTGAAAAGTGATACAGCTTTCTACCACTTCTGCACAATAAATAATATTTTAAAAAATTTTTAAAGTTTTCATTTGACTCACCCTCGTACGATTGCACAGAAATATGACGAACTACCTCCAATAATGACTTTATTTCCATGTATGATTGCTGTGATAAGCATTTTCAGTTGGATGGATAACGCCAGTTTGATGGACTGCCTCCCATTAAAACGCTCTGCGAAGGCAGTAAAAGGGAACAAATAAAGTAAGTGGCTTATACATGTTCTTATTTTTTTCTTTCACATAAAAATGCTTAGCCACTAAAGCTCAGTCAGATGGTAAGGCAGCACTCTATTTTTTAGTTCAAAGACCTTATTGACTGAGCTACAGTCACAGTACATCTTTACCTACTATAGACAGTGTAATTGTACGGGAGTCAGCAGCAGTGGCAGAGACGCCATCTGTTTACCCATACAAAGGGGGTAGGGGATGTCCACACGGCTCCAGGGTTGACTGCTGAGC
This sequence comes from Schistocerca serialis cubense, assembly GCF_023864345.2. Lineage (NCBI taxonomy): Eukaryota > Metazoa > Arthropoda > Insecta > Orthoptera > Acrididae > Schistocerca > Schistocerca serialis. The sequence goes on from NC_064638.1 coordinate 1,037,728,039, forward strand.
TAGGACCAGTCGTGGGTGCAGACCCCGCAAGTTGGCCGAGTGCAGGACTGGTGTAGGCCACGGGAGATATTTCTTTTTAGTGCATAGCTCACCTACACCAATTTGGGAACGTTATTGTCATTATTTACTAATTTCTTATAGTGTCATGTAGCCAACATTTTTTTTTAACAGAGTTAGTGAAAGAGAATATTTGGTGCAAGTTGCTAATTGTTACCCTACTGGGCTACGCTATGGAGGTAACTATTAAACATTTACGTGTGCCCTTTAGAATACTAAGGTAAACTGTTAATCTGATGCAGACACTTCATTGTGTTGACTGATCAGTCTACAGAGCGTGAATGCTATGTCCACCTCATGTTGTTGGGTATCGCAAAGAGTAGAGGTGGGCCACCAATAGAAACGTACTACACAAGTGGGGAAGAGGAGACCGCCATTTCGGATTATAAATTATGCTAATTAAGATCAGACTTGCTGAAATACAACTTGGTCATTTCAGTTCAGAAATCATAGCAATTAAAAAGACAGTTACGAGATTAGGCTAAAAGCAATTGGCCGCTAAGTAACATTTGTGTAAACAAAACGAAGAATGCAAGCGAACAGTATGTCTACATCAGAGTCATCATTATACCAATGTATTTATGTTAGGATGCTATGCCAAGGGACCAGATTGTTTTACATAAAGAGAGCAGTCAGCCCATTTTTCTCAAACTCACAGGCACACTAATCAATTTCATTTCGAATCTCGCACATATTTGCTATGTTTATTGAACGACTCTCATTACAATGATTCGCCATGTCAAACTAAGGATGGCTTTGTGAATTGCAATGCAACATGAATGCAATTTCCCCCCTCCATCCTAAAAAGCGTCTCCAATGGCGCGCGCAGAGACCTGTCAACTGTTTGTTCCAGATGCGCGTAGATATAAGAGAAAATCGAAATATTATGCGAATGTGCCATTTTGCAAATACAGCTGTCAGTTCGGATTGGAGTTTAGTTCTCGTCCACAAACATGCAAATGGGCAGTGCCCTATGTTTCGACAGACAGAGGTGGAAATGCTAGGGTGTAGCCTAAAAAATGAAATAAAATAGGATTACACGCGGCGTATACGTCGGATCCGTCACAACTAAATTACAGCTTGACTATCTGCCCCGGGAGGGACACAGCTCGACAGTCTCTGCCTGACGCATTTCTGGTGTTGTGAAAACTACCGACGAAATGTCAGAGACCTTCTGGTGTGAATATTTTGATCGTGATTTATTATTTCTTTACCCTAAACTGAACGAAGGCTTTGCGTTCGACAAAACGCTTGCTTCAGATTCATGAATGCTTACAATATCGGTTAATTTTGCAGATTTCTTATGGTTAACAGTCTTGCTGCTTTTTCGGACTTTGTGGGAAAAAGTAATAATCCGATCCATTTGTTAAAAATAATGAGGAATTTCTTGGTGCGCACTCTTGTCTAAATATACTGGTAAGCCATACAATGAAACTTAGAAACGATTCTTTTTTTTTTTACTTCGTTAAAGCATTCAGTCGTAACAGAAACAAAAACGCATTTTTTTCTAATATTCTACTAGCATTTTAGCGAAAATATTTGTACGCACCGAACAGCACAGACGTGAGAAATGTGAAGACAGCAAAGTAAATAGGAATAAAAGTACGCAACGAATAGTGAAAAGTTAAAGCATAATGAGGAGACTGTTACATCGTCTTTCGTGAATCCTACAGCGACTTTTTTGACAGTTGTAATGAAACCAGTACTCCGTCTCCCTGTAACAACAGTCATCTCAGTAACAGAACTGTCATAGAATATAAAAAAAATTGTTCAAATGGCTGTAAACTATGGGACTTAACATCTGAGGTCATCAGTCGCCTAGACTTAGAACTACTTAAACCTAACTAACCTAAGGACATCATACACATCCATGCCCGAGACAGGATTTGAACTTGCGACCGTAGTAGCCCCGCGGTTCCGAACTTAAGCGCCTAGAACCGCTCGGCCACAGCAGCCGGCCATCGAATATCGATCACCTCATAACATACTGTTGAAATATCTCGTTTTAGTACGTCTTCGGAAGATAATATAACGTCTCGCAGCACTGTCTACACCAGTTTCCAGAAGTTGGGTACGTTTAAGAGAAGTGCCTTATTGCACGAAGTTTTATTTGCGGAGACTGTGAAAGTACTTGGTTTCCATCGACAAGACTTCGCCGCAAAATGTTCTCCCTCTCAGTTTCAGACGATTTTCTTGGCATCCATTCTTTGCGTTCTAAGACCAGTGCTATAGTTCTGTTACCTTCGGAAAACTATCGTTTGCGTCGTCTTTACCGACAGTAACGATCGCCATCTTCACCATTCACTATCGCCAACGAAAAAATTATTTAATTTGTTTTCTTTTTTTGTGGATAAATTAAGTAATTGTCTTAAAGCTTTTCTGTAAACGTCTTTTCAAGAAAATAAGATGCCCCAGTCTTCCACCGTTGACAGTTCATTCGATGATATATAAGGCTACGTCGTCCCAGCTACCTGACTCCCGTCTTACATCCATACTCCCACAAAAAGCTCAAACTTTATGTGGACTTCCTTGTAGACAACTAAAGCAGTACTTATACTTACTGCATAAATTATTTTACATATGAAATATACCAAACCCTAGGCGCACAGTCCGGAACCGCGCGACTGCTACGGTCGCAGGTTCGAATCCTGCCTCGGGCATGGATGTGTGTGATGTCCTTAGGTTAGTTAGGTTTAAGTAGTTCTAAGATCTAGGGGACTGATGACCACAGTAGTTAAGTCCCATAGTGCTCAGAGCCATTTTTATACCAAACCATAAAGAAAAACTCGTAATGTGCCTCAGTCTAAAAGGAATCCTGAAGGTACGAAACTAAAGAAAAGGCAATGGTCAAAGATTTGTGAAATGAGAAAGAACTTTGAAAAGTTTTAACATGCTTGGGTGCAGAGTAAAATTTCTAAGAGGTTCACAGAATCAGCGAAACATTAATAGATAATTTTTATACATGGAACCATTTATCATGGCAATCTTCTTTACAGTACACATAAAAGCGAAAATTGCGTAAAATGCTGAAATATTTGTGATCGTCCCACTCACTCTGGGTGAAACAGTCACAATTTTGTTCACGGCAGTGCCTTCTAGCTATATTTTTCCTTAAAAAGAAGGGTACGAGCCAGCAGTCTCCTTTATAATGTAATACTACCGTGACATATGCTCTTTTCCAGTATAACCATTTCATTGGTAAATGAAATGGAGCGAAGTGCACTCGCTCTCGTTACTGCGACTGAAGAGCTACACAGCATGATGTATCGGCTGCTGCTTCGAAAGAGCGATATTCATTAGCGAGAAAGTGGAATGCTAACCACACACCCCTACATACTGATGCGCAAACAACACCGTAGACAGGTAATGACATACTGAAAGCCTCTGGGCCTGATTGTAGAGTTTAGATATGACAGCGTCCGGCGATGAAACTTTTAAACTAGAATAGAAAAATGTAAACTTTGAGCCAGTCGTTAAAAATGTGAACGTGATCTTTAGAAAAAGGATTAGTGCAACTTGTGTTCTTCACTTCCTGCATCTGCCATTTACTGCGTTACCAAACTGTAAGAGATGCGCAGTCGTAAGCAGTTTAATTAGAGGTACCTGCTGCGTTTGTTTGAGATTATCAAATAGCTTCCAGATTCAATGCATGAAAACAAAAACTGTTGAGCAGTCGGACCAACCAGAATAAGTACAGGGTAGGGAGCCACTGGTTCAAATGGCTCTGAGCACTATGGGACTTAACATCTGTGGTCATCAGTCCCCTAGAACTTAGAACTACTTAAACCTAACTAACCTAAGGACATCATACACATCCATGCCCGAGGCAGGATTCGAACTTGCGACCGTAGCGGTCACGCGGTTCCAGACTGAAGCGCCTAGAACCGCACAGCCACACCGGCCGGATAGGGAGCCAGTGCCTACATACCTGCTTCTACTCGGTGCACAACAGAAACAGCAAGACTTCCGTCACTGGGTGTTCTAAACAAATAGAAAACGGCGATACTCATTGCTTTATGCAGATCACGGGGTTCGAGCATATCAAATGCCAAACAAGGCATTTATTTTTATGCTGAGCATAAGGTCCCCCCCCCCCCCCCCCCCCCACCGCTGCCTAGCTTAGCTATTACTCGTTTACTCGTTAAAAGTGCGCTGGTATTGCTAGCTAAAAATATTTTCTGATTCTCGACTCTACTTACACGTCAATGCCAATCTGAAACGGGTTTTGATGATATAATGCAACAACAGTTAACGAATTTTGTACTTTGTTTTAATGTTTTCGTGGAGGCCACAAAGTAACCCCGTCGTTGTTGTGCGTTATAGAAAATACGTTGGTATTGCTATGGTTAAGACTAAGGAGTTTTATATATACGTAATGGGCATTGTTCTTCAATTCAGCTATAAAAGTAGTTTCGTGTTTGTAGATTCGGCCGTAATGGAAGCAGCGGGTAATATCGCCAGCGTGTTACCATGTCAGCGGGGTAACTGCAGTCTCCCAGTCCAGATTACGATCAGCCCCCCACTAGTTCCAGCGCTAGGTAGTCCTGCACAGCCGTCCATTTAATGGGCAGCAGAGCGGCGCCCGCACGAGCGCCTACAGCAATTGCTGGGTGTCGTCCGGCGTTGTTCCAGGGGCAACTTGGCAGCTGGCTGCCGTTACAGGCGGCACTCGGAGGTAAACAACGGCAGTGGCGTAGCGTTAGGAGTTGTTCTGAATACGGTGTTGTGCTCATCACAATTTCCTGATTGTGTCTTGTTATACAGTGTTATTATGAATATGGTGCTATGTAGAGTTTACATTCTTTCCTGTCTTCCGCGACTTAAAAGCTACGTTAAATGAAAATCGGTGGTGTATTTATAAGCTAGTGTTGTCTTCGATCCATTACAGTGCCTTAAATAATTTCCTGATAGCATCGGTTTAAGAGTGTTGTTATAAAATATTACGCTTTTATAGTTTTCATACATTGGTGCTACCTACGTTCAACGAACTTCTATCGTGTCATTATAAGACTGCCTGATATCTGGAAGTTAGTTGCACAACTCCCTGAAAGATACGTTTCATTGGTTATTACGTTATTGCAATTTAAGTGTGTTCTAGTCCTTTTTAGTTTACTGTAAGTGTAGCGTCATAAGTGACAAATGTCTTTGTTGCCATAGATTAATTGGTATGGGAGAAACATTTGAGGACTGTGGGTTAGTGTTTCATTGGTGACAACGTAGAGGGGAAACTAAAAAAGTGTCGTATGAGGCTCTTCCAAGGAGCTGTAGATTAAATAGTCGAGACAAGAAAATCGTGGAACAAGGAAGAAAGATTAGTGCCCTCCAGGCAGAGGCAGAAATGGCATATAGGTTGAAAGGGGAAAGATACAATGGGAGCTGGGAGAAGGTGACGATTAACATGCAAAAAGAAAAAACGTCAGGAATCGCATTTCAAATTCCAGTTATCAGTCAGTTTGACTTGTTGCCTGAAATACGTGAAGAGCCTCGGAAAGTGTTCGAGCTTAATAGGGTCCATCAGACTCGTAGGAGCGACTTTAATGCTAAGTCGGTAGAAAATGTCATGCATAACGCAATGCGCCTTCTAAATGTGGTGCGGCCGAGTTGTAACGTCGCTGGTGTCACGGAGCGAGAAGATTCCTCGATGCGCGGTTAGACTAACGATTGTCCCCGCACACGACCGTATACCCGAACGTTCGAGCCACACAAATAAACGGTGCTCGATATACCACACTTACTGACATCGGAAGAAGATGGCATACACGAAGAACAAGTACCTTGACATGTTGCTGATGCTCGGGAGTTCCGACACGATGCCACTGAAGCAGCCATGGCGTACGCCGTGAGATATCCTAGGTGAAGAGCTCCGGCAGCCATTATGTTTTTACGTGCCGAACAACGACTTCGGGAACCAGGCAGCTTGGTAATGCGCCGCAGTAACAGACGAAGAACTACAAGAAGTAAGGAGACGGTGGTGTTTGTTTTAGCTGCATTACACCACGATCCTCATGTCAGCTTACGAACCGTTGCTGCAGTCGCTGGTGTCAGTCTCACATCTGTGTGGTGTATAGTACACGGCCACAGGTTTCACCCTTACCGCCTGTCACTGACCCAGGAGCTGCATGGGAACGATTTCCTTGCGAGAGCTACATTCTGTGAATGGGCCTTGCGTAATTTCATGCTGGAGTCTTTACAAGATCTTACGTTCTCTGCCGGCCGGGGTGGTCGAACGGTTCTAGGCGCTATAGTCTGGAACAGCGCGACCGCTACGGTCGCAGGTTCGAATCCTGCCTCGGGTATGGGTGTGTGTGATGTCCTTAGGTAAGTTAGGCTTAAGTAGTTCTAAGTTCTAGGTGACCTTAAGTCCCATAGTAATCAGAGCCATTTGAACCATTTTGTTTGTTACGTTCTCTGATGAGTCCACGTACACAAATTATGGTGCAGTGAATCACCATAACGTGCACTACAGGGCCGCCGACAATCCTTGGTGGATACGACCTGTCGACCGTCAATGTAGGTGGTCTATTAATGTATGGTGTGGAATCCTTGGGGATGAAATCAACGGTCCACACTACTTCCCATGTACACTGACAGATGAGTTGTATCGCGCGTTTATAGTCGACAGTTTGGGTGGTCTCCTTGAACATGTGTGTCTACACGCGAGAGTCCATATGTGGATGCAGCACGATGGTCACCCAGCCCATTCTGCGCGCGCTGTTGTGGAAGAACTAAACAACAAGCTTGCAGTAAGGTGGTTGGGGCGCCGTGGTCCTCATCCATGGCCCGCAAGATCGTCAGATTTAAGACCATTAGATTTCTTTTCTCAATGTCAATGAGCCCACATCCCCAGATGATCTGAAACGGTGCATCATCGACGCATGTTGCTCCGTGACACTGGCGGTGCTACATCTCGTCCACAGATCATTTAGAAGGCGCATTGCATTGTGCATTCAGGAACATGGAAATACATTTGAACATCTCATTTAAATCAACTTCCCACCGCAAGAACATCCATTGAAACGTCCCCTTTGAAAAATTGTACAAGACTGTGCTTCAACTGACACACAATATTTTTAGCGTGACGCAATCTGACTATCAAAGATCCCTGCAAAAGAATGGCCCTGACTAACATTAACCTATGCGTTTCACAAATCGCTTACCTCACAAAAATCTTGGTCACTCGAACTACTGCAATACAGCGAGCGCCACTACTGCCAGCTAAATAAAAGATTCAAACTACGGAAGGCACTAACTTCTGATAGGGATAGTTAGCAAATGAAAGATAGTAATAGAGAACAAACAATGTATTTACCTTAATAGTCATAATATATATAGCAGTTCATGACAAATTACAAAACTCCGCCATCTCTCTCCCCACATCCACCACTGCTGGCGGCTCACCTCCAACTGCGCAACGCTACGCGCTGTTCACATCCAGCTGCCGCTGCCCAACACTACAATGGCAGACAACAATGCAAACTAGCCACAGACTGCACACAGCACAGCCAGTGATTTTCATACAGAGCGCTACGTAACGTTGCCAATAAGAAAACATAAACAGCCTACTTACACCATCACCCACCACACATATATTATGTACAGCGTGTGGTATCTGCCCCTGAAACTTTGAAGGCCTGTACCTCCCAAACTGAAAGTGATAGGAATGTAATTTAAAATGAAGTATACACAGCTGGTGTTATGATTCCAGTGCATGATAGAAACAACTATTGTTCCATTTAAAGAATTGTATCGTTTTGCTGTAACTCTTTGGATAATAACACAACAAACTATGTTCATAGCTCCGCAGACAATGTAAAGTTTCTTATGGTGAACTACCGCAAAAAATATTTCCGTCGCCTATTACTTCGTAGCTTACAGAGGCAAGCACATTTAGTGAAACACCCTGTATGTTTGAAGTAGAACTTTATACTTTCATTTAAAATCATAGTGCTGATCCCGTTAAGTAGAAGGAGAATACATACGTCCGCAGCTCGTGGACGTGCGGTAGCGTTCTCGCATCCCGTGGTCGGGTTCCCGGGTTCGATTCCCGGCGGGGTAAGGGATTTTCTCTGCCTCGTGATGACTGGGTGTTATGTGATGTCCTTAGGTTAGTTAGGTTTAAGTAGTTCTAAGTTCTAGGGGACTGATGACCATAGATGTTAAATCCCATAGTGCTCAGAGCCATTTGAACCATTTGAATGCATACGTTTCTTTCAAAGGGCTGGACCATAATGTGGCCACGTAGACTGGAAACTAAGGTCAGTATGTTTTCCTTCGCTTTCTGGCTGACCACAAAATTAGTTGCCAGGCTCGCGTGAGAAAGACGGCGAACGAAAACAAACACAAACAATCGTTTTATTTAAACCCGCCGCCCCACAAACTGACTATAACCGCCTGCTACAATTATAACAGCAAGACAATTTAATAAATCTTGAAATGCCAGGAAGTTCTGCGCACCTTCTGTTTTCAGTGTACACAATAATGACACCTGGTGCCCAGAAGGCTGAACCAATAGAGACCGAATAAACTCACACATCTGTCATTTACCAAAAAGTGCACTCGTGAATCCGCGATGCGTCCTCTTACAGGACCGTAGTTCAAACTTCAGTCCCAAAACCGACCACGAAGCCTCAGCTGCCGCCTTCGGCCGTGCTCAGCTGAAAGTATAATTATCGACTAACACGTCTTGCATATGCGGTCACGCGCCACCTCAGCTGTTTATACTCACGGCGTACCTCACATCCCTTCATTGGCCCGCATAGTCAAACTTTAAGTCTCCTTTCTCTACGAGCTGTGCTCTCGCGGCGGGCCATCCGCCACAGATATTCCAGCCAGCCGCTGCATCGATACTAACCTCCAAAGACATCAATATAGCTGGCGCGCAGCACATATACACCTCCAACTCCACGGGAGCTATTGGATATAACAACAGGACTGATTCGGTAATTGCTGAAGGAAGGCTGAATGTTCACCAATAACTGGCAAAAATGATGGACCATCTTCTCATGTCCTTCATGACAGCTGACATCACAGATTCCTTCAGGAACGTAGTGATCCTTAACTAGCGTTCCAATTTGTTATCCACAGAGTTCGACTGGATTACGATGGCAAGCAGTACACTTTTCATACCAGCCAACAACATTCATGAACTGATACAAATTTTGTTTTAGACATGGCAAGGTGACTTTCAAGGGCTATTAGTTTCCATGCCGCAAAAAATAAAAGTGTGTATTTTGGGTTGTGGCGGTAATGCGCGGAACTGATACCGATGGTGGTCATCAGCTCCGAGTGGAATGAAAGTTTAACCAAGTAACACCCGTTATGAGATGAGGAACTCCACTAAGTTTGATAAATATAGAGGTGCTGTATCACGGCGCAACACTTTCCTTTTCCATCAGTGTATCTGAAATCTTTTCGGAACGCCCTTCATACGTCTTCCGACAAAAGGCCGGACAATAATCCTGCAGAGGAGAGAGAGAAAGAGAGAGAGAGATGAGAGAATAAACTGCCGCCGCGGTGCTCATGTGGGAGGGACCGCCGCCCGCGGGCCATAAACCTGCCTGCGCTGCGCTCGGGCGCCACAAGTGGGGCGCAGCGCGGCACGGCGCAGCGTGCAGTGCTGAGCTGGCTTTCAGGATATTTGTCAGCCCCAGGGCGCGCCACGGCGGCGTTAACTCAGCCCCGGCTGCCTCTGTGCACTGGCCACCGGCCCGATTTCAACCTCTCCACAAAATATCTGAAAACACTGCTTCGCTAAAACGCTTTAATTTACGTAAAAACTACCTTACCTCACTCGGCCTCCTTTAAATTTAAAAATGGCACGACCACAAGAAACAAAGCACCATTTAATTTACGTAGAACCGTTACGGGTATTTGCATTCTGAAATTTTCTGAGTTGTTACGCCTGACATTTTTGGTACTTTAAACATAGCTGCGCTACAGCAACGGTTCCACGTAAATCAGACTAAGAACAGCCGACCAGTTGCAAAGGATAAAGTAATCTTTACCTAGGTTTCAATAGATATAAATCTATCTTCTTCAGAAGACGGCAGTATTATAACATGAAGTGATAAGGACATATCACTTCATGTTATAATACTGCCGTCTTCTGAAGAAGATAGATTTATATCTATTGAAACCTAGGTAAAGATTACTTTATCCTTTGCAACTGGTCGGCTGTTCTTAGTCTGATTTTCCTGACATTTTTGTTTTTCTTTTCCTCGCAGAGTTCTGTGCCGTCCGCTGTACAAAGTCGAAGGATCGTCAGTTTTCAACGCTCCCGTTTTCCAACCTTTCTATCCCGTGCGCTATTGTGCTACACGAAGCAATTACAATACGATCGGTACAGCTTCTATCAATACACACTCTTTAATATTGTATGGAGGGGGTAGGCGGGAGCGGGTAGGGGGAGGGGGCGGGGGAGAGGAACGGAGCTTTTAGTCTTCTGAGTAGCTGGTGCTGCTTGCAACGCCTTCCCCTCCTCTCCGATCTCACAGTAGCATTTATACCCTATGCCCTCAATTATTGGTTGGATATATCCGAGCCTCTGTCGTCCTCTACAGTTTTTACACTCTGCAACTCGCTCTAGTACCATGATTGTCATTGCCAGATACCTTAACACTTGTCCATCTAACAATACCACCACTTGCAAAGTAGGTTAGAATCAGATTAATAATGTTGCTCACGCAGCATATGTTCGCTTTATCGGGCAACAACAAAGTTATTGTCTGTGGATGGTATCGTCAGAATGGAAATAATGAAGTCACTGTAAAAAAGTCATTAGTTTTGGCACTTATCTTGAATGGATTCCCATGTAGATTTATTCGAAGTTGTTATGGCTCATCTTGTTGATTCTAGGGTGATTCCACTTTGACTGCTAGAAGGTCCAGATCTGTATTTTAGCAATATTTGAAGACCTACCAAATGCATCTTTCAGGAAATTCTTAATGATCAAACAATCCCAGATCAGAACAATGGTATGGTAGGAATAATTTTTGACTTGGTTTTCACGATCCACATTTTTATTAAACTTCTTGTAAATTCACATATACTTCTTCTTAATTGTCACATCACCAATAAAACAGTTTTGTATCAATCTTCATATATTTAATTTCCGTTTTAACCAAACACAAGACTTGACTGTTCTTTTACAAAGCGAAATATCAACTTAACTTCTGCAAAGTGAAACAAAGACTGCTCTGTGCGCATTCGTGCCAAAACGGTTACAAGTAAGTCAAAGATTATGACAGTCTCACAGAAATGAATACACACAAGAACCATATCACTGTAATATATCGATACATCGGAGTACCTATACATTAATAAAACCAAATGAGAATATTGTCACAAAAATATGTCTGTTACTTCGCAGAAAAGTAGTACGATATTACTGGTATCGAGAACTGGGGTTGGAGTACCGTAATGGTCACGTAAATAAAGAACCATTACATCCAGTCATCCTGACACTCCTTCTTATCAGTGTTTTCCACATATTCCTTTCCTCTTCGATTCTGTGCAGCAGCTCCTCATTCCTTACCTTATCAGTCCACCTAATTTTCAACAATCATCTGTCGCCCGACATCTCAAATGCTTCGGTTCTCTTATGTTCCTGTTTTCCCACAGCCCATGTTTCACTGCCATACAATGCTGTGCTCCAAACGTACATTCTCAGAAATTTCTTCCTCAAATCAAGGCCTATGTTTGATACTAGTAGACTTCTCTTGGACAGGAATGCCCTTTTTGCCAGTGTCAGTCTGCCTTTAGGTCCTCCCCACTCCGTCCGTCATTGGTTATTTTACTGCCTAGGTAGTAAAATCCCTTAACTTCATCTACTTCGTGGTCATCAATCCTAATGCTAAGTTTCTCACTCTTGTCATTTCTGCTACTTCTCGTAAATATCGCCTTTCTTCGAATTACTGTCAATCCGTATTTTGTACTCATTAGACTGTTCATTCCATTCAGGAAATCATGTAATTCTTCTTCCCTTTAACTCAGGATATCAGTGTCATCAGCGAATCGTATCATTGATATCCTTCCACCTTCAATCGTAATTCCACTCCTGAACCTCACTTTATTTCCGTCATTAGTGCTTTGATTTACAGACTGAACAGTAGGGGCGAAAGACTACATCCCTGTCTTACACCATTTTTAATCCGAGTACTTCGTTCTTGGTGACCTTTTCAGATTAATCACGTTTTTTGCTTCATCAGAGAGAATCAAATGCCGGCCACGGTGGCCGAGCGGTTCTAGGCGCTCAGTCCGGAACCGCGCGACTGCTGCGGTCGCAGGTTCGAATCCTGCCTCGGGCATGGATGTGTGTGATGTCCTTAGGTTAGTTAGGTTTAAGTAGTTCTAAGTTCTAGGGGACTGATGACCGCAGATGTTAAGTCCCATAGTGCTCAGAGCCATTTGAGACATTTTTAGAGAATCAAATACCCACCAACAATCACCGGAAGATTCCAGGCTGGAGGAGTGATCGTTATGTCTGGTTAATGTTTTCGTGGCATTCCCTGGGTGATATCGTCATGCTGGAAGGTACAGTGGATCAACACAAGTACACATCTATCCTTGGGGACCATGTCCATTCCTGTATGCAGTTCGTTTATCCTTGGGACGGTGGCATCTACCAACAGTATAATGCAGTGTGTCACACAGCTTGCAATTTACATGCATGGTTCGAAGAGCATCATGATGAGTTAAAAACACGCCCACGGCCACCAGACTCCCCGGATCTATATCCAATCGATAATCTGTTGGACCACCTCGGTAGGGCTGCACGCTCTGTGAATCCTTAACCGAGAAACCTAGCGCAGATGGACACGGCAAAAGAGTCGGCATTGTTCCACACCCCTGTCGGTACTGCCAGAAACTCACTAACTTTTTCCTGCACGTCACGTAGTACAAAAGGTGATTATTCAGGCTTTTGATTAACGTCACACTAATTTGACTGGGCAGCGTATTAACAATGCGTTTGGTGAGAAGCCATTGCTGTATCGGCTAACAACAACGACAGCGATTCAGACCACAAAGTTTGCCAGACCACTCCGAATGTGGTGTCCTCTCTGCTGTCTTCACCAACATCGCTATTCCAGGCTGCGGGCACACTCCACATGCCAGCAACTAGTGATGTCTTGGGCGGCGTAGTATGCACGCATTGCCAGGCGTAAGCAGATTCATGTGCCTCCTTAGCACTGCGTCTTCAGGTCACCATCCGACCGCCGTGTCATCCTCAGGTGAGGAAGCGGATAGGTGGGGCGCGTGCTCATCACACCGCTCTCCCGGTCGTTATAATGGCTTTCTTTGACCGGAGCCGCTACTATTCGGTCGAGTAGCTCGGCAATTGGCATCACAGGGCTAAGTGCACCCCGAAAAATGGCAACAGCGCATGACGGACCGGATGGTCACCCATCCAAGTGCAGGCCACGCCCGACAGCGCTTAACTTCGCTGATCTTACGGGAACCGGTGTATCCACTGCGGCAAGGCCGTTGCCCATGTGCTTCCTGGCTGGACGTTATTTCGCTACGCTCTGGATACATCACCGACGATGTTGCCTACCTCTGCATGCTGCAGATTATTGTGTTGGTTCAATTCTACCTTCTACCTTCGTTCAATAAACGAGACGTTGCACCCATTTCACCATCAGCTTAAGGATTACTACTTTCTCTTTCGACTATTAAAACCAGTGCTAAAAATTACGGTTGAAAAGCACCCGTTGGCGACCTTGGCTGTGGAATCGTCAGATTTGTACTGAGCTTTTATGAACTGAGTAGAACTGCAGATAAAATTAATAAACTAGGGTATTCAAGTTACCGAAAAAGATAAGTGTTTGTGACTGAAAGTGACTAATTTATTTTACGAAATAAACTTCAACTACCTTGCAAATGCTGGCCTCACCACAACAAAAAATAGAGAAAAAAACATTTTTACAAAGAATATTTTCGCAGCAAGGTGCATATATGTTTGCAGAACGGCTAGCAGTACATCTCGTTTCAGTGAAGCGAATGGCCATATCAAGTACACATCACAGGCGGGCCCTCAGTTTTGAAGAGCGGAAGCGTCCTGACTTCAGGAAAATCGTAAGTTATAAATCCTTATTTAATTCTGAAGTGACTGAAAAGTTCTAAAATCATTGAACAGCGGTAATAAAGTTGTCCAAGAATATGTATTTGGTTTCTCTTTAGCGATACTGGTTAGTCAGCTACCTACTTGTTAACTAGAGCTTCTGTCCCCAGATGAGCGTGGTTTTAGAAAGCATAGCTCGTTCGAAACACAGCTTGATTTTTTTCTCCCAGATATGCTACGAATCATCGACGAAGGTCAACAGGTTGATTCCATATTCCTAGATTTCCGGAAAGCGTTTGACTCGGTGCCCCGCTGCAGACTGTTAACAAAGGTGCAATCCTACTAAATAGGTTCTCAGACATGTGAATGGCTCGAAGATTTCGTAAGCAAAAGAACCTAGTACTTTGCCCTCGATAAAAAATGTTCATCAGAGACAAGGGGTGTCTCAGATCTACCTCCATCACTGCCTATTCAGAACTCATCAGCCAGACCGGTCCTGCGACTCACGCACAAAACACCCACGCCACAGGCCGTCTCCCTCGTGTAGTGACGCTGACCTTACACGGCATTGCTTTTAGGACCACCATTCGATTAATGCTAGTGAAACATTAAATGTACACATATTTCCAGATAGTCTTCTTTCTTGCGGTCATTTACCGCCTATAAACTACATTATGCGTCTCCTTCGTTATTGACAAATACCTATCTGCAACACTGGTTTACACAAAGAAAATATGTTTACAAATTACCGTAATAATTAAGTGGCCAGTTATTTAGAATCACCTTTCGATGACCTTTCACTTGGTGCACTCAGAATTTACAAAAAATGGTTCAAATGGCTCTGAGCACTATGGGACTCAATTGCTGAGGTCATTAGTCCCCTAGAACTTAGAACTAGTTAAACCTAACTAACCTAAGGACATCACAAACATCCATGCACGAGGCAGGATTCGAACCTGCGACCGCAGCGGTCTTGCGGTTCCAGACTGCAGCGCCTTTAACCGCACGGCCACTTCGGCCGGCCAGAATTTACAATATGTGCACCATATTCACATGGCAAAGGCCTTTACTAATGGGCGATATGAATAGACTTAAAATAATTATTGAATATACTGAATGTTGTGAAACAACTACGTCAGGAAACAGTCCATAGGTGTGCCTACTTCGTGCTAACTTCATAATACGTGTTACTACGATGAATTGTTTTCTGTCTCAATTTGTTTGACTGCGAAATTGTTTGTTCCTTGTAAAGTTAAAACTACCTAGCGTATCAAATCAAGGTGCTCACAGGTTATAGAGTAAAAAAGTAAATTTCATTTGCACCTCGTTCGAGTTCTTAGCACCCCATGTTGTCATACAATTAATTTGTTAAGTAATTAGCGTAAATGACGTGTAACGGCAGCCTACACCTGGGACGGTAATTCTATTGTCTGCCTGCAGAAAGTCTCCGACCAATTGTGCGAGATGGAACAGAATATTGGGGAGAGACCAGTTATCTGATGGCAGATGTGAAGGGGTTACGATGCGCTTGGTGCATGGTGCGGCGATTTTCCCTCGTGGTGGTCAGATGTCGTCGATCAGAACTTTTACGACAGCATGCTTGCAAAGAATGCCGTGTGGTCCAACATTGGGCCACCGCCAGATTCGAATGCTCCACCAATTGTACGATTCGACCATCCTGCAAAATAACCCCAATAAGGCCCTTTTCAAACTAATAACACTGTCTTACACGAGTACGCGGTATCTCCCTGTACTTCGCAGTGCTCACTCGACATCTGTACTGTTCACGTCGCTTAAGTATCCTACCAGTGACGGTAACTAAACACGAACTACACTAATGCACTGTAGTGGCCGCTCCGTTTGCCACAGGAAATTACAACTCTAATGCTTTACTTACCCACGGTTGGTATGTGTACGTGTCCGAAGTTATACTGACGACCAACCATGTCACGTGGGTGCTTCACTTTTTTTGCCAGATCGTGCATTCTTTTTACCTGCGTCTCAACCAATTACGATCACGTAACGACTTCAACCTCTCTTCTTTCCTTGGTGTTGTTTTCTATTTTTGCAGTGCTCCATCATTTTTTCCCGATTTTGTCTTTTTCTTTTTTTCTTTCCATGTTGGGTCCAATATTTTATTTCTTCTTCCTTCAAAGCCTTCTAAATTTACTGTCTTATTTTTAAAACGGTTTCTGTTTGTTATTTGCGATTTTAAAGCTCTTTCCTTGTTTTTTGTGTTACATGCTACTGTCGATATCTTTTCCCGGATATACAGTATTATTTGTTTTGTTAGTCTGTTCTTGTTTATTCAGCACAAGTGTCCAAAGTGTCCAAAAGTTCGAGTCTCGGTTCTTCATTTCTGTTTATGGTTTCCTATTAGGCGACAAGAAACCCAGCGAGCAAACGCCTGTAAGTGTGTAAGCACCACCAATAGAGACGTCCAGTTGAGCTGCGAGGTGTTCGATTGTGGTTCGTCGATCACCTATAATGAGAATATACACACGTTCCAACATTGCTGGAATCACAGCTGTGTGCCGCTGGCCGGCAAGCGTGAGGTCGGAGAAGTTTGCGCGACCTAGTCATGATGATTATAGACGCTTCTCACAAAGACTCACAGAGCTGATGTTCACTGTCAGGTCTCCCTGGACATTCTACAAGAGCCTATGAGTATCTGCGAAGCTCTGGTTTTCCGCCAAAAGGAACTCAATGACAGCTCTCTGCTTGGAATGCACCTCCGTGGAGGTGCCATTTTAAAGGCTGCGTAGAACGCTTCCACATTTCGAAACTTGGTGTTACCGTCGAGGCTGAAGCGGGTATATTCCTTGATGGCCCATATGAAATTACACATCTTTTTAGCCGAAACTGGCAGAGAAAAAAATGTGTTGCATTACTTATTGAACATCCCTCGTATATATATATATATATATATATTCTTCTGCTGGCACTTTGTAGTTTTATTTTTGTCTGTGTTATGAACTACAAGTAAAAGGGAAGACTAGTCAGCCTCGTTTCCCACACATTTTCGGCTATTTAGAATTTTTCTCCAACTCACTGGCTCCTACGTCAGTTGCATCTTCCGGAGTGATCAGCTAACTTGTTGGCAGGCTGCACTGATCATTTCCGTATCAGCTGTCGAGGCGGGAGCCCCGGTTTTTGGTCCTATGTGTGAGTACAGTTACTTATTTATTATTGTCTTCATTCTTGTCCCGATCCCTTACTCTATGTTAGCACCTCCTTTGCAGTCCCATGCGCCCGGGTTCCCGGGTTCGATTCCCGGCGGGGTCAGGGATTTTCTCTGCGTCGTGATGACTGAGTGTTGTGTGATGTCCTTAGGTTAGTTAGGTTTAAGTAGTTCTAAGTTCTAGGGGACTGATGACCATAGATGTTAAGTCCCATAGTGCTCAGAGCCATCTGAACCATTTTTTTTGCAGTCCCATGTGATAGTTTACACTGGGTGTGATCCCCTGTGACTGACTGACCCGATTGCCCCACATTTATATTTTCTTAAGGCTCTCTCTTCAAGACTTTACTTTTCATCTTGGTATGTCAACCCCATAGTTCCGCTCCACTTATTTGCAGTTGGTGGCACTAAAGATGGAGCTGTAGGCTTCGAAACCTGTCGTGTAATAAACAAGAAACTACTGGCAACTGAAATGAATTGTTATTCTATTAAGGTTATTTGTTTGTTGAGAAAGTCATTACATTACAAATTGTGAAATTCTTCCATATATATCTTTACTAAAATTGGTTTGTCGATTCATTAACTGCTTCAGTTTCTTGTAATATCTTTTCCTTAGTGCGTCGTTTTCATTATTAATTTCACGACACTCCATAAAAGATGATCTACTGTTGTGTTATTCTCTCCACATATGCAAACAGCACCACAGATGCACTATTACAATGCTGATGGTAATCCTCTAGGGGTATCAGATCGCAGTCCACGAAACTCTTCTGTTCCTAATGTTTCGTCTAGAACTGCGCTGGACATCTTCAGAGGTCTTCCTCCTCCGTTGAGTCTTTCTGGCTCAATTGAGGCAGGTCTCAACGGAGTATCAATGCCTCGGATACTCAGTTCCAGAGGTAGAGTCTGGCGGCTCTGTAACAAGATATTTGTGTTTTAATTTCAGTGTTCAAGAAGAATCCTCAAAAATATTTTAAACATACGAAAGAATAACATTAACAGCCTGTAACTATAGGATCAGGAAGATCCTGATTGTCATGAGAAAGGAGACATGCACAGTGATGTGAAAGTACAAGAGAAAGAAAAGAATATGAAATATGATGGCACAAATGTGTACTAAACGTTAACTAGACAATTCGAGTCAGAAACAGCCTATTTGATTCATGACGCTCATGAAGTATGCGAATAATTTACTCTAAACAAATCAGTTTTTCTCTCACTCGTGAAAGTTTCTTCAGCAGAACTGAAGTCTCCACGTCGTGAACCAGAAAATCACTGCTGTGCAACGACGTCCATTTACTGTCCAAACGTTTTTGTTTGATGGTGGCATTCATTTGCTAGTAAAATAATAAAACTTTATATCTTCGGGTGAAATATACAAGAGTCCTTAAAAAGGTTACTACTTAAACAGTTGTAAAAACAGTAAATTACGTTGTTAAAGTATTAATATTTCATTAAAATTAGTGTATATTTTACCTGAAGATCAGAGCCTGCCATCGAATCGGACGAGTTTTGTGTGGTTCAGCCAAATTTTAGTATTTTACCAATATGTATTTCACAACCACGACCTCACCAGCAGCTACTCCAACTTTTACAAATGAAGAGCATGAAGTTGTGGATGCTCTACAGCATTATTTTATTTAGTTAAACCGTCTTTGGCTTACAAAGTCATTATCAGACTGTAACTGACCATCGTCATCAAGGCCGATACAGTTTGGGTGAACTACACTGGAAATGATATATCGTGCAAAAACAGAGTAAACTTCGTCTTTGACAGTGCAACAGTTACAACGCTGAAAATCATAAATCTAAATACGAAATAATCATAAAGGGAATACACCAGAAACTTTGAGACTAATACAAAGAGGTGTATGGGCGAAAGACTGTCAGGCGGAACAGGCAAAGATCATCATCAGCAAAGAGCTGTCATATATTCTCTAAGTTAGAAAAACGTTCAATGATGAAGCACGCATTTCATAAAAAAATGAATACGATTGAACAAATCCATCATTTATTGCAGTAAAATGTTGTTCTGGAATATCTCTGACCCATTCACACCGAAAGATGAATCAGGACAATGCAGTCATAATCTCTGGACATAAAAGGCAATGACCTGACTGACTGACTCACTCACTGACTCATCGTCGCCCAGCCCAACCACTAAGCATAGAAACTTGAATTGTTATTTTCGAAAATGGAAAGTTTTCTATTTTGTGTGGTGCCCTTTAGTGGTAATTGAAAAATAAATTTTGATAAGAGGAAATTAACTGGCGTGCCGTTAATTAAAAGCAGCCAAGTAAAGAAAAAGATAAGTTTAAATTACCACATGGCACAGATAAATTTATAACTAAGAGAGAGAAAATTAATAATTCAAGATTTTCGTCTAACCTGCTTTGATACGCCTGGAGTGGACTAACCGGCACATCGTTTGTTAGCCGTATGCCGAGCATTAATATACATAGAAGTGCTGCCCGGAAACTGCGTTTACAGATCGGCGAAACATATCTCAGGCACGCACGAGTGGCGGCTACAAATACGAACATCAATGATGTTAAGCAGCGGCCAGCAAACGATATGCCAGCAGTCTTGCAGTTCTCCTAGCTGTAAGTGAGAAAGGTTGGCAGGCAAGATTATCGTTATTGAAACATTGATAAATAATAACAATTATTCATATATTGACGATTCCTTTACACAGATGAATACTTTACACACCTTGAAAATATATGTAAAGTACAAGAGCGGAGACATCAATAGAGCCTCAAGAGAGGCTAGAGATTTCGAGAGAGAGCAATCCAGACGCCGCTCCTGTTTATATACAAGCAACTGAAGGCAAATTTACTGTCATTTTTCCTCAGTCTCTTCCTGTTCTGGAAGCCTGTTGCGTACAAAAATGCTCGACAAAACTTCGCTGCGCTCCTTTCCGGTGTGGCTGATAGTATAAAATTTGAATGCTGTCGCCCGCCGCCTGCGCTACGTCTGATGCACTATTTGAAAATTAAAAAATACAATTGCTCTCTTTTGCTAGTTTTAACGTCTGTATGCTTTGAAACATTTGTGAAAAATTAATGATAATTTTACATTATAAGACAACTTAAAGACAATAGACGAAATTAATATAAAAATACAGAGTTTCTTATGTAGGTTTATATAAATTATTTTAGTTTTTGGGGCTTAAATTTATTTACACATAAAAATAAACATTTCAAGTTTAGATTTTGGAGACGGTGTTGATTTTGTATTGTAGACTTCGTTTAAAAATGAATTTTTCAAACTTCCACCACTAAGGGGGTGGAATATGGGATGAAAGGTTTTTTGAAAACATGTCGCTATTAATACAAGTCTCAAGATATAGTAACAAAAATTGCTGTTTAATTTCTCAGCCAGAAATAAAGAAATACATGTTCCAGCATATTTGGAAATTTAACTCCTATGGGAATGAAATAGTGGGTGAAAGTATTATTTTTTAAACAGATTATTAGCAAAGAACTACTACTGTATGTTTAAAGCTACATCTATGAAAACTGGTATTTGAGATTAATTGCAAACCATAATGTACTGCAACTGGTTGGCTGTCTTATTCATCTGCTATTCTGTAACCGTTGCTGACGTGCAGCCATGTTCAAAATATTTAAAAAAAAATGTTTCGATGTGTTTGCAAATTTAACCCTAAAGGGGTGAAACAGGGAATGAAATATTTTACGAAACTAAGCTAAGCATTTTTAAAGCTGTATCTATGAGAATTTGAAGTGACTTCTTGATTGGAAACAAAAAGATATGTGATTCACTGTTTTTGGAAATTCTTTGGAAATTCAACCCCTATGAGGCTGAAATAGAGGATGAAAGTTTTTATTGAAATATTTCATTATGCAAACATATCTGAAGCTAAATCTATGTTTGCTCAGTGTGTTGATTTGCACATAACGTTGGACGTGGAAACATTAAAATTCGATTAAATAAAAGAAAAATGTGGAGACCACACAATCAACATGGGCGAAGCAGCGGGCGATAAGCTAGTATATTATCAAGACACGTCGTTTGCCGAATAGAGTGTATTTCACCGAGAATTGCTTCTCGTCTCCTCTAAGCTAAAACCTGGAAAAATTGTCTACTGGAGAACCAATTCGTAGGCAATCTCAGAGACAGTTTATCTCAAATATTTCCACTGACAGGGATATAACAGAAATTGAAATTTGCTTTTCATTATTAACACATGAAAGGCGTCCAATCTCAGCCATATCTGTGTCTGCGAATCTGATATGTAATCCACAGGATCAGCCTGAAAGCCAATACCTGTTCGAACGAAGTTATAAGAAAAGGACTTCGTGAAAACCGAAGTGCAGGAAACGGACATGACATTATTTGCAGACATTCACGTTACGGAACGCTACGAATACCAATTTCCTACATTACTTTGTAAGTAAAATTCTCTTTGACTAACCTTCTGGACTATCATACCAACAAGGTCAATGAACAAAAGCTTCAACTTTCGCATCAAAAGACTAATATTACTGTTCTTCTACGCCGGAAGTTTATTCGCCGCAGCATATATATATATATATATATATATATATATATATATATAATTTATTTTTTTTTTGTTTCAGACGAAAGAGGAAGAAAGCATTTAACTCTTTCATAAGGCAACGTAGATACCCGTCGTTGTCTAAAAATCAAAGCATAAGTGTTCAGTGCAGTGGTTTAGGGTAAAGATTAGTGCTCAGATTACATCTAAAACAAACTGATGCTCTGTATCTCGTTACATGTCTAGACTCCATTCTAGCGAAGCACATTTTACACTGGATAAAAAGACATATTGCCTGATACAACAATGGATATAGTTGACAACTTTAATCTGATACAGTCTGCTACCACTTAATGCTATTGACACTCTTTTCATCACACATAGTTTTCATGTACCTCCTTTCACGTGTGTGTGGTATACAACTAAAGTACAGATGGGTTGTATTACATTCTGTAAATTACCCAGCTAATTGCACTTTATTTCACAATATATTGATAATATTCAAATGATTGACTCGTCGTGTATGTGAGATATACGTCTTAGGTCGTGGAGTTCCTCGTACCCTCTAATATACATACCCTCCAATAGAATATCATGTGAGATATATTTAGCTGACATATTAATTGTAACTTATAAGTCTATACCTCCATACATCAGTTATACATTTTCCTTACATCCATTTCAGTGCATTTCGATTATAACACCTCCCTTCCACACCCTTGTTTTACTTCTTATGGTCCTCCATCTCATTATACATATGTGCCTTATTTTCAGTGTTACACAGGTCTCTGGTGCACAATGATAGTGTAGCATTAACTTCTCCTTTTTACAATGATACATATCAGAAAAAGTGAGGCTTTTATTATTAATGTCCTGATTTGTGTTCACAGGTTTATGTTATGGGACACTGTCCTGAATGTTAAGATTTTATTAAAAGTGTAAGTCCCTAGTAGTTTTTATTACATTATACCAGATTCAGATTTTTATAAAATTTGTGTAACTTCTTTTCCGTTACTTTACATTAATTATGTTATGTATTTGACAATACTGTTAAAATGTTTTTCATCTCCATTATTCAGACTTAAACTTCTAAGCCATAGGTTGTCTTTTGTATGAAGTATGCGCCAATTATTCAAGATCCAGTTTCTTTGTATCTCAATTAATGGTGCATAATATGCCTCTCTAACAGATACTGTAGAGTAAAATCATCATCTGCATCATGTACACGAATTTTCAACAGTTGTTTATACACTTGCCAGCATGTGACCACATATTTGCTCTAGATAATCTGTATGTTTGACACTTACATATTCTTCATAGACATTGTTTTCACGTTTTTGATTACCAAACTCTCAGTACTGGATATTATGGAATATTTGTTGGATAAGTCAACTTCTGCCTGATGTCTATGCTGCTTGTAATGATTTTTTTTCTGTTTTCTTTTTTTTTTTATCAAGATGGCTACTAACACATATGATGTTTGACAATTATATACCTGGCTCAGGTAGAATTTTCTACTAAATTCTTAAGTATCACAGTGACGGGCTTGTCAGTGCCTTATAGCTACGTTATGTTTCTCGAAAGGGACATTGCCTAATCAACATTACTGTTATATACAATTGCCACTAGCACTTCATAAAGCCAAACTTGGCGGTTGTTTGGTTATCAAGTGATTGGTTACATTTTCGTGATAAAAATATTTACTGCCAGAACTGGTTTTAAAATAAACAGTATAACTGGAATAATAATCACATATGTCATGGTACTTCATATGTACTCGTTAGCCTATGGTAATGGCTAATTAAATTAACTAGAATGGAAATCAGTGGTAGCTGACAATTTTTACCTAATCTATTTTATGTTACCAACACCATTTACATTACGTTTACGTTGTGATAGATGTTTGTTTTTACACACCTCATGGATTATTATTCAATGATTACACTACTGTTTAGCATTTAGATACTGCAGTTGTTTGTACCTCCTTGCTATGGGATAGATATTTTTTTCTATACATGTAATGGCAACTTGGTTCCCCATTTCTGTTTACATCACAAAATAGCAAAGAAGTTAGAAAAAGATATTCTAATCTCCTGCAACCGGCAGGTAGCTCATGATCGATGCACTTTGTATCATAGGATGAAAAGGTTTAGTGAAGGTCTTTGACCAACACTTCAGTGTTTGTGCCATGAGAATACTTAAGTCTGTAGCCTTCTCATTAACATGTATGCTGCCTTGTTAATTAATGTCACTACTGAGGGCATCCGTAAATGTCCTGTGTAGAACTTACTATACATTAATTTATTACGGTTTATAACACCTGATCTTTAAAATAATAATGTGAGAGATGTATTTACTTGAACCGTTTTTAACCTTGTAAGTGATGTTCATTTTGAACCTGTTTATAATTTTTGAACATACTTTGTGTACTACTTTTATCTGTGTATGTTCCTTTAACTAGATATCTGTTGAAGATGATCTCAATACCGAAACAGGTTGTTGCTTAAGGTTTTCAATAAAACAGCTGATGGTCAAATAAACATTTAATGAATTACTTGACGACTTTCAACAGTCATCTAACAAAAATGTTTAATACAATGTGATTTCAAACACACTGTATAAGTGAGAACTGCAATTCTAAAGCACGGTGTATCTCAAACAGTTTGATCCGATTTGACAAGACTATACCTTATACACGACTGGAAGTAGAAACTTGAGGCAGCTTTTACTTGCACACAGTACTAAAAAGTTTTTAGATGCATGTACACACAATCTTCGATTAATTTTTAAAATCATGTCTAAGATCAGAGCTTTGATTTACCTTTCTCAGATGTTTAAGATACCCTCCACTAGGCGCGCGACAAACATCTAGACGATAGTCAAACTCATGCCATACTGTTGCGACCAGGTCTGGAATTACTGAGTTCAGTGCTGCAGCTACGCTGGGTCGCAGTTCACCCGTAGTTCTTAAAAGAGGATGCACATAGGCGGAGTCTTTAACAATATCCTACAAAATTCAGGTGACCTCGGATCAGCAGACAGCATCACCGCTACCCCATCAGCTGGCAAGATCGACAACTCCCGAGATCTTGATCCAAAGGACTGACAGTTTGATGAGCCCTCAATTTGTGGTCAGGGCATCAGAGCAAATTCCTCCATAGTCTCAGCTGTATGGGAGAAAACATGACGTAAAACCATAGGTGCCATTTTTACGGGAAAATCTTCTTGTATCTTCCAGATACGTACTATGAAAGAACTAAAAATTTTTGTTTACGATGAGAGAGAGAAACGACGCTTGCTAAGCGGCAAAATGTCTTGAGAAGAAACAGGTATTTTGAAATCTTTCAAGACCTGTTGTAGCAATACAACACATGCAGGAGACCACGCCAGAGTTGATATTACCTATCGCTCAATGGGTACAAGTCGGCTGCAAGTCGTGGCTTTTGTCGAGACATGAATCCAGTATTATTGCCGCAGGTAAACACGACACCGCAAGATGGCGACTCACGTTCGCATGTTCACTGTAGGTCCCCCTTTTACGAACTACCCGTCGTCTAGGTGTAGCGTCTTTGATTAGTAGTCAAAACGTCCGCGGTGCTAGGTTCGAAAGCCTCCACCGCTTAATTCTGATTAATGATCAACAATAGCGGTCGGAGATTTCCGGCACAAGAAGTCACTCTCATTCTGCTAACGGACTTCTCAAGGAGGGTGGAGGAGCGGACTGAGGTTCAGGACACACTTATCCTTGGGGTGGTAAACTGCCCCTGAAGGTGGAAGAATCCGCAATGATAAACGGCATGAGGATGCAGAAGGCAATGGAAACCCTTGGATTAGACACACATAACGTGTATCCACAGGAAATGTGGACTGCAATTGAAGAAGTGTCAAGATGATATCTCCATTATCAAAAGATTGCGGAACAGTCCTCCATTCGGATCTCTGAGAGGGAATGCCAAGAGGGAGGTGACTATGAGAAAACGACTGAATAACCAACGAAAGGATAACGATCTACGATTCGGGGCGTGGACGTAAGCTACAAAATCTGCAGAGAGAAATGCAAAGCCTCAATCTAGATATAGTAGGGGTCAGTGGAGTGAAGTGGAAGTAAGACAGGGATTTCTAGTCATATGAGTATAGAGTAATGAAAACAGCAGCAGAAAATGGTGTAACTGGAGTAGGATTCGCTATCAATAGGAAGGTAGGGCAGAGAGTGTGTTACTGAGAACAGTTCAGTGATAAGATTTTCTTATCAGAATCGACAGCAAACCAACACCAACAACGATAGTTCAGGTATGCATGCCGACGTCGCAAGCTGAAGATGAAGAGCTAGAGGAAGTGTGTGAGATTATTGAAAGGGTAATCCAGTGTGTAAAGGGATATGAAAATCTAATAGACATGGGAGACTGGAATGCAGTTGTAGGGGAAGGAGTAGAAGAAAAAGTTACAAGAGAATATGGGCTTGGGACAAGGAATGAGAGAGGAGAAAGACTAATAGTTCTGTAACAAGTTTCAGCTAGTGAGTGAATACTCTGTTCAAGAATCACAAGAAAAGGAGGTATACTCGGAAAAAGGCCGGATCATACGGGAAGATTTCAGTTAGATTACATCATGGTCAGACACAGATTTCGAAATCAGATATTGGATTGTAAGACGTACCCAGGAGCAGATATAGACTCAGATCACAATGTAGTAGCGGTAAAGAGTAGGCTGAAGTTTAAGAGATTGGTCAGGAAGAATCATGAGGCAAACAAGTGGGACATGAAAGTACTAAGGAATGACGAGATACGCTTGAAGTTCTCTGTAGATACAGCAATAAAGAACAGCCCAGTAGGCAGTACAGTTGAAGAGGAATGGATATCTCTAAAAAGGGCAATCACAGAGGGTGAAAAGAAGTCTTGGGTAACAGAAGAAATACTTCAGTTTGCCGATGAAAAGAGGAGGTACAAAAATGTTCAGGGAAATTTAGGAATACAGAAATACAAGTCGTTAGGATGAAATAAATAGGAAATGCAGGGAAGCTAAGACGAAATGGCTGCACGAAGAATGTGAAGAAACAGAAAAAGAAACGAATGTCGGAAGGACCGACTCAGCATGTAGGAAAGTCAAAACAACATTCGGTGCAATTAAAAGCAAGTGTGTTAAAACAATGAGTGCAGCAGGAATTCCACTGCTAAATGCAGAAGAGAGAGCGGATAGGTAGAAAGAGTACGTTGAAGGCCTCCTCAGGGGGAAGATTTGTCTGATGTGATAGAACAAGAAACAGGAATCGATAAAGAAGAGATAGGGGATCCAGTAGTACAATCAGAATGAAAACGAGCTTTGTAGGACTTCACATGAAATAAGGCAGAAGGGGTGGATACCATTCCATCACAATTTTTAAAATCATTTGGCGAAGTAGCAAAAAAACAACTGTTCACGTTGGTGTGTAGAATGTATGAGTTTGGCAATATACAATCTGACTTTCTGAAAAATATCATCCATGCAATTCCGAAGACAGCAGGAGCCGACAAGTGCGCGAATTATCGCACAATCAGCTTAATAGCTCATGCATTCAAGTTGCTGACAAGAATAATATACAGAAGAATGGAAAAGAAAACTGAGGACGTATTAGATTATGATCAGTTTGGTTTTAGGAAAGGTAAAGGCACAGGAGAGGTAATTCTGACGTTGCAGTGATAATGGAAGCAAGACTAAAGAAAATTCAAGACATGTTCATACGATTTATCGACCGGGAAAAAGCATTCGACAATGTGAAATGGTTCAAGACGTTCGAAATTCCGAGAAAAATAGCGGTAAGCTATATAGAGAGACGGGTAATATACGAGATGAACAAGAGCCAAGAGGAAAAAATTAAGAATGGGCGAAGAAGAACGAAGTCCTCCGATTAAAAAGGTTAAAAAACCAGGGATGTAGTCTATCGCCCATGCTGTTCAGTCTGTACATCGAAGAAGCAATTATGGAAATAAAGGAAAGGCTCAGGAGAGGAATCAAAATTCAAGGTGAAAAGATATCAATAAGACGATTCGCAGATGTGTTGTATTGCTACAACAGGTCTTGAAAGATTTCAAAATACCTGTTTCTTCTCAAGACATTTTGCCGCTTAGCAAGCGTCGTTTCTCTCTCTCATCCTGAACAAAAATTTTTAGTTCTTTCATAGTACGTATCTGGAAGATACAAGAAGATTTTCCCGTAAAAATGGCACCTATGGTTTTACGTCATGTGAAAGTGAGTAAGGATGACATGATCTGCTGAATCGAATGAACAGTCCACTGAGTATAGATATGGATTGAGAGTAAATCGAAGAAAGACGAAAGGAATGAGAAGTAGCAGATATGAGAACAACGAGAAGCTTAACATCAGGATTGATGGTCACGATGTAGATGAAGTTAACGAATTTTACTACGTAGGCAGCAAAATAACCATTGATGGACAGAGCAATGAGGACATCAAAAGCAGACTAGCACTGGCAGAAAGGTCATTCCTGGCCAAGAGAAATCTACTAATATCAAACATAGGCCTTAATTTGAGGAAGAAATTTCCGAGCATTTACGTTTGGATGACAGCATTGTATTGTAGAGAAACATGGATTGTGGGAAATCCGGACCAAATAGAATTGGAGCTTTTGTGATATGGTGCAACAGCCGAATGTTAAAAATTAGGTAGGGTGATAAAGTGAGGAATGAGAAGGTTCTGAGCAGAATCGGAGAGGAATATGTGGAAAACACTGACAAGGAGAACGGACAGGATGATAGAACTTCTGTTAAGACATCAGGGAATAACTTTCATGTTACTAGAGGGAGCTGTAGAGGCAAAAACTGTAGAGGAAGCGAAAAAAAAGTTCAGAAAACCAGTCCAGTTGACGGAACCCGACGTAGGCTGCGACGTATTTAGTAGCTCACGATCATATCAGATATGACGCGGGATTTAAGGTCATCCATTTCTTGGTAAACAAGCGGCTACGTACAGGAGGGGGGTCAATCTGAGATTTTTCACGTCTCTTTGGTTGGAGGCAGTACGGAAAAACTTAAATGTTAGGCCAAAGAGGTGTATAAAGCGCTTATCGGGGAAATGAGACTTTGG
The DNA here is from genome assembly GCF_023864345.2 of Schistocerca serialis cubense. Taxonomy (NCBI): domain Eukaryota; kingdom Metazoa; phylum Arthropoda; class Insecta; order Orthoptera; family Acrididae; genus Schistocerca; species Schistocerca serialis. The sequence continues at coordinate 1,037,756,938 of NC_064638.1, forward strand.
GTGTACTGCTCCACTTCTTATTGCTTCTTCACGTGCTACGACACTCGTTTATAAAAACACAGAAGAGGTTTACTATATTCGCCAGTGTCTGGTACTACAAACCATGAACCATGGAAGTGTGAAGTCCTATTGCTCTAATCTTACTCATCACAATGCAAGTGACTTACAGACATTGGTACATGAAGACAAATGAACGACGGAAACTAATAATCCTAATCCAGAGGTATGAACGGACAAGCTTTGGCAAATCCCTCCCTAGCTTAACTAGCTTAACTGAAGATAACTCTACAGTCATCCAACACTAGAACTCTTCTGAACGCTGGAGTCTCTGCCGAACTCTGCCTTGCTTAACATTTGAGGGCCTCTATATACAGCGTTTGGGGCTGTTTACTTAGACAAATGAGAATTCAGAATCAGTGAACGTGAAATCAGTGGCTTCTCAATGCATATCACATCTTAACGGACTTATGAAAGTGGCTTGTACTGTGTGCTTCTACCTATATTAAATTAATCGTCACACATGGACGATTTTTATTTTCTTCTGTTTGTGGTAACCTTTTATGATTTACTATTACACAGTATCCAAAAAACATTCCATTTCAGTTTCAATATTTTAACGTTCTAGCTACAAACCATACTAATAAAGTCATCATCATGTTACATTACCAGCATTTTATGTAAATCCAGCTTTTACATTATCTGAAAACTACTTCTCAGTGTATTGTTTCATATGTTAAAGTGGTTCCACCGTCATACTAGTCCATTATTGCATATATAGATTTTTATCTATACTAATACATAAAGGGAACGTAGGGAGTGATTCAGCTGCCCCTGCCTATGGGTTTTGTGTAACCCGCAGTGCCTTCAAGTACCATGTGCATCATTTTCATATTCTCTCCCTCGCTACATGCAAGCACATAGTCCTACAGAAAACATTAACAGGACCGCTTCGTAATAAATTTAACGTAGATAAAATTTTCCACTGGGAAGCAGTTTCACTAGAGGCCTTAGTTTTCGCTCCGTTCAAGGACAACGTATATAATTGACCTTCAAAAGCGTTTTCTTGAATAAATCGAAAACCGTGGCCTCCTGCCGAAAGGTACCTGAGTATAAAATTTTACTACATTACATTTCCTAAAAAAAAGGTCCTGTTCGTTTCTTTCTGCAAGACCAGTAGTTTGCATGTAGCGACCGAGGGAATAAGAAAATTTCAAATGGTTCAAATGGCTCTGAGCACTATGGGACTTAACATCTGTGGTCATCAGTCCCCTAGAACTTAGAACTACTTAAACCTAACTAACCTAAGGACATCACACACATCCATGCCCGAGGCAGGATTCGAACCTGCGACCGTAGCAGTCCCGCGGTTCCGGAAAAAAATTTCATGCCTGATTTTTGAAGACGTTGCGAGTTCAGTAAACGGATGGAAACTAATAACCCTAGTCCAGAAGTACACATAGACAAGCTTTAGGAAATTCCAGTGTACAAGCATGACCGAAGACAACTCTGTATTAAGGAGGAAAATTATGAAAATTCTCCGGAAGTTATTGATCAATTTACTTCAAATTTTTACACAGTTCTCTAACACACATTTTTTTTCCGGACGGGTATAGGCTAAATACTTTTTTAAACAATAGCATACTCTGCAAAAACCGACTGCAGAGATGAATTGCGCAGCCCAGTGAAATTGTATGGTTTCGTTTCCTTTCTCGTATTCCGTTTTAAGTAAATACGATAGCAGCGCATTTCAACTATTAGGCAAATTATGGTTTCTGACTTATGCATTGATTCTCCATACAGATAATTTTAAACAAGAAGTGTATCTACAAAAATGTCTCTTTTGTTTTCTTAACAGTTTTAACTGAAAACCTACGCTGACACGTCGTAATTCACCTGGAATAATCAGTACTATTTAGGAAATACCAACAGAAAAAAGTAAGATGAATTTCAATATCTACAAGAACATTTAAATTCAGGGAATCCACCTGGCTCTTGAGGCTTAAAATCGATGTTTCTCTAATACCAGTACACAATCTCGATCCTCCGAAACTTTATAACGGTACCCGTTAGCAGGTCAAACCTGCAAGAAATAATGTCATTCAAGCTACTACTGTCACAAGTTCAGGTGTTGGAGAGGTCGCTCCCGTATCTCGTATACCTGTGACGCCAACCAATTTATTCGTTAATAGTGCTAATATTAATATTACTGAAATGTTTAGTTCTACACATGCAACTACATTTAGAGGTACATTTTTTTATCATTTCTGAAACAGAAACTCGTCCATGGAGTTGAAGGAGTTGTCCAAAAGAAATGCTTTTAAGCTAGATTTAAAATTTGATCTGGTACCTGCCAGACAATTTATGTTGTTGGGCAAATGATAAAAGATTGTTGTTGCTGAATAATGTACTCCTTTTTCAGCAACTGACAGCTTCAATAACGGATAGGAAAGGTCATTTTTTCCCTCTAGTGTTGTACGTATGAACATTACTGTCCTTCGCGAATTGCGATGGATTATTTGTAACGAATTTCATTACCAACGGATGGGGCCCCTCCACGCCCACACCAACGAGGTGACCAAACCAAAAGTTCTACTGTCACCTTGGTATAACATGTTAGTTTTCAAATCGTGAGTCACAGGATGTGGGCTGTGATGTTTTCCATGCGTCTGGGTAGGATTACTCATTGACATAGCTCATCAGAAGACAGAAACTGGACGAAAGCGGTCGAAAGGTAGCGGTTTGCAAGGGCAGGGGGAAGAAAGTGCCAAGGCAAGTGCAAGAGAAAAAAACCTTTGCAATAGTAGGACGGGTACCAAGGGCAGTAGCGGCTTGCTAGCTGCGACAGTGCATGCAAGGTGTGTTTATGTTAGTGGGAGGTATCGTCCATCGTTACCTTTGTCGTTGCGCGTGCTCGTTGTAGGGTCTGCTGCACCTGCTGCGTCCCTGTAACAGTTCAAGGTCGTCATACATTAGTGGGCGATCGGTCCCAGATCAGCTCACAGTGTAGGGGGTGTGTGTGGCTGGTTTGCGTGCTGTATACAGTACGGTATCTCTGCTGTTACCTGTTTTTCAGCGGGTCGAGCATCTGGTGTTGCCAGTAGTAGCTGTGTTGCAGGGGCTCGCCAGTACTGTCGCGTTAGCGTGCTGTGGACCATAGATGTTTAGTTTCTTGGTAATTTCATTAGCGAATATATGTGCTCTGATGGTGAAGTTAAAGTACCTAACTCCTTGAAAAGGTGCCAACATGACGTCCTTGGGTGAACACCACTAATTATTCTCACTGCTCTCTTTTGTGCAATCAATACTTCGTCTAAGTGGTGAGTTACCCCAGAAAACCCATAAGAGGAGGAGGAGGAGGATATTGGTGTTTAACGTCCCGTCGACAACGAGGTCATTAGAGACGGAGCACAAGCTCGGATTAGGGAAGGATGGGAAAGGAAGTCGGCCGTGCCCTTTCAAAGGAACCATCCCGGAATTTGCCTGGAGTGATCTAGGGAAATCACGGAAAACCTAAATCAGGATCGCCGGACGCGGGATTTAACCGTCGTCCTCCCGAATGCGAGTCCAGTGTGATAACCACTGCGCCACCTCGCTCGGTAAAACACATAAGACATTATTGAATGGAGGTATGTAAAGTACGTTAGGAGGCTGATCTGACCAAGACTAGCGATTATACGATGCATAGAGATCACAGAGGCACATGCCGTCCGTACACGAGCACAGATTCGTCGAAAACTGGCACCATGACATTGTTACACACGTGGAGGCAGCATGTCCGTGACGTACAGTTGTGCCGTCAGAGTTCCCCCAATTACTGCCAGCCGTGCCATTTGTCACCTTCAGTGACTCCCCACACCATGATGCCATGGTAACATCACGGGGAATCTCCAAAACACTGGAAGAGTGGGAACTAACTCTAGGTCGTTGCTGTACTCGGCAGCGATGGTCGTCAGGGGTAGTGCAGAACGGCGATTCATCACTGAACACAATGCGACGCCATTCACCAGCAGTCTGTGCTTGCAGGGCACGCTACCAATCCGAAAATATCCGTTTGTGCTGTGTTGTTCACGGCATCCTACGCGTGGCACGACGATAATTCCCTAGTGCGGCTGCTGCTGGTCTTTGACAATTATGCGGCTGACAAAATGTTTCAGGGAGCCCATTACCTTTTCTAGGAAGGCAGGTGCAGATGCGAAGGGGGTTAAGATACCCTATGCTTGATGCACAAAGCGTGTACGAAGCTGCATTAGCATCCGACCATTTCCTCTGCATGCGTCATTTATTTTGTCGGGCTCACTATTTCAGTTAAATGAGGAGGAAATTATACACTGTGGTTAATATCTGTCTGAAACATATTCTCGTGGAGCAGGCTTTATCGGTATCACCACCAACATAGCTATTTCCAATTCTACAGCTCAGAAACGTATAATTTGTAAGTCACTGGTAAAATGCAGCTAGCCATGTGAATGCATGGTGCCTCTTGTTTTGGACATTCTCGAAAGAACACATACCGCTCATTCATATACACACATCAAAAACAGTTTTGCATCACCTCGGTTCCAAGAGTCCCGGAACCTGAAGCGTATCCTTCAAACTTTCCTTGTCAGATTAATAACAGGAACAATAACGGAAAGTTTTTGATTGTCATATATTTTATTCTTAACATTTCTTGGTGGTATATTGGAAAAGAGAAAACATAAATATCATTTCCGCCCTTTTTATTGCTCATGAAAACCACACATACAGCGAGACCTTCAGAGGTGGTGGTCCAGATTGCTGTACACACCGCTACCTCTAATACCCAGTAACATGTCCTCTTGCAATGATGCATGCCTGTATTCATCGTGGCATGCTATCCACAAGTTCATCAAGCCACTGTTGGCCCAGATTGTCGCACTCCTCAACGGCGATTCGGCATAGAGTGGTTGGTGGGTTACGTCGTCCATAAACAGGCCTTTTCAATCTATCCCAGGCATGTTCGATGGGGTTCATGTCTGGAAAAGACGCTAGCCACTCTAGTCGTTATCCTGAAGGAAGTCATTCACAAGATGCGCACGATGGGGGCGCGAATTGTCATCCGTGAAGACGGATGCCTCGCCAATATGCTGCCGATATGGTTGCACCATCAGTCGGAGAATGACAATCAAGTATCGTAAGGCCATTACGGCGCCTTTCATGACAACCAGCGGCGTACGTCGGCGTCACATAATGCCACCCCAAAACAGCAGGGAACCTCCACCTTGGTGCACTCGCTGGGCAGTGTGTCTAAGACGTTCAGCCTGACCTGGTTGCCTCCAAACACGTCTCCGACGATTGTCTGGTTGAAGGCATATACGACACTCATCGGTGAAGAGAACGTGATGGCAATCCTGAGCAGTCCATTCGGCATGTTGTTGGGCCCATCTGTACCGCGCTGCATGGTGTCGTGGTTGCAAAGACGGACCTAGCCATGGACGTCGGGGCTGAAGTTGTGCATTATGCAGCCTACTGAGCACAGTTTGAGTCGTAACACAACGTCCTGTTGCTGCACGAAAAGCATTATTCAACGTGGTGGCGTTGCTGTCAGGGTTCCTCCGAGCCATAATCCGTAGGTAGCGGTCATCCACTGCAGTAGTAGCCCTTGAGCAGCCTGAGTGGGACATGTCATCAACAGTGTCTCTCTCTGCATCACCTCCATGTCCGAACAACATCGCTTTGGTTTACTCCGAGGAGCCTGGACACTTCCCTTGTTGAGAGCCCTTCATGGCACGAAGAAATAATGGACGCCATCTAACCGCGGTATTAACCGTCTGGGCGCGGTTGAACAACAGACAACACGAGCCGTGTACCTCCTTCCTTGTAGAATGATTGGAACTCATCGGCTGTCGGACCCCCTCCGTCTAATAGGCGCTGCCCATGCATGGTTGTTTACATCTTTGGGTGGGTTTAGTGACATCTCTGAACAGTCAAAGGGACCGTGTCTGCGATACAATATCCACAGGAGTGCTGGGAACTGTGGTGAGGCAAAACTTTTTTTTATGTGTGTAGTTGATTTGCCTCGATGGCCAATGAATCTACAACATTCAGTGCGGATTCTCATCTACATTCCACCTCCAGCAGGAATCTAGTTAGCATGGAGAACATGGACGGGGATTTCATAGGTGGCGCCAGGGAACGTGCCGAGTTTGTCAGCGCATTTGCAATAAACGCTGTGTCCAGGTGGTGAAGTTGTTAGTGCAACTGCCTAGTAAGCAGGAGATCATGGGTCGAGTCCTGTTCTGGTACATATTCTCACTCGACGCCACTGATTCGTAGAGTCTCGATGCAGCTGAAATCATTAGTTCCTTCCCAATTCTTTCATTCCCCCCCCCCTCAAGCCCGTTTTCATAATATGTATCACAGCTGCGAATTCTGCATGGTGTCTGTTCTTTCGGACATGTCCATAGAACAGACAACACGTTTTGATATAATTGATACACCTAGATGGGCAATAATCCACAACCTTAAGTGCGCATGTACATTCACGCTCGGCCTCCAGCGGGAATCTCAAAATAGCAACCAAGTAGTGCGTGGATGGGAACTGCGGACCGGCGGCGCTACGTGGGAGTGTGGGTCGAGATAGTCCTCATATTTCCGATAAACACTGTCTCCGTGTGGCACAGTGATTAACGCCTACCTAGTAAGCGGGACATTCCGGGTTGGAGTCCTGCTCCGGCACACACTGTCGCTCGTCGCTGCTGATTTCCGGTAAATTTATTAGTTCCCTTCCTTTCCTTCTTTCCCCCCCCCCCCACCCCACCCCACCTTCAATTTACATAAAATGCAACTAGTGATTGACGTAATCAGTGTAAATAGGATGGTTCAAAATACATACTAAATATCGCCCCTTCTCACTCCTGGATCCCACACTGCGGTTGGGGGGGGGGGGGGGGGGGTTGTATGGGGAAGGAGATCAGACAGCGAGGTCATCGGTCGCATCGGATTAGGGAAGGACCGGGAAGAATGTCGGCCGTGCCCTTTCAAAGGAACCATCCCGCAATTTGCCTGGAGCGATGTAGGGAAATCACGGGAAACCTAAAACAGGATGGCAGAAAGCGGGATTGAACCGTCGTCCTCCCGAATGCGAGTCGAGTTCACTAGCCACTCTGGGGTCCTTCCTTGTTTTTTGTTTAATTCTGATGAATTTTAACGAATTTAGTTGGAGGGACTCACTAATTTCTTAAAAAAATGTCAGCTGCATATTCAGTCTCGAACTGAAGAGACAGTCACAAGCTGGAGTGAGTATCTGGCAGAAACCTACTTTGATGGAGTCGAGCATATCAGCGACCATCTCGTAAACTAGACGTGGATTTGACCTTAACAGGTTTCTTGGGATTTAAAAAAAACACATATTAATGTAGTTCTAAGGTAACAAATTAACTACGCGTCTGCCAACTCCACAGACACGCTGACTGCTGTTCGCAGACAGCGAGGTGCCGTCCAGGCCACGCCCTCCGCTGGTCAGAAGTGCCGTGGTCGATACGCTAATAGCAAGCAAATTCGGCTAAGCTGGTAGCTCAAGGGGTGCCTGTACTGCGCCGGCCGCCGCTGGCCCTGTAATTTTCCTCTGATTGGTGACTGTTCTGTGTGATTATCGACAGTCCGGGAACACAGGCTGGTCACGTAAGCCACGTAAGCCACGTAGGACACATACATGGATGCTCGCTGAGATATCATCGACATTTTAAGCAACTGTTAACGTTTTTCATTCTAATGTGTCTTTAAAACTATGAGCAACGGAGCAGAGTTTTCTGACAACAGCGTCGTGCTACGAGAAATAAATTTGTTTACGTTATTTTAACAGCATTGGAAACTTCTTGGTTTATTGGAGATCTACAGCTAATGAGTTCTCTCCGTCACAGTCTGGCCAGCTCTGATTTAACGGACCTTTATAGTGCTAAACACTTTTCCCAGATATCGTCACGTTTCAGTGGAAGGCAGCTACACTATGTCTATACACAGTGGACCACAGGGGAGAATTAAATGACGCAATTCCTAAGATTTCTTCTTCTTCTTTTTCTTTCATCGTATTCTAGGCCATATTCCTACGGATCTTCTACCTAAAGGTTTAAAATTTAAGCCTTGTTTTGGTAGTCTTGAATCTGGCATTTTTTGTAGATGTTCTAACCAGCTTTACTGGGTAGACTTAATCTTTTCATTTCTAATATACGAATATATTCCTTACCTTTACTCTTATGGCTTCACTTCTTAGTCTATCTGATCTTGTGCAGCCCTTAATTCCTCTTACAAATTTCATTTCTGCCATTTGGATTCTACTTTCTTGCTTCGTAGTAGTTGTTCAAGTTACGCTTTCAGATATAAGTTTGGGCGGGGGGTGACCATTACCTTATAAAACTTGATTTTTGCGTCTTTTCTCACTTCATTTATAAATGTTATATTGATTGTTCTGCATATCATTTGATATTTCTGTAATCTGTTGTCAATGTCAAGGTCACTCTGGTAGCTTGTAACATTTTCAAGGTAATTGAAATAGCTAACTTGTTCATTGGTTTTCTTTCCTCTTATTCTCAGCGGTTTCGCACCTTTGTACGCCATCACTTTTGTTATTAGAATTCATATTAAAATATTATATTTTTTAGAAATTTGATTCAGTCTCTTGGTGGATCTTTGTAGCGAAGTTTCCCTATCCTGTACAATCGCAAGATTGTCTGCGAATGGCATCATGTTAAAAAATATATCATGTGATAATCTCAAGCTCGTGTCAATTTGTTTCCATATTTCAATCATATCGTCAACATACATGTTAAAAAGTGTGGGTGATAAGCTACACCCTTGTCGAACCCCTTGGTTTATATGTATGTCTGCTGATATATCAAGTTTAGTCTTTATTCTCAATTTTGTATCTTTATAAATGCTTTCTATCGCCTTTATTATTTACAGAGGATATTCATTCCTGTGTAATATGTTCCACAGGATTTTCCTATCTACATGGTCGGATGTTTTCTGTATGTCTATAAGTACGATGTTTCTTTCCCTAATGAAGTCTCTTTGTTTATCTATATTTTGTTTAAGTGTAAAAACGTTACCAGTACAGTATCTTGCTTTTCTGAAACCATTATTTGTACAGGATCTTTCTTTTCTGAAACCACTTTGTTTTTCAGATAATGGATTTTAGGTGGTAATTTGCAGACATTGATGCCAAGAGGAAGCATTGGCTGATGCTTAACTCTTGTAGAAAAGCAGGAGCGGCAGTTTCAAACGTGACGCCAGCCGGAGCTGCTATGAGCTGCCTAACACGCCTTCCGCGTACGCGTCGTTTCGGCCCTCTCTGATTGGTGCTGGCTGTCGTAATTGTAGGTATATAAGCGAGAAATTGTGCCAGCCCCGCCTCGGGCCGAATAGGGGGTCTGGACCCCTTCACAATCCTCCACAGTTATAAGTCCCTCATCCGCTCAATCCTTTGTTTTGCCCACCCCGCCTGGATATCCGGCCCTCCCACCTACTATAAGTCCCTTCAAATCCTTGAATGCCATGCGCTCTGCCTCACCTACTGCATCCATCTTCCATCCCTCTCGCAGATCCTTTATGACCTGATTCCTTTTCCTCGAATGAATACGGATCCTATACACCTCCTGCAAGCTTGATCCTCCCCACTCACTTGTCTCTCCCATCCTCTCCCACCCCAACCCACTGCTGCACCTGTACTGTTGCGTCCCACCTGCTCTCCATCTTCACACTCTCCACACCCTTGCCCGAGGCCGCTTCCGCCAACTCCCCCTTCCTGATGATGTCCTTGTTCCATCCATATACCCCTTCTATCAGATCTAATCCTCCCCTTCTTTTTCTTGCCCTTTTCCTCCAGGGCTCCCTCTCTCCCTCCTCCCCCTCCTTTCTCCATCCCACCTCCTCACTCCCAGTTTCCCACTCCCTCCCCCCTCCCTGGGCTTCCCCACATAACCTTACCCTCTCCCCTACCTCTCCCCTCCCCTCTCCCTTCCTATCTCCCATTGGCTGCTTGCCCCGCTCCTTCCCCCCCCCCTCTGCCTGTCCCCTGCACCCAATGGCAGCCCCCCCCCCATCACATCAGTGTGTTCAGTGCACTGAAGATCATCACCAATATGCTACAGTGTTCTCTTCACCTACGTGCATCAGTGTTCTTCTTCAATGTTCTCCTCCGTTCACATGCGAAACTGTTTGTCTACATTTGTGTGCACAGCTGAACTTACTTGTTCAACCAGAGCCTTCTGCGAACACCCTCATTTCATTTCTTATGTATGTCTCCTGTTTTTACCATTCATGTATGTCTCCATGTTTTCTATCTGTTATTCTGTGGCTGAAGAGCGGCGCAGATAGGCCGCTGCTGGCCTACCTTTTGTAAGTTATTACAATAACAATAAAGGAAAAATAAAACAGCCCTGACACTTCCAACGTCAGAGGACCTGTCATAAAAAAGAAAAGAAAATAGCCCCGGCAGTCAGTAGTTTCACTCTTCAATACGATGGCGGAGCTAGCGATCGAAAGCTCGAGAATTTTATTGGAACTGACCCGGCTTGCCGCCGGGACAGACTCCGAGGACACATTGATTTATCATCTTAGCATAAATCTTATACGCTGTGTTCGCTAATTTTAAACTACAATTATTGCAAAAAAAAATGTTTCAAATGGCTCTGAGCACTATGGGACTTAACATCTATGATCATCAGTCCCCTAGAACTTAGAACTACTTAAACCTAACTAACCTAAGGACATCACACAACACCCAGTCATCACGAGGCAGAAAAAGCCCCTGACCCCGCCGGGAATCGAACCCGGGAACCCGGGAGCGGGAAGCGAGAACGCTACCGCACGACCACGAGCTGCGGACTACAATTATTGCATTCATTGCGTTTAACTTTTTTAAGTACTGAAAAGACATCTCAAACTGACCATGGTTTTGTGATTTGGCGTTCTTCGCCAACACGTATTGTATAATTGAAGAAGTCAAGTTTTAAAAACAATGCCCCGTATTTTAGTAACTCGGCGTTTATACCATCGGGTCCTGTTGCTTTCCAGTTTTTTGTTTTATTCAGTGCCTCATTTAGATCTTGGATCTTTGAGATCGCCGTCATATGGTTCATCCATTTCAGGGGTTTCCTTCTCTAAATCTTGGTTTTCATTACACCAGAGCTATTTGTAATGTGCAATCCATTTATATTCTGGTATTATGTTTAGGTTTGTTGTCTCTTTTTCAGATTTATTTAAATGCTTTATCCTAAGATGTTAAGGACCAAATAACATCTGACCAACAAATGATGGCTCCCCACTATAGGTCATTTTTGTTCATACCATACAGAAATTCACGCCACATTAAGGGAGCCACATATGCCTGCTGAACTTACTTGTACAACCAGTTCTTCAGTCCACTGTAACTGTAATGTTTGTATGTTTGTGTGTGCTTTAGAGACCACTGTATCGAGGGGGGCTCACAGGAAACAGGTCCTTATCTGAATCATCTGCCTTACAAGGCAAGACACGCTACAGGCAGCCGAGGAGGATTGCCTTTGCAATGAAACAGTCGTTAATGGACCAATGGGCCTCACTATTCAAGGAAATATTTGTTTCTATGCAGGTAACATGGAAAGCTCAACCACTAGCTTTGTTCCTCATTACAGATCGTAAATTGACTAACAGAATAAAATCTACTGCAAATGAAACCGGATGTGGTCACCATATAGATGATATCCCCATAGAAGTATTGAAATCCTTGGGAGAATATACTACCGTAAAACTGTTCCACCTTGAGTGCAAGATGTATGAAACTCAGAATTATATTAATACCAAATATAAATTTAAGTGTTAGGGAGTCTTTTCTGAAGGTGTTTGTATGGAATGTGGACGATCAACGGTCCAGACAAGAACAGATTTCTTTTAAAATGTAACGCTATAGAAGAACGCTGAAGATGAGATGTGTAGACAGATAAGACACCAAGGAAATATCGATTTGGTAGTGGAAGGAACTATGCGATAAAATTAAAGGGGTGAAGGCTCAAATAGGTGTAAGTTGCAATAGAGGCTCTCCCAGAAAAGATTAAATTGGAGAGATATTGAAACCTGTCTTCGGACTAAAGACCACAAGACGTAACACGTGAATGACTAGAAAAAGAGCAAGTTACCAGCTTCCAGTCAAGAATTTTCAGAGAGAAAGGAGGATTCCAAATAAGTAACACATCATTTTTTTCTGTTCTTTTGCTTCACTGCAACATATGAAAAGATTTAAAAAATATGGAAGATTGTCACAAAGTAAACAACAAATGCGAGTGCAGCGAACGGCACCTTTCGTCAACTTGGAAACATATGGCAAAATATGTCATAAGGGATAATCTAGAATTCACCGTCGCTATTAGATTGTTATATAAAAATCCACGCTCGAGAAGGCTGATAAATAACAGTTGTCATAAATCGATCTGTGAAACAAGGATGGTGGAACCTCTTCCGCACAAACCTTTGTATGTCTTTAGTGTAGATTTTCGCAGTCAAGCGAGTTCTCACGACAAGTGATTGAAATAAATAACCAAGAGGAACAGAAGAATGATGGGAAAATTCTGGAGAACTGCTTAAACCACTCCTGCATTGGAGATAGTTAGCAGAACTTACACTCTTCCTCTATTGTTTCTGAATTCAATATCCAGTAATAACAATCTAATTGCTCTGGATTAAAACTTTTGGTTTTATTCTTCTTACATTCTCGCGTTCCACTGACGTTACTACGTTGTGTAGTTCCTGACACCATGCGGCATCTGGTTCACAGTTCCATGACCTGCTACATTCGTCATATAAAAAGAATGGAACACATTCATTGATAAGTTGGTAATATACTATATGAAATGCGTAACTCACTCTACAGAACACTTATTTTTCATCGCTTACTGTGCTGAACGGCCGTTTGACCTCCTCGATAAGTCACAACTTTTGTAAATTACACAGACCTTAGTATCATTGTAGCAATAAAACATCGATCCAGACTCTTTGCTTCACACTGCTTATACTAAAGCTTTACGTCAAACCTTTACAGTTGTTCATTTCCATTACTATTTACGACCGACGCAGACTTCCGTACCGACCGAAAGCTGAGCCACGACTCCATTATGTCTGTGTCAGAGAAGAGCCATTTCTCGTTTGAATCCAATGTTCATGAGTGGCCAAGCTGCAACGCGATCCCTTCGTTAATATATCACTGTGGCATCTTGTTTCTAAAATCCCAACTTCCCCGGAATGTCTGGCGTCCTTTGCTTGCAGTGCCTTCAGTACGACTACAGGCATATTAGCTGCCCTCCAGAGGCTGTGGAGACTGCAGCGTTATAAGAGCGGCACGTGCTTCTCCCAATGCCTGCCATCTGTCGCTACAGCAGCCACAGTGCCATGCTTCCGATTAATCAGAGCGGCAACGGTCAGACGGTTCGTCTTACACAATGCCTTAAGTTAACATCCTCACATGTGCTGAAAGCGACTTGTTGTTGTTGTCGTCATCGTCGTGTTGGTGGTGATAGTCTCCTGTCCGAAGACTGGTTCGATGCGATTCTCCACGCTCTGCAAGCGTCTTCCTTTTTGATTAACGACTGCAGCCAATATCCATTTTGACCTGCATATTGTGTTGATCTCTTAGTCTCCCTCTGCAATTTTTATCGCCCGCACACCACTCCATATTCAAACTAAAGATTCTTTGATGCTTCGATCCCTTCTTCTTTTTTTCCAGATTCGATTCAATACCTCCTCAGTAGGTGCTGTTTCTACCCATTTAATGTTCATCATTTTTCTCGATCACCGTATTTAAAAAACAGTTCAGGCAAGAAGAGAGGTCTGAAGTGTTTATAGTCCGTGATTCACTTCCGTACAAGATTACACTCCAGACAAATACCTTCGGAAAAGATTTCATAACAATTAAATTGACATTTCACATAAAACAATTTCTTTTTTGACAAATTCTTTTGTTGCTACTGCCAGTCTGCGTTTAATATCACCCCTACTTCGGCCATCATCAATTACTTTGCTACCCAAACAACATACTCAACGCTACTTTCAGTGTCAAATTTCGTAGTCTAATTCCCACAGCGTCGCCTGTCTATTACACTATCCACATTTTTCAACTCCAAGTATTTTGCGTGTCTGACAGGACTACACCGTTATCGGAAAACCTCCCAGTTTTTAGTTCTCCCACCATGAACGTTATTTCCTTTTCGAAATTTCTCCTTTGTTTCATTTACTGTTTACTCAGTGTACACGCAGAAGTGACGTGGGGAACAGTCTACAGCTTTCTTTTGCTCGTTTCTCAACTACATTGTCCGCTCACATTAATGTGACTACCTGTCAGAGGCCTGAATAAACACCTTTTGCTAAGCGGACCGCTGCGCGACGTGCAGGAAGAGACCAGAGAGGTTCTATAACGTACAGACAGGGATCTGGAGCCTTGGCGACTCTAGTACCCTGGCCATTTGCGCTAGGTCTCCGATTGGGGGCGCGTACAGCCTAATCAAAGTGGTTCCACAGATTCTAGGTTGGGTTTAAATTTGTGGAGGTCGGTGACCAGGGGAGTACGATAAACTCATCCTGGTGCTCTTCGAACCGCACACGTACACTGTGAGGTGTTTGAAACGTTGCATTGTCCTGCCGGCAGATGTCATCGTGCTAAGCAGAAACGAACTGCATCTATGGGTGGATGTTATTCAATGTGCACATTAAGCAAGCAGTAAACGAAACCAAAGAGAAATTTCGAAAGGGAATTAATGTTCACTAGGGAAGAACTAAAAACGTAGAGGTTTTTCGACGACATTGTCCTGCTGACACAGACAGGAAAGGACTTAGAAGAAGAGTCCGACGGCATGGGTAGCGTCATGAAAAGAGGTTATATCGTGAAAAATCCACAAAATTAAAACAAGGCAATGAAGTGTAGTCACTACTGTACAACTATACTATTGAAGATAAACTTCTGGAAACAATATCTACCGTTTTCAAAATGAAATTTAAAGCAGAGGTGGGATTCGAATGCGGGACCGAAGACTTTTGATTACGAATGAAAGATGCTACCCCTATGGTCGTATTTCAGTATCAATCGTTAAATTTCTAGGAGTAACTATGCAGAGTGACCTTAAGTGGAATGAGCACATAAAACAAGTAGTAGTAATAGCAAATGCCAGACAGGTTCATAGGAAGGAAGTGGGGTATAAGGGCATTGTTCGAAACGAAGAGCGGCGCCTTTCGTCACTGGTTCGTTTCCTCGGCGCGAGAGCGTTACGAGATGTTCAACAAACTCCATTGGCAGACGCTATAAGAGAGGTATTGTGCTTCACGGAGAGGTTACTATGGAAATTTCGAGAGAACTCTTGTCATTCCCATATACATCTCGCGTAATGACCACTATTCTCACATGCGCCATTCGCGAGTGGAACAGGGTAGAGGGGATCAGTTAGTGGTACCAGAAGTATCCTCCGCCACAAACCATTAGGCTGGTGGCCGAGTTTGGTGTAGATATAACTCCCTCCTCCCGCCTGGATCCTTCCGACGACTGTTGCAGCGTTCAGACATTTCACGCCGTACACTCCAACGGTCATCACTCCGACGGAGCATAAAACGTGATTCATCTGAAATGGCCACCCTTCGCCACTCATTGGACGTCCAGTTCTGGTAGTAGAGTAGAAATACGAGCCTTCATCGTCGATGAACAGCAGTTAGCATGGTTGCCTGACCCGGTACCTGCTGCGTAGGTCCATACGAAGCAGCGCTCGCTGAATGGTCGCTGAGGAAACGCTGTCGGTAGCCCCTTGATTCATCTGAGCGGTCATTTGCTCAGTTGCACGTCTATTCGCAGGTACACATTTCCACAACCGTTGTTAACTGTATCGTCTGTGGCCCATGGTAGACGGTATATTTCAACCACAGTTTACATATTTAGCAGTGTCGGAAATACTTCCACCCTTGGCCCGGAAGCCAATGACCATGCCCTTTTGGACGTCAAATAAATCGCTCCGTTTCCACATTACGACATCGATTGCATTATTCCCACAACAGCAGCAGCATCGTATCTTCTCTTGATTATGTGTCGGTGTGCAGTGTTTATTTGACGGGGCTTACTGCTATACATATACGGAAGGAATTAAGTGTGTAACGGCATCCCGTTGTTTTGCAAACCATCGGGTTTGCGTAGAGCGTGTTGGGCCAGAACCTCCATCTATGATGCCTTACACTCTACTAAGTAAGGCAATTGGGCGGTTAAGGTATCGAGGTTCGTCGGGCCTACCTAAGCGGCAGTGGGCTAACAACGACTGTACCGTCCCCCAGACGTGCATTATATACCCTGCATTGCTAGTGCTGCCACCTTCCGACTGCGGGTGGTTATTGGACGTTTATGTCGAAAATAGGCGCTGGTGACATAAATGTGCCAGAACTGTGTACTTCTTCCCTCACATGTCCTTTCGCTCTTATAACAGTACAACTTACAGATAACCCATCGCTTGCTGACCTTTTTTATCCCTGCCACCGTCATAATTTCAAAGATTCTATTCCAGTCAGCATTGTGTAAGACTATCGAACTTTTTAGAGTCGAAAGACTTTGCACTAATGAAGCAAAGAATGAGCTTTGTACAGTATGCAGTGTATAAGACGGTCTGCAGAAGACAATATTCTTTGACTGTGTGAAGTTTAATGTTTATATGTAATTAACAAATGTTTATAATGTTATGTAAGTAACAATAAGTATCTTTTATTTAACTATGTATAATTGTTTGTAAAGTGAAGTCAACACCACCTCAGGACTAAAGTTAAGTATAGGTGAAAACCAATAGGGATTTACCGACCTTCTGGAAAAGGTGGAGATTTTTTCCTTCTAACGGGAGAAGGTAGGAGAGGGGAAAGTGGAGCGGGTCAGACACGCTCAAGACACCCTTGAGGCCGGTGACGAAAGCTGATGCGAGCTGTACGCCTCAGTATTGTTGAAAACAAAGCAAAGTTTAATTACTTAATAGATGTGAGTGAAGGGGAAGCGCTAAGGTACAAGTTTGCAACGCTTTAGAGGAGATATAGAATCACGACTGCAACGAATGTTGGTTCCTGGATGTGAAATGGTCTAAGGCATCCATTAGTTAGACTGACACAGATCCCCAGGAAAGCCAAATTCATATTTGCGATGGTGTAAGTAGAATACTTCGACGCCACAAACACAAGAAAAAATCTCCGCCGCTGCAAAACGGTACGGGCCTTCAAAGCACCTGAATCTCCAGCAACTATGCTCACGACGACACTACCGAAATTAACCGTCCATAGTTCTGTATACGAGATGTGTTACAAAGTTTTTGCGTGTTTTGTTCAATAATCATTTAAGTGGTTTTTTACGCAAAACTACTCATTTAAACTAAAGTATTCCAAGTAGGAATCTTTTCCTACACTAAAGAAAATGAAACTGAGAATCCGTTAGTGTGAAACATTATTGCGAAACTTAGTGTTTTCTTTCAAAGTAAATTCAAAGTATCACTCAAGTGCAACAATTAAAGTAAATGTGGTGAATTGTAGACTGCATTGAAAGTACGTTAAGTAAATAACAATTCTACCTAGTGTGTGAACTGGGTTATTCGGACCTTCTGTCCAAGAAATCACGTAAAGTAATCACGGACTGGGAAAAATCAAGTATAAAAACCTTTTGCAATCATCTCGATCCTAACAAAAGCATCGCAAAAAATTTCTTGTGTGTGATACATGTTTTCGAAGACAGCGTTGCTGATCTTAACTTCAGAAACGTAAGTAGCCATTATTGTCGTTCCAGCCTTATTTTCATAGGCCAAAACTTTCTAAGTGTGTGCGTGTGACCAATTCTGACTGCAGTCATTATTCAGCTATCTACGTGCATTGGCCTGTTCCTTCAGTGATAGAAATTATAAAAAGAGAGAAAGTTTTAATAAGAACCAAAATATAGTAAAGACAAAATTTGGTGAATTTGTTGAATAATGTCAATCGATTCGTCATTTTGGCTGGCGACTGTGTTTTTCAGTATTATTATCACATGTAAGAAGTAGTTTGACGAAATAGAAAATGGCAACCAAGAATATACAATAACTTTACATTTGACAGAGCTTTATCTATTACGCGGCATCTGAGGTTACTAGCGATTGTTAAGGAATTAGTTGCGTTGAAGTACTTCAATTACCGAAGCTAGAATAGCATCGGAAGTACTAAACGTTACTGCAAGAGTAGAAACCGTGAGTGTAGTAAGCGGCCTTTAGACAGGACTAGAACAATTACTACGTCTACATACTATCGTTAGATATGTCTGAAGGTGACAGAACGGCACTTACATCGTCATGCTACTGTTATAATTGTTAAAATTATACGTACTCTATAGCCGTAAGTTTGCCTTTCTTTTATCTTCCAACACAGCTCGTAGGGATCCGCATAGCCTCGTGTGTTCCTACATTTCTCCGTAACCCAAACCGACATGCCCTTGGAAGGCTTCTATCAGTTTTTTTTTTTTCATCCTTCGTAATTTATCCGAAAGAAACAAGCCTCAAAACGTTACTGGGGTATAGAGTGTGGGATCTGATGGAAACGTTTATTTAGCTTAAAAAGACATCCACGATAAATATTTTAACTTTTTCAATGAATAAATACACTGATGTGACGAAAGTCATGTGATAGCGATGTGCATATATTTTCAGCCGGTAAGTGGTACAATTCGTGTGTGGCGCAGACCCCACGAAGCCAATGGTTCCGAGTTACCAACAAGACACTGTGCAAACTAGTGATCTACATCTACATCCATACTCAGCAAGCCAACTGACGGTGTGTGGTGGAGGGTACTTTGAGTACCACTATCTGTTCTCCCTTCTATTCCAGTCTCGTATTGTTCGTGGAAAGAAAGATTGTCAGTATGCCTCTGTGTGAGCTCTAATCTCTCTGATTTTATCCTCATGGTCTCTTCACGAGGTATACGTAGGAGGTAGCAATATACTGCTTGTCTCCTCGGTGAAGGTATGTTCTCGAAACTTCAACAAAAGCCCGTACCGAGCTACTGAGCGTCTCTCCTGCAGAGTCTTCCATTCGAATTTATCTATCATCTCCGTAACGCTTTCGCGATTACTAAATGATCCTGTAACGAAGCGCACTGCTCTCCGCTGGATCTTCTCTATCTCTTCTATCAACCCTATCTGGTACGGATACCACACCGGTGAGCAGTATTCAAGCAGTGGGCGAACAAGTGTACTGTAACCTACTTCCTTTGGGGATTACGTTTCCTTAGGATTTTTCCAATGAATCTCAGTCTGGCATCTGCTTTACCGACGGTTAGTTTTATATAGTCTTTCCATTTTAAATCATTCCTAACGCCTACTCCCAGATAATTTATGGAATTAACTGCTTCCAGTTGCTGACCTGCCATATTGTATCTAAATGATAAAGGATCTTTCTATGTATTCGCAGCATATTACACTTGTCTACATTGAGATTCAATTTAATGCCTCCTTAATGATGATGACTGTGTTTACATGGAAGTGACTGGGCCCTGGTTATGTTCAGCTACTTGGAGACCATTTCTAGCCATTCATGGACTTCATATTCGCAACCATGTCACCGGGCCACAGTTAATCGCGAGTAATTTGAAGAACATTCTGGATAATAACAGTGAATTATTTAGCCACCCAAATCGCCCGACATGAATCCAGTCGAACATTTGTAGAACATAATAAAGAGGTCAGTTCGAGTACAAAAGCATGCACCGCTAAGACTTTTGCAATTATGCACAGCATGGTTCAATATTTCTGCAGTGCACTTCAAGCGGCTTGTTGAGTCCATACCGCATCAAGGTGCTGCACTACGCCGACCCAAAGGAGCTCCGACACAATACTGGGAAGTTTCCCACGACTTTTGTCACCTGAGTGTTGTGACTAGTTACTGACACGACTCACAATCTCTCAGCCCCACGTAGCTCTTTTAATCTGACCGCTGATTAAGCGGAGCCCGCGCACCCTCGGCAGCGCCAGCAACAGCGCCGTGGAGGCCCGCACTTCCGCCCTTCGGCCCTCCCGAGTGCCCTCGCCCTGATCGATGGGCGGCGGCAGAGGCGGCGGCGGTTCCTCGAGGGCGCCGAGCCCCCAGCGCCGCGGCGAAGGTCGCCGGCGGCTACAAGTGGCGGTAATTACCGACCAGCGAGGGCGCCGCCCGTCGATAGCATCGGCAATCGATACGTCGACACACTCGCGAGACGGCTTCATGCTTGACTGCCTCCTAATGGTCCGCCATCGCCTTCGGGGAGCAGAGGCTGTCAAAAGGCGAAAACATAAAATTTCGGATTCACGGCTCGCCAAGTAGGATAAACTTAATGCCTCTTGTCTTTTACGGCGGTTGTAGGCGTTTGTTCGGCGAACAGCCGGAAACGTAAATTATTCTCAACTTCAGTCAGCTGAGCTCTGCTCTTCAGATGAAATGGACCGTTATTAATGCGATAAGTACACTATGGGAAACCACTCTTCTCTTATTCACGATCATTCTTCTGGGATGACAATACAATCCACACATCGATACTGAGAATGTAAAAAATGCACGATATATTACCTCTTGTTTCACGACTATGTTGTTACATTATCAAGCGTTATTAAGTAAGGAAAAACAAATAATTACATTGCTATTCTACACGTACTGGCGATCACGTAAATCTATCTATATGGTCCTGTAGTACTACTTATCTGCAACATATAATTCAGACATGATTAACGTACATTTACTTCTCTATCCTCCGATTTACCTATATCAAAATACCTAATCATCACCTCTCCGCGTAGCTCAAACCGGCGTAGTTCACATTTCATGCGAAAGTTCGAGGTGTGTGCAAAGATGCACATTGCAAGTTCTGTACCAGTCAGCTAGAATCTTGGAAAGATACTTGTCCTTTATAGCACAAGCAGCATATGGCTGTAGACTGTTATGTGTTCTCTCACTTCTGATGACAAAAGAATTGTTGTAAAGATTTTGGCTAATATTTAACATTGAACGGGCGATGGTGACACGAACGATTATTATGGGATGGCATCAAATATTTAATTGAGCATCAGTTCGTGTAAAACATGGTAGAAACTAGGGGGTAGTTTGATGCGGCCCGCCACGAATTTCTCTGGCTGGCTCTAAGCACTATGGGACTTAACATCTGAGGTCATCAGTCCCCTAGACTTAGAACTACTCAAACCTAACTAACCTAAGGATATCACACACATCCATGCCCGAGGCAGGATTCGAACCTGCGACCGTAGCAGGCGCGCGGTTACGAATTTCTCTACTGTGCCACCCTCTTCATCTCAGAGTAGCACTTGCAATCTGCGTCCTCAACTATTTACTGGCTGTATTCCGATCTCTGTCTTCCTTTACAATTTTTACACTCTACTGCTCCTTGTAGTACCACGCACGTTAGTCGATGGTGTCTTAACACGTATCATCCTGTTCACTCATCTTCACTGTGTTTTCCACTTATCCCTTTTCTCGCCGAATCCTTATCATTTCACCTAATTTTCAACACTCTTCTTTAGCACAACATCTCAAACGCTTCGATTCTCTTCTGTTCCGTTTTTCCATTGTCCATGTTTCACTATAACACAATGCTGTTTCCAAGCGCACATTCTCAGAAATTTATCTCTCAAATTAAGGCCTATGTTTGATTCCTGGCCAGGAATGCCCTTTTTGCCAATGCTAATCTCCTTTTTATGTCCTCTTCGTTCCGTCCATCATGGCTTATTTCTTAACTTCGTCTACTTCGTGATCCCAATTCTGATATTTAATTTCTTACTGTTTCCATTTCTACTACTCATTACTTTCTTCTTCGATTTACTTTCAGTCCATATTCTGTATTCATTAGACTGTTCATTTAACATATCCTGTAATTCTTCTTCGTTTTCACTAAGGATAGCAATGTCATCAGCGAATCTTATCTTTTATGTGTTTGTACCTCGAATTTTATATCCACTCCAAGCTTGCTTTTACTTCCCTCATTGCTCTGTCAATGTATGGAGTGAACAGTAGGGGCGAAAGTTTACATCCCTGTCTTACACCCTTTTTTAGTCCTTGTTATTCTCTTTCGGTTCTTGTACAAGTTGTACATTACCTGTTTTTCCGTATACCTTGTGAACCGCAGCGGCGTTGTACTATCTTTGGATCCTCTGATCGAATGGCGTCCCCATAGGAGGGGCGAGTGCCGTGCTGATTAGCGAGGTTTATCGCTGTTTGCGAGAGAGGAAAAGGCGGGACCCGTGTCACGGTTGGCGAGTTGGTGGCGGTAAGAGGGGGCAGCCGGTACGGCCTGAGATGACAGTCTGTTGACATGGTGGCCGTTGGGGTCTCTTGGGGCTTTTGGAGTGGTATACAGCATCTATTGTGGCTAATTTCTGGGTTTTGGAGAAAGAGAGAGTGCATCAGGAATTTGCCTTTTAGAATGTTCTCGCCGTGTGCAGTATGGATACTAGCGGCCGCAAAAGTGCTTTGAATGATGGCATATGAAGTACTAAAGAAGTTACAGTGCGTATTGTGTTTATTCCCTCATTGGACCTCGCCTGTGAAGTTTGAATAATGACCTTTTCTTGCAATTACTGTAACCTATCTGAAGCCCCGAGTGTAGCTTGGCTGATTTGCTTCATGATTTCTATTTACGGGCTTATAAGAAGCGTTGCACGATCATATTGTCTGGTAGAATCTCCGAGCTAGTCTCGGATTACATTAATGTTTACTTATTAATAATTTGAATATAACGTATTAATGTTCCACAATAATACTTATTAGTTCGTTATGAACGACTTTCGGCTTCTTAGCCCATCATCAGTTAACTTGATGTTGAACAGATAGTCCACACAACTTCAGCGAGAATTCATAGCCGTATAAAGAAAGTTGTACAAAGATATGTGACATTTTACGATTACATCGATGCAAAACACAAGCATGATGTAATACCTAAAGACACACTGAACAAATTACAATACAGTACATTGAAATATAAAAACTATGTGAGTTTATAAAATAGAAATGTTCTAAAACTGAATAATGGCACAGGCTACTGTGTGGTATGGACAAGCTGGTGAATGTGATGAACAGACAAAAAAAAGGGGAGGGCAAGAAAGATGTCCAAGGGAAATTGGTGTGAAACAGGTGTAACAAGATCATTAGCTAATGGTGAGAGGAATAATAGCTGGCTGCACCTCATGATGCATAGCCTACTATCTGTACCCCGAAACAAACTGATTTTGCAAATGAATTGAAAATAATAAACAAATAGCATACGGTAATGGTTATAGCCCTACATTGATTGACAATATGCTCAGCAGAAAGAAGAGACAGAGGATAACAACTCTCCTTTATCCACCTCAGGCAGCACAAAATAACACAGCAGCAAAAGTACCCTGATGCTATATGCGGGTAGGGCTTCACAGATTCTTGCCAGGAAATTAAAGTCCAGGAAATATGTTCCAATTTTTTACACTGTTGCCCACCTTCTGTTCAACAGCAATGATAATATTCCACCTTTAAAACAGAAAACAATTTATAGAATTTCCTGCAAATCTGTGTGACAAATTATATGTAGGTCAATCAGGCAGGGTCATAACCACTAGACTGACTGAGCATGAAAGGAGTTGGAGACTGAGAAAGAAAGATTCTACCTTTGCTGAACATGCTGTGGTTGAATGTCATTCGTATGATAAGAAAAGCGATGTTCGCCATAAAGAAACTAAAAGGAGAAAACTAAAATTACTTGAAATTCTGGCAATTAATAAACATCAGTCAAAGAATCCTGATATGTTCCTTAATGATCAAACAGAGTTTCATTACTCACTCTTATTAAAGTAGCAACCACTTATTACTCACCGAGCGAGGTGGCGCGGTGGTTAGCACCCTGGACTCGCATTCGGGAGGACGACGGTTCAATCCCGTCTCCAGCCATCCTGATTTAGGTTTTCCGTGATTTCCCTAAATCGCTTCAGGCAAATGCCGGGATGATTCCTTTGAAAGGGCACGGCCGATTTCCTTCCCCATCCTTCACTCACCCGAGCTTGCGCTCCGTCTCTAATGACCTCGTTGTCGACGGGACGTTAAACACTAATATCCTCCTCCTCCTCCACTTATTACTCCTCTCACTATTAGCTAATAAGCTTGCTATAACTGTTCCACAACCATATCCCATAGACGTCTTTCTTCCACTCCATTTTTGGTCTGTTCATCACATTCACCTGTTTGTTCATATCACACAGTAGCTTGTGCCACTAGTAGAACATTTCTATTTTATACACTCTCATAGTTTTAATATTTGAATATACTGTAATATAAGACTGATTTGTTAAGTGTCTCTTTGGGTATAACATCATGCTTGTGTTTTGTATCGATAGTCGTAAAATATCTTTGTACAACATTCTCTGTAGAGCTATGAATTCTCGCTGCAGTTGTGTGGACTATCTATTTAAAAATAAGTTATCTGACGAAGGCTCAAGAAGCCGAAAGCCGGTTCATCACGAACTAATAAATGTTATTATGGAACATTAATATGTTGTATTCAAGTTATTAATATGTCTATGCTATTCCAAGAAACGACGGAATATTCTATAAATGTTTACTTAGATGGACCACTGACGGAAGTGATAAATTTGTCGTTCAACTGTTCTGCTCTGATTCTGCCGGTGGTGCTTAATGTGCACTGATGTTTTCATTTGTTGTTCATTAGCTTTAAGTCATTTCCTATCTGTTTTAAGAGCAATGTTGAATCAGCTTTTAATGTTTTAAACTAATGTTCTTTTAAATTTGTTTTAGATGGGTTTAAATCTCGAGGGTGAAAAGCCTCAATATTATCCGTAAATGTGGTCCGTTCCAGGCCGGTAAGCTTCTATCTTTTATTCTGCAGTTTCAAAAGAGCATTCGACTGAGCCGTACGCTACTCGCGGTCATGCCGTTTATTGCTCGTCATCTTGTTTTTGTGGTTCTGTCGCCTCGTTTTTGCTTTAATTCGATTTACTGGCGTCACTAGGTTGCTGGTTTTCTTGCCCGTGAGTAGCAGCAGCGGCGCTTATCGATAAGTGCACTGTCGTACCATCTCTGGAGCGACCGCTAGTAGTTCCGGGTCGTCGTCCTCTGTTGGAGGGCAGTTGGGACGGAGCGCCAATGAGGTGCGGACAGCCAATACTCGCCGACCGCTGGCGACACACATGTACTGTCCGACGGAAGGAGGAGAATGGAGCTGGAACGACCGGTGGTTGGTCGTTCTGTCGGCCGTCTCATAGAGCGACATGTATTTGGTCGTTTGACAGTTTCTGGGCCTTATATTTAAAAGAATAGACACCATTGATGACCTGCAGCCGTCTAGAACGAAATTAGAATTTTATTAATACCGTCAGCTACTGACGAGCGTTGATATATACCAATAGGGAGAGGTGAAAACGTGTACCCCGACCGGGCCTCGAACCCGGAATCTCCTGCTTACATGCCAGATGCTCTATCCGTCCGAGCCACCGAGCGCACAGTAGTTAGAGCGACTGCATAGACTATCTCGCTCACGCCTCCCGCGAGACCCACAATCTCACCTTGTATGTCCACACACTACTCTCGTAGTGCCCCACCCCAACACACTCATTACTCGTAGAAGACATTCTTTCCAAGTCCCGTAAGAGTTCGGGGAATACGTGTGTATCCGCACGGAAAAAGAAGGTCATGGCCGGTATCACCAGAATTATATACTTATATGGATATGGTGCCCTCGGTGGCTCAGGTGGATAGAGTGTCTGCCATGTGAACAGGAGATCCCGGGTTCAAGTCCCTGTCGGGGCACACATTTTCACCCGTCCCCGTTGATATATCTCAACGCCCGTCAGCAGCCGACGGTATTAATATAACTCTAATTTCGTTTCTTGGCCTCGTCAGTTGGTCATCTTTCCTGACGTGGGTCGGTTTCTTCCTTGTGCAGAGATGTCGTGGCCAATGGGCAAGTGTTACCTTTGCAGGTTCCGAGCCAGTGAGCCTGAGTCGCCGTGTCTCCGAGTTCCGAACGGACATCGAGTTGAGTCGGGATGGAACTGCAGTGAGGTCCGGACAGCCAAGACTCACCCGACCATTTGCTGGCACACATGACTTGAGTGGGGACGACCTTGATTGGTCGTTCGGTCGGTCGTCTTATCGGACGACGTGTATTTGCTCGCCGACCGCTTATGAAAACTCTGTGTGTGTCGACTTGTGATTCGTCCTTGTTGTTCCACGGTGATTGGTTTTAGGATTGACGGAGTTCTTGGTGCAAGTGTCTACGTGGTACTGTGTGTAGCTAGTCTGATTTCTAATGAGCAGTTATCAATGCTGTCGGCGTACTGGAGTAGGCAGTCGGCCGGTTTGGACAGATCAGTGAGTGCATGTTTCCTCGCCGTGTTGATGCTGTCCGGCAAGGCGTGTAGTTCCACAGCCGAAGGTGTTGTTCATACTTTTGAGTGGTCATTGTGCCTAGGCTGATTTTCGACGCCAGTTTTGAGGACGTAGTGCTGCTGGTGTCTTCGTCCTCGGCTGATGTTTCCCGTTGTCGTGCCGGTGGTCGGCGGAAGGGAATTGATTAGGTTGTTGGTCGGTCCGTCACCCGCCCCTGGGTCGGGTTGCCATCTGATTACTCAATCTTATTCTTGGCTGCCTAACTCACCTAACCCTACGTTAGAGTTACCTCGTCAAACCGAACCTAGGAACACTTCTGAGCACCATTGCTCTGTTGTTTTTACATTGTGACTTTTGTCTCATGTAGTGTGTGAGACCTTCAGCCACCTATTAATTTAGTTTGTTTTAATTTTAAAATAAGGTCTTGAGCCGTCTTAAATTAAAGCTTTGAAGATTATTGTTTAAACTAATTTTGTTTAAAAAAAGAAAGAGGAATTTTGCTCCATTGGAAAGGCCTTAGCCTTGAGTTGTTCTACGTTCAGTATGTGGCCTTTAGTCGAGTTTTTATGTTAAATTTTTAAGTAAGGCCTTCAGCCTTTTGAATGCCATTACCGGCATGTGTGATTAAGTGTTTTTAGGAAAATAAAGTTTGTGTGTTTTGTGCAACTAACAGTAACTGATCTTCGCCCCTTTCCACAACTATAATCTGATTCGCTCTGTCCTGCGAAACCAGATTTCATCGGTGTCTGTTGGTAAATCTGCTGTTGGTTATCAGAAGTGTCTTGTTCTTTTATATTAACAGTTTTAGTACAGTGATTGAAATTTATGCTTATAATTAAAAGGTTTAAGCCTCGTTTACCTACACTTAGAGTAGTTGCTTAGTGAACGCTACGTTGCTTTAAGGGCTATATTAAGTGTTGAAAGATCTGAAGATCTTATTGCCGAAGCTCTTGATCTCAGTGTCGTAATGTGTATGCTAGTTGTCGACAGCCTTGGCTTCTGAGCCATGACATTATAATTGACGCGGCGCTTTCCGGTGGGTACGTACACCAGTATTTCGGACGGTGCATGTACCCGGACGGCGTCTCCGATGAACGTTAGCTCTCGCTGGAGTTTTGACTCCAGCTGCAGCTACTAAACAAGTTAAGTTTTCCGGATATTTTGTTTGAGAGAGGTTATGTTCAAAAAATGGTTCAAATGGCTCTGAGCACTATGGGACTCAACTACTGAGGTCATTAGTCCCCTAGAACTTAGAACTAGTTAAACCTAATTAACCTAAGGACATCACAAACATCCATGCCCGAGGCAGGATTCGAACCTGCGACCGTAGCGGCCTTGCGGTTCCAGACTGCAGCGCCTTTAACCGCACGGCCACTTCGGTCGGCAGAGAGGTTATGTGTATCTGCCTTTTCGAGCTTGCACTGTCTTGTGATCTAACGTAACGAACCTAAGACTCTATTTTTTATTCTTGAGTTTGCGAACATTCACTGTACCCAAGTTTTAATGTTTAAATTCCGTCTGTAATTCACTGCTCCTGATAGTCAGCTTGGCCTAACTTGGTTGCACACTTCTCCTAACTCGTTGGAAGATTACTAGGGTGAAAGTTGTAAATTTTCTCCCTTTCTAGGAGGACTGATTCTTCTTCTTGTTTGTTGTGTTATTTAAATTAGGAACCTTTATTTAATTCCACTGTTATACTTGTGTGGGTTTTGTTTAAGCGCTTTACGGCAGTTTAAAATTTTGGATTACTTTAATTTGTTGTCTACTGAGCTTGAAGAGTGGCTTCGGCCTACTTATTGTGATCAACAGTACTTATTTCAGATCTTGTTGTTTCATTTTAAATTTGCTTGTGTAAGTGAAGCTTGTTGTTTAAATTGATATTTCTGTTATCTTAAAGACTGCTTACGTAAGAGAAACTTGATATTCATTATTATATATCAGCTGCAACAGAAGATTGTGGCTTTAACTATCATTTTGATTGTTGGCGTATTTTGAAATCAATTTGTGATTTCTTAAGGAAGAATGATGTGCTAAGTCGGCTGTTGTTGGATATTCCCGTGAACAACAACGTGGTTTTCAAGTTGGAATATTGTAACCACCCTCCGGTGGAGTTTCATTGTATTTGGTTATTTGAATTGAAGTGCACCATTGGAATCTTCTGTCCTGTGGCCGTTAACGTTCCGGTTACCTGCCTTGGCGGTTGACGTAGATTTCAGGTAGTGTAGTTTCCTCATCGCGTTGTTACTGTCCAGCACGATGTGTAGTTTGACAGCTCCATGTATGGTTGGTTGTGGGTGTCAATATTTCCTACGTTGTTCCGCTGAATTCCCTGTTGTGCCCTGGTTGGGTGAAATGGAAGTTATCTTGTCGGTGGGTCTGCTGACTGTCGGTCGGTTGGATTGTCGTCGGATCGTGAATGGTTGGCACGACTGCCTGTCTCACCTAAGCGAGCGTTACTGTTACAATTACAGGCCGACCCTCGAACACCTGAGCGCCCCTGTGTGTACTGCCTTATTTTTTTTAATTGCTCTTGTAGTTGGTACCTGTATGGCTTCTAGCCGGTTTTGTATTTTAAATTAGAGTTGTTTTACTCTTAACGCCTTCAGCCTAGTTTAAAGTACTGTTGGACGTAAGCTCTTTGGCATTTTAAAACAAATTTTTGAAGTTTTAAGTCTTCGGCCTTCAGCCGGTTTTAGATTCAGTTGTTTGTTCTTAAGGCCTTCAGCCTAGATTAGACCATCTGCGGCAGCAATACAGTACTGACAAGACGGAGAATGCTGTGAATAACGCCAACAATGACTATGTCATGTTGAGGCAATATCGCCCATTCTTTCTGCGGATTTGCTCGCAAGTCTTTGAGAATGATCGGTGGATGTTGATGTGACGCAACCTGTTTCCGTAGTGCATCCAGGACAAGCTATATGGGATTCTAATTGGGAGAGTGAGCGGGCCACGCAATGTGTGCAGCATCTTCCGTTTCCAAGAAAACATCAACTAATCGTTCTCTATGAGGTTGGACATTAGTGTCCATCAATACGAAGTCTGGCCGCACAGCACCTCGCAACAATCGTACATGCGGTTCCAAAACCGCCTAACGATACCTGACAGCAGTTAAACCTTTCCGATTCACCCGTAAAATTTCATGAAGGGATGTGCGAGTGATCGACTTAATCCCTACCAACACCATTAGCCATCCTCCTCTATATCGGTCTGTTTCCACAATTTTTAAGTCCCAAAATTGTGTACCACATTCCCTCCAGATCCATCA
This sequence comes from Schistocerca serialis cubense, assembly GCF_023864345.2. Classification (NCBI taxonomy): domain Eukaryota; kingdom Metazoa; phylum Arthropoda; class Insecta; order Orthoptera; family Acrididae; genus Schistocerca; species Schistocerca serialis. The sequence goes on from NC_064638.1 coordinate 1,037,786,567, forward strand.
AGAGTCACTCTCCAGACTAAATCGCGACTCATCTGTGAAAATAACATTGGCCCACTGTTCGACGATCCGTAATGTGTTACACACCCCCTTCAGATGCGAATCCGTCGAGAATGGCTCTCCAGACCAAATCGGGACGCATGTGTGAAAAGAAGATTTGCCCAGTGTTCGATGGCCCAGGTGGAATTTGACGATTCCACTCTAGACGTTCCCTTCTGTGAAAACGCATCAGAGGCACACATACACCAGGTCTCCGACAATAGAGGCCACTCTATCGAAGCGTTCTCTACATCGTTTGCCTCGATACATCACTTTCAGTGGATGCTGCGAGGGTAGATGTGAGTTGCTGCGCAGCATTAAGGCGGTACCCCGTGCCCTTAACAATCGTCTCTTTCTGATGTCACATGTGGTCGGCCCTGCCCTGGTCTTCATGATACAGTTTCAGTCTCTATAAACTGTTGCCACATCCGGTTGGTTGGTTGGTTTGGGGAAGAAGACCAGACAGCGTGGTCATCGGTCTCATCGGATTAGGGAAGGATTGGGAAGGAAGTCGGCCGTGCCCTTTCAGAGGAACCATCCCGGCATTTGTCTGGAGTGATTTAGGGAAATCACGGAAAACCTAAATCAGGATGGCCGGACGCGGCCATATCCGAGAAACAGCAGAACGATTCATGAGTTTGTTCTGCTTCCATTCTTCCTACGGCCCTCCACCGCAGAGAATCTGGCAGGTGTCTTCTCTGTGCCATAATGCACCGTCTGTGACTGTGTACACAGTGATTGTGGGTGCGGGCTTCCCCGACAAATACTATTCCGTTTGATGGGTGCCCTGACGTCATCGTTAGCGTGGTTTTCCGTTGGCCGAAATGCCATCCTCCTTGCAGAACACGATTGAACGGACATTTGTTGACAATTTGTATGATTATATCGTTAATTAGACACAGGACGGGAAAATAGCAGTTTGTTGCATTCATTTTGGACACTAGTGTATTTAGAAATTAAAAATTTTCAATGTCACAAAATGCATAAAAGTTGTATCCTAAGACAACGGTATCAAAGGATCACGACTGGAATCAGTCAACTCACATAGATGACTGCATGTAACAATTTCAAGGGTATGATATGAACTCATCGCACAGCATCATTGGTAGTTAAGGCAGGTGTCAGACGTCGCTTCATAGGCGGGATACTATAAAAAGCAGCGAATCTACAGAAGACACTGCTTACATAGTTGTGCGTCTCATGCTGCAATACTGTTTGAGTGTGTGGATTCTATATCAGACAGGACTAACAGTGTATACTGAACATAGATAAAGAAGGGCATCACGAAATGTGTTTGCTTGGCTCGCAGGAGAGCGTTACGGAAATGTGGAAAAACTGGGTTAAAACATACTAGGCCGCAATAGTATTTTATTAATGACCGTTTTCGACTTCATGTAGAAGTGATCGTCAGAAAATGGGCACCATCTGGCTGCTACTGGCACCTCCTCGGAAGCTCAAGCGGCAACACGAACGTTAACTGCTATTCATAGCAGTTTACGATCGTGTTGGCGCGTGAGTTTTCGAGGAGGCGCCAGGAACAGCCAGCTGTGTCCTTTTTCGACATGAAGTCGAAACCGGTCATTAACATTTGTTTGGTGCACAAGTTCGTAGCGTTTTCCGTTAAGTTTAGTAAACACGACAGACACACATAACAGAGACTTTTTTCAACAATAATATATTCTCTTTCACTATTCACAATAGTCTGCCAACGCTGGGATAATATAACACAATAGTTGCCTAGTAACTGAATTTTTATCCTGTCACCGGGAAGCCACGTATAGAACGTGGGCTGTAAGTTTGCACCAAGTATAACGCTATGCTCGCAGTTTAGTGTTACCCTCTGTGAGGATTTTTGTATACCTAATGGGCAGAGGTTATCGAAACATTCAATTTCGTATAAGTAGCAATTAATAGAAAAATGAAAGACTTTACTTTGGAGGTAATACACATAACGCGAATATGGCCAGTAACCCGCGGGCCTTAGTTTTCAGTATCATCTCTATATCGAAAGTTTCGCGGTACAAATCCCCTACTGCAAAACATACATGTTACCGCGGCCTCTGCCTCTACTTCTCTGTATCGTATTTATTAGGTAACGTTCATTCTCCGGTTGTTCATTCTGATCTTGATTTTCCCTCGCTCGGTTATTACTGCTATGACGATAATCACGGTTTCCTCTCCAGTTATCTTCATCTTCTACTCTCTCCAAAAATGACGAGAAGCTTTTGTGGTTGCTTCCCACACAGTGTTTCGAATCCTCTGGGAGTTTTTCCCATAGCTCCCACACTATCTCGGATTCTGTTCGCCTAGTTCTTAAATGGGTCAATTTTTGGTACCATATTTCACAAAATTCTTTCATAGAGTTCCTACCTCTATTATCACATAGTCTTGCCATAATGAATTCTCTCCATAGGTGGTCCTGCATCTGTTCTGACCAGTATTCCTCAACAAATTTTTGCTTAAACTCGTCAAAAGACATCTGGTCGTTCTCTAGATTTGACCCCCATCTTTCTGCGTCGCTTATTAAGGCACTGATAACCACATTAATTCTGCCGTCAAATAATCAGGAAAATTCCTCTCACAATTTTACAAAAATCGAAGGGATGCCTTCCGTTATGTCTTTTAGCCCGATCGAATCGCTCTTCGCCCTCCAGCAATTTGTTACAAATTATTCTTTCAGTATCATAATTTGGTTTTTCTCTCATCTTTCATTCAAGATCGCTCACTTTGCCATGAATCTAAGAAGTGTTTTGCTCACACTTCTGTTCGCAGATTGCTACTTGTTTACTCCATTCGTTTTCGGAATCAGTCACCGTTTGTCTCAACTGAGAAATTTCGGTGTTTCATTTAGTTATTTATTCAGTTTTGAGATCAACAACTTTTTCGTCAATTTTAGTTGAATTTTCATTATTTCTGTGTCAAATCTATTTTAATGTTATCAATCTGTCGTTGCATAGTGGCAACGTTGTTATTAATAATAATTACCTCATTTTTTAAATCCCTGATTGCATTGCTTACAACACCTGCTTTTGAGTCTATCTCTTCGATTTCTTTGCTGATTTTAACACCTTGCCTTTCATTTGTTAACTTTGTGCTCTCTCAAGTGCTTTAATTTGGTTATTAATGTCACTACTCTGTGCTGTAATTTGCTGACATTGTACTGCAATCTGTGCAGACAGTAATTTTCATAAATAGTTCATGCTCAGTGTTTTTTCACTTTCCTGTTCTAAAGTGTTCTCAGATTCAGCTGCTGCTCCTTGCGATTCACTCGTTTCATTTTCGACTTTCGATGTATTAAACATATTCATCGAGTCGTTAATATAACCACTGTCTTTAAATGTGTCGTCTTTCCTACCTTGTTTCATTTGGAACGAGTTCATCATGACCAGAGTCCTGGTTTAGCTAACATGCAGACACCACAACTGAAGTTAAATAACATTACACAGATACATTTTATGCTCACACTTTCATGGAAACGCTTCAGATTTCTTTAGCAAAAGTCTTATTTAGATAATCTTTCTTATAATAGACTGAAACTGTCTTTCCAGGCAAATTCTGTGACTATTTCAGAAACAAAATGCAATTTGCCAATATTGCTTTCTAACCCCACTTGAAATAGTTTATATTTTCGTACTTTAAAGCAAGTAATTCAAGTATTAAATTCAATTCACTTCAGAAAATAATTCATAGTAATAATCAAAGCAAAATTACTTTTCACATAGGTTCAAATTGTGTGCCTTATCCATTACCTGTGAAGCAGTATTTTTACTATAACACTGCATACTTTGACACTGAACTTTATCACATTTAATACAGAAGCAAACGATTAATTAGTTAGAAATAGGATACTCGGTTTCTGCACGTTTAGGGTGGGACCCTGCATTGGTTTCATGATCAGGACAATTTTAAGTTTCAAACACATGTTTATACTACTGGGATTATTATTGAAAAACATTCACACGAGCATACTGGTCCATACTATCGTACATATCTGAGTTCCTGAAGTTGGCGGGGCAGTGCAGTGACGCAATAGTGGTGGCAAGCACTTGGCAGCTGTCTGGTCTCACACTCTTGATGATGAATGCTCTTTATAAAGTCTTCTTGGTGACGTATAATCCTCGTTTTAGAGCCATTCCATAATAACAAGAGCACCATACGACAGCCGAAAGCACATCCGAGGCAATTTCTTCCAAATACCTCACTATGCCCCTCGATGTTAACCGTACAACGGCTAGCCACTGACTGCGTAGCGTGCTCACGCCGTAGCTGCCCAGATCGACCGCCAAATCCACCTTTTAACGCGCGCCAAGTCACTTCCGTAGAGGAGGGGGTTCCCTCCACCTTTTATACTACACGACACAAGTTCCCGAAGCATGAACCAGTATTCAAAGTACAATTTCTTTTACTGAACATACATATTTTACAAAGTTTCATTATTTTTAAACATTATTTTAGTTTTCATAATACATATATTACAAACTTCAACTTTCTCTCTGACTATTCAATGACCCTCATTAGTAAAGAATAAACACTTCATAGTCACATACAAATAATTACACAGTATGAACTACTTATTATCGATATTGGTGTTACAGTAACTTTTAGATTCCGAGACTGTAGAAATCACGTGGCTTCGAGGCAAAGAACTCGTCGAGTCACGTTCGGAGCGCATTTTCATCTGGAAAGGAAGTTCCTTGGAGAAAATCTGAGGGTGTAAGGTCACGTGAAAAAAGTGGCTGCGGAATGATTTCGCAACCCAATTGCTATATAATGTTATTGGCCAGTGTAGCAGAGTGCGAGCGGGCGTTATCATGGAGTAGTATCACTTCACGCACACTTCTTGAACGTCGTTCTTGGACTGCGCCTGTAAGACGTCTCAGTTGTTCTCAATGAACGTCAGCAGTGGTGGCTACTCCTCGGCGAAGCAATTTGTAGGACACCACACCGTCGCTGTTCCACCAGATGGGTAACATATCTGTTGTGGATGTGTGCAGAGTTGCTTATTTGTTTGGGTTCATTCATTCCTTTTTTCCTTATGGTAGCGCATAGACGCCATTTCTCGTCACTAATAACGATACAGGATAGGAATTGCCCGTGTTGTTCACGAGCTGTTTTCTGACGATGAAGCAGAGATTCAGATATGGCCATCCGCTGATTTAGATTTTGGCTTAGAGTATGAGGTACCCGTACACCCGATTTTTTAACCTTCCTGAGTTCATAAAAATGTCGTACGACGGTGCAATAATCACAGCTCATCACATTTGGCAGTTCTCGAGTACACTGACGTGGATCAATGTGGAGTAATGCGTTTAAAGGATCTTCATCAAACCCTGAAAGCCCTCCTCAACTTGGAGACTCAATAGTGTCAAAACGATCCTCCTTTAAACCATAAAACCATTTTCTTGTTGTGCTCTGTCCAATGGCATTATCCCTACACATTATCGGTATAACCATGATTAAGAATGTTGCCGATATCTTAGTACCTCTCTTAACTGACATATTTAATTTTTCCCTCGTGAACGGAATATATCTCACTGCATGGAAAAGAAGCATAATCCAACCCATCCCTAAGATCGAAAACCCGCAACTGCCTAATGATTACCGACCAATTAGCATACTGCCTGCTGTTTCCAAAGCACTTGAATATATTGTTCATGATAAAATCACGGAACACCTGCATGAATTCAGCCTATATGACAAATTTCAATCCAGTTTCCGTAAACATCACAGCACAAACACTGCTCTAATTAAAGTAACTGATGACCTGAAATATGCTATCGACAACCGAAAGGCAACAATATTGACGCTACTGGACTTCAGCAAAGCTTTTGACACTGTTAACTTTGACATATTGCTCAGAATAATGCAACAGCTTAATTTCTCAGATAGTGCAATGAGATGGTTTGAAAGCTACTTAAAGGACAGACAGCAATGTCTTGTCTGCGTAAATGAAAAATCTTCCTGGAAACATGTTTCCTCAGGAGTGCCATAAGGATCAGTCTTAGGACCACTTTTGTTTTCTTTATATGTCAACGATATTTCATCTGGTCTGTCCTCCTGTAAATATTATTTCTATGCCGACGACCTCCAGCTCTACCTAAGCGTCAGACCTGAAGATGTAAACACTGCAATCGCTCAGATGAATGATGATCTGTCTTCAGTAGTGACATGGACGAAAAACCTGGGGCTTAAACTAAATGCAAAAAAGACGCAAGTAATCTTAATAGCCCATCAGAAATTAATAAGTTCAGATTTCCGCGAACGGCTACCTACTATTCTGCTCGACGGTACTCCAATACCATATCAGAAAACAGTTAAGAACTTGGGTGTAACTTTGGATGAGCATCTAAACTGGGCAGAGAATACAGTTGCAGTGTGCCGGAAGACGTCTGCTTCTCTCTATGCTCTCAAAAAGTTTCGGAACATATTTCCACGGGACTTGAAACGCCAGCTCGTGCAAGCACTCTGAAAGTTTACCGTCTTACCTCCTTGCTTAGGGCCGTCAGATGAAAGTTGATGTCGTCAAGCCCTGAATCAAAATTGCGCAACGGATAACTGGGGAGAGGAGCTTGAGAGCGCTACCTAGAGAGCGTGTCCTTTCTGTTCCATACTAGGCAAGGGGCTGGAGGGCTCACGCTGATGTGTGGGTCCCTGCATTCTATAGCTTTTATTTTAAATAAATCCATTAACTTGACTTCTTTGTGATTTTTAAGGTATGTTAAAGATTGATGACAGTTGATTTCCTACTTATTTTAAACATTATCACTCGACTTTACAGCGATAGCAGCAATTGTTTCAGTTTACAGATATTACAATTTTACAACTTATAGCTCGGGTATATACTAATCTGCATGCACATTTCTACGGGTAAGACGGAATTGCGTTAGCCAAATGTATACCACCAAAGTCTCCCAATATTTTACATAGGACATACACTATGTGAGGAGGATAACGGGCAAACTGGGGACCAGATACTTTAACACAGGGGGTCAAATTTCCGGAATTAAACGAGAACATTCATTACCTTACACAATCCGAAGCTGGAAATAAAAGAATTAGTACAAATATTCAAATACCTCTCTTCCATGCGTTAACATTGAGATAGACGCACTGAGGGCACGTCTGCTCATTTACCCGTCTTCTGTAACCCTCCCTGGAATCTGGCGGGCACCCGGAGGTCCTCCTGGGCCCTGGCGGAGGGGGTGGTCGAACCACTTGGCCGTGACCAACCTCTCCACCCCAAATCTTGTGACACTGGAAAGTCTTTGACTTTTACCTGCCTGTGCTGTCTCTCTGATCCCCTACCCAGGAGTAAGGTTGGCACTACTACGCTACAGAACTACTTCCCAACAAAGATTTGGCCACGCTTTACGGAAGGATGTGAGGTGGATTAGGAACGTTCATGTGCAGATTCACATTCACGTACAAGAAATGCATAATACACGACACATATAAATACGTATTATGAAGCCTGACACATTTCTTTCCACCCGTCCACATGGGTTCTGTTGGACCCGCGGCTGGCCGCGTCATGTAATGAAATTGGCTGCGGAGCCGCCTCTGTTTCTATTTCCCGGTGCGAGCGAGCAGCGAAACCTGCTGCTCATAGAGCGGAAACTACTGTACCGTTTCAACTCGTTCTACCGAACCTCCACTATTGTGATGTAATTCAACAAGGCATGAGTAGTGAAAACAAAAAACGGCTGGAACTAACCATGAATGCCTGTGTGCGTTACACCTGCAACATTCACCGATATGATCATGTTAGTGCTTCATACTCCGAGCTAGGTTGGCTGCGGCCGGACAAATTGCGTGACTACCACACTCTATGTCTATTTCACCGACTCCTCGTCGCGCAAGCACCCCAGTACCTAGCTTCAGAGATTAAAAACCTGTCATGCCATCATAATCGAAACACGAGGTCACTCTTATTTGGTATCCTAACTGTGCCCACTCAAAAACAAAAACTTCTGCAAACTCCTTCTCAGTTGCCGCTTTCCGCCTCTGGAACAAACTGCCCCTTACCTTGCGCAAAATTTAATCTCCTGCTGCTTTTAAGAAGAAGTTGAAGTATTTCCTACTATCGTCCTCATAACGTTCTCCACAAAATTAATGTACAAGGTCAATCCTCTCATCTGTCAAGTAGCAAAGCTAGTGTCTCCTATCTTTGTGCTCCTGAGATGCCTTCCTCTTCATCTATCTCTATTAGTCACGCAATCTTCTTTTCCTGTATATTTCCTTAACTATGTTTCATCATGTCCCTATTCCTCTCCTCCCTTCACCATCAAGTCTCCCTCATACTCCCTGCTGCTAGCACTCCTATCTAAAATCTGTCTCTCAAACAGTGTCTAATTATAACAGTACTTATGATCTACGAATACAAACTGTCTATGCATGTATTTATCCAGGTGTGCCCTTGTAATTGTTTATTTCACTTTTGTACTAGATGTAGTTTAACACACCTACTAAAACATATGAATGTAAAATAAGCAGAATGCCTGGCTAGATGTAAGAGAGGGCCTGATGGCCCTAATCTTGCCAGATTAAATAAATAAATCAATAAATAAATTTTCTAGCATCCACAACTCCACTCCTTATCCCAACTGACAAAATGACATTGTGGAAACTCAAATAGCAACAGTGAATTCATAAATAAAAGATGAGAATCGATAGATACCAAACTGTAAAACAAAAACGCTACGAACTTATGCAGCAACGTAATAAAACATTATTGCGATCCAGACGCTGTTTCAACGAATTGTATCACCAGATCGCTATTACTCCGCTGGACAATGTTGTCAAAATATATAAATATTGAAAAACCTTAGCCGACCGGAGTGGCCGAGCGGTTCTAGGCGCTTCAGTCTGGAACGGTGCGATCGCTACTGTCACAGGTTCGAATCCTGCCTCGGGCATGGATGTGTGTGATTTCCTTAGGTTAGGTAGGTTTAAGTAGTTCTAACTTCTAGGGGACTGATGGCCTCAGAAGTTAAGTCCCATAGTGCTCAGAGCCATTTGAACCATTTGAAAAACCTTAGCTGGTAGACTCTTTAATATGAGGGTCGATTACTCCCCGAAAGTCTACTTACAACGTTTCAAGAGACCTGCATTCAGTGTATAACCTGGAAGTATTCTTCATTCCCTCACATATAGCTTACGTAGGCACCGTGAACAAACTAACCACAAAACTTAGAGACATTTAAGCAGACATTCTCCCCTCATTCCTCATGGGATTGGAACGGGAAGGAATCTCAACATATGAAGCACCCTTTTTCGTTGTTTGCATTGAATGTGTACCTTCAAAGGACCCATCCCGAAATTTGCCTTAAGCACTTTATGGTCTGCTCCGATTTATGAAAATAAAAGCCCTAAAAAGCAGAAATACATACAGGTTGTTGTTAGTCGTAATAAACAGGCCTGTGAGTGACGGTATTTTTGCATTTCTGTTAACGCCTTATTACAGAAATAAATTTCTAACTGAAAGGAAAAATCAAAAATCGTGTTTTGTGACCAGTAGTTACGTGTAATAAAGTACGTAAGCTCAAATGTAAGATATAGTTTACTTGGGATGTATAACTGTGTATGTCGCATATTTGCGACAACAGGCTCTAGAGAAATAGGACACTTACGACAGTTCACTTAGTAAAAAGTTTTTGTTTAACATTTTGACGATCTATTAATAGGATTTACATGATTAAAACTGAAATATACACTGAGGCGTACATTTTAAATAATTATATATAATTCTCTATAGCCTTATTTATTTACATGTCTAGTTCCGTAGGACCAAATTGAGGAGCAAATCTCCAAGGTCATGGAGCATGTACAGTATATGAAATTATACCATAAAAGTAATAACAGATACAATAAAGTGTTAATGAATCCAAAAAAGTCAAACCGTAAGTTTAGGTAAACACAGTCATAAACAATATAACATAAGAATCAGTTTAATGTTTCAAGGAACTCCTGAACAAAATAGGAGTGACCCATGAGAAACTCCTTAGTTTCGATTTGAAAGCGCGTGGATTACTGCTAAGATTTTCGAATACTTGTGATAGCTTATTGAAAACGGATGCAGCAGTGTACTGCACACCTTTCTGCACAGGAGTTGAGGAACTGCGATCCAAATGCAGATTAGATTTCTGCCTAGTACTAACTGAACGAAAGCTGCTAATTCTTGGAAATAAACTGCTATTGCTAACAAAAAACGACAGTGAAGAATGTAAATATTGAAAGGCTAATGTCAGAATACACAGACTAGTAAACAGGGGTCAACAAGAGGTTCGCGAACTTTCACCACTTATTGCCCGACTGCCCGTTTCTGAGCCAACAGTGTCCTTTGAGAATGGGAAGAGTTAGAGTTCTTGGGAATTGTTTGTTGTCTTTTTTAGACACAGATGAACATTACGCTTACTACTCATGAATACTGACTGTTTCTTACAATTCAGTCTCTTACATCTTTTCCTTGTGTCTCCAGCCCCTGAGGCCAATGACCTACTAAGGTACATTAATTCTTGTAGACTTACATGCAATCGATTTTGTCAGACCCTAATGCTTCTTACGTAGTCGTTCTGTCCCTATACTGGCTGTAGGTCTGTCTCTCTCTTTGTCATGTCTTTGCCAGACTTGCAGAATGTCTCTGCTGTTTTGGATTTTTAAATTCTGATAGATTTTGCTTCATTACGAGAATCAGGAAATTGTCACAGTCCCTCTCTGCAATTGGTACACGAGCTTTTAAATCTCCATTTGCGTTTCGTGGAGCATAAAACCTCCGGGATCCATTACTAATAAAATAAAAACTTCAGAGTAATAGCACTTCATTATAACTTCCGCATCTTATCAAAAATGAAGTGCTATCAGTCAAAACAGTGTTGAGGTTGAATGTTCATACAAATTATTGGAAATTTGCAATAAATTATGTATACGTAAATAATAAACACAATTGGTCATTGAAGTATACTTGTGCTAAAAGTCAACTGAACTATTTACTTTCACTGCGCTTGGTTACATCTCTTTCACGCAACTACCAAGGTACACATACGCCTAATAATGGGTACTTTACACAAACAGATTTTCTAATTTCCCTACGAGTGCAACTAGTTTATTTAATCGAATCGTGATCTACGCCAGGCCACAGATACTACAGAACAAACAAATAATGTTCAGAACTGAACTTACCTCTATATCTAGCTGTCATGCTCTAAACAATATCTATCACTCTATGTGTGTGTGTCTGTCTGTGTGTGTGTGTATGTGTGTATGTGTGTATGTGTGTCGTGAACGAATGCCCAAACAGCATGTTGCTATAGAAATACTTGAAACAAACAAATGTCAGAAATCAAATGAAATCAAATGTCAGAGGCGTTGGTAGCTTTGTATAGAATGTACACCCAACGTCACTGTCACTAAAAAAAGAACAACTAACCTTCCAGTTATTAGCGTCGTTCTGATATTTTGCGAATGCTCCTCATTAACAGCTTAACCAGTGGATTAATTGGGCTTGCTCTCAGTGAATAGACTGACATAGTAGGCCGTTACTTTAGCATTTCTTTCCCGATCTGCGAAGGACTACCGTTTGTCAATTGGATCTTTTTACAATTTCAATCACTGGCTACCCTATGGTTAGAGTTTTTTTTTGTAATACTTCTTGATCTTTTCTTTGCTCTGAAAGAACTATGTACTGTATTTCCTGGGGTGGTCATGAATTTGAAATTTGTAAATGCCATGTGTGATAATGTATGAATAGCTGGCGATGTACTACAAAGGATAAACAAATGCATTGTGTTGCAATAAATTTCATGGGCATTCGAGATGCTGTGACTGAACTTTCTTCTTCTTTTCTTTCTTCTTCTTTTCTTTCTTCTTCTTCTGTTCTTGGACTCGTAGAGGAAAGAACGATTGTCTGAGGTTCAATTTGCTGTAAGAGTCCATGTAAGTTGTAAACGAAACTAAAATAACTTAAAATTTATGTACGGTACATAATTATTTGTGAACCTAAATCTTGCTTGTCCTGAGTAAACGTGGCCTTAACGGAACATTGACCATTGTTAGGTGCCATACTAGAAAATAATTAGTAATTTTCTTTCAGCTCATCCTCGAGACGTGCCGCCGGTTAGGACACTAAACTCCCTTTCAGATTCCACGAGCTATGTGGCCACTACGAATAATTTAATATAGTCACTTTCAGATTTTCTCAAGGTTGCGAGATAACATCCCAGGCAGAAAGGCCTGGTCACAGGATTCTAGTTCTAGTATATGATTTCATCTGCAAAAGATTATGCTTGTTATCTTACATTGGTATTCGAGAAGAAACCACGATCTGGAGTTACAGGTTTTATTACTTCACATTAAACTGACATACGAAATATTATCTGATGATATAATACATGAGTTTTAACTATCCTTTGGATATATATTGAGGGATATCTGTGATGATTCAAGAGAGAGACAATTAATTATTTATAATCCCGTAACCACACTGAGTACTGAGCTAGTATGGAAATGGTAAATGTAGGTGGATATAAGCTTTCACCACATGTAAGTAGACACACTATGTAGACAGGAGGAGTTGCCATGTATGTTAACATTAGTCACAGTGTAAAAAATTTGCGTAGAGCAACACATAGAAGCATGTGCATGTGAGCTTATACCAAATAAAGACACTTTTATAATTGTAGGTCCTCATTGGGAAATATTCAACCATTTTTGAAAAACTTGGATTCTTTGTTGTGCTACCTGTCAGACAAAGGAAAGCAAATTATTGTTTGTGAGGATTTCAATGTAGATTTTCTGAAAGAGTCAGATAGAAAGCTTGACCTTGAAGTATTACTTGGTTCTTTCAATTTGACATCAGTTATTGATTTTCCTACTCGGGTGGTACAGGAAAGCAGCACACTGATAGATAACGTTTTCATAGACCAAGATAAATTTAATCAAATAAAAACTTTTTCTGTTAGGAATGGTCTGTCTGATCATGATGCACAGCTAGTTACAGTATATGATATAGCTCCATACAGGAATGCAAAACAGTCCTCCAAAATAGTGCATTCCATTAATGATTTAACACTTCAGAATTTTAGGGGAAGCTTGCAACAGTTAGACTGGGATGAGGTGTACAGGGAACGCGATGCTACTTTAAAATTTAACCTTTTTCATGATACCTTTGTGAGTATATTTGAAAACAGTTTCCGTAAGAAAAGAGTGAAATATAGTTGTAAGAAACCATGTAAAAAAGCTATGGCTTACTAAAGGGATAAAAGTAACTTGTAAACAGAAAAGGGAAATGTATCTTATAGCCAGGAGGAGTAATGATCCCAAAGCAATGAAACATTACAAAAACTACTGCACTGTATTAAGAAAAGTCATTAAAAAGTCCAGATGTATGGGCATCATGTCTGAGATTTGCACATCTAATAATAAAATTAAAACAATTTCGAATATTGTGAAAAGGGAAACAGGGCAGTTGAGAGCACAGGAAGACTGTATTTCTATAAAACACAATGAAAAGTTTATTAACACGAAGTCAGAAGTAGAAAACATTTTCAATGATCATTTTTAAGTGTTGTAGAGAAAATAGGTTCCAGCTATTCATTAGAAAATGTAAGGCAATATATGGAAGAGGCAGTACCTAAGCAATTTGATAAAATTGAAATTCAACTCACCTCTCCTACTGAAATCATGAAAATAATAAATTCACTCTAAAGTAAAAGCTCACATGGAATTGACGGAATTTCCAACAGAGTACTAAAAGCTTCTTCCCAACATATAAGTAGGATTCTCAGCCACATATATAGTAGCTCACTGAAATAGGGAATTTTCCCTGATAGACTGAAATATGCTATTGTTAAACCATTGCATAAAAATGGGGATCGATCTGATGCTAACAACTACCGCCCAATCTCACTTCTGACAGCTTTATCCAGAATTCTTGAGAAAGTAATGTATTCAAGAGTAGCATTAGATATTTGTAAAAATGAGGTACTAACAAAATGTCAATTTGGTTTTCAAAAAGGCCTTTCAATAGAAAATGCTATATATGCTTTCACTAATCAAACATTAAATGCAATGAATAACTCAACATCACCCAGTGGATATTTTATGATCTCTCAAAGGCTTTTTATTGCGTGAATCATGAAATTCTTCAAGATAAGCTTAAGTATTGTGGTATGACTGGGACAGTGCTCAAATGGTTTAATTCATACTTAACTGGAAGAATGCAGAAGGTTGAAATTAACAGTACAGATAGTCTACAAAAACCAGCAGAGTCCTCTAACTGGGAAGGTATCAAGAATGGTGGCCCACAGGGTTCGGTCTTGGGTCCCTTATTGTTCTTAACATATATTAACGACTTACCACTCTATATTCATCAAGGTGCGAAGTTAGTTCTTTTTGATGATGATACAAGTATAGTAAGCACACCCAAGAAGCAAGAATCAGCTGAGGAAATTGCAAATAATGTTTTTCAGAAAATTATGCAAATGGACCCTCACTAAATTTTGAGAAAACACAGTTTACACAATTCTGTGCAGTAAATGGCATAACACCGTTGATAAATACAGACTATGAATGGAAGTCTGTTGCTAAGGTAGAATACTCAAAATTTCTGGGTGTGTGCATTGATGAGAAATTGAATTGGAAGAAACACATCGATGATCTGCTGAAACAATTACGCTCAGCTACTTATGCTATTAGGATTATTGCAAATTTTTGTGATAAATATACACTCCTGGAAATGGAAAAAAGAACACATTGACACCGGTGTGTCAGACCCACCATACTTGCTCCGGACACTGCGAGAGGGCTGTACAAGCAATGATCACACGCACGGCACAGCGGACACACCAGGAACCGCGGTGTTGGCCGTCGAATGGCGCTAGCTGCGCAGCATTTGTGCACCGCCGCCGTCAGTGTCAGCCAGTTTGCCGTGGCATACGGAGCTCCATCGCAGTCTTTAACACTGGTAGCATGCCGCGACAGCGTGGACGTGAACCGTATGTGCAGTTGACGGACTTTGAGCGAGGGCGTATAGTGGGCATGCGGGAGGCCGGGTGGACGTACCGCCGAATTGCTCAACACGTGGGGCGTGAGGTCTCCACAGTACATCGATGTTGTCGCCAGTGGTCGGCGGAAGGTGCACGTGCCCGTTGGCCTGGGACCGGACCGCAGCGACGCACGGATGCACGCCAAGACCGTAGGATCCTACGCAGTGCCGTAGGGGACCGCACCGCCACTTCCCAGCAAATTAGGGACACTGTTGCTCCTGGGGTATCGGCGAGGACCATTCGCAACCGTCTCCATGAAGCTGGGCTACGGTCCCGCACACCGTTAGGCCGTCTTCCGCTCACGCCCCAACATCGTGCAGCCCGCCTCCAGTGGTGTCGCGACAGGCGTGAATGGAGGGACGAATGGAGACGTGTCGTCTTCAGCGATGAGAGTCGCTTCTGCCTTGGTGCCAATGATGGTCGTATGCGTGCTTGGCGCCGTGCAGGTGAGCGCCACAATCAGGACTGCATACGACCGAGGCACACAGGGCCAACACCCGGCATCATGGTGTGGGGAGCGATCTCCTACACTGGCCGTACACCACTGGTGATCGTCGAGCGGACACTGAATAGTGCACGGTACATCCAAACCGTCATCGAACCCATCGTTCTACCATTCCTAGACCGGCAAGGGAACTTGCTGTTCCAACAGGACAATGCACGTCCGCATGTATCCCGTGCCACCCAACGTGCTCTAGAAGGTGTATGTCAACTACCCTGGCCAGCAAGATCTCCGGATCTGTCCCCCATTGAGGATGTTTGGGACTGGATGAAGCGTCGTCTCACGCGGTCTGCACGTCCAGCACGAACGCTGGTCCAACTGAGGCGCCAGGTGGAAATGGCATGGCAAGCCGTTCCACAGGACTACATCCAGCATCTCTACGATCGTCTCCATGGGAGAATAGCAGCCTGCATTGCTGCGAAAGGTGGATATACACTGTACTAGTGCCGACATTGTGCATGCTCTGTTGCCTGTGTCTATGTGCCTGTGGTTCTGTCAGTGTGATCATGTGATGTATCTGACCCCAGGAATGTGTCAATAAAGTTTCCCCTTCCTGGGACAATGAATTCACGGTGTTCTTATTTCAATTTCCAGGAGTGTATTAGTAAATTAGCCTACTATGCCTGTTTTCATTCACTGCTTTCATATGGCATCATGTTTTGGGGCAATTCGTCATTAAGAGAGGAAGTATTCATTGCACAAAAGCGTGTAATCAGAGTAATAGCTGGAGCCCATCCAAGATCGCCTTGCAGACATTTATTTCAGGAACTGTTATGAAATTTGTTGTTAATAACCCATCCCAATTCAAAAATAACAGCGAGGTGCATAGCTACAACACTAGAAGAAAGGATGATATTCACTGTTCTGGATTAAGTCTCACTTTGGCACAGAAAGGGGTGAATTATGCTGCCACAAAAATCTTTGGTCATTTGCTAAATAGTATTAAAGGTCTGGCAGATAGCCAACCAAGATTTAAAAGCAAATTAGAAGAATTTCTGAATGACAACTCCTTCTACTCAATAGGTGAATTCTTAGATATGAAGTAGTAACTGTAAAAAAAAAAATAATAATTAATTATTTTATGTAAATAAAACTTACATTAAAGTGACATGTTCCACATTATTACAAAATGTCGTATTCATGATCTATGGAACAAGGATTTATGTATGTACGTATGTATGTACTGCTATGCTGTAAGCATGCCGCGGATGACAACCAAGTGGCCGTCTGGAAGATTACGGTCATGTTGGTAACCCACCGCTATCCGGGGCGTCTCAAGACACGTGTTCGCTTGTCATCGCGGCTGAGTGCTAAGCGAGACTCATCACTGAAGACAGTCTTACTCCAGTAAATGAGATTCCAGGCCGAAGACATGTTTGGAGATATCCTGAACAGCGGCACCCCTACACTATGCCCCCTTTTGTTTCCCTTCACGGCAAGTCACACAGATTTTACATTCCAGTAAGATAAATCCCGTCCGCACAAGGCTAGAATTTTTATCTCGCGCCAGCTGAGAACTTTTGGAGCATTATGGGCAGAGCCCTACAACCAGTTCGGATTGTGATGATCAAACGCGCCAATTGGACAGAATGTGACGTGATTTCCCTCAGTGGACATTCAACACTGGCCGAGTGGTTCTAGGCGCTACAGCCTGGAACCACGAGACCGCTACGGTCGCAGGTTCGAATCCTGCCTCGGGCATGGATGTGTGTGATGTCCTTAGGTTATTTAGGTTTAAGTACTAGGGGACTAATGACCTCAGAAGTTAAGTCCCATAGTGCTCAGAGCACACTCTTTCAGCGCAAAGCCGAATAACTGCTTGCATAAGATCCAGAAGTATAAAAACGCCTTATTGACTTGCTCAATTTGTGAAGCACTTTATTTTAAATAAATAATTCAATTTTTCTGAAATTGTAGCCATTTATTTGTCCATACATGTGCATGACAGCTGCCTGATTGCCGTTCCACTCGGATTATTCCTTCGTGGTGCGTCGTCCTCTTTTTATTTTTATTTATTTATTTATTTATTTTTTTTTTTTATTTTTTTTTTTTTTTTTTTTTGAGGGTACATGTTGAAGAAATTTAGAGAATCGAGGATAATTGCATTGTACTTCTGCTGCCGCCATTGGCATATAGCGCGTAGGAATCGTGAGATACGAGATAAAGGACGTGTACAGAGGCATGCATATACACTTCTTCTTCGCTCAGTCCACGAATAGAACACGGTGAAGAATCGTTAATATTCGTTCTACTCACATAGAGCGGCTTGCAGCGTGTATACATAGGTGTAGATTGAGTGTAGAACGCAACAGTAATGAAAAGAAACACAACGTCCCTCAAAAAAAGGAACTCTTTATTATTCCCTAATAAACTGCAGCTAGACAAGTCAAGTCAAAGTACTCCCATAGTCAACGAATGAGGGTAGAGGAACAGATATAGGAATTCTGCTACGCCGTTCTTGGCGGTAAATAGTGGAGATGGTTTGCCATTGGCTGTGTTACACAGTATCAATTGTGTTTCTGTGTCGTGTGGATGAGTGGCAGAAGTGTATGTATAGTGTAGTGGGTGTTGTGTTGTTACTGATGAAGGAAGACGTTAAACCCAGTGCCAACACACTGTCTAGTCCTCTCGAATAGCACGAACGGGGTCGGTGAGCTTAACCTCCCCGTCCGAGGAACGGATCACAGTCAACAGTTTTATATGCTCAAGCTTCATGAGACACAGCGGAGAGGTTTGGAACTTAATCTAGACAGTGCTACTAAGACTGGTGATCAGGAACTTTAAGCCATCACCTCTCCTCCCCTTGCTGGCCAACTACTAGCAGACAAAATTTTCCACTGCCTGGATTCGAACCGGCCCACCTCCAATACGATCCAGGCTACGGAGGCGGATCACATAGGCACGAGTTCGTCTATAAACTGTAGCATTTTTAAACGAAAGGCTCTTCCAAGTGTCACATTAATTGAGTAGATGTTAGTGTAACTGATAATGCTTCGGTAAACAAAATAGGACGGAGTACATTTTTCGTGTTCATGGCTACAACGTAGGAAAAATATCGTACGGTTACAGGAACGTGAAACGAACAGGCAGATAATATAAAGTGCTCCACCTCGGCCGTTTTTTCATGGGTATTCAGTTTCTTATATCTTCCACGACTGGACACTTTCGGCCTTACTGGCTAACAGTAGGTCTTGACATGTTATAAACTATTGTCCTGTTCATAAACAGCGACACAGCCGATCTGAAAGTGAACACACGACGTGCTCATTCCCATAATTTTGGAGCCATTATCAAGCACTTATCACAAGCTCCACGCTTCACATCACATTTGACTAAACTGCCTGTAAGTATGTAAAGGCAACCATCACCTTCTTGTACATGTGTAGCACAAATGTAATCCAGTAGGATGGTATTGCGACCACGGTTTGTCAGCACGGGGAGCATTGTTGCCGCTCCCCTTAACGCGGCAGTACACTAGCGCGCAGGCGATACTCAAGACTAGAGTGGCAACACGTCGTCTTCTCAGACAAGTCCGGTTTTTGCATAAAACGTAACAGTGGACTTTCCAGATTTCATTTCTCATCGTCAAGTGGGCCCAGACCTTCTTTTTCTTGTGCGTTTGGTCAGCATCTGCGCAGGGTCACCATGGTTAATTTAAAGAGGGCCTGATGTGCACCCTTCACCCTGACCCCCCCCCCCCCCCACACCCCCAGTGCTGAAATATGTGTACCCCAACTGACTGCGTGTAATTTCATTCATGTGAAAGTGAGGAATAGTTTTCTAAAGTTTGTGAAATGTCTGAGCCAAAAGCTGGGTAAGAGCTCGTATTCACCTAATGGGATATGGGAAACCGCCTAAGAGCCACGTCCAAGCTGGCCACTGTTGTTAGACTGTCTCTAGGATTCGATCCAGTGCCGGTGTATCCTTTCGTCCCGGAAGCTACGCTTTAACACGAACGGCTACCCGAGCGGGAATCTGGCTGCCTGGTTCAAATGGCTGTGAGAACTATGCGACTTAACTTCTGAGGTCATCAGTCACCTAGAACTTAGAACTAATTAAACCTAACTAAACTAAGGACATCAAACACATCCATGCCCGAGGCAGGATTCGAACCTGCGACTGTAGCGGTCGCTCGGCTCCAGACTGTAGCGCCTAGAATGGCACGGCCACTCCGGCCGGGCTGATCTCCCTTCGTGCAGATGGTGTTCGACTATTGCTCCAACCAGCACATTCTCCAGATACCTCGCCCGCTGGAAATATCTGGTCAAGCGTTACTGAGACGCTCTCATGCCACCACTAACCAGACAGTCGGTTGAGAACTCAGCAACACAGATGTTGCAGCAAGGACTGACGTACTCGTATTAATCATCCGAGCATCGACTCGATGCTCAGCTGGGTGTGAGCCAATGTTGCTGTTATAGTTGGAGTCGCGAACGATGTCGGTCCAGTTTAGGCTTGTTCTGCGAATCTACGTGGGTCGTTCGGAAGGTAAAGTCAGATCGGACGTGAAATGGAAACCACAGTAAAATCAGAACTGTTCTATTTGCAACCATTTGACACACCTTCCAACTACTTCTCTACATCTTCTTACATCCATAGTTGAAATGGAGAACAGTGGGTCGTCAGTTGGTATAAATTTACATTAAAAATGAAGAAATTCCTCCAGCTGTATGTAAGGGGCTCCGGAACGCCCTATACTTGCAATGTTAAAATAACGCTTATAAATTACATCTTTCCTCACAAAGTATTTGAGGTAGGAAGTTGAACTTTTTACAGATTATTTATTGGAATATGGGCTACAACTTAACACAGGGATTTAACAAAATTTTATTTCAGTTATTAAAAATGATTTTTTTTCAATTGTAATGAAAATTCACAACATTTTTTTGCAATTTTTTATTTATATATTCAAAAATATACAGTTTTTTGGAAAAAGGCTGTGTTAAATTATGCAGAAGGTACTGTGTAACATTTACTGAAAGTTTGAAACAAATATGTTTGGAAGATCCTTAGTAAACATGTAATTAGTATGAGAAAATAAAAGTTTTGGGAATCGAGAGACAAAGATTGGATTAACTTTTTAGTGCATTCCAGGTCCATAGGATGGATTTTCTTCATCCTCTGCAAACTCCTCCTCCAGCTTCCTCTTGTTCCTCCTCCTGTTTACTCTTGCTTGTATTTCTAGACTCTTTACAGCCCTGTCTGCAGCCCGAAGGCGTTCCTTGTCTAAAGCAAGCATCGCTCGTTGTTGTGTTCGTAGATTTTGCTACCATTTTCTTCAGTTGCAGTTACTGCAACACTGTTCCAAAAGGTGGTCATGTATGAACACTTATCACATTTCAGTTGTATTTCACTAGCAAGTCCTACGTGCTTTATTATGGAGAGTTCCAGACCAACTTCACTACAATGAATACATCTTACACAGTTTGAAAAAATTCCTTTGAGAACCGACATATCAAATATTTCATTCACATCCGATTCGCCCATAAAACATTCATAGTTTTCACTCATTGAACCAAGCTTCTTCTGTGAAGTATTTTCTTTCCCACTTTGACTGCTATGGGCAGGTGTACTTGAGAGGTTAGGTTCACTCACTTGGTTATCGTCTTTATTGTTTACAGTAATAACACATACCTTTGGCTTTCCAACATTTCTCCTTTTCTTAAAAGCCTTCAGAGGATTTCTAATAACTTTACTTTTACTCATTATTATACTCCAACAAAACAGAGACTCAAGAAACAGAATTAATTAAGAATATTTTCGAGATAACGACAGAGTAAATAAACATGAAACAATCGACAATCACACCAGCGATATATATTGAACCATCACAGGTTAGCCACAACACATACTTTATCTCACATCACTAAAATGTACCTGATGAACACGGACGTTAATAATAACACCATTTGACAGCAGTTTAACAGCGCCACAGTGGGTCACGCCCATGTAGAACACATTTCAAAAAAAATTTAAAAATAGTTGTAGTCTTCGGAATTGAATAAATTATATATCTATTAAAAGGTAATAGTCTGCAGATTCAGAAAACGCAAAAAAGTAAAAATTGAACTTTTCATGATTTTGAGCCTTTCCGGAGCCCCTTAAGGTGTCGATTTTATTTTGGCAACTAGTTTCAACGTTGTAACAACGTCATCTTCAGGCCCATACACTTCTTGACGTGAACTGCCTGGGGCTGATACTAGAAGTCAGTGATGAGATATGGACGTGCTCCGTGTGGAAGGTGGTTAGTAACTAGTATACATAATCGCCGCTCCGGCTTAGTCATCTGTGGTAGCGTTGTACCAGCTTTCCAATACCCTCGTCATAGATGGCAGCCGCCTGTGCTTTCCGCCATTTCTCTACGCTGTCTGGCAGTTCGTAGTCTGTGCCAAAATGTTGCCTTCATAGAAAGCGTTTCATGCGGGCAGAGATGAACATCAGAGGCATCTAAGTCCGAACTGCATGGTAGGTGATCAAACACTTCCCATTGAGAATGCTGCAAGAACGTCCTCATTGCCCTGCAGTAGGCGGCGAAAATTGTCATGGGGAAGGAAACTGAGTCGTGGCGGTGTTGTTGGCGTCGCCTTTCGAATTCTTGGTGCCACTGGCTAGATCTGTCGTGTGATATCCGTCTGGTTTGAGGCCACTAAGAACTTTGCCCAAGACTGTTGATTGCGTGGGAACGGGGCGTGTTGTGGCGTGGAGCGTTGGGGAGTGTTAACGGAGCGAGGAGGACGGTACGAGAGTTCCGCCCGGCGAGAAGGCGAGCACTTGCGCAAGCGTCTTGTGCACAGGGTATGGCGAGAGGCTGCTGGGCATATTTGTGGGCCGATTTGAATTCGTGGCCGCCTTTGAATGCGGTCTACGAGCGTAGCCTGGCCAACCAGCGCTGGGGCGTGACACACCGATGAGAGAGTTGAAGCCAGTTTCGCTGTGCTGAATTCTGCACGCCTTTTGGAATCGGCAAGGTTCAGCTTCTATTCGAAAACTTCACTTCAGTTTTTGAGAACTTAACTGTCATTTCCTTATTGATCATCGCGCTTTCTTAGCTGCTCTATTTCACCACCGGTTGGTTCCTTGAATTGTGGCTGTTTGCTTTTCCTGAGCGGATACGGGCCTTTGTTGTTGTTAATAGTATATCTTAAACTGTGTGAGCCGATGGTGTCATCACCAGGTGCCGGTTTCGAGATACCTTCGGGCACTGCAGACGTCATTGCTCTGTTACTTATGTTGACTTACGAAGTGCTTAGGTCTCAAAATTTGCAATTGCTGAGACTATGTAATTATGTTTGACAATCTAGTTTTCTTTCGGACATTTCGTCGTCGTTGTAGAGGCGGTCTCTTACAGTGACGCGGCTATACCGTTTGGCTAGTTATTGCTGCTTTGACGTAATTAACTTTGCTGTGTTAATATGCCTTTTGCCGGTCTGTACTCAACGAAAAGAGCCTTGGAGGGCGATCCTCTCCTTGTACCCTTTCTTGGCCTTCCTATTTGTTGTAGTCTTGTGCTCCTTGGGTGTAAACCTTCTGGTGCACCCCTTGGGAGGAGGCAATTCAAACTCTCGGTTACTTTACTAAAGCAGTTAGTCATGACGGCCCACCTGTTTTCTGTTTGGTAGTCTTACTTAACTGAAGCTGTTATTATTGAAGGCCTTGCAACTTAGCCAACCTGAAGTTACCAAGGTGGGACAGCCGAGCGGTCGCCAGCCTGAAGTTACCATGGTGGGGCAGTCGAGCGATCGCCAGCCTGAAGTTACCAGGGTGGAGCAGTTGAGTGATCGAGCGACGAATTTGCAGGCCCATGCAGCGTCCTTAAGCTTGGAAAGTCGGGAAGCAGGAGCAAGTCCCACAGCTACCACCACGAATTAGTTCTTTGATCAAGTATCCGGGACAAAGGTTTTGGTAGGCCTCTGGCTAACCATTTTGCTAGACTACCCAATTATGTCCCTCTCAACGGTATTTCAGAGCTTCCACTCGACACCTTCGGCTGTGTCCAGAAGTTTTTGTGGCTGTTTGTGCGATTTAAACTTCATGTGAATACCTTGGGACCCTCACCGTGTGATATTAGCATTACTTTATCCCTTGGCGAAAGGTTCTGAGTGATTTTATATCTGAAGTCCCCATTATGTCGAACGAGTGCTCCTAGCTACCTTGGCTCTTGGTATGTCTGTTTCGGAACTCAATACGGCATCAAACATTTTGGAGGGATTGCATCCCACCCTCCCTAGCTTCCGGGAATTGCAAACATACGTTGATTCCATTGAATCCTCGTCATTTTCAGATGAGCCCACCTCGAGAATTAATAGGGCTCCTCAAGCGTGCAACACATTTTCTGGGAAATGTTCTTTTCGGTGTGGCACCCTCAATGACGTGGTACGAGAATGTCCCGTAACATGAGCTCCAGACCCGGTAAATGACGCCAGGTGAAGAAGGGGGCTGATTGTTTCCGTCGGAGGCGCCATGGTGAGCGCCAGTTAAAGCTCCCTTCGGATCTGCCCTCCCTTTCATCTGCGTCCGTCTAGGACAAGATTCTTGTATCTCCATGTCGTTCTTGAATTATAATTTGTATTTAGAGTTTGGGCATTTGTGTAAATTATCATACGAGCGCCCATGCCCTCAGATGTCGTGTGGCCATTGGGAAAAAGTTACCTCTGGTCGGCGAGGCGTCCATTGTCCATTCGTAATTTCTCATGGCCCGTTACGCTCTTGCTTGTTAAAGATCTAGTGCTCAAATTGTTACTCAAGTGTGATTTTATTCAGAAAGTGGATTAGTTTTCGACTTTGCAAGTGGCACCTTCTCTTATAGGTTTTCGCCTAGAGACAAGATAGCATTTTGTTCTTGCCTCTGCGCAATTGTGGAGGATTCGATAAATTGTAGCTACAGTGAATTTGATGCGGCCCATCTCGAGCCGGGTCAGCCGGGGCAGATGTTGAATTAATTAGAGGAGTTTCCCCACGTTTTTTCTAATAAGATGGGTGTCCTAACGTCTTACACATACGCTTGGCTGACGATAGTCCGGTGCGAAAGTCTCCTTATCACCTCTCACCACCAAAAGTGACAATCTTGATACAGAAATTGGAGAGTGTGTTCAAGGAGGAGGTTACTAGGCCATCTATATCTCCCTACGCGTCACCGATTTTTCTCGTTCTTAAAGCTCAGGGCCAGGACTACAGGCCGGTGGTTGTTTATGGACTCCTTAATAAAAAGCTTATCTTAGAATCTGTCTCATTGGTGGATCTTCACAACTGCTTTACCTGGTTTTCAGGGGTTAAGTGGTTCCCGGTGCTTGATCTCAACAACCTTATCAGTTTCCTCTTACTGAGGACTCCAAACATGTCAGCGCGTACTGCAATGATTAGAACCTTTATGAGTTCACCCTGGTGCCGTTTGGTTTGTGCAATGGGGTGGTGGGTTTGTCTCGTTTGTTAGATCATATCCCAGGCGACTTAAAGTTTTCTTGTGTCTTTAATTAATTTGATAATGTTGCCATTTATAATCAGTCCTTGGATCATATTTCCCATCTTTGGGAGGTCCTCTCCAAGTTTTAGGATGCTGGGTTGACCGTTAATCCGTCCAAGATTACACTTGCTAGGAAACAGGAGTGCTTTCTGGACCGTTTAATTCCCGGGAGCGGCTCCAGGATTGACAAGGAACGAAATAAGCTGTGAAAAAGTTTCCTCAGCCTGGAGATAGGAAGGAGATACCCAGATTTATTGGCATGGCGAATTATTTTCGCTATATGGTGTAGTCTTGTGTTCCTCTCTTATGAGCCTTCTAGTGCACTCCTTGTGAGAATGCAACTCAAGCTCTTGGTTACTTAACTGCAGCAGTTATTTATGAAGGCCTACGTGTTTTCTATTTGGTAATCTTACTTAACTGAAGCACTATTACTGAATGTCTGCCTGTTTTGTATTTGGTAATTTTACTTACCTGAAGCTATTACTATTGGAGGCCTGCCTGTTCCCTTTTAATTAAAGTGAGAGCTGTTTCACAATTTGTGATATCTGAAATTCTTATTAATCAAGGCCTCTCTGTTTTACTACCCTTATTATTGAGATCAGATATCTTACTCAATCTGTGTTATAATTAAGTGAAATTGTGAATGGCAAAGGCATACCTGCTTCAGAGGTTTTTATCTCAACAAGATAGTAACAGGAAATGGCATATGATGTTACATGTTTCCTAACCTTTTGCCTTGCATCCGTAACTGTCGGTTTTAGAAATGAGTGACAATTACATTATGTGGGATTGCAGGAAATCAGGCGAAACTTTTCGGCAGGCACCCATAGTAGGTGTTACTGTTCTAGGTATCTTGATGTCCCCCCTGTCCGCTCAGAAGTGAAAAGAGCGACGTGAAACGAACGACTGGCGTGCTAGAAACACTGCGCAACACATCTGTGCAAAGCTTCATCGGATTTTCACTGTCGTTTCCATTACGCGACGCATCGGACGTCTTGTTCCGAATAGCCTTCGTATGTCACACATTCTCCAACAGCCAATGAGCGTTCAGTCGTAGTCTGAGCGCTCTCCTCTGAATGTCGTAGCCAACGCGAGAAGTAAACGTGATCTTAGCGAGTTACTTACTGAATCCCTAATCTACACTCCTGGAAATTGAAATAAGAACACCGTGAATTCATTGTCCCAGGAAGGGGAAACTTTATTGACACATTCCTGGGGTCAGATACATCACATGATCACACTGACAGAACCACAGGCACATAAGCACAGGCAACAGAGCATGCACAATGTCGGCACTAGTACAGTGTATATCCACCTTTCGCAGCAATGGAGGCTGCTATTCTCCCATGGAGACGATCGTAGAGATGCTGGATGTAGTCCTGTGGAACGGCTTGCCATCCCATTTCCAACTGGCACCTCAGTTGGACCAGCGTTCGTGCTGGACGTGCAGACCGCGTGAGACGACGCTTCATCCAGTCCCAAACATGCTTAATGGGGGACAGACCCGGAGATCTTGCTGGCCAGGGTAGTTGACTTACACCTTCTAGAGCACGTTAGGTGGCACGGGATACATGCGGACGTGCATTGTCCTGTTGGAACAGCAAGTTCCCTTGCCGGTCTAGGAATGGTAGAACGATGGGTTCGATGACGGTTTGGATGTACCGTGCACTATTCAGTGTCCCCTCGACGATCACCAGTGGTGTACGGCCAGTGTAGGAGATCGCTCCCCACACCATGATGCCGGGTGTTGGCCCTGTGTGCCTCGGTCGTATGCAGTCCTGATTGTGGCGCTCACCTGCACGGCGCCAAACACGCATACGACCATCATTGGCACAAAGGCAGAAGCGACTCTCATCGCTGAAGACGACACGTCTCCATTCGTCCCTCCATTCACGCCTGTCGCGACACCACTGGAGGCGGGCTGCACGATGTTGGGGCGTGAGCGGAAGACGGCCTAACGGTGTGCGGGACCGTAGCCCAGCTTCATGGAGACGGTTGCGAATGGTCCTCGCCGATACCCCAGGAGCAACAGTGTCCCTAATTTGCTGGGAAGTGGCGGTGCGGTCCCCTACGGCACTGCGTAGGACCCTACGGTATTGGCGTGCATCCGTGCGTCCGTGCGTCGCTGCGGTCCGGTCCCAGGTCGACGGGCACGTGCACCTTCCGTCGACCACTGGCGACAACATCGATGTACTGTGGAGACCTCACGCCCCACGTGTTGAGCAATTCGGCGGTACGTCCACCCGGCCTCCCGCATGCCCACTATACGCCCTCGCTCAAAGTCCGTCAACTGCACATACGGTTCACGTCCACGCTGTCGCGGCATGCTACCAGTGTTAAAGACTGCGATGGAGCTCCGTATGCCACGGCAAACTGGCTGACACTGACGGTGGCGGTGCACAAATGCTGCGCAGGTAGCGCCATTCGACGGCCAACACCGCGGTTCCTGGTGTGTCCGCTGTGCCGTGCTTGTGATCATTGCTTGTACAGCCCTCTCTCAGTGTCCGGAGCAAGTATGGTGGGTCTGACACACCGGTGTCAATGTGTTCTTTTTTCCATTTCCAGGAGTGTATTTATTTTGAAGGCTTTCTCCATGCGCAAAGCAAGTGTGTAGGCGTACCGCATCTGTCGCTTGAAACTTGCAACAATGCAATCTCCGTCCTTGTCTTGACCTACGCGATCGCCATCGTTCGTGAATCGGACTATAGAGGTAGCAGCTCCGTGTAGTAAAATCCGCACCCGATGTACCCTCGTATCAACTACAAGTCTAATCATGTGTTATTCAAAAGAATAAAACCGGTGAGGACTAAGATAATAATAGGAAACAAAACCGTCGAACGAGTTAGAAATTTCATTTACCAGGGAAATATTATAAGCTACCAGAAGGAACCAGACATCGACAACAAATTGTAAAAATATCAAATGATGTGCATAACAATCAATAGAACATTGAGAAATAAAGCGAGAAAATACATAAAAATTGAAGTATCTGCGCTAGCAGAGTAGAAATGCGAAAAATACAAGTCCGAAAACATTTTATGGGACTCACCAAAACGAAACAATAATACTATCTCCAAAAGAACAATAGATTCGATCCCAACTGCGGATCGACACAAATATAAAATACTAAATAATAATAATAGAAAAGAACCTACTCTTTAGGGGGAGCGAACACAGTAAACAATTGTACAACGTCAAGAGGTTCGTCGACTATACCAAGTCCATCTATAAGAGATCAGACAGCTAGAAGAGGCGTCTGGCAGTGGCTGCCGGGGCGGTAGCTCTATATCCTTCCAACCGGTGCATCGAACTGCCTTTTGCCGGCAGTGCGCCGCCTTATAAGGCCCGTTGACGGAGGTATCTTCCGGAACTATTTGCGATCACGTGCCTGACGTACCAGAGTAGTTCCTGGGCTAACTGCGACCTCTGGTGAAGCTGTTCTGCAGGCTCCGAGAAAGGGTAGCGGTCCCTGGCGGCCGTTGGTGGAGACCTGGTGTTGTGTTGTGTTGTGGCCGCCGGTATGTATTTATTTTGACAACATAGACGACGTAGGTTTTCCTGGTGAATATACGCCCTCTGATGCAGGCATCCCGCGTTGGTTGGACGTGAAGTTGGATGCCGACGCAGTGGGCGCTACGATGTATGAAGTGGGCGGCCACAGCAAAAATAGTTTTCTAATGCAATGGCCGCCCTCAGACTGCTATTTGGAAGTGAAACTTGGACAACTACTAAACAGCAAGAAAGTAGGAGCCAAGCAACACAAATGAAATTTCTGAGAGGAGTGAAGGGCAACACAATATTTGATAGACTAAGAAACGAAGACATAAGAGCTGAACTTGGAGTGTATGCAATAAATGAGAAGATCAATCGAATAAGTTGGCTAGAACATCTAAAATGAATGCCAGATTGTAGACTACCAAAACAAGCCTTAAATTTCAGACCTTTAGGTACAAGATCCATAGGAAAACCAAGAAAAAATCACATAGATACTTAGAAGACGGAACAGGCCTATGGCCTACACATTCATCTATATCCACACCCACACTCTGCAAACCACCACGAGGCGCATGACAGAGGGTATGTCCCATTGTACCATTTACTAAGGCTTCTTCCAGTTCCATTCACATATGGAGCGCCAGAAGAATCATTGTTTGAATGTCTCTGTGCGTGCAGTGATTATTCTGATCTTATCCTCAAGTTCACTATGTGAACAATACCCAGGGATTATAGCATATTCCTAAAGTCATCATTCAAAGCCGGTTCTTCAAACTTTGTTTATAGACTTTCTCAGGATGCTTTACGTCTGTCTTCAGAGATCTGCCAGTTCAGTTTCTTCAGTATCTCTGTGACACTCTGCCATGGATAAAAGAAACCTATGACCATTCGTGCAGCCCTTCTCTTTATGCACTCAATATCTACTGTTAATCCTATTTGGTACAGGTCCCTCTCACTTGAGCAATATTCTAGAACTGGTCACATGAGTGATTTGTAAGCAATCTCCTTTGTAGACTGACTGCACTTCCCCAATATTCTATCAATAAACCAAAGTCTACCCATGAGTGAGCCTAAGTGATGGCTCCATTTCATATCCCTACCAATTGCTACACCCAGGTATTTGTATGAGTTTGTCGATTCTAATAGTAACTCGTTGATATTATAGTCATAGGTTACGTATGTTTTCAGATGGGGTCCACCTTTAGCAACGCACATTTTTGGTTTCGTATCCCAAATATATTTCACTACAGCTGCAGCATCGTCAGTGCGCTTTTATTTTATGGCTGTTATACACAAAGAATGCTCTATACTGTTTGTACACATGTAAATATTAGTTTTGGAAATCGTAATTACAAATTATTAGGAACACATAAAATTAAGTATTCATAACTTTTTACCACACAGTGTGGTTAATTATGTATTCATAACTTTTAACCACATAGTGTCGTTTTCATGAGGTATTATACTTTTATAGCGCCTGTTTTCTCTCACAGTTTGTCATCTGCAACCATATACAGCTTAATGTAGATAAATTATTGAAGTAAAAATTGAGATTTGGCAACTGTTATTGCTATGCCTGAAATTAATTAATTTTATGTGGAAGGTTGTGTGTGTGAGATCTCACTGAATATTTATTTAGCGTCTTTCAGATAAAACTTCCTTATAGATAACTGTATCATCTCCAAAAGTCTGAAAATACTTTTAATACTGCTTCCAAGGTCACTAATATACAGCTTGAAGAGCAAGGATCCCAACACACGTCCCTGGCAAACACCTGAAGTTACTTCATCTGACGATGACTTTCCATCCAAGACATTATGCTGCATCCTCCCTACCAAATGGTCCTCAATCAAGTCACAAATTTCACTTGATAGTTTTGGCAATAAGCGTAGGTGCGGTACTGAGTCACCTGCTTTTCGGAAATCAAGAAATACTGCATCCACTTGACTGCCTTGATCCAAAGCTTTCAGTATGTCATGTGAGAAAAGTGCGATTTGAGTTTCATATGATCGATGCATTCGAAATGCATGCTGGTTGGCACTGAGGAGGTCGTTCTCTTCAAGACACCTGATTATGTTTGAACGCAGAATTTGTTCTAAGATTCTACAACAAATCGATGTCAAGGATATTGGACGGTAGGTTTATGGACGACTTCCACTACCCTTTTTGTAGACAGATGTAACCTGTGCTTTTTTTTTTTCAAGAACTGAGCACGGTTTTATGTTTGAGCGATCTACGAGAGACTGTAATTAGGAGCTAACTCAGCCGCAGGTTCAGTATAGAATCTTTTAGGGCTTCCATCGAGCTCTGGAGCTTTGTTCACTTTTAAATATTTCAGCTCTTTCTCAATTCCATTGACACTAATACCTATTTCATTTATCTTTTGAGTGGTAATAGGATTAAATTGGAGTAGCCCTGCTGAGTTTTCCTTTGTAAATAAACATTTAAAAACGGAGTTTAGCGTTTCAACTTTTGCTTCGCCACCCTTAGTTTCAGTTTTTGTCTCACTCGCTACGGACTGGACACTAAATTTCAGGCCTCTAACAGGCTCTACATATGCCGATGATGACAGAAAAAAATTCCTAGTACGCTGCATACGCATAGTAAGTTATTTACTATTTATCCTGGTGTTGCAGTTTTAACAGTCAGCAGTGTAGAACTGGGCGTGCATCAGTAGATCAACTGTGTCTCTGTGAGACTCTTACTGCTCTTTTCTAGACGTAGCCTAAGCATTTAACATGCGCTGCGAGCGCCGCTTTGTCGACGAGATGTCACACGGGTCAGCAATCAGAGACACGTTTCGCAGATGCGTGAACAGCACGGCTTACGCGAGGCAGCGGTACGCGACGTGCCGGTGGCGAGTGATGGTGAGTACGCAACGCGGATCGATATCGGTGGCAGAGTACGGTGGGCTAATTGGTTTTGTGCGGCCGGGATGACGCAGCCAGCAGTGGCCGTAATGACGCCATCAGGCGCGCCGGGGTCTCCCTGGGGCGCCCTGCCGGCGAGGCGTTACCGCCTCTCGTGCCGCGGACATGACAAGCCTTCCAGCGCGACAACAGCCGCGAGTTGGCGCTGCGCGGCGCCGGCCTGGATGGCCGAACTCTTGTCCGCTGACGCCACGACCCCGCAGCGATCACCTGGAAATGAGGCACTCCGGTGTGCGGCGTGCCAGTAAAGGCCGTCTGACAGCTCATTCCGCGCCCCTGTTGTTGACCGCCAGGGTAGTTACGTGGCGCGAAAGGGCGCCGCACGAAATGCTCGCCAATCTTGCTTCGGCTCCACTCTCCGGACGCGGGTTTCCGAACCACGGAGGTTATTGCTTCGTCTTTTCCTGCAACCGCTTGCTACATTCTAAGAAATGTTATTAAAAACGTCCGTAAAAACCGTTCTTTGATATATTCTTCTTTAATAATTCACCGAGATGACAGAAGTTGTGCTGTGCCAAAACGCACGGGTTACGTCCGCCCTTACAAGTGCTGAGCATCCTAAACGATAACTTAATAATAACACCTGGTGGTTACTGCAAATATAAGTGTACGATGCATTAAGAAAAAAAATATGTTGTAGATGAGCCTCGAACGTCGACGAAAATACACGTGGTGAGCGCACGCGACTTCAGCGACGCAGCAACTCGCCTCTCGCCTTCGCTGTGCCCAGAGATGCTGCCTGAGCGAGGCGCAGTAGCCAGCCGCTGGCGCAGGGAACCGACAGCGGCTACGAATAACTAATAAACTGTCAAAAGTTGGCGTGGCGCTGCGTGTCTGTTCGTTTTAAATGCTTCCTATGGTACGACTTAAAGAGTTAGTTAGTTCCCATGTAGACCTCTCACCGACTAAGTGGATATGTGGGTGTGCGTCTAGGTCTGATAGTAGAGCGAGTCACTGCGTGGTGTACTGAGGCACCGCAGCTGGCGGTTAAGGCTTGGGAGAGGGAAGGGAGTTTTGATTGGTGGTACCAGTATTTTAATTTGGGTACAGAGGCAGCGTGGTTATTTAGTATGTTACGCCCCTGCTCATAAACGTGGCTGTGACGGTTGTTTCCTCCCAAAGCTGAGCAACGGAATATACAGAGATTCTCTGAGATTTTCTGAGTAGTCGGTGCTGATACACCGGTTTTGGCGAGTTTAGGTGCACGAGCTATCAATTTATTGTCGTCTTGTGGGCAGTTTCGGTCGTAAAGTTTGCTGTGGTAAATCCAGCGTGAGCCTGGTTAGAGAGAGAAGTAGATTTATTGGTACTGCCCTTGTCGTACGATTAGTGGTCGCGGCTCACCCACAGGTAATTGGGTTGTTAGCCGTTTTGTTGAAGTGGATGTGTGTGTCGAGAAGGGAAAGCCTCGAACACATGTACGTAGTTGTTGTTTAAATACCACTATCTTACAGCGGACCGAGAATTGCCTCGAATAAATACGAACTAAAAAAATGGTTCAAATGGCTCTGAGCACTATGGGACTTAACATCTGTGGTCATCAGTCCCCTAGAACTTAGAAGTACTTAAACCTAACTAACCTAAGGACATCACACGCATCCATGCCCGAGGCAGGATTCGAACCTGCGACCGTAGCAGTCGCGCGGTTCCGGACTGCGCGCCTAGAACCGCTAGACCACCGCGGCCGGCCATAAATACGAACTGTTTCACTATATTGTGATAGAGTGCACCAGTAGTTGAGGGGATAAGCGACGAGAAAATAAAGGAACCATTTTACAAGCAGCACGCAGCTAAACAAAAACTTGATTAGGCAAAGTGACGAGTGGCCGAATTCAAGTAGGGAACTTAGAGGGTCGAGTATTGTCAACGCCTAAAGAGGTTCAGAATTGTTTTAAATTGTTACTTAAGGTTAGATTTGAAGTGGCGATGGCACTTAGGGTTTTTGTTTAATTTTTTATTAATGAATTTCGGTGTTGTGGGGTGTAGTCTTTGATGGCACTCGCTCACTTACGCGAATGAAATTGTAATGAAGTACCTAGAGAAAATAAATTCAAGTGTTCTTGGGTTAACATAAACCATACGTGTATTTAATTAGTATCTGGTGTGTGTATATATATTTTACGAGAAAAGAAAAGGGTGAGTTCCAGAGATCTTAATACCGCGTTGCAGGAAACAAGTATACGCTGGTATTTGTAAGTTTGCCTAATCAAAAGTTCCTTGATTGAGTGGAACCCCGATAAACCTACAGAGCGTAGACATTCTAAAACGTTAAAACGATGTCAGTGATGGAAAGAGTGTCTAGGTAAATGCAAGTAGAATTGAAGTTGTCCTAATTTACTACGGTAAAGTCAACTATTACACCAAGGGCTTCACAGATCAGTAAATTTGATGCTTGGATTCGACCAATAGCTTAGATAACGCAAGTTGTTATCTAAATCAGCTTATCTCGTAATTACTGCTTGATATTGATGATCATTGTCGTTAGAATATTTGGATGTGTCTATTCGTAGTGTAATCGTGTCGTTGTTCGATCTCGACGTTGCGTAAAGTAAGGGTGCTGTCTTTCATTATTCGATATTCGAACCGGCTGCATAGCCAGTGGTTGAGGTTGCCGCAGTAGTAATTATAATAAGGGTGATCTGTCTTCAATTTGTTCCTTGAGAGTGCGATTACGGTACGAGCTAGACTTCGAGTAGTCGCCAGGCGCTCCAATACGACTGTAATCTTCTAAAGTCAGATAGCGATCCGCAGTCGTAACATCGACTGTGAAATTAAAAACTGTACCTAATTAAAGCTGTAGCGGTTGATTGATTCGCCCAAATATTTTGCGCGGCAGGAAGCCATACATTAACGGCATAGCGACGTTGGTACGGTACGATCCATTGTCGTTGTAAGTTCGATCTTGGGTACCGCCAGTCGGCGCGTTACGAAGTCTTGGAACAGCGATATGCGCATACAGATGGCGCTGCGTTCATAAGGTACGAGGGTTATTCCAAAAGTAAGGTCCGATTGATTGCCAAATTGAAACCACAGTGAACATCAGAAATGTTTTACTTGTAACAATTAGCTACACCTTTCAGCTACTTCTCTACGTAGTCGCCGTTCTGACTTAGACTTTTGTCATAGCGTTGTACCAACTTTTCAATAGCCTCATCATAGAAGGCAGCCGCCAGTGCTTTCCGCCAATTCTCCACGCTGGCCTACACCTCGTTGTCTGTGTCAAAATGTTGTCTTCAAAGACAGCGGTTCATGTGACCAGAGATGAAACTCAGGGGGAGACAATTGCGGACTGTATTGTGGGTAATCTCACATTTCCATTTGAAAACGATGCAGGAGCATCTTCATTGCCCCTGCAGAATGCGGCTGAGAATTGTCGTGAAGACGAAACAGCACGACAGTTATGTAATGTTGGCTGCATAGCTTCAGGCGAAATTTCTCACCAGGCCCTCGTACTTGGCGGCAGACACTATTTTCTAGACATCTTTACGCACTCACTGCGAGCTCAGAAATGAGAAGAGCGACGTGATGCTAACTGGGGTTATACTAGAGACACTACCCAACACATCTGTGCAAAGCTTTATCGGATTTTCATAGTCGTTTCCATTTCGCGACCGATCGGACCTTACTTTTGGAATAACCCTCGTATAAAACGGCAGAGCATTGGCGTAGATACCATGTGTACCCGGGAAAGGTATGTGAATTAACGGACTTAGAATGCGGATTGGTAGATGGAGCCAGACACGTACGACATACAGTTTTCGAAATCGTTAGCGAATTCAGTATTCCGAGATTCACAGTGTCAACAGTGTGTCGTAAATACGTAATTCTGGCATTGTCTCTCACCACGGACAACGCAGTGGCAGACAACTTTCATTTAATGACCGAGAGCAGTGACGTATGCGTAAAGTTGTCAGTGCTAATAGGCTAAGAGTGCCTTCTCTAAGAGCACGACATTGCCTGCAGCACCTCCCTTGGATTCGTGACTATATCCGTTGGACCCTAGAAGACTGAAAAACTTGAGCCTCGTCAGACGAGTCCCATTTCAGTTGGTAAGAGGTGATGGTGGAGTTCAAGCGTGGCACAGACCACATGAAGCCATGGACCCAAGTTGTCAACAAGGCATTTTGCAAGCTGGTCGTGGCTCCATAATGGAGTGGCTGTGTTTACACGAAATGCGCTGGCTCCGGTCCAAGTGAACCGATCATTGTTTCGAAATGGCGATGTTCGGCTACTTGGAGACCATTTGCAATCATTCGAACATTGAGTTTTTATGGATAACAATGTACCGTGTCACTGAGCCACAGTTGTGACACTAGTATTCAAAGAAATGTGACTGACGCCCGAACAACAGGGACTTACATGCATCGAGAATTGAAAATAGTGCATTGAGAATGGCTAGCCACTCGCCGAAATTTGGATTTGCGTAATAAAATCTAAAAAAGGACGACTGATTGCTGCACTCTATAATTTATAAATCATTTATAAGTTTATGTGAAAACGAATTATCGACATTTTAGGGTTAATGTCTTTGTATTTAAAACTGTGCGTGTCTGGTCACTTTTTGTATCTTTGCTCTTGTTGACTTTTGTGTACCAAGAAGTAGTTCGAAGATGTCTGTTGAGAGACGGAGTATGGAATTATTACTGGTGTGACATTTTTTATTGTCAACGACTGACCTGAATGTTGAGATGATTTTGTCTGTGACAAGAAGATGAAAGAATAGAAACTTTTTTAGAAGATCAAACAACTGTAAATAGTTATTTCGTAGTGCATATCGTAAAAATGAAATCCTTACTTCCAGCACGCACAGAATCAACTTTAATGGAAGCCAACAACAAAGAAGACATCGAAATTAGTAAGGTAAGAAATATGACTAAATTAGCATTTTTAAGCAAAAGTCATTTTTGGTTCAACGTGTTCCAGTGAGATATTCATTCTAGAATCTTAAAGACACTTTTCGGGTGCATTGATCCTTTTTCCCGATGAACTCAGTTAGGACCACTAAAGTTGACCGTATGAATCGGCCTGTATTGGCTATGTCTCTGGTTTCTGAGCAGTAAACTGACAACGCTCTTAGTCTAAGGATGGAGTCAGCAACTGCCTACAGCTCGCACTTTCTACAAACTGTTTGCGCTTACGGCATGGATCCTAACGGATTGTAGCCCTTGTTTGTTGCGAGTTAGGGACATAACGAGACACTGACACAACTTCCTTACAATGCTACCTTACCACGAAGACGTCGAGTTCTCCAGCATAAATGTTTCCATTTGGCGGATGGATCGTCATCGACAGTGTCACATGACGTTTCTCCATGAGCTTCTACAGACTGGTTTCAGTTTTAAGCCATGATATTGGTCTCAGTGAAGCCCTGCTGATAATTCCTTCCCCGTCCCTCCCACATGGGTACTTCACTGGTTCAAATGACGCCGTACTGGCGTCTTTGGAGGCTTAGATCACGCAGCGACGAAGAGACGATGGACAGTACTTTGATCAGAGGACAGCATCACACCAGGCGAATGACGGAAAAATAAAATTAAGCTTTCATATTCGAGGTAATAAAAACTATCTTCCACTACTCTTGTTTCGATAATTTACTACTTCTTGTTGTTAGCGTAAGATCTTAACCTGTAGTCGACGGGCTGCACTGGACTCAGGTATCGACAATTTTATTTTTCTCTGGAGGGGATATCCACATCTGTTATTCATCGTCAATGATCAAATCCTCGACAGTTGTAAAAATTATTTATTTCTAAAAAGGAAAACACAGTCCAATTTCAGGACATAAGTCCCCTCTTGAGGTGCATTTTAAAATGTGAGTCGACAAAGGATGAATAACTGAAGTTAAAATAGTCTGTAACCTCAGTTATGCGTCCTTTGTGGACCCATATTTTAGTATGCACCTAAAGATAGGACATACGTCCTGAAACTGGATTGTGCTGTCCTTTCTAGAAATAAATAATTTTTACAACTGTAGCGGATTTTATCCCTGACGTTTTTATTTTTATTTAACCTTGTGGCCAAATGGCTTTTCTGTGCCGCAGCCTTCAGTTAGCTAAGACAGAGGAGTCGTGGACAACCTGTCTCTGAATAGTGTTCTGTGAGCGAATGAAACTTAACTACTTGTTCATGGTGTGTTCTGAGGCGGAAAGTGGGAACCAACCCAGTATTTGCCTACATCTACATGTACGTCGACACCTACATTCCGCAAGCCACCTTACGGTATGTGGCGAAGGATATTGTATTGCATTGTATTAAACCGGGGACCTAGAAACGATAGAGAGGCTTCGTCCCGCCGTAGCCCTCAGTGGTTCACAACCCCACAACAGGTCACAGCAGTCCACCCACCTCACCGCCGCCCCAATCCGAACCCAGGGTTATAGTGCGGTTCGGTCCCCAGTGCCCCCCCCCCCCCCCCCCTCCCCTGGGAAGTCTCATACCAGACTAGTGTAACTCCTAATCTTTGAGTCGTAGAGCAATGGTGGTGGTGTGTGTACATGGTGTTTGCACAGCAATCGCCGACACAGTGTAACTGAGGCAGAATAAGGGGATCCAGCCCGCATTTGACGAGGCAGACGGAAAACCGCCTTAACAACAATCCACAGGCTGCCCGGCACACCGAACACAACACCAATGCGCCGAGGGCATTCGTGCCGGGGACCGGTACGCCTTCCCGCTCGGGAAGAAGCGCGTTAGGGCGCGCGGCTAGCCGGGCGGGCCTGGCGAAGGGTACTTTGTGCACCACTGGCACGTCCCCCTTTTTGTGTTCCAGTCACGTATGGTTCGCAGGTTGA
Source organism: Schistocerca serialis cubense (assembly GCF_023864345.2). Taxonomy (NCBI): domain Eukaryota; kingdom Metazoa; phylum Arthropoda; class Insecta; order Orthoptera; family Acrididae; genus Schistocerca; species Schistocerca serialis. Next base: position 1,037,824,822 of record NC_064638.1, read on the forward strand.
ACGACTGCCTAAACCATGTTAAAACCACACCCACTCTGACCAAGGTATCAGCTGCAGTAGTGAAACTACCGTGCGGATTCCATCATGGTCTGGTCACCTCCCTGTACCAGAAGCTAGCGCACTGCGCTTTACGCTATACGAGGGGGCATTCTCATTTCGATAATAATGAAAAGTTAACAACATGCAAGCTATATGTTTATTATTGCGATTTTCCGCAGAGAACATTCTAAAAATGCCAACTCTTAAACCTGATTGTGCAAATATGTATTCTTAAAAAATGTTTCAAAAGTTTGACAGTATCTTTCAAGTTCCAACAATTAATATCCTAGCATGATGGTGTTCAGGTAAGCTAGCAGTGATTTAGATATTTCTTAGATCTAGGGGCATTCAGTAAGTAATGCAACACATTTTTTCTCGGCCATCTTCAGTTGAAAAATGCGGGCTTTGTTGTGGGACATGGTGGAATATTCTCGGTTCAGCCGTATAGTTTCATGAAGTTCCGGTAACTGGCGGCGCTATACGTAGCTTTCAAAATGGCGTCTGTAACGGAGGTGCAATCCAAGTAGAGATATGTCACTGAGTTTCTTTTGGCGGAAAACCAGAACATCACAGATATTCATAGGTGTTTGCAGAATGTTTATGGGAGACTTGGCGAACAAAACCCCGGTGATTCGTTGAGCGAGGTGATTGGTTCAAATGGCTCTGAGCACTATGGGACTCAACTGCTGAGGTCATTAGTCCCCTAGAACTTAGAACTAGTTAAACCTAACTAACCTAAGGACATCACAAACATCCATGCCCGAGGCAGGATTCGAACCTGCGACCGTAGCGGTCTTGCGGTTCCAGACTGCAGCGCCTTAAACCGCACGGCCACTTCGGCCGGCAGCGAGGTGATTGCCATCACCGCAAAAACGTCACGCAAACTTTTCGTATCCCTTGAGTGCAGGCCAGTCGCATTTAGCTGTGACTCCTGCAATGCTGGAACGTGCGGGCAGCGTATTCGTCGCCACAAAAATCCAAATTGACTTCTCCATGCGCAGCCGAGAGGAGTTCACAAAACTACATGGGGCTGTTCTTCCTATTCCACCCTACAGCCCAGATCTCGCACCTTCCGACTTCATGTGTTTGGACCAATAGAGACTGCACTCTGCGGGAAGCAGTACGTGGAAGTGGAGGTTACTGACGCTGCAAGACGTCGAACAGAAGAGTGATACTGTGCGGCATACTGGCCCTCCTAGTAAGGTGGCGTAAGGCCGTCTTACAGAATGGATATTTTGTTGACAAACAGGGTTTTGTAGCCAAAAGAATGAGGAATAACACGACGTATCGGAATCCTGAATAAAACGAACCTGCTTTGGGAGAAAAGTGTGTTACCTTACCTATTGAACGCCCCTTGTGCTAACATCGTGCTAACAAGGAGAGTACATGCTTACTTAACATGAGGACCATGACTACTTGTCATCATCGATTTTGTCCAAATTTATGGTATATGCAGGGCTTGGCCAGAAATAAAAATGACAGTACTGAGAAATCCAGATGGCCAAACGTTTCGAAAAAATACCATTTTTGTCGCAGTTCGACTGAGGCATGAGCCTTTTATGTTTGTGCAGTTAGTAGCAGCAGAGTACAGAACGGTAATCAGAAGTTCGTGCGTTACTTACACCGCTAATAAAACGAAATAATGCTCGGTATATTACATTTACTAAAATTTTCATAAAAGACGTGAAAAGGAAAGGAAAAGAAATTTTTGAGATTCCAAAAAAAAATTCCTGTAGGGTATCTAAGCCGTACACAAGAACTTCGTATACAAGATTAGATACGTCTGTTATTTTGCAGTTGATAAATCACCCACCTTCCACACGGAGCACGTCCATATCTCACCACTGACTTCTAGTATCAGCCGCACGCAGTTGACATCAACAAGTGTTGGGCCTGAAGATGATGTTGTTACAACGTTGAAACTAGTTGCCAAAGTAAAATCGACACCTTAAATACAATTGTAGGAATTTCTTCATATTTAATATAAATTTATACCAGCTTATGTCCCACTGTCCTCCATTTCGACTATGGACGTACGAAGATAAAACTGTAGAAGCCGACCGCCGTGTCAGTACCAGGCAGTTGGCCCGCCAGTATAGGCAAAGCCAGACGACCGTGTGGAACATTCTCCACGACAACTGTTACTCCCTTATCGCTTACAGAGTGTGCAGGGCTTACTAGCGACAGACGTTCCACATCGGGAGCAGTTTTGTCACTGGTTTCTTCACCAGGCAACCACGATTCCGGGATTTCTGTAATCCATTCCATTCACAAGTGAGTCCACCTTTATGTGGAGAGGTATCTTCAACTTTCATAACAGTGATCTGTGGGAAGATATGCAGAACCCCCATGGTATGGTGACAGCGAAACATCAGCACCGGTGCAGCAGGAATGTGTGGATCGGGATAATTGGCGATGGTATTTTGGGACCAATCCTCCTCTCGCGTCGCCTAACAGGCCGAAACTATCGGTGTTTCTTGAGGGTAACTTTGCCTGTCCTGCCATTGATGACTCGAAGGGTTATACGGCTGCCACATGATAGCGTTCCAGCCCACTTCGCTTTTAACATGCGGGCGCATCTCAGTCGTGTCTTCCCTGGTCGATGGATCGGACGATGTGGGTCCTGTTGCATGGCCTGCTCGTTCAGCGGATCTCAACCCGTGCGATTTCTGGTTGTGGGGCCATCTCAAAAGTATCGTGTATGCAGAGCCCATTCCAGATGTGGAGACAATTCAGGGTGCCTCTGACATTGTTCAGATACAGCCTGGCAGATGTGCGCGTACAGGCATGTGTTGACGCAGGGGGGAATCATTTTCAGCACATACTGTGGCTGCGTGGTACAGCGCGTATTAGACCGCAGTCTCTGTTACAATGTGTGATTGAGTAAATTATCTCTAGCATGGAAACTACGCATTTCCGGACATAAGTTAATTAGACATTTTTTGTTCCGTATCCTCCATCGATCAGACCCCAGAGTTTGTACACGGTGGAAAAAAAATTATATTTACATATGTACGTATGTTTCGAAATCTTATGTAGACAGTGATCTTCCTCTTGTCTCGAAGGTAAGGTATGCAACATTTCATCAATGTCGGAATAAAAATGTAGACTTGCATAAATCACAAACAAAAAAACACAGACGAACGAACACACTTCTGTATATATAATTAAACTTTCGAACCGCTGTAGAAAAAACATCACTGGTCACAATGACGTCAAATTGCAACGGAATGTTATTGGAGAAGGGGGCAGAAGAGAAATAATAGTTACAAAATGTAGCAATAGATGGCGCTGCGAGCATCATTATTTAATAGTGGTCGACTACAAATGACAAATGAATCATACAACAGGGCCTAAGGTGTACGTTTGACGTTAAACAAACTGTACTACTCAGTGTGCATGGGCGTACAGGTGTGATACTGTTCGTTATGTAAGTCCATCCACCACAGCAAGGTCGTATCACATCGAATGGGAAAAATAGGTTTTTGTCTTAGGCCAAAAACCGCGTAAAAAGCATCACTCACGTCGGTTTTCAATTGTCATAAAGCCAAAAACCGCACAAAAAGCATCTATCAAGATCAAATCGGATTCTTAATATCTGTGTGACTGGCTCAAAACATGTTCAATATGCAGTCCACCGTTGTCGGCAACAAGTTGATATCTAGAAACAGCATTTCCACAACTGATCGAAGTGTTTCCAGGGTCACGTTCAGAATGTGTTGCGCAATGCGTGTCTTCAATGCAGCTCAGTTTGCAATCGGTACCCTGAACACGACATCTTTCAGATAGCCCCACAACTAGAAGTTATACGGATTAAGATCAGGTGATCGGGACGGCCAGGCTGTTGGGAAATGGCGACTGATAATTCTAGCATTTCCAAAACGGCGCTTCAGCAGCTGCTTAAGTGGATTCGCAATGTGCGGAGGTGCACTATCCCGCACAGAAATGATCACATCCATACATCCACGCTGTTGGTGGTCTGGAATGACGTGATTGCGCAAAAGACTCATAGCGCTTACTAGTGACTATACAGGTAACACGACCGGAAGCACCTACCTCTTCGAAAAAATATGGCCCTATGATAAATGATGTCGTAAACCCGGACCAAACATTGGCGTTTTCAGAATGAGGTGGTACTGGTTGATTTCTACATCTACATCTACATCCATACTCCGGAAGCCACCTGACGGTGTGTGTTGGAGGGTTTCTTCGCGAGATATACGTAGGAAGAAGCAATATACTTCTTGACTCCTCGGTGAAGGTATGTTCTCGAAACTTCAACAAAGCACGAGCTACTGAGCGTCTCTCTTTCGCGATTACTAAATGATCTTGTAACGAAGCGCGCTGCTCTCCGTTGGATCTTCTCTATCTCCTCTATCAACCCTATCTGGTACGGATCCCACACGGGTGAGCAGTATTCAAGCAGTGGGCGAACAAGTGTACTGTAACCTACTTCCTTTGTATTCGGATTGCATTTCCTTTGGATTCTTCCAAAGAATCTCAGTCTGGCATCTGATTTACCGACGATTAGTTTTATATGGTCATTCCATTTTACATCACTCCTAATGCCTACTCCCAGATAGTTTATGGAATTAATTGCTTCCAGTTACTGACCTGCTATATTGTAGCTAAATGTATTCGCAGCACATTACGCTTGTATACATAGATATTCAATTGCCATTCCCTGCACCATGTGTCATTTCGTCGCAGATCCTCCTGCATTTCAGTACAATTTTCCATTGTTACAACCTCTCGGTATACTACAGCATCATCTCCAAAAAGCCTCTTTGAACTTCCGATGTTATCCACAAGGTCATTTATATATATTGTGAATAGCAACGGTCCTACAAAACTCCCCTGCGGCACACCTGGAATCACTCTTACTTCGGAAGACTTCTCTCCACTGAGAATGACATGCTGCGTAATTTGCTTGTGGATTTTCCGTAGCCCATATTCGACAATTCCGCATACTGTTATATCAGGTCAGATGGAAGTGGGCTTCGTCTGTCCACAAAACCTTCCACTGCCAATCATTGTCCACTTCCAAGCGAGCAAGAAATTCTAAAGCAAAGGTCTCTCTTGCTGGCAGGTCAACAGGAAGCAAGTCTTGCACATGGGTAATTTTGAATGGATATCAAAGAAGGACGTTTCGTAGGATTTTACGCATCGTCCTCACGGGGGGTATGTCCAATGTTCGGGCAATTTTCCATGTACTACATGTTTTCACGCTACCACTCGCCTCCTCCTGCATTTCTGTGGCCACTGCTTCCACTGACATCGAATCAAGTCGTTTCCTCCCTCTACCAGGTTGTACACCAAAAGAACCCATTCGAATTTCCGAATCATTTTCTCCAGACCCATGGCAGTCATCGGACCAACGTCTTTTTTCAAACCCTTCAGTGTCCGGACTTCTGCAGAGCGACGTGTGTGCAGTCGTCATTCTTGTAATACAGCTTTACAAGCAGAGCGCGATCCTGCATTGAGTCAGTCATGGCATACGTCGCAGACGCGAAAGGAGGAAAAGTTGTGTACTCGTCGTGTTTGTACCAACTTGAATGGGTCATGCGCATGAAAGGTGTTTTCATTTATGTATTCTCACACTTATTGATCAATTTTCACACTATTTTTTCATCTGTCATACGTTTTTCCCCTTCTCCGATAATATCCCGTTGCAATTTGACGTCGTACTGACCAGTGGCGTTATTTCTACAGCGTTTTGAAAGTTTAGCTTTATTATAATATATGGACACAATTTTGATGACAAGTAGGCGTGGCGCCCCTGTAAGTTTAGAACCACAGTACAGCAGCGCTGACGGCTGTCCACATAGAGCGAGACAGCGAAGGTGTGTAGGTGTGCGCCGCCCACACCCGTGCAGTGTCCGGCCTTCCGCAAACAGCGTGTGCATTACGCGGTAATAAGGAGGGAGGGCCGAGAGCGGACACAAGAGGGATGACCGGGACGCTCACCCCGGCCCTTTATTCCCGGGAGCTGCTGCTGCTCCTGCTGCTTTCTTGTGTCGCCGTCCATTACTCAACGCTGGACGCGCGCGCGCCCGTGTTTTCTCTCTCAACAAACGACGCGCCCCGGGACAATCCGGGGACCACATCAGCGCCACCTGCGGGATATGGCGGCTGCCAGGTTTTTCGCGCAGTGCGGGAGCTATTAAGAAGCTTCGTTTCCGGCTCCCCGTTCTTCCACCATTCATCAGTGCGACAAAATACAGTGACTCGGCAATATGGCGGGGTCGGTGGATGTACATTAGTCAAAGTGCTATATTTCTTCTTCACCTCCAAATATTCAATTATAGGCTTTTTTCTGGTAATTTGAAGAAGCTGAGTTGCTGAGAATCATAAAGGCCTAAAGCACACCTTTATAGATTGTAGTATGTAAACATGCTCCCGATATCTGTTGATGTTATGATGAACCAGCCGCACACAGTACACATGATCATTTATGAAAATCTGTCCCACCGATTTCTCCGGTATTCATTTCCTTATGTAGGCTCAAAGCGTAAAAGTATTATTACGCTGCTTTGCGTTCCTCAATTGTTATCTAAACTAGTGGAATTTAACTTTCGCCTCATGTGTGGCAGTTTGCTAATTGAGCCTTAGTATTTCATTAAATTCTTTGTTTTATTAATTTGCTCATGGTCTGTGTGGCATGATTACTATTCACTGAGTTTGACAATTTTTTTCGATTTGTACGATTCGTAATTTTACCTTTTTATTATTTTAAGGGAAATTCAATGTATCAATATGTGTGTTTTGAAACTAGGTTCTATATGATTGTCAAGCCTGTGGACCGATTCAAGGCAACACTGTTTGTAATGCCTAGACACAAGTGTTCTCTTGGAGGGGTAAGATTAACCATTTATTTGCTCTATCTGTTTGATTTACGTAGGCACCTGGCCGTGCAATTTTGGTGTAAAGTTTGTCTAAACTGTTTGGGGAGACGTTAATTAGTATATTTATACCCCTTTCAGACGGTTTTTTTGGGGAGGGGGGAGAGTAATTTTTGCCACCTTATTTTATGATCGGTTTTTGGGCTTACAGCCTTGATCTCTTAAGGGGAAACCGAGCGAGGTGGTGCAGTGGTTAGACACTGGACTCGCATTCGGGAGGACGACGGTTCGATCCCGCGTCCGGCCATCCTGATTTAGGTTTTCCGTGATTTCCCTAAATCGCTCCAGGCAAATGCCGCGATGGTTCCTTTCAAAGGGCACGGTCGACTTCCTTCCCCGTCCTTCCCTAATCCGATGAGACCGATGACCTCGCTGTCTGGTCTCCTTCCCCAAACCAACCAACCAATCTTAAGGGGGCGACTGTTGTTCACGTAATTTGTATTTGTGTAGTATATGTCTCACCTATGTGGGGTGTGTTAGCAGCGCCTCTTAGCCTTGTGAATCGCGAACCCGACATTTTGCCGACTGCCGGCCGCTGTTGTGCCCCAGCGCGTGCCTTCCGGTTGTGTCTGCTGTTGCTATAGTGGAACTGTTCGCCTTGACGGCTTGCCTTCCATATGTTATGTTTCGCCTTTCACTTCTTATGTCTCTGATGTACTTCCTTTAACTTCTAAATGTTATGCCTAAATTCTTATGGGTGAGCGATGTTGCAATTAAAATTTGAGGTAGTTTCTTTGTCTGTTCAAATTTTAATGTAATTTACATTCTGATCGCCATCTCCTTAGATTTCTGTTTCTAGTTATAACTCGCTATTCTTTGACTGAGATTAATTTGTAATTGTATCTGTCCTGTGGATGTAAGAAAATTTGTCAGATCTGCCAAATTTGGGTGTTTATTCTAAATTTCCAATTGTTAACTTAATAACTGTGACTGTTTAAGAAGATTGCACAAGAGTTATCTTTTACTTAATCATTGTTTAAGAGAGGTTTTATTATTTTTTATTCGTGTTGCAGTTTTAACAGTCAGCAGTGTAGAACTGGGCGTGCATCAGTAGACCAACTGTGTCTCTGTGAGACTCTTACTGCTCTTTTCTAGACGTAGCCTAAGCACTGATTCCTTGGGTAGCAAGACTTGAAAGTTGAGTCATGTCAATCGGCGGTTAAAATTAAAAAAACGCGTATTTTAACTGTCTCTTATGTTCAGGGATTTGCTGATTATTCTGTTTCATTTTGTGCTACCATGCGCGTTGTAAATAAGTGTTTCAACTCAGAGGACAAATGTTGCAAGACTTGTGGACCCATTCTTCCATGTGATTCTTTTCGTATCCCAATCTACGAGGGTAATCCCAAAAGTAAGGTCCCCTATTTTTTATAAGTGCATAGACCTGTTTATTTTTACAATGGTTTACATCAGTTTACAGCTTGAACATTTAGCTATTTTTCGACATAATCACCAATTCTGTCGATGCATTTTGGTAGACGTTGTGGCAGTTTTTGTATGCCCATGTCATATCAGCTCGCCGCCATGCTGTTCAGAAAGTTATGAACCTCTTCTTTAACCTCGTCGTCAGAGCTTAATCACTTTCCGGCCGAACCTCAGGAACTAACGTGCAGAGATCATCCAGGGTGATCCGCCGATCTTCACGCACGCTCTGCTCAACTTTCAACACTGTCTGCTCAGAAATCGACAGTCTCCCGCTCCTCTGTTCGTCGTGAATTTCGGTCCGACCAGCTACAAACTCTCTACACCACTTATGAACATTTTCGACATCCATGCACGACTCACCACACATTTCTGACAATTGGCGATGGATTTCAATCGGCGCAGTGCCCTTTGCGTTCAAAAACCGAATAACTGCGCGCAATTCCAACTTGGCGGTAACATCCAACGAGAGCTCCATTTTCAACGGCTGCCAAGCCAAGACTAAGCGCCTCAGCACGGCGTGCGCATGTTTACACACAGCGCGTGAAGCACTCTTCATAACAGTGTGACCAACTGCCACACAAACAGAGTTCTCTACTTATAAAAAAAAGGAGACCTTACTTTTGGGATTATCCTCGTATATCTTGAGTTTCCAATGTTAACAAAGCGTGGTTGCGTTCTTACTGGTTAAAAGGGGAGGGAGGAGGGGAGCTGTCTACTCCTTTAGCATCATTTATCCGTTGGAACTTGAAATTCTGTACTAATCCCTTTCGACTGTTTCAGAGAGCCATATACGGGCATGGAACGCAGGCATATTGAATCTGAAGCGCTAGGATCTTGAATATGAATTATAGGTGTGTCGCTTCCCTATTGAAGGTGGCGTCACGGAGCTAGCAGCCAGGTTACGCGCAGCATTGGACAGTCCTCTTCACATTTTCCCTGACACCGTGGACGAGGTAGATGCCGTTGTTTCTAGTGGTTCCCTTGCTGTGGACGAAATGTCGCATAACATTCTGTTTTATGAAGGTAATAAGCCCACTCGAAGGTAATTGTGTAGGGTTCAGGCACATTTCTTTCATTGGAGTGATTGCTCTGCTGATTTAAACCATCTTGAACTTAGTGATCAGCAAAAGAACTGTTAGGCAATTGCTTATTTGAATGAAAGATTTATGAGTTTGTACTGCTTCATTTGAATTAGATAGTAAAGTGGGTAGAGCGGGGTATTCCGGCCGGTAATCACTCACAAGGTTTAAGGCTTGGTGATATGCCAGGCTTTGCTAGTTCAGTTTCCGACTCATTTGTTAAATTACCTAATCCTATAATGTGTTTGTTTAGTGGTATTTCTGAGTTAGCTATTGATCAATTGAATCACGTTTGAGGAGTATTTTGATTGATTGTACGCTATTACATGCTGATGCACCTTGAATATCACATTCTGTTACACTTTCTTTACTTTACCCTTGGTTGAAAGGCTTATTAAGTACATTGTCGTCCGAGATACTTCAGGATCAAGGAACTGTGAGGTAGCTGAGGGGTCATATAACAGAGAGAAACTTATCACCATGCATACGGAATGAACTTGAGCGTGTACGTTATTGGCAGGTGCAAGTATCCATCGATACCATGTTTCAATATATCGAGCGTGCTCGTGTTGCTGTCTCTGCCTTGAATAACATAGCATTTCAAACATTTTGCCCTGAAAACTACTACGTTTCTTGAGTTAAATGAGTTAGTTACTCCAATGGAAGCCCTTAGGTTTGCAGATGAGCAACACTGTCAGGGTAAGGGCTTTCAATCAGTCCCACATACTCGAGGTAACAACTATTGTGAGTCATCTAATAATTCTTAGGCGGTAAACGTCGTTCTCTGTGAGGATCCCATAGCCATTTAGAGCGTGAATGTCCGGTTAGACGTGGGCCTAAACCTAACAGCTGAAGCCGCAGGGGGAGGGCTAAAACTCATTTAAGTAAGCCTCCCGCTAATTGCACTAGTGTTTGTTCTTTTGGTAAACTTGCTCTTCCATATCTCTGCGCCCGCCTCAACCAAAAACCTGTTTGCCGCCTTTTGGATTCTGGAAGTTCAGTTTCATTGCTTGACTACATTTGGTGGAAGTTCAGTTTCATTGCTTGACTACATTTGGTGTATCGGGTTTCATAGTTTATGTAAGTTGTCTCTGATACGCCCCTCCTCCCACAGATGACGTGTCTCCAAGGGGCAGGAATGGCCTCTTGTCGATGAGGTGTGGGAGAGTATATCTATTTATTTTTCTTGGCCCGTTTAACTCACTGTAGTTAAGAATCTGACAGTGACTTTGCTGCTTCGGTGGGATTTCATTCAACGAACAGAGTTGGTTCTTGACTTTGCGAGTAATACCATTTTCTGTACGAGTAAATTTTGGCCATCTGAGAAAATAGCCCTCTTTCCTTGTCGTCTTACTAATAATATCAATTCTGTAAAAAAAGGGCAGTTGCAATTTGATCTTACTCACCTTAATGGCGATAAGGCTATACAGTTAATGATTGTTTTAGAATATTCCCTCAATATACCTACTAATAAATTGCATGTAACCGATCAAATTCAATACAGACTCCGTTTGGGCGATGATATTCCAGTCTGTCATGCCCCTTATCGTCTCTGATCCCCTAAGATGAAAATATTGAGGCAAAAGGTTGACGATATCCTGCGGAATGGAGTCATTAGACCTTCAACTTTTCAGTACACATCACCCTTACTTCTGGTGCCTAAGGGACAAGGCCTGTTATATAGAGTCCTTAATGAAAAGGTTTCTTGGCGTCAGTTCACCTCCCTGATCTCCATAACTGTTTCACTTGGTTTGCTGTTGCTTAGGCGATTTTATTGCACTTGATTTGCATCGAGTTTATTGGTTCAAAAATGGCTCTGAGCACTATGGGACTTAACTGCTCAGGTCATCAGTCCCCTAGAACTTAGAACTAATTCAACCTAACTAACCTAAGGACATCACACACATCCATGCCCGAGGCAGAATTCGAACCTGCGATCGTAGTGGTCGCGCGGTTCCAGACTGTAACGCCTAGATCCGCTCGGCCACTTCGGCCGGCATCATCATCAAGTTTATTAACAGGTACCTTAGAGTGAGGAGTCCAATCATATTACAGCATTCTGTACGGATTGGAATCTGTATGAGTTTAATCGGGTACCCCTTCGCTTGGCTACTGGGGGTACTGTCCTTTCAAGACTTCTAGATCATGTACTGGACGACTTCAAATTTGATTGCGAATGTAATCGTCTTGATGATGTCGTTACTTATTGCTCCTTCGATGAACTCCTTTCTCATGTTGAGCAGGCTTTTTGAAGCTTCGTTCTGAAGGCTTAATGGTTAAGCCATCAAAAGTTACTCTCACTAAGCAGCTGATTTCTTCCTTGGGTCACCTGGTTTCCAGGAACGCTGTTAGGATTGATAAAAACGTATTCTCGCTTTGAGAAAATTTCCTCCCCCGAAGAATAAGAAAGGGGTGGTCACATTCATCGGAATGGTCAACTATTTTAGGAAGTACGTCCTTAATTTTGCTCAGCTTGCTGCCGCCTTAATAATCTTCTTAAAAAAAGGGGAAAATTTTGTTTGGGGAGGGAGTCAGCAATCCGCCTTTGAAGCCATCGAAACCGTCCTCAGTAACCCTTTGGCAATGCTGTTAGGAAATTTGGAAAGACGTTCATTCTTCAGACTGATGCTTCCAATGCTGCTGTACTTTTATAGGAGGTTTCAGGTGATGGGCTTCCTCTAGCTTTTGCCTCAAGGAGCTTAGTAGGTCCTGAGTTGAAATTGTCCATGAATGTGAGGCGTTGACTGTCTTGTTTGCCCTTGAGAAATTTAAATTTTATCTCGAACACAGCTAATTCGATATGTAGATCGACAAACAAGCCGTGGGTTGGGTTTTGGCATGTCCTAGGAAAACCGGCAGGATTAATACAGGGGCAGCTGGTATATCCGCCTTTTGTTTTCGAGAATGTCATATTAATGGCTCCAATAATCATGTTACTGATGCACTTAGTCGCATGTTTGATAAAGGAACTCAGGAATATGAAGTATGTTCTGTATTGACCAGTTGTCCTGTTTCTAGTGTCTTAACCGAGATACGTCAGCTCTTTGTCGATCTCACGGTTAAACAAGATCAGGATCCTTATTTTGGTCCTGTTAGGAAGCGCCTGTTGACTGGGGAGGTGACTCACGGTTATTTGTTGAGAAAAGGTGCATTGTGTCGTGAGGTTGATAAATTAGCTGAAACTAAAATCTGTTTAGCTGTGGAACTTGTGCCTTCCGTCTTTCATTGCTTTCATGATTCATTGTTGGGTGGCCAAATGGTCCTTTATAAGACTTGCTAAGGCCCGCTGCCGCATCACGTGGCCTTGATTATGTGAGGGTATTCGTCGTTTTGTCAGCGAATGTGAACTGTGTAAAATCGGTAAATCAACTCACGCAAGGGGCTCTATCCATCCGAACATGAACAAAGTCCAATGGATAAATTATTTATTGATTATGTGGGTCCTATTCCCCGTACAAAAACGGGAAATCTTTATATATTGATTGTTGAGGATGGTTTTTCGCGATTTGTTTGGTTTATTCCGAGCAGAGAAGCCACGGCTTCCTCAACTATTCGCCTCTTGACTTAACATTTTTTCATGGTTTGAACCGCCCTATGCTCTTGTTAGCGACAATGTACCGGCCTTTGTCTCTAGCGAGTTCAAGCGGTTTTGCTTTAGTAAGCGGTTTTGTCCCGAAAACTTCTCGTAAAACCCCTACATATGTCAAAAGCACTTTCATCCTACGTGTTCAGTTACTTGTTGGATGTCTTCCAATCTTGCCGGCCGAAGTGGCCGGGCGGTTGAAGGCGCTGCAGTCTAGAACCGCAAGACCGCTGCGGTCGCAGGTTCGAATCCTGCCTCGGGCATGGATGTTTGTGATATCCTTAGGTTAGTTAGGTTTAACAAGTTCTAAGTTCTAGGGGACTAATGACCTCAGCAGTTGAGTCCCATAGTGCTCAGAGCCATTTGAACCATTCTCCGTCTTCCCCTACAGCTTTTGCCGTCTACATCTTCCTGTAGTACAATGCAATTATTTCCCTGATGTCCTAAACATGTGCTATTGTCCTGTCCCTTCTAACTTTTTAGTGTTCTCCAAATTTTTCTTGCATTGTCGGTTCTTTTTCTCGTCAGTTTTCCTACTGTCCGTGATTCACTAACATGCAGTTCTGTGCCCCAAACGTACATTTTTGGAAATTTCTTCCTCAAATTGAAGGCTGTGGTATTAGTAGACTCCATTTGGCCAGAATCCCGTCTTTGCCTATGCTAATCTACTTGTTGTGTCCTCCTATCCTCGTCCGTCATGCGTTATTTAGCTTCCAAGGAAGCAGAATTTTTTTTTCGTCTCCCTCGTGGGCTTCAACTTTTATGGCAACTTTCTCATCAGTCTCACTTCCGGTACCCCTCACTGCTTTAATCCATCTTCGATTGACTTTCAGTCCATATTCTGTGCTTAGTATTTCACTCCTTTACTGAGAATATCAATGTCATAAACGAGTCTTGAAATCATTTCATCCTGTATTTTAAACCCTCTCTTGTACCTTATTTCTGGTGTTTCTCCTGTGTATAGGCCTGACAGTAGGGGCGAAAGACTGCATGCCTTCCTTTTTTACACCTTTTTTATTCAGAGCACTTCATGCTTTTTGGTGTTCCATTCTTATTGTTACCTCTTGGTTCTTGCACACACTCCTATTTTCCTCGTAATTTCGAACATCTTGCACCTTTTACATTCTCTAATGCTTCTCAACAAAACCTGTAAAAGTGTCTTGTTTTTTCGTATGTCTACCTTCCGTTAACGAAGTCAGCATTAGAACTGCCTTACTGGTGCCTTTTCCTTTCGTAAAGCAAAACGATCGCCATCTCATCCACAGTTTTCTTTTATCCTCGTTTGTATGTTATTCTTGTTAGCAACTTGAATGCGTGAGCTGTTAAGCTGATTGTGAGGCAGTTCTCGCACTTATCTGTCTGTTATTTATGTAATATTTAAATATTTGCTGTTGTAATAACAATTTATCATGCAGCTATTGAGGGACCCAGAAATCCACTCATCCACTCATCACAATTCTTTGTAGATAAATGTATTTTTATTAAACTAAACTATGGTTACAAATGCTGCCACATATAAAACAGAAAATTTCACTGTCAGACAGTGCTTTTAAGCTACTTGTGAGTTTGTGTTCAAACATTTACTCGTAATCTTCACTGTCACTTGCGCAACACTATTCTCTAATCAGTGGTTTCAGTCTGAGATGAGTTAGTGCAGGAGTCAAATTAACAGCTTGCTATTCCTAATGTGAGCACTGATATGTGTTTCGTCCCGGGAACGAAATTTGGAACAGTTATTAGTAATAGATTTTATTTTCTATTAATTATTTTACTTTTTCCATGTGAGAAAACGCAACCGCAGCGAAACAGATTCGTTGCACGAAATGCTTGGTTTGTTATCACGGAACATGCTCTTCATCTACACAGACATACAAATTCATATCTGACAGATGTTTATAAGTCTGAAAATAACTTGAAAGCTTTGTTCATCCATGACCTTCATGTGGTTTCTAAAGTGAAAGTGTTTGCCAATTTTAGAATGGAAAAAAGTATTTCAAATAATTGTACATTTGAAAATTTTAACGACCGACGAAATTACGAACTTTTTTTGTATTTCTGTTTGTGCAGAGTTAACGTTTGTCAGATGCGGGCTTTAGTAGTTATAACTAATTGTAACTTGCCCTCAAGTGAAGAATAAATTGAGGAACACATATACCAATTTCTGGTGCTTTCCAAAACTTTCAGGAGTCATAAAGTTCCTAACCTACTAGGCTGACGAAATTGGGGCCCCTGATTTTACGATCCATAGTACCAGTTACTACGGCCTTTTTCCGTTCCATTTATGTATGAGGCGCGAAAAGAATGATGGTTTAAATGCCTCTGCGAGTGTTATAATTAGTCTGATTTGTCCTCACGATCCCAGTGGGCGCGAAACGTCGGGGCTTGCAGTATAGTCCTAAACTCATCATTCAAAGTCGGTTCCTGAAACTTTGTAGGTAGGCTTTCTCGACATAGTTGATGTTAAAGAATCTGCCAATTCAGGTTCATTCAACATATATGTGACGCTCTCCCGCTGGTCAAACAAAACTGTGACTATTCGTGCTGCCTTCACTAGGTACGCTCAATATCCCCTGTTAGTCCTATTTGGTAACGGTCCCACACACTTGAGAAGTTCAAATGGCTCTGAGCACTATGGGACTTAACATCTGAGGTCATCAGTCCCCTAAAAAATGGTTTAAATGGCTCTGAGCACTATGGGACTTAACATCTATGGTCATCAGTCCCCTACAACTTAAAACTACTTAAACCTAACTAACCTAAGGACATCACACACATACATGCCCGAGGCAGAATTCGCACCTGCGACCGTAGAGGTCGCGCGGTTCCAGACTGAAGCGCCTAGAACCGCTCTGCCAAACCGACCGGCACTTGAGAAGTATTCTAGGATGGGTGGCACGAGTAATTTGTAAGTAATCTCGTATTCGTTCCGTTTCATGTCCCTGTAAAGTGTTTATACTAGCGTATTTATATGAGCTGTTTGATATTATAGTCATAGGATATTACGTTTTTTCTTATTGTGGAGTGCACAGTTTTACATTTCTAAACATTTAAAGAAAGCTACCAATATTTACACCACTCTGAAATCTTATCAAGCTCATTCCTTGCTGTCGTGTGTTACGAGCGCAAAGTAAATGTATTCACAATCTTAATTAACAGGTGCGTTCCGCTCCAACGGCTGTTCACGTCCCCTAGTTTCCACTCGGAGAAAGCATGTGAACACCATATCCTCTGAGGATCCTAGACCACCACAGTGATACAATGCTAATGCTCCGTTTCTTGTTTCATGGATGTTGGACCTTTCCTATCAAAGAGTCAATCATGCCTCTACTGAGGTTGATGTGATTTCAGTCTCTCTCTCTCTCTCTCTCTCTCTCTCTCTCTCTCTCTCTCTCTGGAAAGAGAGTAACCAATAGCCCCACTAAAAACACGTGCTTACGTGTTTAAAATAAGTTTGGAGGCGGACTGCTTTTCAAGTCATAGATTGAATGAGTCACACAGTAAATACAGCATTACAATGGTTTTACATCTGTTGCAACTGAGTCGTGTTGTTAGCTTTTAAATTTAAATGCTCCATGCTGCAAAGCAGCTTTTCCGTTGTTCGTTAGGAAGGGTGACTGGTTGCCTGCGCTCCCGCTTCTAAGGACCACGGGACTCATGAGGGCTAGTCGTCAGCTGCACGCGTTCCAAGATACCTGCCGTATGCTTGTTATGAGATACAGGGAACGAGCTCTTAAATCTCAATGAATATTCATGTTCCGCCTTGTTGGCTGATGGGGAGCGGAAAAGGAATGCCTCAGCCAGCCACATTCTGCCAACGGCGTGTGGACTCTTGCATAAAAATGCTCTGCCAGTTTCTACAGATTACAAAGTTCTTTTAATGCGACGTCCTAGTAAATTACCCGTCTTTCGACGCTCCTCATACATAAATGATCATTTTTACCCGTTTTTCCATATCGTACTACATTATTAAAAACACTACGAAGGACTGAAGTGGTGTTCAGGAACCGATCGGTTCCAAAATCCAAAATTGAATTCCATTACATAGAAAAGTTTCAGATATTGTATTTATTTGAAAATAGAGCTGCAGGTATTACGTTATCCTCAGAGAATAAAAATTAATAACTCTTTGCAGCGTTTATTAATCTCGACATCATTTTCTATTTTCAGTGCTTTGTCAACTCGAATAGACTCCTTTTTGATGTAATGCTGAGCCATTCTACATAACAGTCTAAGGAGATTCTTCGTTGCAAACTAGTCGAAACAGCGGCCCTTATTTTACGACTTTTGTGTTACATTATTACACTGAGTTATACCCAAATATAATTTTATCGGTATTATTTTGATATGAGATTTGACAATTTCGCCATTTGATCACCGAACACACAATCTAGACGCAAGAACAAAACTGTATGTTCAAAGTAAAGTATTTTAAGTCGGAAACGAGGCAAACCTCATTGTTATGCCTAATAAAATAAAGACGAATATGAAGAAAGACAGTTAAATATGACAGCTTCATGAAGTATTGGGTACTGCTAGAGTGTGTGCGGCTCCACCAGGTCAGATTATTTTACCTTAGCGATTCAGCTTACGGGATAAAAAACAAAATTGTGTTTTGCTAAAGGAGGACCCCATTCAGAAACATATGTATCAATTTACCATCTTCCTTCAAAGTCTTACAAAATCATTTTTGAGATTAACACGTTTCGTAATGCACGCATACAGCATCATTACTGTGCTGCTAGACATGCACGCGTCGATTAAATATCTAGGCGTAACGTTGCAGTGCGATATGAAATGGAACGAGCACGGAAGGACGCTAGCAGGGAAGGCGAATACACGACTTCGGTTTATTGGGAGAATATTAGGAAAGCGTAGCTCATCTATAAAGAGGACAGTATATAGAACACCAGTGCGACCCAGTCTTGGGTACTGCTAGAGTGTGTGCGGCTCCACCAGGTCAGATTGAAGGAGGACATCGAATCAATTGAAAGGCGTGAAGCTAGATTTGTTACCCGTGGGTTCGATCAGCACGCAAGTGTTACAGAGGTGCTTCGTGAATCAAAGAGGGATACTCGGAAGGAAGACGGCATTCTTTTCGTCAGTCGCTGTTGCGAAAATTTAGAGAATAGGTGTTTGATGCTGACTGAACGATTCTACCGACCCGATGTATATTTCGCCTAAGGACGACGAAGATAAGGTAAGAGAACTTGTGGCTCATACGGAAGCACTGGAATTATGAAACATTCTCAAAACATTTCCATCTGTGCTGGATTATATCTACATCTGCATACATGCTCCGTAAGCCACCGTACGGTGCATGGTGGAGGGTACCTTGTAGCACAAGGTGAGTGGAACATGAAATGGAATAAGGTATTGTGCTGCAAGGTACCCTCCGCCATGCACCGTACGGTGGCTTACGGAGCATGATGTAGATATAATGCAGTGAAACATCTTGTGCTAACATCGGTGGAACATTACGTAGGAAATCAGCATACATTGCACCATTTAGATTGCCATCGATAAAATGGGAGCCAATTATCCTTCCTCCCATAATGCCGCACCATACATTAACCCACCAAGGTCGCTGATGTTCCACATGTCGCAGCCATCGTGGATTTTCCGTTGCCCAATAGTGCATATTATGCCGGTTTACTGCTGTTGGTGAATGACGCTTCGTCGCTAAATAGAATGCGTGCAAAAAATCTGTCATCGTTCCGTTATTTTCTCTTGTGCCCAGTGGCAGAACTGTACACGACGTTCAAAGTCGTCGCCATGCAATTCCTGGTGCATAGAAATATGGTACAGGTGCAATCGATGTTGATGTAGCATTCTCAACACCGACGTTTCTGAGATTCCCGATTCTCGCGCAGTGTGTCTGTTACTGATGTGCGAATTAGCCGCGACAGCAGCTAAAACACCGACTTGGGCATCTTCATTTGTTGCAGCCCGTTGTTGACGTTTCACATGTGGCTGAACACTTCCTGTTTCCTTGAATAACGTAACTATCCGGCGAACGGTCCGGACACTTGGATGATGTCGTCTAGGATACCGAGCAGCAAACATAGCACACGCCTGTTGGGCATTTTGATCACAACAACATGATATCGACCTTTTCCGCAATTGGTAAACGGTCCATTTTAACACGGGTAATGTATCACGAAGCATATACCGTCCGCACTGGCGGAATTTTACGTGATACCACGTACTTAGACATTTGTGACTATTACAGCGCCATCTATCACAAAGCGAAAAAAGTGGTCCAACTAAAACATTCATATTTCTTTACGTATTACACTAATATGTAATAAAAAATGGGGGTTCCTATTTAAAAAAACGCAGTTGATATCCGTTTGACCTATGGCAATACCATCTAGCGGGCCAACCATAGCGCCATCTGGTTTCCGCCTTCAAGCAAGACGAGTTTCGTTCTTTGTAGTTTTTTCGTTTGATGCTTTTTTCGTGAGATATTTGGCCCCGTCACTATCAATGCACCACCCTGTATACCCACATTTTTTATTTCTTCATTCTGGTGAGGTATAGTTTATTTTTTCCTGATATTCTCATGTCACTTTGTATCCACCAGTGGCAGTCCAGCAACACCACTAACGGATATCATTTCTGCGCTCACTGGTTAGTGTTTCGTTCCAGTTCTTTACCATGTCCAACACGGCCACCATATGTCATCAATTAATCATTACAAATATGTCACATTTTATGTTGAAACCGAGTGAGCTGGCACAGTGGTTAGCACACTGGACTTGCATTCGGGAGGACGACGGTTCAGACCCGCGTCCGGCCATCCAGATTTAGGTCTTACGCGATTTCCCTAAATCTTTCTAGGCAAATGCTGGGATGGTTCCTTTGAAAGGGCACGGCCGATTTCCCTCCCCCTTCTTGACACAATCCGAGCTTGTGCTCCGTCTCTAATGACCTCGATGCCGACTGGGAGTTAAACCCAATCTCCCTTCCTTCTTTTATTTTACGTTGAAATGCGTTAATTGAAACACATACTGTTTACTATTATTTATTACGATGCTTGTCACTCACATGGCAAAGAAAGTGAAATTTATAGACATTTCCCAACCAAAAGCTTTTATAAGCACATACTAAAACTAGCTTGTATCGGTTCTTTTAAACAAAATACTGACAGCTTTCCTGCTGAGTGTTTGAGTGACCAATTGTTTACCCTTTCTCGTTTCCATGCTTATAGCCTCTCCGTAAGATGATGCAGCCTCACTCACAAAAACCCGTTTCCTATATTTCCGTTGTTGTTATCTTATGCTACCCTTATTACGATCCGCGGATAAATTGCCAGTACCTTTAAGAGTTGTAGTCATCAGTCTTAAGACAAATTTGATACGGTTCTCCACGCTCACTGTCTTGTGCAAGTCTCTTCAAACCTGCATAATTATTACACCTTAAGTCTCGTTCATTATCAATGTGTTACCTGTACTTTGTGAAAGATTTTACGAGAAATCCTAGAAAGTGTACGTTATACGGCATGTGACTTGTTTACAGGCTACGGAGAACAGACTTCCACTGCATAGCCAGAAACTATTAAGTGATCACAAAACCAGTAGTCTAATACACTACTGGCCATTAAAATTGCTACACCAAGAAGAAATGCAGATGATAAACGGGTATTCATTGGACAAATATATTATACTAGAACTGACATGTGATTACATTTTCACGCAATTTGGGTGCGTAGATCCTGAGAAATCAGTACCCAGAACAACCACCTCTGGCCCTAATAACGGCCTTGATACGCCTGGGCATTGTGTCAAACAGAACTTGGATGGCGTGTACAGGTACAGCTGTCCATGCACCTTGAAAACGATACCACAGTTCATCAAGAGTAGTGACTGGCGTATTGTGACGAGCCAGTTGCTTCGCCACCATTGACCAGAGGTTTTCAGTTGGTGAGAGGGCTGGAGAATGTGCTGGCCAGAGCAGCAGTCGAACATTTTCTGTATCCAGAAAGGTCCGTACAGGACCTGCAACATGCGGTCGTGCATTATCTTGCTGAAATGTAGGGTTTCGCAGGGATCGAATGAAGGGTAGAGCCACGGGTCGTAACACATCTGAAACCTAACGTCCACTGTTCAAAGTGCCGTCAATGCGAACAAGAGGCGACCGAGACGTGTAACCAATAGCGCCCAATACCATTACGCCAGGTGATACGCCAGTATGGTGATGACGAATACACGCTTCCCATGTGCGTTCACCGCGATGTCGCCAAACACGGATGCGACCATCATGATGCTGTAAACAGAACCTGGATTCATCCGAAAAAATGACATTTTTCCATTCGTGCACCCAGGTTCGTCGTTGAGTACACCATCGCAGGCACTCCCGTCTGTGATGCAGCGTCAAGGATAACCGCAGCCATGGTCTCCGAGCTGATAGTCCATGTTGCTGCAAACGTCGTCGAACTGTTCGTGCAGATGGTTGTCGTCTTGCAAACGTCCCCATCTGTTGACTCAGGGATCGAGACGTGGCTGCACGATCTGTTACAGCCATGCGGGTAAGATGCTTGTCATGGGGCCCCTTAGGGAAATGGCAGCAAGAGAGGGGAAGAAAACCAATGTGCACTCCGTGTGCATACCGGGGGGAGTCATTCCAGATGTGGAAAGGGTCCTTCCGGATGCCATGAAGGGTACAGGGTGCACCCATCTGCAGGTGGTCGCTCATGTCGGCACCAATGATGTGTGTCGCTATGGATCGGAGGAAATCCTCTCTGGCTTCCGGCGGCTATCTGATTTGGTGAAGACTGCCAGTCTCGCTAGCGGGATGAAAGCAGAGCTCACCATCTGCAGCATCGTCGACAGGACTGACTGCGGACCTTTGGTACAGAGCCGAGTGGAGGGTCTGAATCAGAGGCTGAGACGGTTCTGCGACCGTGTGGGCTGCAGATTCCTCGACTTGCGCCATAGGGTGGTGGGGTTTCGGGTTCCGCTGGATAGGTCAGGAGTCCACTACACGCAACAAGCGGCTACACGGGTAGCAGGGGTTGTGTGGCGTGGGCTGGGCGGTTTTTTAGGTTAGATGGCCTTGGGCAAGTACAGAAAGGGCAACAGCCTCAACGGGTGCGGGGCAAAGTCAGGACATGCGGGGACCAAGCAGCAATCGGTATTGTAATTGTCAACTGTCGAAGCTGCGTTGGTAAAGTACCGGAACTTCAAGCGCTGATAGAAAGCACCGAAGCTGAAATCGTTATAGGTACAGAAAGCTGGCTTAAGCCAGAGATAAATTCTGCCGAAATTTTTACAAAGGTACAGACGGTGTTTAGAAAGGATAGATTGCATGCAACCGGTGGTGGAGTGTTCATCGCTGTTAGTAGTAGTTTATCCTGTAGTGAAGTAGAAGTGGATAGTTCCTGTGAATTATTATGGGTGGAGGTTACACTAAACAACCGAACTAGGTTAATAATTGGCTCCTTTTACCGACCTCCCGACTCAGCAGCATTAGTGGCAGAACAACTGATAGAAAATTTGGAATACATTTCACATAAATTTTCTCAGCATTTTATAGTCTTAGGTGGAGATTTCAATTTACCAGATATAGACTGGGACACTCAGATGTTTAGGACGGGTGGTAGGGACAGAGCATCGAGTGACATTATACTGAGTGCACTATCCGAAAATTACCTCGAGCAATTAAACAGAGAACCGACTCGTGGAGATAACATATTGGACCTACTGATAACAAACAGACCCGAACTTTTCGAATCTGTATGTACAGAACAGGGAATCAGTGATCATAAGGCCGTTGCAGCATCCCTGAATATGGAAGTTAATAGGAATATAAAAAAAGGGAGGAAGGTTTATCTGTTTAGCAAGAGTAATAGAAGGCAGATTTCAGACTACCTAACAGATCAAAACGAAAATTTCTTTTCCGACACTGACAATGTTGAGTGTTTATGGAAAAAGTTCAAGGCAATCGTAAAATGCGTTTTAGACAGGTACGTGCCGAGTAAAACTGTGAGGGACGGGAAAAACCCACCGTGGTACAACAACAAAGTTAGGAAACTACTGCGAAAGCAAAGAGAGCTCCACTCCAAGTTTAAACGCAGCCAAAACCTCTCAGACAAACTGAAGCTAAACGATGTCAAAGTTAGCGTAAGGAGGGCTATGCGTGAAGCGTTCATTGAATTCGAAAGTAAAATTCTATGTACCGACTTGACAGAAAATCCTAGGAAGTTCTGGTCTTACGTTAAATCAGTAAGTGGCTCGAAACAGCATATCCAGACACTACGGGATGATGATGGCATTGAAACAGAGGATGACACGCGTAAAGCTGAAATACTAAACACCTTTTGCCAAAGCTGTTTCACAGAGGAAGACCGCACTGCAGTTCCTTCTCTAAATCCTCGCACAAACGAAAAAATGGCTGACATCGAAATAAGTGTCCAAGGAATAGAAAAGCAACTGGAATCACTCAATAGAGGAAAGTCCACTGGACCTGACGGGATACCAATTCGATTCTACACAGAGTACGCGAAAGAACTTGCCCCCCTTCTAACAGCCGTGTACCGCAAGTCTCTAGAGGAACGGAGGGTTCCAAATGATTGGAAAAGAGCACAGATAGTCCCAGTCTTCAAGAAGGGTCGTCGAGCAGATGCGCAAAACTATAGACCTATATCTCTTACGTCGATCTCTTGTAGAATTTTAGAACATGTTTTTTGCTCGCGTATCATGTCATTTCTGGAAACCCAGAATCTACTATGTAGGAATCAACATGGATTCCGGAAACAGCGATCGTGTGAGACCCAACTCGCCTTATTTGTTCATGAGACCCAGAAAATATTAGATACAGGCTCCCAGGTAGATGCTATTTTTCTTGACTTCCGGAAGGCGTTCGATACAGTTCCGCACTGTCGCCTGATAAACAAAGTAAGAGCCTACGGAATATCAGACCAGCTGTGTGGCTGGATTGAAGAGTTTTTAGCAAACAGAACACAGCATGTTGTTATCAATGGAGAGACGTCTACAGACGTTAAAGTAACCTCTGGCGTGCCACAGGGGAGTGTTATGGGACCATTGCTTTTCACAATATATATAAATGACTTAGTAGATAGTGTCGGAAGTTCCATGCGGCTTTTCGCGGATGATGCTGTAGTATACAGAGAAGTTGCTGCATTAGAAAATTGTAGCGAAATACAGGAAGATCTGCAGCGGATAGGCACTTGGTGCAGGGAGTGGCAACTGACCCTTAACATAGACAAATGTAATGTATTGCGAATACATAGAAAGAAGGATCCTTTATTGTATGATTATATGAAAGCGGAACAAACACTGGTAGCAGTTACTTCTGTAAAATATCTGGGAGTATGCGTACGGAACGATTTGAAGTGGAATGATCATATAAAACTAATTGTTGGTAAGGCGGGTACCAGGTTGAGATTCATTGGGAGAGTGCTTAGAAAATGTAGTCCATCAACAAAGGAGGTGGCTTACAAAACACTCGTTCGACCTATACTTAAGTATTGCTCATCAGTGTGGGATCCGTACCAGGTCGGGTTGACGGAGGAGATAGAGAAGATCCAAAGAAGAGCGGCGCGTTTCGTCACTGGGTTATTTGGTAACCGTGATAGCGTTACGGAGATGTTTAATAAACTCAAGTGGCAGACTCTGCAAGAGAGGCGCTCTGCATCGCGGTGTAGCTTGCTCGCCAGGTTTCGAGAGGGTGCGTTTCTGGATGAGGTATCGAATATATTGCTTCCCCCTACTTATACTTCCCGAGGAGATCACGAATGTAAAATTAGAGAGATTAGAGCGCGCACGGAGGCTTTCAGACAGTCGTTCTTCCCGCGAACCATACGCGACTGGAACAGGAAAGGGAGGTAATGACAGTGGCACGTAAAGTGCCCTCCGCCACACACCGTTGGGTGGCTTGCGGAGTATGAATGTAGATGTAGATGTAGATGTAGATCTCGACTGCTAGTGATACGAGGCCGTTGGGATCCCGCACTGCTGTTTGTGTATGAGAAATCGGTTGGAAGCTTTCCTCACGTCAGCACGTTGTAGGTGCCGCCACCGGCACCAACCTTGTGTGAATGCTCTGAAAAGCTAATCATTTGCATATCATAGGATCTTCTTCTTGTCGATTAAATTTCGTGCCTGTAGCACGTCATGTTCGTGGTGTAGCAATTTTAATGGCCAGTAGTGTAGATTACAATAATGGTAGCAACGCGGGACGCTGGACGTCTCCGAATTGAAACGTTTTTAGTGGCTAGAATTGTGCTTAATGTAAGAACTGACACTGTACGATGGTAGGATTCCTGGGGGCCGGTAAATGGGCTACTGGAATCTCATTGATAGTGGACAATGTACATCTGATTCAATAATTGATTGTCTTGATTAGGGACTTCTGAACTGAGATCATGAGGGCTGTCTATCTCAAGTGAATTTTCCGTAGATTCTTTTGGCCCACTCTTGTGCGATCGTGCCGCAGACTCCTCGGCGCGACAGTACACAGCTAATTGTTTCTTCTGGAAAACTCCTGAGACACTCTTGTTGGTCTACACAGTTTTTATAGTCTTCCTCTCTGGACATAGTGGCATCACAAAACTGTGTTGTACAAGAGCACGCAATCAGCAACTGCTGACGAGAAGGTCTGTTACGTATTGTGAAGCTGCAGAAACGATAGACCCTGGAATTACTCAATGTTACTGGAGAATGTTGTCACATTTGGTTCCATAATCTTCAGAATTTTTTTGAGTGAAAACTTCATTCTGCCAGAACTGTAAAATTACTAATAACAACGTTTATTTATTTCACACTTAGTGACCAATTTTCTGAATGCGTGGTGTCTGTTCTTTCGGATATGTCCGAAAGAACAGACTCCACTATCAATCCGCAGCTGTGATACGTAATATGTAAATTGATGGTGGAGTGGGAGGGGGGGGGGAGGAGAAAGGAAAGGAAAGGAAAGGGGAACGAAGTCATGACGTCAGCTGCATCGGGACTTTAAGCTGAATCAATGGCCCCGAGTGAAAATATGTGCCGGAATGTGATTCTAACCCCGGATCTATTGCAGCTGGGTTAGCCACTGCGCCACCTAGACAGGTGTTTATCGCAATTACGCGGACTGTCTCGGTACGCTCCTCGACCGACCCACATTCCCACATAGCACCATCTATCCCCAGTTCCCGTCCTAGTCTTCAACGCTCGACACTTTTAGATTCCCGCAAGAGGCCGAACTTCATTGTGCACCCGCAGTGAAAGTGGTGGATTCATAGCCCATCGAGACGACTCAATTATATGAATGCATGATGCCTGTCCTAAATCCGCAACTGTGATCCATATTACGCAAAGTGAATGTGGAGGAGGGAAGAAATGAAAGGAAACGGAAGGAACTCATGATGTCAACTACATCGGGTCTTTATGCAGAGTCAGTGGCGCTGAGTGATAATGTGTGCCAGACGAGGGATGTCCTGCTTACTGGGCAGCTGCGTTAACCACAATGATATTCAGACACGCTCACTCCACAAAAAATCCCGACGCAGCTGACATCACGAGTTTCTTCCTTATTCTTTTCTTTCTCACACCTTCCACCTTCAGTTTGTATAATATGACCAATTTTCGCTGTGGATGTAAGATGTACCACACGTGCGTAGCAATTAATACATACTCCGCAACACAATTAACGAACGCGTAATAGGCTCCCAATGTGACGTAAAACTTTTAAACTTGGGTCTAAGGTGCCTACAATCTATCTGTGTAATGAGCCAAAAACGTGGCGCCCTGAGACATCCCCCACTCGTGTTCGGCGGCGCTTTAAACAGCAAGGTGTCGACACACGCGAGGAAAAAGCCAGAGGTCAGTTCGTGTGTGTTGTGAAGTGGGATAATGATACTACATTGGCACCAAAATTCACCACAGTTCTGCCCAGTGCCACCGTGGACGAGTCACACGATGGGAAGGTCGCCCTACCTACTCCTATCCACACTTCATGCCCTTCTTTTGAGCCGGCCGCTGTGGCCGAGAGGTTCTAGGCGCTTCACTCCGGAACCGCGCTGCTGCTACGGTCGCAGGTTTGAATCCTGCTTGCGGGCATGGATGTGTGTGATGTCCTTAGGTTAGTTAGGTTTAAGTAGTTCTAAGTTCTAGGGGACTGATAACCTCAGGTGTTAAGTCCCGTAGCGCTTAGAGCCACTTGAAACATTTGAACCTTCCTTTTGACGCTTCTACGATAGGGGTCATAACCGCGATGCCCAGCGTTGCAATCCGGCGATTTTCTTATTGATAACCGAGGAAAACATTTCAGACACACTGGCGCTCAGTATCGACACGAAAAGGCAGAAAGGCCTCAGGCGACGGCATAAAATGCGTCGATGAAAACACCCCTTCCCTTGGGGTATTGATCCCCAAAAATTTCTCAGTCGAAAACGACGATTCGCCTTGCGACGAGGCACAGGACGACGTTCTTGACAATCTTCGACACTGCTGACATCCTTCAAGTGATTCAAACATTCCCTAAAGATATCGTGGACCTGCAACCCCATTTTTGGTCTGTTATATAGACTGGAACAACTAGAGACCGTTCAAGCCCATTAGATGAGATCTGAACTTGATACGAAACTGCAAAGCTTTTTCACACGCTCCCTTTTCGCACTCTCCTGTGCCATGATTGATAGGGAGGGGTGAGGGTGGGGGGACCTTCGGTGCCACCCGAGCACCTTTGTTGAACACTTTAAAAATTTACTTGTACAGAGACAGCTAGTCACTGATTACTAGGTGCCGGTGTGACAGGAATCCATTTCGACACTCTTAGATTTCGCATGTTAACAGTAGACGCTAGTTAAGTGACATAGAGGCACTCAGCTCAGCTTCTGCCATTCGAGAACAAGTAATCGACTTCCTGCAAAATTCTGACTCATCCCACACCATTGGACGGGGACTAGCAACAGCCTACGTAGGGAATTACTGCCCTAAGCGTTGGCTGCCATTAAAAGTACAACGTAAACGACTGCGACTAGAATGGTGACAAGATCAGGAAGCATGCACTGCTGATAAATGGCATCGCTGTATTCTGCAGTGAACAGCGATTCTGCGGTACCCCAAATGACGATTGTCGTCAGGTATGGCGGCGGCTTGGTGAAAGGTCCCATTCTTCCATTGTATTGGAGACACCTTCATGGCGTGAAGATCCATCAGTTAAGACTTCAGGTCACTGCTAGTAGCAGAATAATTTTTTTTGTCTATGATCAAAAACTTTTTTTGTATTAGCGATGATCTTTTGTATTACCGATGATCATCTTCAGATCAGTCTTAAAACATCTAATATAATAAGGCCATAGGGAGTGTATTAAAACAGATCTGTGTTTGGTCATCACTCACAGAAATAAAAAGAAATTCATTCTACACTCTGTGGACCACTGTGTTATACGCGATTATATAGCAGCATGTGAAATGGCTAGTGAATGAGTGATAGTTGATGGCACAACGACACATCGCGGATATGCTGCGACCTCATGTGATACCTCTCATGTGGTAATATTGTGGTGCCATTTTTCAACAGGATAATGCTCATCCAAACAGCACCTATGTGTAGGAGGTGCCTGTATGATCTGAGGTACTATGTGACGAGAAAGATCCCGAGACGTGTCACCGACAGTGCCAGTATTCAGGATATCGGAGAGTAGTTACTACAGATGCGGTGGCCCAGCTTGCCTGACGAGAAGCTACGACAACTTCACGACAGTCTCTCCCCAACCTAATTAAGGTATGCCTCCAGACCAGAGTGCGTGCATCGCCATAGAGATAAGTGGACTCATATTGCCAAAGTCTTCGAAAATTTGAATCCACATTGTAACCACTGAAATAAGGTTACAGTCCCTCTCAACTCGCGAATCTTCATTTCGTTTCCTCCTTCCCTTCTGCGTAGTTCGACATTTTTTTCCCCTCACGCAGTGTATAATCACGCATAACTCACCTCGTTTATTTCACACGAGCAGTGAACTACAGAAAAGTAAAAATCACTCGAAACATAGCATAGCTCAAGTTTGTCTTTTGTATGAATTCCAAACGAATAGGGACACTGTACAATTACAGATACATACCGCGCTGCCAGTAGTGAGGTGTTAATAAGCGCTATATAATTGTACGGTCTTGGCTAAACGATACTATAATTCAAAAAGCTATAGTGTGTCCGTTACAGCAATAACAACGTAGCGCAATTTGTGTTGTGTACTGTTATCTGCACCCTCTCCACTCCTTGCCTATCGACATTGAGTACCCATACAAGCTCCCCTCGGTTCATTGTGCAGTCGACGTTAAAATGACCGAATTTGATTTACCTCGCAGTGGAAATCAAATTT
Organism: Schistocerca serialis cubense; assembly: GCF_023864345.2. Taxonomy (NCBI): domain Eukaryota; kingdom Metazoa; phylum Arthropoda; class Insecta; order Orthoptera; family Acrididae; genus Schistocerca; species Schistocerca serialis. The sequence goes on from NC_064638.1 coordinate 1,037,854,174, forward strand.
GTACCAATAAATCACGAGCGCACTTACAGTGGACGAGCCCCATTTGTGATAATGATCAAGTGACGTTTATCGAGAGCACCGCCCCGCGCCAATTTGCACGTCGCGCGGCACATTCACAGGGCAGCGAGGCAGCGGCAGCGAACGTACGTCGATGGACCTCCTGCCACCATTACGGAGCTCCGCTGGAAATTATTCATCCGGTAATACGTGAAAAGGGCACAGGGCAGGCCGGAAGATACTGGAACGTAGGGGACGGAAAGCGATAGGGCAGTAGAACGGCGCGCTTAGGACAAAGAGAGAAGTATGGAACGGTGGCGGAAAAAGTGGCGACAGTGATGAATTCTCAGTTCAAATAGTTTGTTTTACGGCTTGTGTACTTTTCTGAATACATAAAAGTATTTCTTCAGAAAAATTGGTTGAATAACTGCCCCTTTATGCATGAAGTTTTTACCCAAGAAATTACTTAAAACGCAATGTGATCGTATTTCAAAAGGATATTTAAGAGTAGTTACTCCTTACTTTGCGCACCGGAAACAATTTTAGGCATAAGTGAATATCCGAGTGAATTTTATGACCACAGTTACTTCGGGCACTTTCAGAGTCTAATTTGGAGAACGTACATGCGAACTACGCTGTAGGTGAACATGCATGACTCCGTCTGATAACGTAGCCCCTGTCTATACAAAGCCTGAAGTATAGAGATCCCAAGCAATCACGCTGCGCTAAACACGCATGATCAACAGCGAGCGGAGTTTCCAGACCGTCGCTTACCTTACAACCAGTAAAGCACACAAGAGGGTAAAAAAAGGTTTCTGCTGACTGCAGTTCTGGAAAATTTATACTGACTGCAATTGTGACTCGCTCTTGACTAACATTCCTGCTGAAGACAGAATGGTGACTGAAGCATTGCCTGAAGATAGACATCTCTTTTAAATATGAAAAATATTTCAAAGTGCTTTTGTTGAGTGAATGTGCACTTCTTCTTAAGTAAATGTTTCATATTGTCTATGAAAAATGTAATAAAACGTATATGAACTCTGATTTCAGATCAACGACAGCAGAGAAATCGGCCTGTGGCTGAAACGAACGGATGAATAGTATTATCAAGTGTTTTACAACAAAATGCCAGCGAGAAGCGAAGCTTCTCGGCAAATTGAGCTCTATTCTCTTGTCTCCATCGAACTGAACAGAAGTATTTTATATAAGTCTCTCTGTAGTAGAATTAGTTTCGATTTATGGTTAAAAATGTTAAAAACCGATTATATTCACGTTTCATTTAAAAGGAAATATACTCCCCGCAATTAGGTGGAACATTATTTATGATTTTTTTGTATGATTCAGATAAACTAGCTGGAGCTGCGAGCTCAGCAGACCATAGTAAAGAGATGCAATATGCCGAATGCAGTTCGCATTCAACCATTGATTTCATCCTGCTATAAGCAAAGCGCGTCCCTGAGATTATTTGCGGATCGTTCAACAGTGACTTGGAATCATTTTGAGCAAGCCATTGCCTCCGAAATGTGAATCTGCTGCTCTCGTTTCTATCACAAGTTCCCCAGAAGTGATAGTGGTATTGTACATCTCGTAAATAGTAAAAACTTCAGGATCAAATTTTATTTTCAAATCGATGCATTCTTTTTAGATACCTATAAAGTGCAGCAGGAAGAGCTCGCCTCACCATCAACAATGACAGTTACTCCATAGCTCACTGAGAAAGAAACTACGCTCACTTGCGAATTTGATTTTCACAAATTCTGTCTTTTTATTCAAATACCGGTGCCAACATAGCGTCAGGATTCAGGTTCATATTTGAAGTTAAGTGCAGAGAGCAAACCGAATACAATGCCACGTAAAAGAAGCTTCGTGAGGCATACAGGGCCACCACACGAGAAAGAAAGAACAAACAAGAATTCTAAATAGATTTGAAAATCCTGGAATTATTTAAATAAACGAGAGTGTGATGTGTTCAACATGCCTACTACTTCGATGGATTAGCGAAAATCCGGTTCTGTACCGAAAGATTACTACCTGACTGAATAACAAACATTAAGTTTGTACACAAGTGAAAGCACATTGAAGATATGAGAACACTGAGAGGAAATATTACGCTTAGTTGCGAAAATATTAAGTGTGATCTCACCATACTTTTGTATCTCTTTGCATGAGAATGATCATCAGAAGGCTACTTAAAGACAAGTTATTACATTAGTCGCCCTCAGATAAAACGTTGGCGCTTCAGTCCGGAACCGCACGACTGCTACGGCCGCAGGTTCGAATCCTGCCTCGGGCACGGATGTGTGTGATGTCCTTAGGTTAGTTAGGTTTAAGTGGTTCTAAGTCAACGGGACTGATGACCTCAGATGTTAAGTCTCATAGTGTTCAGAGCCATTTTTTGAGATAAAACGTCGAAATAACAGCGAGTGCCGCTCGCAGAAGACAAGCCGAAAACGCAGACATGAACAGATTAGACCAGTTCGTGTCGTTCAAACCTAGGCACACGTTGATACCACGCAGCCATGATGCATCTCTATTGGCTCACATTTATAATAGTCAAAGTATCTCGTCTCAGACACGCATTCTTACCTAGTCAAAAGCTGTGATATCGTCAGTAATCAGTCTCTGTAATGTGCTTGTGATTCATAAACAGCATAAAAAGATTAATTTTTAAAATTTACATTGCAACTTTTAAGCTCCAATCTGTAACAGCTAAAATTCGTCAGATAACTTCAGCTATCGTCAGGGAACTACGTAGGGAGCTTTGTGTTACGTATTACATACAAGGTGATTCATCTGTACCTACCCATGGGTTTTATGCATCACACAGCATCCTCAAATATCACATGCATGATTTACATGTTCTCTCACTCACTACATGCAAATTTTTAATCCTACAGAAAAAATGAACAGGACCTTTTTGTGGTAAATTTAATGTAGTTACATTTTGCACTAGAATAAATTTCCACTCGAGACCATAGTTTCGAATTATTCAAGAAAAACATAAAAAGGTGACATTCAAACGTGTTTTTCTGAAACAACACGAAAACTGTGGCCTCAGTCGGAAATGAATCCCAGTACGAAATGTAACTAACACACCAAAAAAAGTTTTGCATCATCCCGGTTCTCAGAACTCCTGAAGATAGACGTTGACTGTGGGTAGAGTATCATAGACACACTCCCCTTGACTGTTCCGAAATGTCACTAAACCCGCCCATAGATGCAAAAAACCAAGCACGAGCAGCGCCTATTAGACGGAGGGAGTCCGACAGCCGACCAGTTCCAGTCATTCCACCAGGAAGGAGGTACACGGCTCGTATTGTCTGTAGTTCAACCATGCATAGAAGGTCAATACCGCGGTTCGAACGCGTCCGCCAAGAAGGGCTCTCAACAAGGGAAGTGTCCAGGCGTCTCGGAGTGATCCAAAGCGATGTTGTTCGGACTTGGAGGAGATACAAAGAGACAGGAACTGTTGATGACATGCCTCGCTCAGGCCGCCCAAGGGCTACTACTGCAGCGTATGACCGCTATCTACGGATTATGGCTCGGAAGAACCCTGACAGCAACGCCACCATGTCGAATAATGCTTTTCGTGCAGCGACAGGACGTCGGGTTACGACTCAAACTGTGCACAATAGGCTGCATGATGCACAACTTCAAGCCGACGTCCATGGCGAGCTCCATCTTTGCAACCACGGCACCATGCAGCGCGGTAGAGATAGGCCCAACAACATGCCGAATGGACCGCTCAGGATTGCCAACGCGTTCTCTTCACCGATGAGTGTCTCGTATGTCTTCAACTAGACAATCGTCGCAGACGTGTTTGGATCAACCGGTCAGGCTGAACGCCTTAGAAACACTGTCCAGCGAGTGCACCAAGGTGGAGGTGCCCTGCTGTTTTTGTGTGGCTTTATGTGGGGCTGACGTACGCCGCTGGTGGTCATGAAAGGCGCCGTAACGGCTGTAGGATACGTTAATGCCATCCTCCGAACGATAGTGCAACCATATCGACAGCATATTGGCGAGGCATTCGTCTTCATGGACGACAATTAGCGCCATCATCGTGTACAACTTGTGAATGACTTTCTTCAGGATAACGACATCGCTCGACTAAAGTGGCCAGCATGTTCACTAGACATGAACCCTATCGAATATGCCTGGGATAGATTGAAAAGGGCTGTTTATAGACGACGTGACCCACCAACCACTCTGAGGGGTCTTCGCCGAATCGCCGTTGAGAAGTGGGACAATCTGTACCAACAGCGCTTTGATGAACTTGTGGATAGAATGCCACGACGAATAGAGACGTGCATCGATGCAAGAGGGCGTGCTACTGGGTATTCGAGGTACCGGTGTGTACAGTAATCTGGACTACCACCTCTGAAGGTCTCGCTGTATGGAGGTACAACATGCAATGTGTGGTTTTCATGAACAATAAAATGGCGGAAATGATGTTTATGTTGATCTCTACTCCAATTTTCTGCACAGGTTCTGGAACTCTCGAAACTGAGGTGATGCAAAACTTTTCTGATGTGTGTATATTAAAGTTCCCACAGAAATGTTCTGTTCGTTTCTTCTGTGGGATTCATAGTAGAGAGAGAGAGAATATGAACCTCGCACATGGTTTTTGAAGGCGTTGTGAGTTGCATAAAAACTATGGGAACGGGGCAGCTAACACCCCCTGTATTAATCACCTAACAGACGGTATTAACACTATCCTCAGATATGTTATAGACGATGCATTTATTTATAACGTACTATTTATTTATAATGAAGTACTATCTGAAAACAAGCTGCACAAATGTTCAGTCATATCTTGATAGAATTTGGCTTACTCATATTTTTAGAGTATTTCATAGTGGTTTCAGAGAGTGACAGCTTGTTTTAAATGTTCAGTTGTTTAAAGTTTTGCACATCACAAAACGCAGTAAACTAGTATCCTATGTCTATAACAGCAGTGAGTCATTTTTTGAATCAGTCGCCTCATACAAATACCTGGGTGTGACAGTTTATAGGGATATGAAATGGAATGATCGAAGCTAAGACAGGTTCGTTGGCAGGATAGTAGGAAAATGCTGTCCGTCTACAAAGCAGGCAGTCTACAAATCGGCTGAGCATCAAGTGTTTGGAACCTATAGCATGTAGGACTACCAGGGGATACTGAAGCTGCCGGCTGGAGTGGCCGAGCGGTTCTAGGTGCTATAATCTTGAACAGCGCGACCGCTACGGTCGTAGGTTCGAATCCTGCCTCAGGCATGGATGTGTGTGATGTCCTTAGGTTAGTTAGGTTTAAGTAGTTCTAAGTTCTACGGGACTGATGACATCACAAGTTAAGTCGCATAGTGCTCAGACCCATTTGATACTGAAGGTACACAAAAATGGAGGCACGAATGATTACAGGTTTGTTTGAGTCACAGGAGAGCGACACGGAAATGCTTAAGAACCTCAAATGGCACTCGCTTGGACGTAGAAGCTAATTTTCCGCAAAAGCTTTCCTAAAAAGTTACATCCCGTAGGGACCGTATAAACAGGAACAGACGAACTGCATCAGTAACAAAGGCGTTTGAAAACTCATTCTACCCATATATCATACGCGAACGGAACTTGAAGTAACCATGCAGATATAATAAGGAGATATGTCCCTACAGACTCGCGCTGTACGTGGCTTTGCGCCGTATTACATTAACCATAATATTAGAAGGCTACTGTTTACGATTTTTGTTCATAATTTCTGTGTTGTGTACGCAATAGTTCTAAATAGAAAATTTAACAGCCCTTTCGTGAATAACAGTGTCAGAAAAGTATTTTAGACGTAGTTTCTCGTATGAAATGCAAACTTGATCCATCAATAGAATATGTTTCGAATATCTCAGAAGAGTAGTATATGGTGTGAAAACCTTATTTCGTAAGCCAGCAGCTTTCTTAAAATGGCCTGACGAAACTGATGTTCGATTTATGTTCCATCCCCGAAAATGCTGAAGACATAGTTTCCAACCTCTCCTTCTCACAGCGCGCTCCCCCACCCCCACCCCCACTCCTCCTCCAGTAAGCTTTTCGAACTGGACTGACAGAAATCTAAAGTCGAATGACGGAAATGAAACCACTGTAGTAAAGCTAAACAGCGCGTCCAAATTTCATGCATATAAAACAAAAAATCGGTTGAACGAGTTCATTTATGAATGAAATGTGATTCCTTTACACTTAAGACTGTAATCAGAATGATTAATAAACCGTTAATTACGCAACATTGAATTTTTCATCAATAAATTTCGACTAGCTAACGGAGCCGACGTCTGCTTCAAATCTGTGACGTCATGACAATTCCCCTTATTATACTAATGAATTAAGGCTGAGTCTGCCTTTTCGCATGTACACAAATTATTGTTTTGTTTTAAAACCCAAAAATGTTTCACCATAGTTATGGTTCAAATGGCTCTGAGCACTATGGGACTTAACAACTGTGGTCATCAATCTGACCTTGCAACACTAACCAAAACGGCCTTGCTGTGCTAGTACTGCGAACGGCTGAAAGCAAGGGGAAACTACTGCCGTAATTTTTCCCGAGGGCATGCAGCTTTACTGTATGGTTAAATGATGATGGCGTCCTCTTGGGTAAAATATTTCGGAGGTAAAATAGTCCCCCATTCGGATCTCCGGGCGGGGACTACACAAGAGGACGTCGTTATCAGGAGAAAGAAAACTGGCGTTCTACGGATCGGAGCGTGGAATGTCAGATCCCTTAATCGGGCAGGTAGGTTAGAAAACTTAAAAAGGGAAAGGGATTGGTTGGATTTAGATATAGTGGGAATTAGTAAAGTTCGGTGGCAGGAGGAACAAGACTTTTGGTCAGGTGAATATAGGATTATAAATACAAAATCAAATAGGGGTAATGCAGGAGTAGGTTTAATAATGAATAAAGCAATAGGAATGCGGGTAAGCTACTACAAACAGCACAGCGGACGCATTGTTGTGGCCAAGATAGACACAAAGCCCACACCTACGACATTAGCACATGTCTATATGCCTACTAGCTCTGCAGATGACGAAGAAATTGATGAAAAGTATGATGAGATAAAAGAAATTATTCAGGTAGTGAAGGGAGACGAAAATTTAATAGTCACGGGTGCCTGGAATTCGAGAGTAGGAAAAGGGAGAGAAGGAAACATAGTAGGTGAATATGGATTGGGGGACAGAAATGAAAGAGGAAGCCGCCTGGTAGAATTCTGCACAGAGCATAACTTAATCATAGCTAACACTTGGTTCAAGAATCATAAAACAAGATTGTATACATGGAAGAATCCTGGAGATACTAGAAGGTATCAGATAGATTATATAATGGTAAGACAGAGGTTTAGGAACCAGGTTTTAAATTGTAAGACATTTCCAGGGGCAGATGTGGACTCTGACCACAATCTATTGATTATGAACTGTAGATTAAAACTGAAGAAACTGCAAAAAGGTGGGAATTTAAGGAGATGGGACCTGGATAAACTGAAAGAACCACAGGTTGTACAGAGTTTCAGGGAAAGCATAAGGGAACAATTGACAGCAATAGGGGAAAGAAATACAGTAGAAGAAGAATGGGTAGCTCTGAGGGATGAAGTAGTGAAGGCAGCAGAGGATCAAGTAGGTAAAAAGATGAGGGCTAGTAGAAATCCTTGGGTAACAGAAGAAATATTGAATTTAATTGATGAAAGGAGAAAATATAAAAATGCAGTAAATGAAGCAGGCAAAAAAGAATACAAACGTCTCAAAAATGAGATCGACAGGAAGTGCAAAATGGCTAAGCAGGGATGGCTAGAGGACAAATGTAAGGATGTAGAGGCTTATCTCACTACGGGTAAGATAGATACTGCCTACAGGAAAATTAAAGAGACCTTTGGAGAAAAGAGAGTCACTTGTAGGAATATCAAGAGCTCATATGGAAACCCAGTCCTAAGCAAAGAAGGGAAAGCAGAAAGGTGGAAGGAGTATATAGAGGGTTTATACAAGGGCGATGTGCTTGAGGACAATATTATGGAAATGGAAGAGGATGTAGATGAAGATGAAATGGGAGATAAGATACTGCGTGAAGAGTTTTTTCAGAGGACTGAAAGACCTGAGTCGAAACAAGGCCTCGGGAGTTGACAACATTCCAGTCCAGACAATACTCTACCATCTGGTGAGCAAGATGTATGACACAGGCGAAATACCCTCAGATTTCAAGAAGAATATAATAATTCCAATCCCAAATAAAGCAGGTGTTGACAGATGTGAAAATTACCAAACTATTAGTTCAATAAGTCACAGCTGCAAAATACTAACGCGAATTCCTTACAGACGAATGGAAAAACTGGTAGATCCGACCTCGGGGAAGATCAGTTTGGATTCCGTAGAAATGTTGGAACACGTGAGGCAATACTGACCCTCCGACTTATCTTATAAAATAGATTAAGGAAAGGCAAACCTACGTTTCTAGCATTTGTAGACTTAGAGAAAGCTTTGGACAAGTTGACTGTAATACTCTCTTTCAAATTCTAAAGGTGGCAGGGGTAAAATGCAGGGAGCGAAAGGCTATTTACAATTTGTACAGAAACCAGATGGCAGTAATAAGAGTCGAGGGGCATGAAAGGGAAGCAGTGGTTGCGAAGGGAGTGAGACAGGGTTGTAGCCTGTCCCCGATATTATTCAATCTGTATATTGAGCAAGCAGTAAAGGAAACAAAAGAAAAATTCGGAGTAGGTATTAAAATCGATGGAGAAGAAATAAAAACTTTAAGTTTCGCCGATGACATTGTAATTCTGTCAGAGACAGCAAAGGAATTGGAAGAACACTTGAACGAAACGAACAGTGTCTTGAAAGGAGGATATAAGATGAACATCAACAAAAGCAAAACGAGGATGATGGAATGTAGTCGAATGAAGTCGGGTGATGCTGAGGGAATTAGATTAGGAAATGAGTAGTAAAGGAGTTTTCTATTGGGGGAGCAAAATAACTGATGATGATCGAAGTAGAGAGGATATAAAATGTAGACTGGCAATGGCAAGGAAAGCATTTCTGAAGAAGAGAAATTTGTTAACATCGAGTATAGATTTAAGTGTTGGATTCGTTTCTGAAAGTATTTGTATGGAGTGTAGCCATGTATGGAAGTGAAACATGGACGATAAATTGTTGGAACAAGAAGAGAATAGAAGCTTTCGAAATATGGTGCTACAGAAGAATGCTGAAGATTAGATGGGTGGATCACATAACTAATGATGAAGTATTGAATAGAATTGGGGAGAAGAGGAGTTTTCGGCACAACTTGACAAGAAGAAGGGACCGGTTGGTAGGACATGTTCTGAGGCATCAAGGGATCACAAATTTAGCATTGGAGGGCAACGTGTAGGGTAAAAATTGTAGAGGGAGACCAAGAGATGAATACACTAAGCAGATTTAGAAGATTCAGAAGAGATGAAGAAGCTCGCACAGGATAGAGTAGCATGGAGAGCTGCGTCAAACCAGTCTCAGAACTGAAGACAATAACAACATCATCTACAAACATGAGGGATGTTAGGATATCGTCTCGTAAAAATCGTTGCATATGCCAGTTCATGCACTTACCGCAGTGCTGTCTGGCTAGTCCTGAGCTCAAATGGCTCTGAGCACTATGGGACTCAACTGCTGAAGTCATTAGTCCCCTAGAACTTAGAACTAGTTAAACCTAACTAACCTAAAGACATCACAAACATCCATGCCCGAGCCAGGATTCGAACCTGCGACCGTAGCGGTCTTGCGGTTCCAGACTGCAGCGCCTTTAACCGCACGGCCACTTCGGCCGGCAGTCCTGAGCAGTGACAGGTTTGATTTCGTGTGCTAAACGTATTTTTGTTCGCTTGCACTGGTTTGTGGGCATCGGTAACAATTTTGGAAGCTTAGATATGGAGAACTGTTTAGTATAGTCTGTTATTCATGGATTATGTTTCATATTTTGTCAATGTTTACACATGTTTCCTTCTACTTTGGTTAAACAGCCACAGGAGAGACACAATGTAAATTAAAACCTAAAATGAACATATAATTTAAATAAAAACAAACTCCCATGTAATACATTTCCTAGCCTAAAATTATTGTGTATGTATTTCAGAAAAATAAAAGAAAAAAAATCCACTGAGGATGCTACAACTGTGGTGAAACTTGTTTAGGTGTTAAAAAGTTTCCTTCCCAATTCTTTGCTCATCGATTCTTCCTAACTAGTGTCTTAAACGTCAGCCTACTAAATTGTGATCTGAGTCTATAGCTGCTCCTGGATACACCTTGAAATCCAGTATCGGATTTCGAAATCTCTGCCTGACCGTTATGTAATCTAACTGAAATCTTCCCGTATCTCCCGGCCTTTTCCAAGTACACCTCCTCCTCTTGTGATTATTGAACAGAGCATTCGCTATTGCCATCTGAAATTTATTGCAGAACTCAATCTTTCTACTCTATCATTCCTACTACCAAGCCCATATTCTTCTGTACCCGTTTCCTCTACTCCTTCCCCTACGATCGCATTCCAACCCCCCATAACTATTACATTTCCATCTCCCTTTACGTATCGAATTACCTGTTCAATATCATCGTACATTTTCTCTATCTCTTCATCCTATAGTTGCTACGTCGGCATGTATACCTGAAATATCGTTGTCGGTGTTTGTTTGCTGTTGATTCCGATGAGAACCTCAAAGCTTATGTAGTGTCTAAGGAATAACCATTCGCGACTGGTTCTAGTAAGTACTTCAATTTATAACGTGCCTTCATTCGTTGGTATATTAATGATTTATTAACCTCTGTTGGATGAAAATTCGAACTTTGCACCAGAATAAAATTATTTCTCAATATATGTAAGATTGAGAGCACAAAACACACATCCTATTAGTGCCATAGCGTAGCTGTTCTAAAACATTTTTAAAAAATTCATGGCTAGCATATTGGCACTACTGATAAAACGCACACGATAGACCTCACTTGTTGATGATCAGAGTTCGATGTCCATAACACACTTTAAAAGTGAAGTAAATATTTCCACATCTAAATTGTCTGTATTACTTCTCTAGTATGTGTGGTTTGCATATTGCCACTACTGCAGTAAATTGTAGATTAATTGACAAGTATAGTTTGATTTTTGCACCAAATTCCAGCAATGTGCGACCTGCTTCAATAAGAAAAATCGGATAGCCAGCAAGCTGAGAGTTATCAGTGTCAGTCTATCCAGATTTGTTCCAAGAAGAAAAATGTTTAGTCACATTCATGACATCATGTGCCAAGTTCAGTGACCTATCTATGATGTCATAGCCACACGCCATTTACTGTGACATCGTCGTGGCTTTGCATGTACCTCACTAGCCATATCCACATGATGTCACATTCTACTCACACTGATGTGCAGAGCTGTGCTAATAATGGTAATCACTATGTCTGGGTTAATGGCAGTCCCAAACTAGTGTTCAGTATGCTGTTTCATTGACGTGTTATGTGGTTTGCAGTGCGTGACAGCAATTTGAAGTACTGCCAGCAGAAGATGACAAACGTGTTGCACTCCAAAATAAACTTAATTGGTTAGAATGGTATCTCTATAATGTTTGACTGATATTGAGAGCGAATAGTACAGTGCATATCGACTCTCGTTTCTTACCTGTTTCTTACCTATACGAGTATGTACTACTACTGTAAAATCTGGCATCATCATTAGCAGCAGATGGCAAAAGTATAAACTGCAATATAAAGCTGGTTTGAGAGGTGGATAGTTGAAACCAGAGTAGCCCACGTTTCCTATCTGTATGAATATTTATCAGTACTGTTTAGTACGCTATTTCACTGAAGTATCACTTAGTTGCCTCCGTGTGACAGTACGATTTAGCATTATCAGCAGATGATGACTACCATTTTGTACCGCAAAATAAAGCTAATAACCTACCATTGGATCACTATAACCTTGACTGACTTTGAAAATGGATAGCTGAAAGTATAGCAGTCGTCGTTTCTTACCTATGAAACTGTATATTATCAGTGTTCCGTAAGCTGTTAGCGAAATATGTTTCAACAGCTCCACCTTCACAGAGGTTTCGCTACTGGTATGGATAATCACCGTATGGCATTGGAAGTTGCTTGTTCATTCAGCAGTTTCATTTTTTTCCAGTTCTTCTCATGACATTACATACCTGCAAGGGTTTTAGCCTCTTCAACAACTTTCCTCCATTCTGCCCTTTTCAGAGCAGTTCTCCGCCATCCTCTGACTCTGTGCGATTTTGTATCTCCTTCCACATCGTCCATCCATCGCTTCCGTGGTCCTCCTGGTCTTCTTCCAAGTGGCCGCCATTCAAAAATCTTTTTTTGTTGTTCGGCCACTATCGATCCTAAGGACATGTCATAGCCAGATATTCTCCTACTTTTTGTTGTTCTTACAATGTCAGCTCTTTTTATGAGGCGCTCCAGCTCAGTATTCACTCTAGATCTACAGAAGCCATTGTTATCCGGAGCAGCCCCATAACCTCCTTCGCCCTGAAGTCACACATGACCTCCTATTCTAGTGGAAGTCTATTTCTGGGCTAATACATGCATAAATTAGCAAAAAATGTTTTTTTTTTAAATTTATATTTTTAATGTGATTTTACGGACGATATATTTAATACTTGGGGACTCAACTTTTACATAAGATGCACGAAAGGAAAAAAGATATTATTTTCTTACTTTGCAAATTTAAGCTTCAGCTTAAATTAATGTAGTTTTTTGATTGCATACCGTGAAACTTCAACTTTCATTCATTTGTAATGCATAGAAATACCTTGTATTCGGACTAACGAATAAAGGTAACACTCTTCCATCCTGTGAAACTACGTCTGGATCTGCGCTTCTGGTGAGAATGACTTATCTCTGGCATGTGTAAAACGTTTGATGACCTCTACTGAACTGGTGGCATTGCTTGTGGTACTCTCTGACGTTCGGACTCTTTGGTTCCACCGTCCTCTTCTCAGCTTCTCTCATTTTGTTCAGCACCCCTCTGGTAGTAGATCGTATTTTGAGCAATATCAAGTTTAAATACATAATACTGCATTATATCCTACCTTCAAATGGTTCAAATGGCTCTGAGCACTATGGGACTTAACATCGGAGGTCATCAGTCCCGTAGACTTAGAACTACTTAAACCTAACTAACCTAAGGACATCACACACATCCATGCCCGAGGCAGGATTCGAACCTGCGACCGTAGCAGTCGCGCGGTTCCGGACTGAAGCGCCTAGAACCGCTCGGCCACCGCGGCCGGCTGTATCCTTTCTTGTCCATTTATTTTGAATAGCATCTTATCTGTATTCAAGCCATGCAGCAATATGGCAAAGTCCACAAGATGATGTATAATTGTTACTGTCCATTTTATCTCAACCGCTGGGGGAATTGCAGCCTGTACAGTTAAATCAGCATCTTCTCCATCTTCAGGCCATTCTACATCAGAGATATTTGGATCTCTCACCTCTAACAGCTCCAGAATTTCGTTTTGAGACAAGCCTGTAGGCAATTAGAGTACGTATATAATCTCGATTATGCACATCTTCAACGTAATAAAACACATGCTTTTCAAATTTTAATGACAAAGGCATGCTATATAGGGGTAAGTAGTTCAATGTGCACCCATAAATTGATACGTAATGTTACTAATAGAGTCCCGGGGTATCATGCAGAAAACTGTTCGTTAGTATTCACTTTAATGACTGCTAAAATACTATGGTGTGATTGGCTCTTTTGTTTTTAAAGGCTAGTAAAAATCCTGCTCAGAGACTTGCTGTTTCGTTTTCTTGGCTATTAATATACTGGGTTATGATTTGATGTTTCCTTCTAATGGTAGGAAAATCCTGCGCTGTGGCCGGAGGAGATGACCCGGCTTGCTGCTATCTCGAATTGTGTGGCCTCCATCCGCCACAGTCTGAGCCACCAACTGACGCAGTCTCAGGAAAGGAGAGTGCGCATATACGTTCTCGATTTGACATAGCCTTCCTACTCGAAAATATTCTTCCTAAATTTTTCATATTAGATAATAGTTTATAGAATACAATGACCTAATTTGGAATTTCTAAATAATTACGGCCTGTGTATTTTATTTTTTTATTGCAACTACTCAGAGCCCTTCTCTTCTGAACTTTTCATTTTCAGTTTCCTGTACTAAGGAATATTACACCACCTATCTTGAAAATGGGTACTGCTTCATCAATCTATAAACTGAACAAAGTGGTGACATTTGTACTTACTACCAAGTATCTAAGAGGTAGATGATGTGCAACATGTTTGCTACGTCTGAACCAAATTTTACATTTTCATAGAAAAAACTCAGTAAGTAATAGCAGTAGCGCCAAAGAGTCTCCAGGTAGATTTTAATTAACATATTTAATGTTTATTTTTACGGAAACTGTTATATTCGTCACTGCCAAAGTAAGAGTCTAGTACTTTCATTTATATATCACCAATTTACGTTACAGTTTGCATAACGTTAGTTACTATGACTTTTTGAATGAGTTGCTCGATTTCTAGATATGCACACGGCCAGGCAGTTCGCGTGATATGTCCAGTCAGGGAGAGGAGAGGGCTGGCGAGGAGGCGGAGGGGGGGGGGGGGCAAGGCAGGGAATTTCACTCAGGCACTCCGTGCTATCAGGCCTACGTAGTAAGTGAACAAATTCACTCGCATTTCGTATTTGGTGCAGCAGAAAGTTGGTTCAAATGGTTCAAATGGCTCTAAGCGCTATGGGACTTAACAACTAAGGTCATCAGTCCTCTAGAGCTTAAAACTACTTAAACCTAACTAACCCAAGGACATCACACACAGCCATGCCCGAGACAGGATTCGAACCTGCGACCGTAGCAGTCGCACTGTTCCCGACTGAAGCGCCTAGAACCGCTCGGCCACCGCGGCCGGCAGCAGAAAGTTCTTTCATTCTTAAACTCTATTGCATTACTCTTGATATTATTTTTGCTTTCATCAGGTTGTTAAATACCGTGATACCGGTCCACATGTGATGACGTTAAACGTTTAAGGTCCTCTTCGAGTCTTTTTAGTCTTAGCATTGTAGTCACACTAGCTTAGCGCCAGCTGCTTTCCTCACGAAGACTATAGGGCATGCAGAGACTTGTTTTGTTTTTATTTAGTCGAATTTTATGTCGTTCACAAAACTGCAACATCATCTAAGCTTTCCAAGCTAATTAAGGCCATATAAGCACTGTCTTTTCCGAGTGTAGTTCTGTCCAAAATGCGATTCTGATAGCTAAAGTTCAAAGTTTTTGTTAATCGTGCTTTTTGCGTTCTTGTGGAGATATTTCCATAGTAACTTTCATTCCCCATCAAATATTTCTTTATATCTAACCGAGTAGTGACATACCATTTTTCATAAATTTAGTTTTAAATTTTTTTAATGTAGCCAAATATTTTCTTAACAGTTTCTATCCCCTATTGTACTCCTGAAACATGTGTTTTATTTCTAACCGAGAATCAAATGCCAGTTGTCATAGACTTAGCCTTACAAATCCTTTAGTAGTCCTTTAGTAATTATTTATTTTGAAAAAACCTTTCACCCACTCTTTTACCTTCTTAGTGGTTGAATTTCCAAAAACACTGAAACATGTATCTCTTATTTTCTGACTGAGAAACCAAATGGCAGTTTTCGTAATTCTTGCTTCAAAATTCCCCTAATAGCGACATAGTTACAAAAAGCCTTTCATCCCCTATTTCACCTACTTAGCAATGGAATTTCGAACTATCCCTTCTTAAACGATGCCTACAGTATAAGAGCCACACCTTCTCCAACCTTCAATTTTCTATCCTTAGTGGCTTGGATTTGGCGATGAAGAGCCAGTGAATCAGTCTGACCCTATTTCACCCCCTTAGGGTCCAAAAACGCTGAAACACGGATTTTTTAAAGCCAAACACAAATTTTTAAAGATTTAGCTTTAAAAATGCTTTCGCAGCGAAATATTTTCATCCGCCTTATTTCGCCCCCTTAGGGGTTGCAGAGAAGCCAAATGCAAATTTTCATAGATTCAGCTTCAAAAACGCTTGCACAAAGCAATATTTCCATAAAAAACCTACATCCCCGTTTCACCCCCACAGGGATCGAATTTCCATAAACAGTGAAGCACGTATTTCTTTATTTCTAACTGAGAGGCCAAATTTAAATTTTCATAGATTTAGCTTTAGAAATACTTTCATAATAAAATATTTTCATAACAAATCTCATCCCCTATTTCATCCCCCTTAAGGATTCAAAGAAGACTGAAACACGCTTTTTTTTAATTTGCAACCGAGAAGTCAAATACCAATGTACATAGATGTATCTTTAAAAAGATTAGTTGTTCTTTCACAATAATATATTCTTTCACCCACTATTTCACCTCCATAGGATTAATTTCCGAAAATTCTGAAACATGTCTTTCTTTACCTCCGACCGGGAAAACAAATATCAATTGTCGTATGTGTAGCTTCAAAATTGCCTTAATAGCGACATCTTTCAGAAAAACATTTCATCCCCTATTTCACCCTCCTTAGGGTTGTAATTTCGAAAATTCCCTTCTTAAATGACGCCTACAGTATACGATCCACTCCTTCGCCAAATTTCAAGTTTCAATCCCTAGCGGTTTGTACTAGGCGATGATGCGTCAGTCAGTCAGTCAGGAGATTGCCTTTTATATAGAGAGATTTTGTGACTATTTGTTGAAAATAGGGGAATATACGTAACGACAAAGGATATTAATAAATACCTCTAGCGGCAACCGCTGTTGGCCTGTAAAGCTATGACGCAAATGGCAACGCAGTGGTGCCTGAAGATCAATGGACCAGATATACAGATCGTTGTGATTAGTGGAAGACCAGTGTCAGCAGAACCATGTACTGGTGCAGCCCTACCTTGGCGTCAATATGAGTCAACGCCTCAGCTGACAGCTAGGAGCTATCCTGTAACCCCGGACACCGCTACCTACATAAATCACTGCCACACCCATCGGAACAACATGGCACTGTGGCGAGACACTGGACTCCCACTGGAGGAGAGCGATTCATGTACTTGTCCTGCCACATAGATTTATTTTTCTGTGTCCAGAATGAGATTTTCACTCTGTAGCGGAGTGTGCGCTGATATGAAACTTCCTGGCAGATTAATACTGTGTGCCGGACCGAGACTCGAACTTGCGACCTTTGCCTTTCTTGGGCAAGTGCTCTACAGGTTCGCAGGAGAGCTTCTGTGAAGTTTGGAAAGTAGGAGCCGAGGTACTGGCGGAAGTAAAGCTGTGAGGATGGGGCGTGAGTCGTGCTTGGGTAGCTCAGTTGGTAGCGCACTTGCCCGCGAAAGGGAAAGGTTCCGAGTTCGAGTCTCGGTCCGGCAAACAGTTTTAATCTGCCAGGATATTTTATTTTTCTGTAGTTTCCCTAAACCGCTTAAGGCAGCTGCTAGAATGATTCCTTTTAGGCGACTGCGGCCGCTTTCCATCTACATGTACATCTATGCTCTGTAAGCCATCTTTGGGTGTGTGGTTGAGGATGCTTCTGGAACGTCATTTCCTCCTCCCATTTTCGATTTACGAATGGTCTGTCTGAAGAACAGCTATCGATAAATCTCCATATCAGCTCTAATATCTCTGGTAAGTGAGGGGAACCAATATGTTGCTCGCTTCTTCTTCGAACGTAACCGTTCGGAATTTCAACAGTAAATGTCTCTGGTACCATCTACCACTGGAATCTTCAAAGCATCTCCGTCATTTCTCGTGCAAGGTGAACGTTCCTGGGACAAAACGTGCTGCTTTTCGTTGGATCTTCTCCATCTCGTCTATTAATTCAAGGGTAAGGGCCCCAGACTGAAGAGCCATATTCAAGTAGTGTATTGCAAGCCAACACGTACTGCAAAGTCACTTTGTTCGTAGATGGATTACATTACTTTGAGATACTCCCAATGAATATTAGTCTGGCATCTGTTATCCTCTGTGTCCGAGCAGTTCTAGGTGCTACAGTCTGGAACCGCGCGACCGCTACGGTCGCAGGCTCGAATCCAGCCTCGGGCATGGATGTGTGTGATGTCCTTAGGTTAGTTAGGTTTAAGTAGTTCTCAGTTCTACGGGACTGATGACTTCAGGTGTTAAGTCCCATACTGCTCAGAGCCATTTGAACCATTTTATGAGGAAGAAATGATGTTAAGGACACTACAATACCCAGTTCACGAGCGGAGAAAATCTCCAAACTTTCCGGGAATCGAAGCCGGGCCCGCTGCATGGGAGGCAAGCACGTTACCACCTTTTTCTTTCGGTACTGTTTGTTGCGTTTGGTCGGGGCGAACGTCAGACGACATCCGTTCAAGTTCTCGTTGATTACCCAGTTTTTTTTATTATTATTACAGAGGGCAAGCAGCCCTCTGACCGAACACGCTGACCTACCGTGCCAGTTGAGCAAGCGGACTGAATCCATTGGATGTCAATGGTTTAAGGAACTACTTCACATCAAAACAGACCCATTATTAATAGAATCCAGATACCAGTTGTACAGCATTGTTCTGAGAACTTCGCAGAAATTTCGAAAAAAAAAGAAAATGCTAACACCATATGGATTAATCCAGTTCCAGAAAACTGTGGTTGTTTTTTGGTTTCATTAAAGCAACAGGCAAGGGAATTATTGAATGAGAAGTACGAAAATATCTTTTACTGTGATGGAACGACGAGACAAAGAGACTTGTTGCTGAATTTAAGCAAACTAAATCCCATGAAACAGCTTCGGAAATCCTGAAGTGGAAAGGCTGCAGGCCGTGATGAAATATTCCCTCAGTTGTCCAAATACTGTAGACCTACTACTAAACGATGGATGGCAACTATTTCAGCTGCAGATTAGAATCAGACTATCAGCCGTCTTCAACAAAATATTATTGCGCTCCTGAAACTTTAGATGCATCTCCAACAAAACGACAAACCAATAGCACTGCTGCCTGTCACATACAAATTACTCGACAGGACGATCATACACAGTACAACATCGGCAACTGAAGAGAACAAGCTGGGTTCCACGCCAATCGTGGCTGCAGTGAACGTGTCATCTCCTTAACCTAGAAACTGACTTTGAGAAGACAGAAAAAATGTCGCTGTCTTCCTAAATCTGCCTGCAGCACACGACACAGTCTACAGAGTGAGGCTTCCAATGAAACTGATCACTGCAGTTACCTGCATATAGATCATCTCCGTATTTGAACGTGTGCCGAATAAACGCCTGTTCCATGTTTGAAAACATATAGAGCAAATTCCACAAACAGAAAAATGGTGTTCTTCGAGGATCAGTTCTCTTCCCAGCACTGGTCGTTCTCTACATCCACGAGCCATCAGAAACCGTCTCGCATATAATGGGCGATCATAAAATTTAAATTCCAAGGCCGCACAGTCTAGAAACTTATGCCAATCAGAAAGAATCGCATTTAGCATTGAGGCAATTGTCCCATCGAAGCCACTGGTTGAAGATACCCTTTTGGTGAAACACCGTGTCCTGCTCTGTGAATAAGTCCGAAACTGTCTGCTGTATATTCTCATCCGACTGGAATCGTCGAACCTTCAAGGCCTCTCTTAAGGGATCGAAGACGTGATAATGTTATGGGGAGAGGTCAGATGTATATGACTGGTGCCCGAGTGCCTCCTACTTGAGTCGGCGTTACGACATTTGCAATATGGAACGTGTGTGATCATGAAGCAGCAGCACAGAACTTGGCGTTTTCGACAGCAATGCTGCCACAGACACATTCTTCATTCTCCGATGGGTGTCTACCGTTGTTTTTCCATCGCCAGGCAGGAAAGGAGTAACAGCACGTTGGTCCACTTAGGACCTATTTGATAATAACGTCGCCGTTGTTCACTTTTCCGCATTTACCGCAAGCACATCTGAAAGACAGGAATGCCACACTAATGCGCGTCCAGTCTCGCGTCACCATCTGTCACTATCCAGTTCTGACACATCTCCCACTTAAGGGGCTCCGGAACGCCCTATACTTGCAATGTTAAAATAACGCTTATAAATTACATCTTTCCTCACAAAGTATTTGAGGTAGGAAGTTGAACTTTTTACAGATTATTTATTGGAATATGGGCTACAACTTAACACAGGGATTTTACAAAATTTTAGTTCAGTTATTAAAGATGATTTTTTTTTCAATTGTAATGAAAATTCACAACATTTTTTTGCAATTTTTTATTTATATATTCAAAAATATACAGTTTTTTGGAAAAAGGCTGTGTTACATTATGCAGAAGGTACTGTGTAACATTTACTGAAAGTTTGAAACAAATATGTTTGGAAGATCCTTAGAAAACATGTAATTAGTATGAGAAAATAAAAGTTTTGGGAATCGAGCGACAAAGATTGGATTAACTTTTTAGTGCATTCCAGGTCCATAGGATGGATTATCTTCATCCTCTGCAAACTCCTCCTCCAGCTTCCTCTTGTTCCTCCTCCTGTTTACTCTTGCTTGTATTTCTAGACTCTTTACAGCCCTGTCTGCAGCCCGAAGGCGTTCCTTGTCTAAAGCAAGCATCGCTCGTTGTTGTGTTCGTAGATTTTGCTACCATTTTCTTCAGTTGTAGTTACTGCAACACTGTTCCAAAAGGTGGTCATGTATGAACACTTATCACATTTCAGTTGTATTTCACTAGCAAGTCCTACGTGCTTTATTATGGAGAGTTCCAGACCAACTTCACTACAATGAATACATCTTACACAGTTTGAAAAAATTCCTTTGAGAACCGACATATCAAATATTTCATTCACATCCGATTCGCCCATAAAACATTCATAGTTTTCACTCATTGAACCAAGCTTCTTCTGTGAAGTATTTTCTTTCCCACTTTGACTGCTATGGGCAGGTATACTTGAGAGGTTAGGTTCACTCACTTGGTTATCGTCTTTATTGTTTACAGTAACAACACATACCTTTGGCTTTCCAACATTTCTCCTTTTCTTAAAAGCCTTCAGAGGATTTCTAATAACTTTACTTTTACTCATTATTATACTTCAACAAAACAGAGACTCAAGAAACAGAATTAATTACGAATATTTTCGAGATAACGACAGAGTAAATGAACATGAAACAATCGACAATCACACCAGCGATATATATTGAACCATCACAGGTTAGCCACAACACATACTCTATCTCACATCACTAAAATGTACCTGATGAACACGGACGTTAATAATAACACCATTTGACAGCAGTTTAACAGCGCCACAGTGGGTCACGCCCATGTAGAACACGTTTCAAAAAAAATTTAAAAATAGTTGTAGTCTTCGGAATTGAATAAATTATATATCTATTAAAAGGTAATAGTCTGCAGATTCAGAAAACGCAAAAAAGTAAAAATTGAACTTTTCATGATTTTGAGCCTTTCCGGAGCCCCTTAACCGCCTCCAAGGCAGGATCGGTATACGGCGCTACGCCTCAACCCCTTATACACATTCCAATAATAACTGTCTGGTTACTCACCGAACTAGTTTCACAGAGGCAAAAGAAATAGTGACAGAGAATGTTCGTGTACTAGATGACTTTAAGAGGTCACGGACCACCAAAAGCTGCTGTAAGGTTTTACCTGTGCACGAATAATCACCTTCCGTCATGCTGTCAAATCTAAGTCACATATAAATGTACATCAGATTAAATAAAGATTTCTTAGCGTCAAATACACTTTTATTATTACTGAAACATCTGTGATAATAATTATGTATCTGACGCCAACGAACCTTCCTTTAACGTGATGTAACGTTGATCGCTGACTTAAAGTTGGTAGCTTGACTGAAACTGATTCCTGATAAATTAATACAACTTACGACAGCTTTTCGTTGTTCGTGACTCTGTTCTTTAAATACACTGAAGCTGCATAGTATTGTTAAAAACTGATTTGCATCTCAGGAGGCCTAATTTAATACCAAACCCACTGAACACAAATATGCCGATTATTGTCGGCAGGTAACATGTAAGGTGTCAGGCAAATCCAACACCTTCCATGAAAACCCTGACATGATAAGCAAATCCAGTAGTATGTCACATAGCTCCGAATAAATCGTGACATTAAATTAACCATAGTAATACAATCAACGAGTGAGCAAATGGAATACCACAGACTAACACAAGAATGCCTAAATGCATGTCATACCTTCCCACCGTGAGACAGACGCAGTTCCGAGGGGAGAAACGAGAACAGAAGCCGAGAGCAGAACCGTGTTAAGCTGGAAGGCCCTACGATAAAGGGACGGACGGACACCCACGTCGCCAGCTAACCGCTAGGACCACACCACCCGCAAGTTTTAATGTGAGACTTTTTCACGTCTCTGTTACGTCAGGACCACCCCCCAGCCAATGTTAAAAGCTAGAGCCCTCCAGAAGAACAGTATAGATCTTACGATAACGCTAAAAGGACTACACCAGCTGCAAGTTTTACCGTGAGATTTTTTCGCATCTCTTTTATGTTGCAAACTTTAAAAAACATTGCCCCACCACGAAAAGTATAACGTTTCTCATTGGATAGAATTTTTGCAGGCGCAGCTTAAGGTTAACATTGTGACCCTGATTGGTCAGATGAAAACACAGCCATATAGTTTTTTTTTACCAACTTCGGTAAATTGTAGTAAGGAGAAGTTAGGAGAGAGTTGCTTCCGAGACGGCGAGGTGAGCGGAGCTGTGCTCCACGCCACCCCCTGACGAACACCGACAAGGTAATGAACGCACGCGATGCCGCATAACATCGCATAAAGCTTCACTCAGAACTGCAGAAGTCTCATCTGTTACACCCCCTTTTTGCGTAATACTAGTGTCGATCGTCAATTAAAGCTCACGGTGTTCACATTTGC
Organism: Schistocerca serialis cubense; assembly: GCF_023864345.2. Classification (NCBI taxonomy): domain Eukaryota; kingdom Metazoa; phylum Arthropoda; class Insecta; order Orthoptera; family Acrididae; genus Schistocerca; species Schistocerca serialis. The sequence goes on from NC_064638.1 coordinate 1,037,877,008, forward strand.
CACTTGAAGTAAAAATCTGAAACGCGATGATTTTTCTGTTATATAGTTATTGAGAAGCCACATCAGCCACTGTAATTTACGACAAGTTAGATAAGTAATTAAAGATAATTGAGGGCCACTGTAGACCATTTTGATAGTTTTCTCTTTTGTGAAACTTAATTTAAACCTAGATTATAGATGTGATATGGCATAGGTCATCCTTCGATCCATTGTAGAGCTTGGAAACCCATTCAGGGAATATTCGTTCACATTTTTGTTGAACGCAGTTGGTTTTTACCATCCTGTATTAAATCATTTCCTTTTATCAATAGTGCAATTTATAAACAATGTTTTGTGAGTAGAATAAAATTTCCAATGGTAAAGTTAACTGCTTTTTCGACGTTATTTTACCAGCTAACTAAAAATAGGAAAGCCTTGAACCCCTTCCACTAAATTTAGTTAGTATTAAGATTCCTTTACAGGGAGTGCAGTGGAGCTGACGCTGAAATCGTTAAGTATTTGGTTATATCATCGCTAGTCTCACTGAACTCTTCTGAATTCTACATGTCATGTGTGGTCTGGCGTCTCCTTACCAGCAAAAGGTCCCAGGTTCAAACTAGTCAATTCCCTAAAAAACACACGCAGAGCGTCGTTGCGCGAAAGTGGTAGGGAGACACGATATAAAACAAACAGACACCACGCAGAATGTTAGAAACATACAGAGCTAAGGTACTACAATGCAACAACAAACCAAAGCATCTGAGCGTCACCCCGGATAGGTCGCTTTGGTACTGGCGTTGCCCTCGGAAACGGCTGCAAAAGTGAGTAGCCGTAATATTTTATAAAGGAACTTAATGGTAACATCGTAGGGAACTGACACAAACACGGGCTTTAGTGTGCGCAACAGCTGATATCTGTTCATCAGTATGGCTCAACAGTTCCCACAGCCGCCTTGTGGATGTTGATCTTCGACAGCCCATGAACGATGCATCTGGTACGCTTCCGTCTTTTCAGTGGGTTCTGGCGCTAAGCAACTTCCTGCCACCTTACGCAAGAAGACAGCAACCTCCCTCCCAGTTATGTTCAAGAATACAGAAACAGACTCTTCCCATGCACGATATCGTCCAAAAATATTCCATAATCGAATTGAAATTTCGTCAACCATCCTGGAGAAGCACCATCAGCCCTTTCACTGCTACGGGTGCCTGAGAACCAGAATGGTTATGTTAACTCCAGCAAGGTTTCTAGCTAATCGAAGACCCACATATGGAACTCTCGTGCTTCAGTATTTTTTCGTTTACCTGCGCAAACTGAATGGAATCAGACGTGCGGCAGGGGGAACAGCTGCAAGTCTCCGCAGCTAGGTATAACGAAACTCTCCATGCGGCGACAGTAGCAAAATGGCGCAGGCGATACCACAAATCGTTCAGAACCCCCCCCCCCCCTTTTATGTGCTTTCGCTGGACGAACACGATAGTGTCTCAGATAAAACAATTTTAAAGTGTTTTTAGTGTGGGTGCGTCATGAGCTCGCAGGCACAGTTCCTTGCTCCACTATTTTAACTGTATAGTCTATATATTTTAATAAATCACTGCCTCGAAGCACACGTCTTTTGCTATAATTTACATTTTGTTACATCCTTCTAACGCCTCATAACAACATTTGTATTTTGTTAGTTGAGTACGAGTGCTAATGATCCCGTTGTTGAGCGGGCTATACATACCACCCCCACCCCCACCACCATCTAGACAAATTGCACCAAGCTACGCCTAAAGATATGTATGACGGTAGTATCTGTTCCCGAAAGAACAGTTACCGTGGATGACCATGCAGCTTTGCTAGAAATGAAATGATAATTAAATGGACACCCTAGCTGCAAACAGGCGTTTATGTACTTCATTGGGGACATGTTGAAAATGTGCGCCCCGACCGGTACTCGAACCAGGGATCTCCTGCTTACATGGCAGACGCTCTATCCATCTGAGCCACCGCGGGCACAGAGGGCAGTGCGTCTGCAGGGACTTAACTCTTGCACGCTCCCCGTGAGATCCACATTTCCACATTCGTAGTGCGCCTAATAGATGTTTGCCCATCATACTCATTACTCGTGGCAGATTAATCTACCAAGTCCCGTACGAGTTCGGGCATAGCGTGTGCATTCGCACAAGAAGGTCAATGGCTGGGAAGCCATATTTTAACTATATATGACGCACTGTCCTCTGTGCCCGCGGTGGCTCAGGTGGATAGAGCGTCTGCCATGTAAGCAGGAGATCCCGAGTTCGAGTCCCGGTCAGGGCACACATTTTCAACATGTCCCCAATGAAGTACATCAACGCCTGTTTGCAGCTAGGGTATCCATTTAATTATCATTTCATTACGCCTAAAGAAACTGAGAAGCAGGCAAAGCTGGATAATGATCTTTGGTTTTCTTCCTTTTGGTTATTTAACTCGTTGTTTATAATTGTGAATGTAATTGCGACTGAATAATAGCATGGAACGCTGATAGGTAATCGATATGGATAACAGGAGCAACATGCGGAAACCGTTGTTCACGTTCAAGTACAAACCACTCCTGGTCGAGTAAGTAATTTACACACACACACGCACACACACAAACTATAGGCTATTTATTTATGCCCGGAGCACTGGTATTGTCTCATGTATAAATTAGATGTAATGATTCACCTCCTCCCCTCGCCACTCCTCAGTCCTTACTGATCCCAGCCGCGATTTTCAGGCTCTCCTTGCTTATTTGCTTCTAAGGTTACCGCAGCAGCTGTCAAGTCTCTCTCAATAATTAGAAAATGAGAGTCCTCTTGATCCACGCCTAACGTCTTAAAATTATCTGAAAAGAACAACTCATAAATCAACACATCTCGCTCGGGCGAGTATGAATTAAAAACAGAAATTACTGATAAAGTTCGGATGTACAGTCAAAAAGGATATAGTGCTAGCTGGTGCAATGTTAGCTCCCGTAGACAGTCTTATGTCGGAAAGTTTTCTACTGGTGCTGTTAGTAGCATTCGTTTTCGTAATCAGATATCACATAGCGGGCAGAAAAGGCGTCAGTACCCTAATAGTGTGCAGGAAGCCGCTAATGCACGACCAGGCGGCAAACTGCGTGTTCTGGGGAACAGCAGCTGCTGCCGACACCAAACACCCGCACGCCACTTTTTCCCCCGCAGGCAGCGTGTCGCAATCGCCGCTATGGAAATACCGCAGCGGCAATTTGCAGCCAGCGGCTGAAGCGAGCGCCATAACGGAACACCAAATGGCAGAACGCGTTTATGAAACGGTCATGACGACGACGGTATTTGAAGACGGGTGTTCGGCTAGAGCTGGAAATGACAGACATAAAGCATTCGTCGATAGCAATAAACGATGGCCTATCTCCTCGGTTTTTCAACACTCATTCCAGATTTACCAGCGTAAATATAACGATTATGTTAGTGATATTTACAGACTTTACGATACATTACTTTTTCATTTTCTTCCTTCGTCTATTTGTTTTGATGTTTGTGACTGGAGCCTCCAGTCCGATTGACCGTTCGCCGGGTGCAAGTCTTTCGATGTGACGCACTTCGGCGACTTGTGCGTCGATCGGGACGAAATGGTGATGATTAGGACAACACAACACCCAGTCCCTGAGCGAAGAAAATCTCCGACCCAGCCGGGAATCGAACCCGGGCCCTTGGGATTCACATTCTGTGGCGCTGACCACTCAGCTACCGGGGGCTGATGTGATCTGCTACTAATTTCTCTACTGGCCGCCTCTTCAGCTCAGGCTATCACTAGCACACAAATTTATCACTTGCTTGTTACTGTCTGGACAACAGGAAAAGAAGAGAATCGAAGCGACTGAGATGTGGTGCTATAGAAGGATGTTGAAAGTTGGTTGGACTGATAAGATAAGGAGTTCTCCGTAGAATCAGCAAAATAAGGAAGATTCGCCACGCACTGACAAAAAGGAGGGACAGCATGCTACGACATATGTTAAGACATAGGGGAATAACTTGCATGGTAGTAGAGGGAGCCGTAGAGGGGAATACAGAGATTGAAATACCTCTAACAAATAATTAAGGAGGTAGGTGCAAGTGCTGCTCCGAGACGTAGAGAAGAATTCGTGGGGGCACATAGAATAAGTAAACCAAAAAAAATTTTTTTTGATGTGCCCTTAACGAACCGCTCGTGACACATTGTTCGTAAGTGTATAAGGTCAGCGAACAAAAAAATTTCCCCTTGGGAAATCATTATAAGCATAATTTAATGTCATGTGATTCCACCCCAGATTAGATAACCGCCTGTCTTCGGTTAGTAACCGGCTACACAACGTTTTGCAGGTACGTCGAAGCTAGGTTAATCCCCTCGCAGAGGATTTCATCGCGCAAATTGCGGGGATAATGACGTCGGCCTTTCACAAACTTTTCTAACATTTTCACAGATTTTCTATGTGGATGAAGTCAGGTTAATTTGCATGCCAGTCGGGATGTAGTAGAGTGGGAAAGTGTTCAGAAGACCAGTCACTTATTCTTCCAGTCCGTGAACTCTGCTACTGTCTTAAAAAACAGAGGTACCTGTAGCACACTCGTCTTGCAGATGTTGAATGAAATAAATAACCGGGTTCGTGTTAGCGGTCACCGCAGTGAGAGGGCCCAGTTCTTGTTAAGAAAAACACACTCAAAACATCACGACCTTGCACACATTCAGGATGAGCTACTTCATTTGGCCTTCGGTGCACTCGACGATGTACTTCATTTGTATATAGGCAAAAACTTGATTCGTCAAGCCACATTATGTTCAGCCAGTCAAAAAAAAATGGCTCTGAGCACTATGGGACTCAACTGCTGAGGTCATTAGTCCCCTAGAACTTAGAACTAGTTAAACCTAACTAACCTAAGGACATCACAAACATCCATGCCTGAGGCAGGATTCGAACCTGCGACCGTAGCGGTCTTGCGGTTCCAGACTGCAGCGCCTTTAACCGCACGGCCACTTCGGCCGGCGTTCAGCCAGTCAGCTATCGTCCATTTTCGAATTCTAGCCCTTTCAAGACTGGCAGCTTTATGCGCCTGTGTGAGCTCCAAATGTTCACTGCAGGTAGTTCCCATTACAATGTTCTCTCGCTGACAGGTTTGGAAGAGGTTTTGATTCACAAGTCGTGACATGTGACTCTGTCATGATCTTTTTCTGACGACAGTCGCCGAACAGTCCGCCTCGAAACACCAAGCAATCCAGCAGCTTCACACACTGTATAGCCATGGGCACGACCAAACACGATTACCGCTTCTTGTCACTCTATCATGTCCTTACATTTATCCATGTTTATGTACAACGACCGCTTGAAACACAAATGTCTTACTGTTACTTCCTCATGCTCACGTAGAAGCAGTGCGCGTGCGGTTGAGCTGGTGACTATCGCTGCGCCATCTTAAGGCTTTATGATTCACCTATACGTCACACTGGGGTGACTAATTTTTTGTCGAGTGAACTTACATCCCTTAATGTGGCATAGTCGTTATTGAGGCCTCTCTATGATCTGAGACTGCCTTGATACTGGCCTCTTTGTTCATACGAACGTGTAGGTCCTCTTATCGTTTCTTACTTAATAATGATACTCATAATAACGCACCCTTTGAATATTTTGTAGCATGTTATCGGAAAGTCACTTTCTGAAGAGGCGCACAATCTGATACAAAGAATGTAGGTAATATCACCGGGTGAGGAGAAGATGTATCTTAGGCTTAAAACCAATGAAAATCTTAAATTATAATAGAGGGGGAAACAGTTCGCAGTGTAAATATCTACCTGCAAGCTCTCTTAGCGAAGGTATGATGACAGCCAGTCATGTGCGTGCTCCTCTTACTTGATTTTCTGGGATCTTAACACTGCTCTCTATAGTCTTATTAAATATCTGGTCTGTGTACTACGACTTGTCAAGTTCTCGAGTTCCAGTGTAGGGGTCGAGGCAGGTGTTTTGTAAAGATGCTGAATCTTCGCGATACCGTGGAATACTTATGTTTAGAGTACCGAGGAATATGTAGGCGGGAAAGGCATTCCGTGATAACAAGATTCATCACGGTTAACATGTAATTTCGATGTCCGATTTAGTACATCAAAACGTCATCGGTTACGACAGAGTCCACTTGTTAGATCGGCAACAGCAACACACTTTAAAACATAGCAAGAAAACCTACAGAATAACTTGAGAATACTGCATGTATTACATTAAGGCTATTAGATGGACATTTATGAAGAATCTGAAGTTTTTTCATTCACAAGGAGATTGAAAAACAATTATTATATGGAAAAAAACGAATCTAAGACAGTCAATTTCTTTTACAACTTTGAAATATATTAATAATATAGCATAAAATGTTAACAATAGTTATACAGTACGATTGTATTTGTAATTTGCACGAAATAATATTCGTAAATAGGTTAAGTAAATGATGCAATAATAGAAACTTGTCAAATTCAGCAGATCAAAATCAGTGAGTTTCAATACAGTTTCATTTTTTAAGCGAAAGTATTTAATTTCACTCTATTGTTAAACGAAAGTATTTAATTTCACACTATTGTACTATTATGTGAACTAAGAATCCGTAACATTATTATATCCTTATCTTTGTAGCAACTATTCCATCTTTCAAATATAAAACTAGCAAAATATTGTAACAATGAAAAGTGTGCAGTGACAAATGTAGCGTCCGCGTACCTGAACATACAAAATTCTGATAACGCCGTAAGTGATTCAATAAAATAATAAAATATGTTATGTTGCGTTCATGATAAATTGCTTGCCAAGGGCAAATAACTAAATCTCATGGCACGCACTAACTACACCGACGGTTACATACAGCGTTCTCTCTCTAAATATAATAAAAAAAGATTAGTTCGAGAAAATGAGTGCTTTTGACACTGTGCCTTTCTAGATACATGCATTCCACTTTTTTACGGACAGCTACAACCTATAAATAAGTAAGAATCTTGTTATTTAATCTTGCTTCTCAGCATGCAAAAAAATGGCTCTGAGCACTATGGGACTCAACTGCTGAGGTCATTAGTCCCCGAGAACTTAGAACTAGTTAAACCTAACTAACCTAAGGACATCACACACATCCATGCCCGAGGCAGGATTCGAACCTGCGACCGTAGCGGTCTCGCGGTTCCAGACTGCAGCGCCAGAACCGCGCGGCCACTTCGGCCGGCTCAGCATGCAGTTTGTTATACAACAGATTCTTTTACATCAGTGCTTGTGCTCCTTACCTAACCATCCAGCGATTGAAATGGTCCTGTAGAGCAATGGCGGAATCCGTACCGTCTGCTCCGATGCCAACCCAAAAAGAAGGCCAAGAAGGCAGAGAAATGTGAACAACGAACAAAAAATATAAGGGGAACGAAATTCCTGCAGTGATTACACGCAACTGAGTACCTATCCTCTACCTTTTAAAACGAGTCACAGGACGTAGGAAGAAATGTTAGTGTTGATGGTACAGAAACATGTGGAGTTCGCAGTGGCAGCATACATGAAACGTATTCACCCAGATATATTAAAGTACAGCTTCCACATACATGTAGAAAATTACATGAATCTTTTTAGCGCTGCAAATAACACTGTCTTCCTCAGGAACAAACTGAACATGTAAAAATACACTACTGGCCATTAAAATTGCTACGCCACGAAGATGAGGTGCTACAGACGCGAAATTTACACGACAGGAAGATGATACTGTGACATGCAAATGATTAGCTTTTCAGAGCAGTCACACAAGGTTGGCGCCGGTGGCGACACCTACAACGTGCTTACATGAGGAAAGCTTCCAACCGATTTCTCATACACAAACAGCAGTTGATCGGCGCTGCCTGGTAAAACGTTGTTGTGATGCCTCGTGTAAGGGGGAGAAATACGCACCATCACGTTTCCGACTTTGATAAAGGTCGGATTGTAGCCTATCGCGATTGCGGTTTATCGTATCGTGACATTGCTGCTCGCGTTGGTCGAGATCCAATGACTGTTAGCGGAATATGGCATCGGTGGATTCAGGAGTGTCATATTGAACGCCGTGCTGGATCCCAACGGCGTCGTATCACTAGCAGTCGAGATGACAGGCATCTTATCTGCATGGCTGTAATGGATCGTGCAGCCACGTCTCGGTCCCTGAGTCAACAGATGGGGACGTTTGCAAGACAACAACCATCTGCACGAACAGTTCGACGACGTTTGCAGCAGCATGGACTATCAGCTCGGAGACCACGGCTGCGGTTACCCTTGACGCTGCATCACAGACAGGAGCGCCTGCGATGGTGTACTCAACGACGAACCTGGGTGCACGAGTGGCAAAACGTCATTTTTTCGGATGAATCCAGGTTCTGTTTACAGCATCATGATGGTCGCATCCGTGTTTCACATCGCAGTGAACGCACATTGGAAGCGTGTATTCGTCATCGCCATACTGGCGTGTCACCCGGCGTGTCGGTATGGGGTGCCATTGGTTACACGTCTCAGTCACCTCTTGTTCGCATTGACGGCACTTTGAACAGTGGACGTTAGATTTCAGATGTGTTACGACCCGTGGCTCTACCCTTCATTCGATCGCTGCGAAATCCTATATTTCAGCAGGATAATGCACGACCGCATGTTGCAGGTCCTGTACGGGCCTTTCTGGATACAGAAAATGTTCGACTGCTGCCATGGCCAGCACATTCTCCAGATCTCTCAGCAATTGAGAACATTTAGTCAATGATGGCCTAGCATATGGCTCGTCACAATACGCCAGTCACTACTCTTGATGAACTGTGGTATCGTGTTGAAGGTGCATGGGCAGCTGTACCTGTACACGTCAAGCAAGCTGTGTTTGACTCAATGCCCAGGCGTATCAAGGCCGTTATTGCGGCCAGAGGTGGTTGTTCTGGGTACTGATTTCTCAGGATCTATGCACCCAAATTGCGTGACAATGTAATCACGTGTCAGTTCTAGTATAATATATTTGTCCAATGACTGTCCGTGTATCATCTGAATTTCTTCTTGGTGTAGCAATTTTAATGGCCAGTAGAGTATTCAATACATCTTATGATGACGGCAAGGCAGTCGAAACGCGTCGTGGTGTTAGAAATAAAAATAGAACTGACTGAAGCAGTGTACCAACAATCTTCTGTCGTCAAGGTTGCTTCTATATCAGCCTCTGCGCGACGGCGCGTCCTCCGACATCTGCCGGGCAGCGAGTTGGAGTGAGGGGAATGGGGTTGGGTGTGGTGGATGCAGCCCAGCCCTGTAACGGAGCGCGTTCATTACAGGCCGCTGTACTTGACGCGCAATTACTGACGGCGCGGGCAGACGCCAGTTTCTTTCTCTCTCGCTTGCCGCTTTCCCCCTCTGTCATTGTTTTCCTCGGCCCCGGTGGCCCATTGATCTTCCGGCGGCCGTTAATGAGGGCGGAACACTTCATGCTGACTGCACCAAATGTACCCCTGTCTCCCGCCCACGTAGAAATGCCAGCGATAAAATGCAACATGGTAACTGCAGTCATATCCACGAATAATCCACAGAAGATCTAAAAATTATCCTACAATTTCTGACACTAGCGCAAATATCAATTTTATACGTGTATATCTCAAATTGGAGTGCAGTTATTAACTGTGCTACAGTGTGAGTTCAATTCACGTAGCACACTACCTCAGGAATTGAAACAGATGTTTCAGTAATCCTATATAAATTTCGTATCTCGTCTCCACAGTTGCCTCTACAAAGTTTATTTAAATGAAACACTTTTCTGCGTCAGACACTTGTTTAGTGTACGTTCCGAAGATTCGCCTTCAGGTGAAAACTAGTCACTTTCCTGGTATTTTCTCCGTCAGTCACTTGTTAATTCCACGTTTCGATGACTCGCATCGTTATATTCAGGTGAATAATATTGGTCCAAAGTAGCCAGTATTTATAGATTTTGATGTGCTGAATATGAATATCGTGATTCAAATTGTTTCCTAGCTCAGGGCTACAAAATCGGGACTTAACGTTACACGTTTACTTCTGCCGTAATCAATGGGATATACATTTTAATTGAACTTACCTAGTTTATTCGGTCGTTTTTTTCTTGCCGTCCCCTTGTGGATTGTGTCTAGAGCATATCTCTGTAGCATCCTGCAGAAATTAGCCAATATATCAGTAGTCCACCATCCTGTGTACTACTGTTCCGTGAGAGAAAGGTCCTTGTGGGCTCTTCTGTTTCTCAGGATCAGTGTTGTCACTTTACGAAAACTTTACCACACTTGTAGCTGATCAGGGGATAGAGTGGACTCAAAGTGTGTGTCCCCCAACAGCTGTCGTACTTATGGACCAGCGAATATCCTCTTTGCGATCTTTGAAACTGGTCTTGTGTTGTCGAGGTCTTGTCTTGGCTTTAGATATTTTGGTATGTTGTTTTCTTGGGCTGTGGCGTCGTCGCGTGTGCAGATCTCGACGTAAATCGTACGTAGTGCTGCCGGAATGCGTTAGCTGTTATTTTGTTTTATTTGAATAACATGACGACGTAGCTTCAGTTCAGTTATTATACTCTGGTCGCTCACAAGAACACAGATTAACAACCAGCACCTGGCATCAGGAAGATACAGCTCGTTTAAATTTAATTTAAACAGTTTGTAGTCACTAAGTGCGATATTAATGAACTAGCTTTGCAAAGCTTTGCAAAGTTTGTCTTGTCTGTTTTTTTGCTTTAGATGGGCCATTTAATTTTCATTAACAAGTTATCAAAAGATTCCAGTTGCCTCAAAGTTTACGTCCGAGCAGAAATTCGAACAGTCTGCAATATAAAAATTTTATACAAACACCTGAACGTCGATATCGATACTGTTAACTTTTGCAAATATTCACACTAAAATACGGTTTACTGTATGATTAAATGATGATGGCGTCCTCTTGGGTAAAATATTCCGGAGGTAAAATAGTCGCCCATTCGGATCTCCGGGCGGGGACTACTCAAGAGAACGTTATTACGAGGAGAAAGAAAACTGGCATTCTACGGATCGGAGCGTGGAATGTCAGATCCCTTAATCGGGCAGGTAGGTTAGAAAATTTAAAAAGGGAAATGGATAGGTTAAAGTTAGAAATAGTGGGAATTAGTGAAGTTCGGTGGCAGGAGGAACAAGACTTTTGGTCAGGTGATTACAGGGTTATAAATACAAAATCAAGTAGGGGTAATGCAAGAGTAGGTTTAATAATGAATAAAAAAACAGGAGTGCGGGTTAGCTACTACAAACAGCATAGTGAACGCATTATTGTGGCCAAGATAGACACAAAGCCCAGCCTACTACAGTAATACAAGTTTATATGCCAACTAGCTCTGCAGATGATGAAGAAATAGATGAAATGTATGACGAGATAAAAGAAATTATTCAGGTAGTGAAGGGAGACGAAAATTTAATAGTCATGGGTGACTGGAATTCGTCAGAGGTAAAAGGGAGAGAAGGAAACATAGTAGGTGAATATGGATTGGGGGGAAGGAATGAGAGAGGAAGCCGCCTTGTAGAATTTTGCACAGAGCATAACTTAATCATAGCTAACACTTGGTTCGAGAATCATAAAAGAAGGTTGTATACCTGGAAGAATCCTGGAGATACTAAAAGGTATCAGATAGATTATATAATGGTAAGACAGAGATTTAGGAACCAGGTTTTAAATTGTAAGACGTTTCCTGGGGCACATGTGGACTCTGACCACAATCTATTGGTTATGAACTGCAGATTGAAACTGAAAAAACTGCAAAAAGATGGGAATTTAAGGAGATGGGACCTGGATAAACTGAATGAACCAGAGGTTGTAGAGAGTTTCAGGGAGAGCATAAGGGAACAATTGACAGGAATGGGGGAAAGAAATGCAGTAGAAGAAGAATGGGTAGCTCTGAGGGATGAAGTAGTGAAGGCAGCAGACGATCAAGTAGGTAAAAAGACGAGGGCTAGTAGAAATCCTTGGGTAACAGAAGAAATATTGAATTTAATTGATGAAAGGAGAAAATATAAAAATGCAGTAAATGAAGCAGGCAAAAAGGAATACAAACGTCTCAAAAATGATATCGACAGGAAGTCCAAAATGGCTAAGCAGGGATGGCTAGAGGACAAATGTAAGGATGTAGAGGCTTGTCTCACTAGGGGTAAGATAGATACTGCCTACAGGAAAATTAAAGAGACCTTTGGAAAGAAGAGAACCACTTGTATGAATATCAAGAGCTCAGATGGCAACCCAGTTCTAAACAAAGAAGTGAAGGCAGAAAGGTGGAAGGAGTATATAGAGGGTTTATACAAGGGCGATGTACTTGAGGACAATATTATGGAAATGGAAGAGGATGTAGATGAAGACGAAATGGGAGATAAGATACTGCGTGAAGAGTTTGACAGAGCACTGAAAGACCTGAGTCGAAACAAGGCCCCGGGAGTAGACAACATTCCATTAGAACTACTGATGGCCTCGGGAGAGCCAGTCATGACAAAACTCTACCATCTGGTGAGCACGATGTATGAGACAGGCGAAATACCCTCAGACTTCAAGAAGAATATAATAATTCCAATCCCAAAGAAAACAGGTGTTGACAAATGTGAAAATTACCGAACTATCAGTTTAATAAGTCACAGCTGCAAAATACTAACGCGAATTCTTTACAGACGAATGGAATAACTGATAGAAGCCGACCTCGAGGAATATCAGTTGGGATTCCGTAGATATGTTGGAACACGTGAAGCAATACTGAACTTACGACTTATCTTAGAAGAAAGATTAAGAAAAGGCAAACCTACGTTTCTAGCATTTGTAGACTTAGAGAAAGCTTTTGACAATGTTAACTGGAATACTCTCTTTCAAATTCTGAAAGTGGCAGGGGTAAAATACAGGGAGCGAAAGGATATTTACAATTTGTACAGAAACCAGATGGCAGTTATAAGAGTCGAGGGGCATGAAAGGGAAGCAGTGGTTGGGAAAGGAGTGAGACAGGGTTGTAGCCTTTCCCCAATGTTATTCAATCTGTATATTGAGCAAGCAGTAAAGAAACCAAAAGAAAAATTCAGAGTAGGTATTAAAATTCATGGAGAAGAAGTAAAAACTTTGAGGTTCGCCGATGACATTGTAATTCTGTCAGAGACAGCAAAGGTCTTGGAAGAGCAGTTGAACGGAATGGACAGTGTCTTGAAAGGAGGATATAAGATGAACATCAACAAAAGCAAAACGAGGATAATGGAATGTAGTCAAATTAAGTCGGGTGATGCTGAGGGAATTAGATTAGGAAATGAGACACTTAAAGTAGTAAAGGAGTTTTGCTATTTAGGGAGTAAAATAACCGATGATGGTCGAAGTAGAGAGGATATAAAATGTAGACTGGCAATGGCAAGGAAAGCGTTTCTCAAGAAGAGAAATTTGTTAACATCGAGTATAGATTTAAGTATCAGGAAGTCGTCTCTGAAAGTATTTGTATGGAGTTAACATCGAGTATAGATTTAAGTGTCAGGAAGTTGTTTCTGAAAGTATTTGTATGGAGTGTAGCCATGTATGGAAGTGAAACATGGACGATAACTAGTTTGGACAAGAAGAGAATAGAAGCTTTCGAAATGTGGTGCTACAGAAGAATGCTGAAGATAAGGTGGGTAGATCACATAACTAATGAGGAGGTATTGAATAGGATTGGGGAGAAGAGAAGTTTGTGGCACAACTTGACTAGAAGAAGGGATCGGTTGGTAGGACATGTTTTGAGGCATCGAGGGATCACAAATTTAGCATTGGAGGGCACCGTGGAGGGTAAAAATCGTAGAGGGAGACCAAGAGATGAATACACTAAGCAGATTCAGAAGGATGTAGGTTGTAGTAGGTACTGGGAGATGAAGAAGCTTGCACAGGATAGAGTAGCATGGAGAGCTGCATCAAACCAGTCTCAGGACTGAAGACCACAACAACAACAAAATACGGTTAATTTCACCTTTTAATTTTCACTTGATAATTCCATTTAACGTCGAAAATATCACAAATCTTCAGTTCTAATCAGTAAAGAATCTCTCTTTAAATAAATTCAAGTCTCTGAAACTATATCTTCGGATGATGAAAATTAGGTGACTTAGTGAAGATAATACTTTTTGTAAAATGATCGATACACTTTTGAAAACAACTTGTTATATTTTCAGTACTTCACTCAACACAACAAGTAGTATTAGCAATCGCTACAACACTAATAACAGCAATCACACGACAGGAAACGGAATAGTAATGAGCTAACATTGGTGGTTACGTGCATATATAGGCAAAAACTAACTACGATATCACAGTTTTGTTATCTTATAATTTTACGTTCTTCGTCATTTTACTTCCTTTGTACTTAAAATTTTTACTTAAATATTTCAAATAACGCTAATTAAAAATTATTATAGAAGAAAGAACTGCTGAAATATTTCCATAACACTGACGGAAACGCGAGAGTGGTTACATCTCTATGCTGAATCGTGGAAACTTCTGCTGAAGTGCTCTTCATCCCTGAGCATAGATTTAAAAAATGCCGTCACGAGTCGCAACTTACTGTACAAAGTTGGGACAACAATTTTGTTCAGATGTGCTAGAGGATCTTCGCCAAAATTTGTTTGACCTACGTACCAGAGCCCGCCGTGGAAGTCGTTCCGTCAGTGCGTAATGTTTTCATCTTGCGCGGCTGTCCCACGTACACACAGGTAGCAGTAATACTTAGGGTAACAACCCCCCCTCCCTCCTTGTAAACTCAACAGCACAGCAGCGACTTTGAAGTCTCTACCTACCGGCCATTCACGTTTACTGTAAGTAACACAGTTTAAAACGTATTTCAACATGGTACAGCTTTCTTTAGCTAAGGCAGCATATGCGGCTCCAGAAACAGACACTCTGATGAAGAAATGAGTCTAAGAGTTCGACTTTACGCTTTGGAAGATATAAATCCCTAATCAGATAACTGTGTTCACTCTGTGTGAGTTTTCTGCGGTTCTTCAAAAATGATGTGAAAATGTAGGGTCAGTGCCACTGGCAGATGATTACATTTTTTCGACTGTATGTTTCGGTTCAGCATCATCGCTTTATGGTGGTACATTTGGGGGGAACAGGAACCGGCATTCCTTCTCCATGAGCCACAGGCCGTGTGACAGGATGTCATGGCATTGAATGTTCCCCTTCCTCTTGGTACTGACTCCTTTCCTCAAGGGAGGTAGATACAAAGACAGCAATCCGACGCATAATTTGTGGATGCACACCAAAAAGCGTACGTGTGCCTAGTAACAAAATTCAGATTCAACACTTCACCTCATACACAGTCACTGCAAACCCCCATGACATTCGTTCCAGTAACAAGTGAACTAACGCAGCACAAGAGCACAAAGCCGTAACAAACGATAATTACAATCGCCTCTTTTTTCTACAGTCGATAAGCTCAAGTGCCTGGAACTTGTGCGTCTAAGATGTGAAACAGTGTCACCAAATTATACTGGAAGCGTCAACCATATTCACTCACGGCAGAGGAACACTGGTCACAATGTCTATCCATGCAGCTCTTCTAATATGACATAGATTTGACTGTGAAACGTTAACACCTTATTTACTTATAACCATGAGCTAAGAGACAGCTATAACCTCGATATTAACGTTAGACGCATCTAAATCTATAAAATACGGCTAATTCCGTTTCTGTAAGAAATAAAAAGTGAAAATTTGTGGTTCACTGTATTTAGTAACATTCCTGTTACTTTCTGCGTCAGCCACGTGTTTCTTGTACGTTTAGACAGTTCACACTGTCGTCTTCAGTTACATTTCTAGTATCAGCGAAGAGCAAGAAGCTTTTTCACAGTTGCAGACCAAATGCTCTGCACTGACCTGAAGATGATAGTGCGAACCATCGAGGCGCGGAGCGACCCTAGAAACAAGTGAGTGGCGCAAAAATTGTTTGCCGGCCGATGTGGCCAAGCGGTTGTAGGCTCTTCAGTCCGGAAACACGCTGCTGCTACGGTCGCAGGTTCGAATCCTGCCTCGGGCATGGATGTGTGAGATATCAGTAGTTTAGTTAGGTTTAAGTAGTTCTAAGTCTAGTGGACTAGTGGCCTCAGATGTTAAGTCCCATATTGCTTAGAGCCATTTGAAAAAATTATGCGGATACGAAAATCGATAATGTATGTAACTACTGAAACCTTTGATTCAAATCACGAGGTAACGTACTCTGTGCATCAACACAGACTGAAAATGCAAGTAAATGAATTTTCATGTGAATGCTTCTCCAATGGTAAAAGCTATGTGGATGCTTACCGAATGGCAACAGCTTTCTCATTGTTTCTACAATGCTTATCTTCGATGTTGCTCTTTAGCACTCACATTAAATATTATATCTTCCGATTTCAACAAATAATTGCAAATTAAACTGACAGCTATCTCAGTTTATACGAGGGTAATCCCAAAAGTAAGGTCTCCTTTTTTTTATAAGTATAGAACTCTGTTTGTGTGGCAGTTCGTCACACTGTTATGAAGAGTGCTTCACGCGCTGTCTGTAAACATGGGCACGCCGTGCTGAGACTCTCAGTCTTGGCTTGGCAGCCGCTGAGAATGGAGTTCCCGTTGGATGTTACCGCCAAGTGCGAATTGCGCGCAGTTATTCGGTTTTTGAACGCAAAGGGCACTGCGCCGATTGAAATCCATCGCCAATTGCCGGTCGGAGTGGCCGAGCGGTTCTAGGCGCTTCAGTCTGGAATCGCGCGACTGCAACGGTCGCAGGTTCGAATCCTGCCTAGGGCGTGGATGTGTGTGATGTTATTAGGTTAGTTAGGTTTAAGTAGTTCTAAGTTCTAGGGGACTGATGACCTTAGATGTTAAGTCCCATAGTGCTCAGAGCCATTTGAACCATTTTTGAACCATCGCCAATCGACGGAAGTGTATACATGGATGTCAAAAATGTTCGTAAGTGGTGTAGAGAGTTTGCAGCTGGTCGGACCGAAATTCACGACGAACAAAGGAGCGGGAGATGTCAATTTCTGAGGAGACAGTGTTGAAGGTTGAGCAAAGCGTGCGTAAAGATCAGCGGATCACCCTGGACGATCTCTACACGTAGGTTCCTGAGGTTTTCCGAAGCTCCGCTCACAGAATTTTAACGGAAACATTGAACTACCGGACGGTGTGTGCAAGATGGGTGCCACGCTTGCTGACTGAGGACCACATGCGGCAACGAGTTGACGCTTCCCGCGCATTTCTTCACCGCCTTGCAGCCGAACAGGACAACTTTCTGGACTCAATTGTCACGGGTGACGAAACCTTAGCATATCACTTTACGTCTGAGACCAAGCAACAATCACGCCAGTTCATAACATTCTGAACTGCATAGCAGCCAGCTGGTATGACATGGGCAAACAAAAATAGCCACAGCGTCTACAAAAATGCATCGACAGAAATAGTGATTATGTCGAAAAATAGCTAAATGTCCAAGCTATAAACTGGTGGCACAACAACCGAGTTAGAAAACTGCTGCGGAAGCAAAGGGAACTTCACAGCAGACGTAAACATAGACAAAGCCTTGCAGACAAACAAAAATTACGCGAAGCGAAATGTAGTGTGTGGAGGGCTATTCGAGAGGCGTTCAATGAATTCGAAAGTAATGTTCTATGTACTGACTTGGCAGAAAATCCTAAGAAATTTTGGTCTTATGTCAAAGTGGTAGGTGGATCAAAACAAAATGTCCAGACACTCTGTGACCAAAATTGTACTGAAACAGATGACGATAGACTAAAGGCCGAAATACTAAATGTCTTTTTCCAAAGCTATTTCACAGAGGAAGTCTGCACTGTAGTTCCTTCTCTAGATTGTCGCACAGATGACAAAATGGTAGATACCGAAATAGACGACAGAGGGATAGAGAAACAATTAAAATCGCTCAAAAGAGGAAAGGCCGCTGGACCTGATGGGATACCAGTTCGATTTTACACAGAGAACGCGAAATAACTTGCCCCCCCTTCTTGCAGCGGTGTACCGTAGGTCTCTAGAAGAGCGTAGCGTTCCAAAGGATTGGAAGAGGGCTTTTTGCGGATGATGCTGTGGTATATCGAGAGGTTGTAACAATGGAAAATTGTACTGAAATGGAGGAGGATCTGCAACGAATTGACGCTTGGTGCAGGGAATGGAAATTGAATCTCAATGTAGACAAGTGTAATGTGCTGCGAATACGTAGAAAGAAAGATCCCTTATCATTTAGATACAATATAGTAGGTCAGCAACTGGAAGCAGTTAATTCCATAAATTATATGGGAGTACGCATTAGGAGTGATTTAAAATGGAATGATCATATAAAGTTGATCGTCGGTAAAGCAGATGCCAGACTGAGATTCATTGGAAGAATCCTAAGGAAATGCAATCAAAAACAAAGGAAGTAGGTTACAGTACGCTTGTTCGCCCACTGCTTGAATACTGCTCAGCAGTGTGGGATCCGTACCAGATAGGGTTGATAGAAGAGATAGAGAAGATCCAACGGAAAGCAGCGCGCTTCGTTACAGGGTCATTTAGCAATCGCGAAAGCGTCACGGAGATGATAGATAAACTCCAGTGGAAGTCTCTGCAAGAGAGACGCTCAGTAGCTCGGTTCGGGCTTTTGTTGAAGTTTCGAGAACATACCTTCCCCGAGGAGTCAAGCAGTATATTGCTCCCTCCTACGTATATCTCGCGAAGAGACCATGAGGATAAAATCAGAGAGATTAGAGCCCACACAGAGGTATACCGACACTTTTTCTTTCCACGAACAATACGAGACTGGAATAGAAGGGAGAACCGATAGAGGTACTCAAGGTGCCCTCCGCCACATAGTCAGGTGGCTTGCGGAGTATGGATGTAGATGTAGATGTAGATGTAAACCATTGTAGAAATAAACAGGTATATGTATTTATAAAAAAATAGGAAACCTTACTTTTAGGATTACCCTCGTATTTTCATAACTGATTTATGTTACTGGAGGATACGTTCATGCCTACCAGAGGTGTGTACCAGTCGGTAAACTTAAACGATTTAGCAATCAAACAAAACAATTTGAACAGGGTGGAGTGGTGGACTAGGCGGATTGACGGACACAGGTCCCACACTCTGCCTTGCTGCAGTGTACATTCAGTGCGGCGGCAAGACTCCAGCAGCCGCACCGCAATCTCTGCTGTTAGTTTTCAGCGGCGTCCCTCCTCTTCGCGCGGACGGCGTTCGTTCGTTTCCAGTTCGCTCCCAGAGCCAGTCGACAGCGTTTCTTTCCCTCTGCTGCCCCGCACGGCTCTGGTGTGTCGGCGCCTAGAAACTGGCCGTTTCTGCCAGACGGCGCAGAACTGGCTTTCCAACAAACGATCGGCCGCTCGTGAATGCGAAAGTACGGGCAACCGGCACAGGTGGGTACCAGGGGTTTTGCGGAAAGGTGCCAGGGTCATTATATTCTCTCCCTGCGTCATTTCCGTTATTCTGATTTCACATACTATCGCGGTTTTTACCAGTTACCACATTCTGAGACCAGACATCTGCCGCCACCTCTGCATTTTACATCCACATCTGCATGATTACTCTGCAAATCACATTTAAGTGCTTGGCAGAGGGTTAATCGAACCACAATCATACTATCTCTCTACCATTCCACTCCCGAACAGCGTGCGGGAAAAACGAACACCTAAACCTTTCTGTTCGAGCTCTGATTTCTCTTATTTTATTTTGATGAACATTCCTACCTACGTAGGTTGGGCTCAACAAAATATTTTCGCATTCGGAAGAGAAAGTTGGTGACTGAAATTTCGTTAATAGATCTCGCCGCGACGAAAAACTTCTTTGGTTTAATGACTTCCATCCCAACTCGCGTATCATATCTGCCACACTCTCTCCCCTATTACGTGATAATACAAAACGAGCTGCCCTTTTTTGCACCCTTTCGATGTCCTCCGTCAATACCACCTGGTAAGGGTCCCACACCGCGCAGCAATATTCTAACAGAGGACGAACGAGTGTAGTGTAAGCTGTCTCTTTAGTGGACTTGTTGCATCTTCTAATTGTCCTGCCAATGAAACGCAACCTTTGGCTCGCCTTCCCCACAATATTGTCTATGTGGTCTTTCCAACTGAAATTGTTCGTAATTTTAACACCCATGTACTTAGTTGAATTGACAGCCTTGATAATTGTACTATTTATCGAGTAATCGAATTCCAATGGATTTCTTTTGGAACTCATGTGGATCACCTCACACTTTTCGTTATTTAGCGTCAACTGCCACCTGCCACACCATACAGCAATCTTTTCTGAATCGGTTTGCAACTGATACTGGTCTTCGGATGACCTTACTAGACGGTAAATTACAGCATCATTTGCATAAGGTGGGAGGAAAAAGACGTACACCAATCATCAAAATTTCGTTCTACACATTCTGGTATGCTGTGTTTGGGAATCAGGGACAGTGAAAGAGTCAAACATTCGCCTAGCCGCATGCAGTGAGCCGAGATCGCGATAGCCGTGCAAAATCTTTGATGGTTTGCAGCGGCAGGCGCTTTGGCTAGCACTTCAGGTGGCAGTTAGAGACTGTTCGGAAATGCAAGTAGCACCTGCGGGGCGCGATGACGCTGTACTGCCGTTCAGCCTTGACAAATTAAACTCTGTTTGGTGGGCGAAGACCTGATCTGTACGAGGACGGTGTTTCGGACAATTATGGGGCGATGGTACAGTCTGAAAATTTACCTGATCCGAGCTTGTGGAGACCTTCAGTGCCTCTTCTGTACTGATTCATTAAGCGTTTTGCTGAGCTTGCTACTGTAAGCTGTGTGCTTGCCGCGTTAACGTCGAGATACGCCCACCTCTTTCCTTTCAACCATATTTCCGTATTTCCCGTCTGTCGGGCTTCATTCCGAAAGAAGTGGAGCTTATTTCAGTGGTGAAGCTTAATTTAACAAGAGCCCACCCTTTCATGGCAGTTATTATAGGCAATTATTGGTAAAACAATTTTGGTGATTAAAATATTGTGTCATATGCTACTTAAAAACATTGAAGTTTGCTTTAATAAGAGCTACCCTTTCCACCGCAGTTATTCCGGGCAAGCATTTTTAAAACATTATTAAGCATTGAAAGTTTGTCTTTTCTGCTACTTAAAGATAGTGAAGTTTGCTTTAATAAGAGCTACCCTTTCCACCGCAGTTATTCCGAGCAAGAATTTCTAAAACACTATTAAGCATTGAAAGTTTGTCCTGTCTGCTGCTTAAAAATAGTGAAATTTATTCTAATAAGAGCTACCCTTTTCACTGCAATTATTACAGGCAACCATCTGTAAAGCAGTTTTGAGAATTGAAATTTTGTCCCGTCTGCTGTTTGAAATTGTGAAGTTTATTTTAATAAGAGCTGCCCTTTTCATTGCACGTTATTACGGGTAACTAACTGTAAAACAATTTTGGGGATTAAAATTTTGTCTTGTCTGCTGTTTAAAAACTAAAGATCAGTGGAGTTTATTTTAATAAGAACTACCCTTTCCACTACAGTTGTTGCGGGCAAGCATTTGTAAAACATTTTTGGGCTTTGAAAGTCTGTCTGGTCTGCTAGTAAACACAGATGTGACGCGCTAATATTGCTGTCGTAGGATACTTTTGTTTTAGTTAAGTGTACAGTTTTACGCTTCCGAGCAATTAAAGCAAGTTGCCTATGTTTGAGTCACTTTGAAATCTTACCAAGGTGTAAACGAGTTGTGCAGCTTCTTTCAGATAGTATTTTATTGCAGATAACTGAATCATCCGCGAAAAGCTAGAGATTACTATTAATATTATCCGTAAGTTCAGTAATATACAACATGAACAACAAAGTGGTACGAGAATTAAATTGTGGTAACACTCCTGGGTTTTATTTAGTGAAGCAATGTATGAAAATGTAGTTGAGCATTTCTGCTTTTGCTTTGCTGTCCTTAATTTTGATTCCTCTCCAGTTCGTGAGGGGCTGAACAACAGCTTTGATCCATTGACAGCCTTTACAAACAACGAGAATTTCTTTGGGTTTTGTGAAAGATCTTTAGACAGTATTTGCTGCTATAGTCATCGAAGGCTTCACGAATTCATCTCATGACAGCTAAAAGTGTTTCATTAAGCACCTCTCTATCTATAGCCCTTTGTTTTACACCTATTATTCAGTAACATGTTCCTTTAGAAATTTCTTTCTAGTGGCTATACACCACGGAAGGGCCTTCCCGTCATGAACTGTTCTACTGGGTACATATCTGTCCAGTGCATGATCAACTGTTCTTCTGAACTTGAACCGTAGCGCTTCCACATCCTTCTATCCTGGGCTATTAGCTTCTCTGATTCTTTTACTAGTTTAATAAATACATAAGACTTTCTGCTTGGTTTAGTTTCCCTTTTTACCCTCATAATCACGGTCGTTGCAACTGCTTAATGATCGCTGATACCAGTTTCGACGTAGACATCAAGTCTGTTTCTTGCCATTACATATTGCCTTCATGATGGGGTTCCGAACCATCTGTTCTAGGTATTTTTCAGGAAACGCATTTAGTAATATTTCGCAGGATACCTTGTTCCACCCACAACTAAAAAACTGTAATTATGTCAATTGATTGTTGGATGTGTAAAGTCTCCTGCGGTGTGGTACTTACTAGCGAACTGAGGTTTTATCTAAAATTTTCGATTACGTCAGAAGCTGAGTCTGGTGGTCATAGAAGAAGCTGTCATAATTTTATGTCTACCTGTGATAGTGAGTGCTGCCCAGACAGTTCCTAATACAGCTTCGTTTCCCATCTCAGTAGATCTGAGTTTCTTGTCTACAGCGACAAACACGCCACCTCCATTTGCTATTAGCCTATCCTTTCGACACACACTCAAATTTTACACAAA
The DNA here is from genome assembly GCF_023864345.2 of Schistocerca serialis cubense. NCBI lineage: Eukaryota > Metazoa > Arthropoda > Insecta > Orthoptera > Acrididae > Schistocerca > Schistocerca serialis. The sequence continues at coordinate 1,037,899,835 of NC_064638.1, forward strand.
AATTTCAATGCCGTCAACTGCACGTTTTAACCAACTTATTATATCTAGCGCTATGTGTGCTTCACTGCTTTTTAGAAGAGCTTCAGACCAATTTGTTTCGAATACTTCGACAGCCAGCCACTGTAATTGTGATCGTTTCGTGTGTGGAGCTCATCAAACACTGATACATCATGGACTCCAACAGGTATCTTACAGCTATCATCGGTAGTTACAGGAGAGTCACCTAATCTAAATAAAACCTTATGGGCACCCCCCACAAAGTGCAATAAACATCTCTGATGTTTGGTCCACACCTGACTCATTTAGGGGTACCCTACATTTCTGATGGCAACGGCCATGCCGCAGTGGATCCACCGGTTCCCGTCAGATCACCGAAGTTGAGAGCTGTTGGGCGTGGCCGGCACTTGGATGGGTGACCATCCGAGCTGCCAGCCACTGTTGCCATTTTTCGGAGTGCAATAAGCCTCGTGATGCCAATTGAGGAACTACTCGACCGAATAGTAGCGGCTCCGGTCACAGAAAACGACTGGAAGAGCGCTGTGCTGACCACAAGCCCCTCGTATCCGCATCCTCAGCTGAGAATGACACGGCGGTCGGATGGTCCCGATGGACCACTTGTGGCCTGACGACGGAGTGCTATACATTTCTCATCCCCGATGGAGCAAGCCTAAAAGACACAGCCCAGCTTGTCTCAGAACCTTCGCAGTCTCTGGTTCAAGCCTTCCACTTGACTTGGAACCAGGGGGTCACGAGCTGTACTGGAGACAATGCTGCAGATTGTGAGCTTCATTCTGTTACCTCGGAAGCAAGATAACACATAACGGATGAAACAAGGACGTAGAGGCAGGCTAACCCATGGACAGTGGACGTTCCTGGTCAAAAGGCATTTACTGGTATTCAAATATACACCTTAATTTGAGGAAGAAATTTCTGAGAGTACAGCATTATAATGGAGATCGTGCACTGTACAGATTCTTTCACAGCGCTGAGCCGATGATGAGCTGCTGCAAGGTCTGTCTACCTCAAGTGTAAGCGATGGCATCATGAGCCTGTGGCGACTTCTCGTACCCAGAAACCATAAAAACCGTAAACGTCTAGGATTTCAATGGTAACATGAACACCGTCGGTGGCAAGCTGTATGACAAAATGTGTCATTTTTGAACGAATCGTAATTCTGCCTACCCCACAATAATGATCGTATCTGTTGGATAATGTATCGTAACGATGGCTAACTATCAGCCTGATTTGGCGAGTGGCACAGCGAACGAGCGCTTAATGCGATGATTTGAGGCGCAGTTGGGCACAACAAACATCTCCAGTGTTAAGTATTGAGGGGAATCACAACAGTAACGAGTTTATTAGTGAAGTAATAGGGACCTAGGCACTAAACCTCCATCAGCCAACGCTACGTGCGACATTATGTTAATACGTTCCCCAGTCAAGGTGTCAGCAATTATGCCGGCCTTCTTAGAAGAACGACTGATACTAATGTTTCTTGCGCTACCTACCAAACATATATGTAATATGACTGGTAAATAATATTTTCGGCATTGACCTTCTGCAAACATCGTTGATATTTTACAGACTCGAACACAAACTTCGTAGTTTTAAATTCCCGAGTATAAATTTTCCAGAACCCTAGTGACACCCGTGAGGACTCTACACGATACAGAGTTCTCAGTGTGTACTCAGCGTTCACCTCAGGAACGAATCGTACTCGCAACTTCGTAGGTTCCACAATCGTTATGCATCAGAACAAAATGTATTTGAGGACTAGACCCGCAGCTGCGAAAATGGGATCTTAAAGATATTGCATCTCCACACGATCGGATAATTCGGATAATTTCTTCGCGTGCGTCGCTTTCTTTGTCTTTGTCTGCGTGCAATGAGAATAATTACTGAAAGTCTTCCGGACATATGAGGTGAATAGCTTAATATAATCGCTCCGTATGTCTTCGGATATCTTCCTGAACAACCTTTTACACAGCTGCCTTTACGTTATTCACATTATTAAAAAGCGGACAGGCGTTTAGGGCACTCTCTTGTCCTTGGGGTGGGAAACTGCCCCCAAAGGCAAAGAAGTGGGATACAGAATCAGCAATAATCAACGGCATGCAGATGCAGAAGCCAATGGAAACCACTGCATTAAAGACACATAGCGTGTATCCACAGTACATGTGGCCTGTAGCTGAAAAAGTGTCATGATGACGTTCTCATTGGCAAAAGATTCCGGAATAGTCTCCCATTCGGATCCCTCGGAGGGTACTGCCAAGGGGGAGGTGAACATGAGAAAAAGATTCAATAACCAACGAAAAGATAACGTTCTGCGAGTTGGGGCGTGGAATGTCAGAATCTTGAACGTGGTAGGGAAGCAAGAAAGTCTGAAAAGGGAAATTCAAAGGCTCAAGCTAGATATAGTAGGGGTCAGTGAAGTGAAATGGAAAGAAGACAGATTTCTGGTCATATGAGTATAGGGTAATATCAACAACAGTAGAAAATTGAATAACGGGAGTAGGATTCGTGATGAATAGGAAGGTAGGGCAGAGAGTGTGTTACTGTGAACAAAGCAGTGATACGATTGTTCTTATCAGAATCGAAAGCAAACCAACACCGACAACGATAGTCCACATATATATGCCTACGTGGCAAGCTGAAGATGAGCAGATAGAGAAAATATACTCATGTATTGAAAGGGTAATACAGTACGTTAAGGGAGATGAAAATCTAATAGTCATAGGGGACTCGAATGCAACTCTAGGGGAAGGAGTAGAAGAAAAGGTTACAGGATAATATGAACTAGGGACAAGGATTGAGAGAGAAAAAAGATTAACTGAGTTCTGTACCAAATTTGAGTTAATAAAAGCGAATACTCTGTACAAGAATCACAAGAGGAGGAGGTATACTTGGAAAATGCCGGGTGAGCCGGGAATATTTGTTAGATTACATCTTGGTCGGACAGAGATTCCGAAATCGGATACGAGATTGTAAGGTTTACCCAGAAGGAGATAGACTCAGATCACACTGTAGTAGTGATGAAGAGTAGGCTGAAGTTTAAGAGATTAGTCAGGAAGAATCAATACGCAAAGAAGTGGGATACAGAAGTACTAAGGTATGACGAGGTGTGCTTGAAGTTCTCTAAGGCTAAGGAATAGTTCAGTAGGCAGTACAGTTAAAGAGAAATGAACATCTCTAAAAAGAGCAATCACAGGAGTTAAAAAGAAAAACAAGGGTACAAAGAAGGTAACTGCAAGGAAATCATGGGTAACAGAAGGAATGCTTCAGTTGATCGACGAGAGGAGGAAGTACAAAAATGTTCAGAGAAATTCAGGAATACAGAAATACAAGTCGCTGAGGAATGAAATAAATAGGAAGTACAGCGAAGCTAAGACGAAATGGCAGCATGAAAAATGTAAAGAACTCGAGAAAGAAATGACTGTCGGAAGGACTGACTCAGCATACAGGGAAGTCAAAACAACCTTCGGTGAAATTAAAAGCAAAGATCGTAACATTAAGAGTGCAACGTGAATTCCGCTGTGAAGAGCGGATACGTGGAAAGAGTACACTGAAAGCCTCTATGAGGGTGAAGATTTGTGTAATGTGATTGGAGAAACAGAAGTCAATTTAGAAGAGATGGGGAATCTAGTATTAGAATCAGAATTAAAAAGAACTTTGGAGGACTTAAGGTCAAATAAGGCAGAAGGGATAGATAACATTCCAACAAAATTCTAAAATCATTGAGGAAAATGGCAACAAAACGACCATTCACATTGGTGTGTAGAATTTTTGAGACTGGCGACGTACCATCTGCCCTTCGGAAAGGCATCATCCACACAACTGCGAAGACGGCAAGAGCTGACAGGTGCGAGAATTATCGCTCGATCAGCTTAACTGCTCATGCATCCAAGTTGCTGACAAGAATAATATACAGAAGAATGGAAAAGAAAATTGAGGATGCGCTAGATGACGATCAGTATGGCTTTCCTAAAAAAGGCTGAGGCACCAGAGAGACAAATCAGACGTTGCAGTTGATAATGGAAGCAAGACAAAGGAAAAACCAAGACACATTCGTAGGATTTGTCGACCTGCAAAAGGCGTCGGACAATGTAAAAATATTTCAAGATCTTCGAAATTCTGAGAAAAAATGGGGTAAGGTGGAGCAAGAGACTGGTAATATACAATACATACAAGAGCCAAGTGGGAATAATAAGAGTGCACGACCAAGAACGAAGTGCTCTTAAAAAGGGTGTAAGACAGGGATGTAGTCGTTCGCCCCTGCTGTTCATTCTGTACATTGAAGAAGCAATGAAGAAAATAAAACGAAGATTCAGGAGTGGAATTAAAATTCAAGGTGAAAGGATAACAATGATACGACTCGATGATGACACTGCTATCCTGAGTGGAAGAGAAGACGAATTACATGATCTTCTAAAAGGAATGAATAGTGTAATGAGTACAGAATATGGGTTGAAAGTGAATAAAAAAATGGTTCAAATGGTTCTAAGCACTATGAGACTTAACATCTGAGGTCATCAGTCCACTAGACTTAGAACTACTTAAACCTAACTAACCTAAGGACAGCACACACATCCATGCCCTAGGCAGGATACGAACCTGCGACCGTAGCAGCAGCGCGGTTCCGGACTGAAGCGCCTAGAACCGCTCGGCCACAGCGGCTGGCCAGAGTGAATCGAAGAAAGACGAAAGTAACGAGAAGTAGCAGAGGTGAGAACATCGAGAAACTTAACATCAGGATTGATGGTCTCGAAGCAGATAAGTAAAGGTACTCTACTACCTAGGCAGGAAAATAACCAGTGACGGACGGAGCAAGAAGTACATCAAAAGCAAACTAGCACTAGCAAAAAGGCATTTCTGGCCAAGAGAAGTCTGCTAGTATCAAACACAGGCCTTAATTTGAGGAGGAAGTTTCTGAGAACGTGTATTTGCAGCACAGCCTTGTATGACAGTGAAACATGGACTGAAGAAGCATTCGAGATGTGGTGTTAAAGACGAATGTTGAAAATTAGATGAACTGATAAGGTGAAGAATGAGGATGTTGTGCCCAGAATCGGACGGGAAAGGTATATGTGGGAAACACTGACAAGGAGAAGGTACAGGTTGATAGGACGCCTGTTATCAGGCAATGGCTTCCAAGGTACTAGAGGGAGCTGTAGAGGCAGAGATTGGAATACATCCAGCAAACATTTGAGGACATAAAAAAAAGGGAAAATCACTTACAATGACTAGTACACTGCAGTCGATGTGAAAGTATAGAAAATGGTTATTGTAAAATGAAATAACGGAAGGCATAGCCATATACAACAAGACTCTGCCCATTTTTGTAGCATTCCACTCATAACTGCAGCTGCGGCCGCCATTTCGTACCGCGAAAGAGTATTACACAAGTGGAATCGATGACCAAACACAAACGACTTGAAAACAAACTGTGTTGCTTTGTGGGATGGCACCTGTGGCGTGGCGTGGCGTAGCGTGGCGAGCTGCCGACAAGTGCTGAGGGAGAAGCTAGCGGGCGGCTTGCGGGTTACAAGCCTCTGGCGGCAGATTCCGCGGCGCGCCGCTGGAGGGCCCCTGAGGGCAGCCCACACGTAGCGTGCGGCGGCTACGGGGACTCCCTCTGCAGAATCCACCTCACAGCGACGGCAGAGCAGCGCAGCAGACGCAAGGGGCGTTTAAGGGAGAGGCTGAACGAAACTAAAGCTCCAGCCTTCGCTTTCGTACAGTTACCAACGCATTTTGATTGTAACGGTGAAAAAAGTGAACGTTGTAAGTCTCCACCAACCTTACAACAACTAACGTAATTATGAAAAAGCAGTAACATTCATATTCATTTAAGAAACACCAAAATATTTAGGTCTGATACTCGACCAAACTTTACTTCTTACACACTCTAGTAACCAGTCAAAAAATACCTAATTGGGAAAAGTAGTAACCGACCAGATACATCCCCTACTCAACGTACATGGAAACCCACATTGGCCCCGTTTTCATGTATGCTGGTTATACACAGTCCTCCGTTTCTCCATAATGTAACTAACTCCGCCCAAATAGACCACGGAAGCCCAATGGTACCGACCGGCCGCCGTCTCATCCTCAGCCCACAGGCGTTACTGGTTGCGGATGTGGACAGCACACTGCACTCTCGACCATATGTCAGTTTACGAGACCGGAGCCGCTACTTCTCAGTCAATTAGTTGCTCAGTTTGCCTCACAAGGGCTGAGTGCAGCCCGCTTGCCAACAGTGCCCGGCAGAATGGATGGTCACGCTTCCAGTGCCAACTCTGCCCGACAGCGCTTAACTGGTGTCCTGCGGCAAGGCCGGTAGACCTCTAGTGTAAGTACACCCTCGAAATGCTTGAACGACATACAATCCGCCTAGCCTTCCGCGTATGATTGTGGTCTCCCACTCGTGTAAATTCAAATGTCCGTCACCTCCTAAAACACCTGCAACATCTTCGCCTTTCCAACATCTCACGAAACCTCATTGTATCTTTCATCCTTGATAAGACTCACCGCTTTTCTTTTTCCTCTTCGACCACATTTTGTTGGATACGATCTTTATGTTCTCCTGTTATTTCCTATTTTTAGGGTTCACTCTAGTAAAATGAAAGTTGCCTATACCTCTCAACATATGATCTACCACCCCGTCCCTTCTACCTAGTGGCTTCATGGCTTCACTAAGAGACTTAATTTCTTTCATGACTCCTCTAGATTTTCAGAACTATTTCTGTGAAACTACATCCAAAATGTTTCGATTCTCTTTTGCAATTCCCCCATAGTCCATAATTTAGTTCCACATAATTCATCGCTCCAGATCTACATTTGCAGACATTTATTTCTGAAATTAAGACACGTTTGTGACTGTCCGCTTCGCATATCCTCCTTTCTTCGTTCCTTAATCGTTAGCTCGCTTCGAAGGTAGCAGTATTCCTTCGCTTTTTCTGATACGTGGTCTCAGTTTTGATAGGTTTATCCCTTATCTCATTTCTGCTCCTCCTTAGTACTTTCGTAATTACTCTGTTTACTCTTAATCCGTATGGCCAACTGTGTGTGTTCATTGGACCACTCATTCCATTGAAAGAGTCCCGTAATTATTTCTCATTTTCACTGAGGAGTGTCATCGATTCACTAGCTCTCTGAATCCGATTTTTAATCCCACTCCTGAATCTTTTCTTGCGTTCCCTTCATTCCTTCTTTGACACGAAGGTTGAACAGTAGAGGAGAAAGACTGTATCCCTACCAGACCGCCTTGTTCTCTCATTACTATGATGCTTTCTTGGTTGTTGCACATGTCGTACATTACCCGTTTCCCCTGGACTCACATCGTACCTATATTACCACACATTCCTTTCATCTCCAAACACTCCACACCCTGTGAGACTCAAAAATTCCCAGAGTATAGATTATTCAACGAAATTTCTGGCGAATGGCTGAATGTCGGATCGCCGGAAAGTCCACTGAATTTCACGCCGTCTCTCGGGGCAAATTTAACTACCTCTCGTTTCCAGATCACGTGATAAACCACGAATTACTGAATTCATATGAGTCTTAGATTTAGATGTATACATTACAGCAAAACCCACAAGAAAAGGGAAATGTTAATTGAGCAAAAAGAAATCACTCCACTGCAGAGTATGAAATGTAATTCAGCTCATTTTTTTTCTTTTGCATTGCTGCAAAATTAGCAATTTCGATATACAGAAATATAGAAGAATTCCAGACATTTTCTCACTGGTGAAAGAGTCAGTTCGAAGCGGGACTCATCACCGAAGACAGTTCTTCTCCAGTCGATGATATTTCAGGCGGAAGATGTGTCTTGACACGCCAGGGACAGCAGTGGAATATCAGTCTGACTGTCGCCCGCGGGAGTGATTGTCCTGGATGCCATTTCATTTCAGACCAGGAAGCCGTTGGTTGTCATTCGTGGCAGCTTCACGACACACAGGTATGTCGAGGATATCCTACACTCCGCCTCGTTGCCCTTCATGGCATTTCATCCTGGGCTTTCCAATCAATCCATGGCGCGAGTTTCTCCTGCTTGTCTTCGTACTTGCCGAACCCTACCTTGGCCAGTAAGTTCGCCGGATCTCTCTGAGAACGTTTGGAGAATTATGGGCAGGCCCCTCCAACTATTTTGAGATCTTGACGATCTAACGCGCCAATTGGGTGGAATTTGGCACGATATCCCTCAGGAGGACATCCAACAGCTCCATCAATCAATATTAGGCAAAATAACGGCTTGCATGAAGCCTGAAGGTGATCCAACACATTAATGTCTTATTTCTACATCTACATCCATACTCCGCAAGCCAACTGACGGTGTGTGGCGGAGGGTACCTTGAGTACCTCTATCGGTTCTCCCTTCTATTCCAGTCTCGTATTGTTCGTGGAAAGAAGGATTGTCGGTATGGTTCTGTGTGGGCTCTAATCTCTCTGATTTTATCCTCATGGTCTCTTCGCGAGATATACGTAGGAGGGAGCAATATACTGCTTGACTCTTCGCTGAAGGTATGTTCTCGAAATTTTAACAAAAGCCCGTACCGAGCTACTGAGCGTCTCTCCTGCAGAGTCTTCCACTGGAGTTTATCTATCATCTCCGTAACGCTTTCGCGATTACTAAATGATCCTGTAACGAAGCGCGCTGCTCTCCGTTGGATCTTCTCTATCTCTTCTATCAACCCTATCTGGTGCGGATCCCACACTGCTGAGCAGTATTCCAGCAGTAGGCGAACAAGCGTACTGTAACCTACTTCCTTTGTTTTCGGATTGCATTTCCTTAGGATTCTTCCAATGAATCTCAGTCTGGCATCTGCTTTACCGACGATCAACTTTATGTGATCATTCCATTTTAAATCACTCCTAATGCGTACTCCCATATAATTTATGGAATTAACTGCTTCCAGTTGCTGACCTGCTATTTTGTAGCTAAATGATAAGGGATCTATCTTTCTATGTATTCGCAGCACATTACACTTGTCTACATTGAGATTCAATTGACATTCCCTGCACCATGCGTCAATTCGCTGCAGGTCCTCCTCCATTTCAGTACAATTTTCCATTGTTACAACCTCTCGATACACCACAGCATCATCTGCAAAAAGCCACAGTGAACTTCCGATGTCATCCACAAGGTCATTTATGTATAGTGTATATTGTGAATAGCGACGGTACTATGACACTCCCATGCGCCACACCTGAAATCACTCTTACTTCGGAAGACTTCTCTCCATTGAGAATGACATGCTGCGTTCTGTTATCTAGGAACTCTTCAAAAATCACACAACTGGTCTGATAGTCCATATGCTCTTACTTTGTTCATTAAACGACTGTGGGGAACTGTATCGAACGCCTTGCGGAAGTCAAGAAACACGGCATCTACCTGTGAACCCGTGTCTATGGCCCTCTGAGTCTCGTGGACGAATAGCGCGAGCTGGGTTTCACACGACCGTCTTTTTCGAAACCCATGCTGATTCCTACAGACTAGATTTCTAGTCTCCATAAAAGTCATTATACTCGAACATAATACGTGTTCCAAAATTCTACAACTGATCGACGTTAGAGATATAGGTCTATAGTTCGGCACATCTGTTCGACGTCCCTTCTTGAAATCGGGGATGACCTATGCCCTCTTCCAATCCTTTGGAACGCTACGCTCTTCTAGAGACCTACGGTACACCGCTGCAAGAAGGGGGGCAAGTTCCTTCGCGTACTCTGTGTAAAATCGAACTGGTATCCCATCAGGTCCAGCGGCCTTTCCTCTTTTGAGCGATTTTAATTGTTTCTCTATCCCTCTGTCGTCTATTTAGATATCTACCATTTTGTCATCTGTACGACAATCCAGAGAAGGAACTACAGTGCAGTCTTCCTTTGTGAAACAGCTTTGGAAAAAGACATTTAGTATTTCGGCCTCTAGTCTGTCATCCTCTGTTTCAGTACCATTTTGGTCACAGAGTGTCTGGACATTTTGCTTTGATCCACCTACTGTTTTGACATAAGACCAAAATTTCTTAGGATTTTCTGCCAAGTCAGTACATAGAACTTTACTTTCGAATTCATTGAACGCCTCTCGCATAGCCCTCCTCACACTACATTTCGCTTCGCGTAATTTTTGTTTGTCTGCAAGGCTTTGGCTATGTTTATGTTTGCTGTGAAGTTCCCTTTGCTTCCGCAGCCGTTTTCTAACTCGGTTGTTGTACCACGGTGGCTCTTTTCCATCTCTTACTATCTTGCTTGGCACATACTCATCTAACGCATATTGTAGGATGGTTCTGAACTTTGTCCACTGATCCTCAACACTATCTGTACTTGAGACAAAACTTTTGTGTTGAGCCGTCAGGTACTCTGTATTCTGCTTTTTGTCACTTTTGCTAAACAGAAAAATCTTCCTACCTTTTTTAATATTTATATTTACGGCTGAAATCATCGATGCCGTAACCGCTTTATGATCGCTAATTGCTAATTCCCTGTTCTGCGTTAATTGTTTCAAATAGTTCGCGTCTGTTTGTCACCAGAAGGTCTAATATGTTATCGCCACGAGTCGGTTCTCTGTTTAACTGCTCAAGGTAGTTTTCAGATAAAGCACTTAAAAAAATTTCACAGGATTCTTTGTCCCTGCCACCCGTTATGAACGTTTGAGTCTCCCAGTCTATATCCGGCAAATTAAAATCTCTTCTTGTGAAGCTCTTTCTTCTGAGTAAATCATCCAATTTTTTTGTTAGCCTGTATATATACTTCCCGACTACTAATTTCCGTCTCATTCGGATAGTTCCTGCGTGGTGCAGCGAAATTGGTCAATCGTTCCCTTGCAACTGTCGTGAGCGTCTATGGAAAATGGTTGTTGCACGGTGAAACCACGAGAATTTGTAGACAGTCGACGCCTCATCGCGAGAGCGTGGATTCCGGTGGTATTCCCAAATACTGGAGCAGGCACAAATATTAGTACACTGTTCAGTGTAGACGTTTTCTCATGTTGACCAAACAACATCCTAAATTACGATTGCAGTGAGCACCGTATCATGGAGATTGGACCACATATCAATGGAATTTTGTCGCCTGGTAGGATGAATTACGTTTCTTCGTATAACAGGTTGATGATCTTGACCAGATACGACGTCATAAAAGAGGGCTACTGCTCGAAACTTGCACCAACTCGCAGGCACAAGCAAACGGATGCAGTATAATTCTATACGGGGTACATTCATCAACTTTCTTGGCTTACACAACACGTATAATTAATTTAATGACTTTATTTCGTACTTCCTATTTTTTTTAAACTGACTGGTGTAACTAAAATTAAACAAATTGTGTATTGAAAACTACATTTTTTTGGCTTGCTGATGCCAAGTATTCTCTAGAGCCTACAACCGACTAGATCACGAGATGGCTGTGAGAAATGTTCCGGAATCCCCATCGAGTTGGCAGGTAGAATCGACTTTTAAAAATCTGCGACTGAAACAAAGCAGTCCTTATCTCTGAAGATCGCCGTACTGCAATCAGACAACTGCATTGCAGGATTCTTAGCTCTATGACTGCATTTGGCGTTGTGTTGCATTCCATATAGTTGAGACGGCTGCAATTCCTGGAGAGATCATTACCTTCGACCCTCGGAGGTCTTTTCATTCGATCTGGAAAATATCAACTTTTGTTTTCCTCTCTTCTAGTGCATAAACTAGAATATTCTGTCTAGAATGGAGCATTTGGACGCAACAGATAAAGTAAAGTCGGGCTGTGTCCTTCAGAGTCCACTGCAATAGCTGCCCGAGTGAAACTGAATGTAGAGTTTTCAAGCCATTGGAGGTCTTCCTTGTCCACAGACAAACGGTAAACTACTACTGGGATTCTACTCTGCGGGAAGGGGAGGAGGCGTTCCTGAGGAGGTTGGGAGAGGATGACAGGCACGTCCTCTGCTACCGTATTTTATGACGTACTCGAAACCGCACTTCAGGGAATTCGTTCGATCCCTTTCTAGAGCTCGAGGATGGGACAGAGGAAAACTTGATGTCAGTATTTTGGCACTGTTCTGTAAGGGGTCGCAGCCTTCTAGACTGCAGAACAGTCCAGAAACTGCTACCACCCCGAGAAATCAGTGTTCCCGCGCGCCTGACAATGTTAATATGAACTTTAGCAGTGACTCAAACAATCCTTGCTAGAAATTCGAGAGAATTCTGTAAATCTGCAGATTCCAGAAGGGAGAAAGTGCCTCCTCTTGCCCCCACTTGGGGACACCTATGCCCTCTAATGAACTACACATCAGATTTTATCAACTAGCTTATGTGACAGGGAGTTTGTGTATTTAACATGTCATTCGCTATTTTTCTACTGACGTTATCTTCCTTATACATACTTTAATAAAATCTTTGAAGTGTTTCGGATATGTCGGTGCAGACGTCAGGAAGTATCTCTGACAGAGCAAGGTGGCGAAGTGGCTAGCACACTGGACTCGGCATTCGGGAGGACGACGGTTCAAACCCGGGGTCGGCCATCCTGCTTTAGGCTTCCCGTAATTTTCCTAAATGCTTCAGGCAAACGCCGGGATGACGCCTTTGAAACGGCACGGTCGACTTTCTTCGACGTCCTTCCCTAAACCTCTGGGACCGATGACCGCGCTATTTGGTTCCTCCCCCAAATCAACCAACAACCAATCAAGAAACTATCCGAGACTTAGCAGCTACTGAAATGCAAAATTATTACACTACTGCCCATTAAAATTGCTACACCTAGAAGAAATGCAGATAATAAACGGGTATTCATTCGACAAACATATTATACTAGAACTGACAAGTGATTACATTTTCAAGCAATTTGGGTGCATAGATCCTGAGAAATCAGTACCCACATCAACGCCTGGGCATTGAGTCAAACAGAGCTTGGATGGCCTGTACAGGTACAGCTGCCCATGTAGCTTCAACACGATACCACAGTTCATCAAGAGTAGTGACTGGCTTATTGTGACGAGCTAGTTGTTCGGCCACCATTGACCAGACGTTTTCAGTTGGTGAGAGATCTGGAGAATGTGCTGGCCAGGACAGCAGTCGAACATTTTCTGTATCCAGAAAGGCCCGTACAGGACCTGCAGCCGGCGGTCGCGCATTATCCTGCTGAAATGTAGGGTTTCGCAGGGGATCGAATGAACGGTAGAGCCACGGGTCGTAACACATCTGAAATGTAACGTCCACTGTTCAAAAAGTGCCGTCAATGCGAACAAGACGTGACCGAGACGTGTAACCAATGGCACCCCATACCATCACGCCGGGTGATACGCCAGTATGGCGATGAAGAATACACGCTTCCAATGTGCGTTCACCGCGATGTCGCCAAACACGGATGCGACCATCATGATGCTATAAACATGGATTCATCCGAAAAAATTACGTTTTGCCATTCGTGCACCCAGGTTCGTCGTTGATTACATTATCGCAGGCGCTCCTGTCTGTGATCCAGCGTCAAGGGTAACCGCAGCCAAGGTCTCCGAGCTGATAGTCCATGCTCCTGCAAACGTCGTCGAACTGTTCGTGCAGATGGTTGTTGTCTTGTAAACGTCCCCATCTGTTGACTCAGGGATCGAGACGTGGCTGCACGATCCGTTACAGCCATGCGGATAAGTTGCCTGTCATCACCGCTAGTGATACGAGGCCGTTAGGTTCCAGCACGGCGTTCCGTATTGCCTTCCTGAACCCACCGATTCTATATTCTGCTAACAGTCATTGGATCTCGAGCAACGCGAGCAGCAATGTCGCTATACGATAAACCGCAACCGCGTTAGGCTACAATCCGACCTTTCTCAAAGTCGGAAACGTGATGGTACGCATTTCTCCTCCTTACACGAGGCATCACAACAACGTTTCACCAGGCAATGCCGGTCAACTGCTGTTTGTATATGAGAAATCGGTTGGAAACTGTCCTCATGTCAGCACGTTGTAGGTGTCGCCACCGGTGCCAACCTTGTGTGAATGCTCTGAAAAGCTAATCATTTTCATATCACAGCATCTTCTTCCTGTCGGTTAAATTTCGCGTCTGTAGCACGTCATCTTCGTGGTGTAGCTATTTTAATGGTCAGTAGTGTACAAACGTAAATGTCTCCAGTTGCTATTAACCAGAGAGCAAATGCTACCTTTCTTCTTGTTATATTGGTAGTCGTTAATTAGTGCTCTGCTTTTAAATTTAAAAACTCAAAAATGTCAACCGACTTACGTGCAAAGTTCTGGAATGTTACTAAGGAAAACGGGAGATGCAATTCACTGTAAAGTATGCCACCTCCAAGCATTTCACGCTTAGGTAAAACTTCGGACATTTAATTCTTCTTTCCCAACGCCATCTTTCTTACTTCGTCTAAAACAGCGTGCGTACCATGCAAAGTAATCGTTTATCAATATCAGACTTGCGTAACCTGGAGACGGCCATCGACCTAGTGTAGCAAAAATAGATTCACCGAAGAGCCGACATGTTTCCATTGATTGACGATCGATTCCCAATGGTCCTGCGCCCACTGCAGTCGTAATTGTCGATGTCGTTGGGTCAACATGTGAACATGTAGGGATGTCCTGCTGTGGACCTCCGTGTTCAACAACGTGCGATGGGCGGTGTGCTTCGAAACACTTGTGCAAGCATCAGCATTGTGCTCTATCGGCAGAGATGCCATAGATCACCATCTATCGTACTTAACAGAGCGGACAAACCTCCGAACCGCATGTTCTGTGAAGAGTAGTTGACGTTTAGCTCCTCGTGGTAGTTTCACTGTTCTTCAACTTCTTTCCGTAGATTCTCACGACAGTAGCACGTGAACATTCGACCAGCTTCGCCATTTTCTAGATACTGGTTCACAGGCTCTACGTAGCTATAATCTGCACTTTCTAGAAGTCACCTATCTCAGTGGATTTCCATACTTGCATCTTCTCTAGGGTGATCACCCGCCCGTGTCTGCCCCGCTTTCAAACGTTTGTTACCGCGTCACGTGCCCGAGAAGCCACCAGGCGGCATCCAACGTCGCGGGGAGCAGTGATCATAATTTTTTGACTGATCGGTGTACACAGTTTGTAACTGTAATTCTTGTCTTACTGTGTTATACATTTTCACTAATAGTTGTGACAGCATTTTAAATATGATCCACGATTGTATGTAATATTGAAAATCTAACGTTTGTTACCACTGGAAGAAGTTAGATACCCAACTTACAGCTGTAACTAGGTATCTAGTCCCCGGCTCAGAGTTCGCAGGCTATGCTCGTTGCCTCCTATTCTCTTCCGTTCCCTCTTTACAGCGGAAACGCTTGTTCACTGATACAAGTGCATGGTGGTGAACACGGGCAAATTTTCTGCGAATGCTGGTTAGCCTGATTTAGCTTTCATTAGCTCTACCGAAAACCAGTCTTTGCAACATTTGCCGGTGCGAAACACAGCAACAAAACGTTTCTGTAGTGACTAGATGACTTCCTCTGCCGTCGCTTGTCACATTTATGCGTCTATTGCACCAGAGGCTTGTCACGTTTGACTTACGTCATATTAGCTGCTACGTTGTATTGTACATTTCTCTCTAATTATGCAAACGTATGCGACAGAAACAATTAATGACATTTACTCTCGTACTTTTTTCAGACACACATTCTGGGACACATTGTACAGCCTTTCCGGAGCAACAATCTTAATACGGGGTTATAGCCATTGAAAAGTTGCAGCATACCGGAGTACCGTGCCGTCTAAAATAAGAAAGTAAGAGGCCCGTATGCCCATATATATCATTAAAGCCAAACAGAAACCGACGTGGTGCAAAACCAGTACCATTATATCTAGTTCGAAAAAACAAACGGCCTCTTTAAATTTCCTTTATTGTATACAGTTAAGAAGAGTGTTCTCTGCTCTTTTCGTAGAAATACGACCTTATACATTTAGGAACGACAAATAACGAATGAACTCCCAGAAACATACACAAGCGTACATATCGCAGTTCCACGTGGATGATCAGGAGCCCAGCTAGAATTTCTCCACCTTTTGATATGATGCTCTGCGCTGTCATCTATATTACACACTGAAGCACCAAAGAAACTGGTACAGGCATGCGTATTCAAATACAGAGATTTTTAAACAGCCAGAATACGGCGATGCATTCGGCAATGCCTATATAAGACAAGTATCTGGCGCAATAGTTAGATCGGCTACTGCTGCTACAATGGAAAGTTACCAGGATTTAAGTGATTTTGAACGTTGTGTTACAGTCGGCGCACGAACGATGGGACACGCATCTCCGAGGTAGCGACGAAGTGGGGATCCTCCTGTACGGCTATTTCGCGAATGTACCGTGAATATCAGGAATCCGGTAAAACATCAAATCTCCAACATCGCTGCGGCAGAAAAAATATTCTGCAAGAACGGGACCAACGACGACTGAAGATAATTGTTCAACGTGACAGAAGTGCAACCCTTCCTCAAACTGCTGCAGATTTCAATGCTGAGCCATCAACAAGTGTCAGCGTGCGAACCATTCAACGAAACACCATAGATAAGGGGTTTCGAAGCGGAAGGTCTACTCGTGTACCCTTGATGACTGCACGACACAAAGCTTTACGCCTCGCCTGGGCCCGTCAACGCCGACATTGTTTTAATTACGACTGGAAACGTGTTGCCTGGTCGGACTAGTCTCGTTTCAAATTGTATCGAGCTGATGGACGCGTAAGGCATGGAGACAACCTCGTGAATCCATGGACCCTGCATTCAGCACAATACTGTTTAAGCTGGCGGAGGCTCTGTAATGATGTGAGACGTGTGCAGTTGGAGTGATGTGGGACCCCTGATAGTCTAGATACGACTCTGACAGGTTACACGTACGTAAGCATCCTCTCTGATCATCTGAATCCATTCATGTCCATTGTGCATTCCCAAAGACTTAGGCAGTTCCAGCAGGACATGCGACACCCCACACGTCAGAAATTGCTACAGAGTGCCTCCAGGAACACCCTTCTGAGTTTAATCACTTCCGCTGGCCACCATACTCCCCAGACATGAACATTGCTGAGCATATCTGGGATGCATTGCAACGTGTGTTCAGAAGAGATCTCCACCCCTCGTTTTCTTACGGATTTATGGAGAGCCCTGCAGGATTCATCGTGTCACTTCCCTCCAGTACTATTTCAGACATAAGTCCAGTCCATACCAAGTCGTGTTGCGGCTCTTCTGCGAGCAGGCGGTGGCCCTACACGATACTAGGCAGGTGTAGCAGTTTTTTTGGCTCTTCAGTGTATATCATCTGCACTGATATAGCAACAGCTGGCAAAAGGACACCTTATCCCTTTTTTACGTGATGATGTGAAACAGAGAAACTTGAACTTTATTACATACAAGCTTTATTACATACATGAACCATTGGTATAATAGTTGTAAATCGTCGTAGCTGTGTTGGGAAAGTACCAGAGCTCCAAAAGCCAATAGGAAGACTGATGCTCAAATTGTTATAGGCACTGAAAGCTGACTAAAGCAGGAGATAAGTTCAGCTGAAATTTTTACGAAGAACCTAACAGTGTTCCGAAGGGATAGGCTAAACACAGCTGTCGGTTGCGTGTTTGTTGCTGTTAGAAGTAGCTTATCTCGTAGCGGAATTGAAGCAGATAGCTCCTGTGAGTTAGTATGGGCAGATGTCATTCTTGGCAACAGGAATAAAATAGTAATTGGATACTTTTCCCGACCTCCCAACTCTGATGATACAACTGCTGAAAGGTTCAAAGAAAACTTGAGTTCAATTTCAAACACGTACCAGACTCATACAGTTATAGTTGGTGGTGACTTTAATTTACCCTCAATATGTTGACGAAAATACATGTTTAAATCCGGAGATACGCATAAAACAGCATCCGCAATTGCGCTAAACGCATTCTCTGAAAATTATTTCGAACAGACAGTTCATGAGCCCAAGCGAATAGTAAACGGTTGTAAAAACGCACCTGACTTCTTAGCAACAAATATCCTGGACTAATAACGAACGTTAAAAGGGTACAAGGATTGGTGGACACCAGCAGAGAGACTCAGTTCTGTATTTCCCAAATCCTCCAAAAATAAATGAAAAATATACCTATTGAAGAAAGCGGATAAAAATTCGCTTGACACCTTCCTGAGAAACAATCTCTAATCTTTCCAAGTTAACAATGTAAGTGTAGGCAGGATGTGGCTTGAATTCAACGAAACAGTATCGACAGCAATTGAGAGATTTATACCAAATAAATTAAAAAACGACGCAATTGATCCTCCTTGGTACACAAAACGGGTCAGGACACTATTGCAGAAGCAACGAAAGAAGCGTGCCAAATTTAAACGAACACAAAATATTCAAGATTGGAGATATTTTACAGAAGCTCGAAATAAAGCGCGGACATCAATACGGGACGCTTATAATAGTTTCGACAACGAAACTTTGTCTCGAAATCTGGCAGAAAATCTAAAGAGATTCCGGTCGTATGTGAAGTATGTTAGCGGCAGGATACAGTCAGTGCATTCTCTGCGCGATAGCAATGGAAATACTATTGGAGACAGTACTGCGAAAGCAGAGTTACTAAACACAGCCTCTCGAAATTCCGTCACCAAAGACGATAAAGTAAATATTCCAAAATTCGAATCAAGAACAGCTGCCAACAAGAGTAAATTAGAAGTAGATATCCTCGGAATAGTGAAGCAACCTAAATCACTTAATAAAATCAAGTCTTCTGGTCCAGATTGTAAACCAATCAGATTTCTTTCACAGTAAGCCGATGCAATAGCTCCATACTTAATCATATACTACCGCCCGCTCGACGAAATGGTTCAAATGGCTCTGAGCACTATGGGACTTAACTTCTGAGGTCATCAGTCCCTTAGAACTACTTAAACCTAACTAACCTAAGGACATCACACACATCCATGCCCGAGGCAGGATTCGAACCTGCGACCGTAGAGGTCTCGCGGTTCCAGACTGTACCTCCTAGAACCTCTCGGCCACTTCGGCCGGCCGCTCGACGAAAGATCCGTACCCAAAGACTGGAAAGTTGCTCAGGTCACAACAATATTCAAGAGAGGTAGTAGGACTAATGCGCTAAATTACAGGCCCATATCGTTAAGTCTGTGTGCAGCAGGATTTTGGAACGTATGTTATGTTCGAACATTATGAATTATCTGGAAGAGAGCGGTCTACCGACACACAGTCAACACGGATTTAGAAAACATCGTTCTTGTGAAAGAAAGCTAGCTCTTTAAGTACACGAAGTATTTCTAGATTTCCCAAAGCCTTTTGACACTGTAGCAAACAAGCGGCTTGTAGTGAAATTGGAATATCATCTCAGTTACGTGACTGGATTCGTGATTTCCTGTCAGAGAGGCAAAAGTTCGCGGTAACTGACGACAAGTCAACGAGTAAAACAAAAGTGATTTCTGACGTTCCCCAAGGTTGTGTTATAGGCCCTTCGCTGTTCCTCATCTACATAAACGATTTAGGAGAAAATCTGAGAAGCCGTCTTAGGTTGTTTGGAGATAGTGCTATCGCTTGTCGTCTAGTAAACTCGCCAGAAGATCAGAACAAATTGATAAACGATATCTGAATGGTGCGAAAATTGGCAATTGACCTTAAATAATGAAAAATGTGAGGTCATCCACATGGGTGCTGAAAGGAATCCGTTAAACTTAGGCTACACAATAAATCTGTCTAATGTAAAAGTCGTTAAATCAAGTAAATACCTAGGAATTATAATTACGAACAATTTAAAATGGAAAGAACACACAGAAAATGTCGGGAAAGCAACCAAAGACTGCGTTTTATCTGCAGAACACTTAGAAAATGTGACAGATCTACTAAAGAAACTGTCTACTTTACGCTTGTCTGTCTTCTTTTGGAGTACTGCTGCGCTGTCTGGAAGAAAATTCAGAGAAGAGCAACACTTTTTGTATTACCGGGAAGAGTGTCACGGACATTACACAGAATTTGGGGTGGATACCGTTAAAACAAAGGAGTTTTTCGTTCCGGCGGAATCTTGTCACGAAATTTCAGTCATCAACTTTCTCCTCCGAATGCGAAAATATTTTATTGACGCTGACCTACACAGGGAGAAACGAACATCATAATAAAATAGGGGAAAACAGAGCTCGCACGGAAAGATATAGGTGTTCGTTTTTACCACGCGGTGTTCCAGACTGGAATAGTAGGGAATTACTGTGAAAGTGGTTCGATGAACCCTCTTCCAAGCAGTTAAGAGTGATTTGCATTGTATCTATGTAGATGTAAGTCTATGTAGATGTAGATGTTAATGTGCTTAGAATCAATACGTAGAAGGCCGAATCCATGAATAGCCTCCCGCACCAAGAGTAACATCAGGAACAATTATCAAGATCTGTAGAAGACTATGCATTTTAAATACCTAATATATATTGTCATCTAATGTAGCAATGTCAGTTCTGATATCCTTGCGCTAGGCCTAACTGATGACAAGTCATCGGCGTCCTGCGCTAAATCGTACCCCAAAATTTACAGCACCAGCAGGAACGTATGGTGGAAAATGTCGTCGATTACGATATAGGATGAGCTGACGCTTTATTTAATGGATATGAAGATGCTTCGATAGACTCTCTGACTGACTCGATACAACCACTTAAGAAATGACTATGTTGGACAGAAGTTTAACGTCCCTCCAATTGGTAAGGTCACATAGTGAAAACGCAGGACAGCTCAGCTTTCAAATTCAAATGGTTCTAATGGCTCTAAACACTATGGGACTTAACATCTGAGGTCATCAGTCCTGTAGACTTAGAACTACTTAAACCTAGCTAACCTAAGGACATCACACACATCCATGCCCGAGGCAGGATTCGAACCTGTGATCGTAGCAGCAGCGCGGTTCCAGACTGAAGCGCCTAGAACCGCTCGGCCATAACGGCCGGCAGCTCAGTTTTCCATTTTCACCAAGGTGGCATACTACGAAGAGGAAGTTCACTAAGCAGTGGACTGACATCCACGATGTTCGTTTTAAACCCGAAAATGTCAGCAACAGCGCTAAACTGAGGAGATATAGTGAAACAGCCGACCATGTACGCTGAGAGAGAGAGAGAGCGGGAGGGAGAGATTAATAAATATACATATTGCAACAATAATAACATCACAATACATGAGATGATTGAAAGAGGGTATAGTGATAAAGTATACAGAGACAGGAAGGAAACTGTAAATTGGAACGATTCACTGATGAACGCTGTGTGCGCCAGAGATGGGCAGGACAGCGAACCCACGTTGTAGGCTCACAACCTTACGGCTGTACGTTGAACCTGTCTTAGCAAACAGCCGGCGACGGATTATCATCACGTCTCATTACGCCGGTAAACATGCCAATTCGAAAGATTACATTTCATTACGGAGGGGACGCGAGGCCAAATAGCTCCGAAGCCGCTGTGAGCCCCTGGGAGGCGGGCGGTAATCCGCTGTAAACAAGCCCCCTGAGCCCTCCGGGACAGATAAGACCAGCACTCATTATCCCAGTCTTCAGGAGACTGCTCGTCGCCCTCCCTGAAATATGCAGCAAGCTCCGGCGCGTCTAAGCGGAAGCAAAGTTTGTCAATGTTCTAAAGACACTAATATTCAGTGCAAGTTTTTTGTGCTTTCTAACTTCTGGCCTCCATGAATGTGTTCATTACTGTTCCCATACAAATCTTCCTCTGTAAGTTTTCTGTTTTCTAAGTTCCTACATGCGTGAATATCTCATTGTAACGTATCAAAAGCGACTTTTATATTCATCGTAACTTCTCAAAACGAGTTCATACTTTTGCGCCTCAGTGAAAGCTAAAGATTTTATCTGTTATTATAGGTTGTCTGTCTTGAGCAGACTGCAACCTAATTAGAAGGAACTACACCAGACGCGTTTCGCTTTTATTTACAAAGCATCTTCTGTGGTATTCTGGAAATTGGATACACACGTTTGTACCTTTTATTGTTTTGGGTTAAAAACAGCATTTTCCTTATAAAGTAGGTCTGCTAGCTAATTACGGTGTTTATTTTCATTATCTGCTCCTCCCCTTCTTGCTGGCAGTTGTTGGCGTCGACACTGCGAAATATGTAACGCATTCCTGTACAACTGATCTAGCAATCAGTTAACACCAGACATTTAAAAGTAACACAATGCTTTAAGAAGCCATCGAATTGCATAGCATAATAGTGAATGACAAAACTTTACAATCATGAAATATGGCAATGAGGCAGCTGGAGCATTAATTACAACCAAGTGGGATGTTATTTCTTTGTTTGAGATGGAGTGTGGGTCATATGTGAAAACATATGCAACATTACAACACATAATATGTAACAGTTACCAAGATAGGGTTCATATCGAACCAATACTAAGATGTTGATAATTTTGTAACAGGTGATGGCAGCACTCGATTTTTTTCGTATGGTGTATAAAGAATTCATATTTTAATATTATCGCGAGGTATCAGTATGATCGCAGAGGAAGGAAGAAAGATTAGGGTTTAACGTCTCATCGATGACGAGATGGAACACAAGATGAGTTTGCGGAAGGAGAGGGAAGAAAACCGGCCGTGTCCTTCCCAAAAGAACTGTTGCAGGGAAACTGTAAAAAACATAAACATGGGTGGTGACACAGGTAGGCGAAAATTGTCCGTATAGAAGAGTAATGCATAGACGTCGTCAGCAGCATGTGACACTGGCTCATCCACTGACCATTAGCTGGGATAAAGGGCCACCAAATATCACACAATTCCAGTACCCCTTCGATATTTCCTACTCGCGAACATCGGTATTACGTGGTCATTGATTCTATTAATGATCAACTTGGTCCTCTGACAGATATGTGATTGCTTGTTTACAAAGTATGGAAACTGAAATGGAATTTATTGCCTCGTGATTGATATTGGAAGCGGTCTACCACTTGACAAACTTGTTACGACACAAAAGTGGCGCCGGGGTTAGCTATGCGTATATTTTGACTTTTGAGACTGATACAAGCGAAATCAAAGCGAACTGAATTCCTGATAAGGTGTCGGCTTCGTTGTGTTTACTTCCTAAAACAAGGGAGGGAAGATAATGGCTCTGAGCACTATGGGACTCAACTGCTGAGGTCATTAGTCCCCTAGAACTTAGAACTAGTTAAACCTAACTAACCTAAGGACATCACAAACATCCATGCCCGAGGCAGGATTCGAACCTGCGACCGTAGCGGTCTTGCGGTTCCAGACTGCAGCGCCTTGAACCGCACGGCCACTTCGGCCGGCGGAGGGAAGATAGCATACACTCATACACTCCATTACTTTTAAGAGTGGAAGGCTGCAACGCGTTAACGTCCATAGGCCATCACTTGCAGAGCGCAGTTCAGCATCTGCTGACATTTTAGTTTGAAAACTCCTCGCACGCAATCAGTGTGACAACAGCCAATCAAATTGTAATGTATCTGAATAACCCAATAGGTGCTTTTATTGTGACACCTTAGTTAATGTGGTATACCTTTATTGAAACCATGCCGTTTCTCTGGCACCTTTATAAACCAAATCCCTTACGCAGACAATTTTTCTCTAAGTTTGCTTGCTAGACTTGAAGTTCAGTTCTGTGTGACAAAATCTGTGAAGTTTTCTCCTAGCTACACGGTCAGCGCAGTGGATTGCAAAGTGAAGGGGCCCTAGTTCGATCTCCGTCCGGGTCAGAGTCTTTTTTCCCGCTCGGGGACTGAGTGTTGTCCTTACGTTCGAATCTTCATAATTGATATTACACTATTGAAGATGGCTGAATGGGCACGGCCCGAAAACCAATTAATTTGAAAAAAAAAGTTTTTACATAGTTTGTATTCCATTTTATTGTTCGTACCATGCTGCTCAACAACACATTTATTCATATCATCAGTGGGAATACTTGAGGCCCACTCTCCTCAGCATCGTGTACCTCTTGCTGTAATTTTCAGCCCCGTCGGTTGACTGAGCTTTAATATTTTGCCTACACGTTCCGTCACGTTTTTTGTCAGCACTGTCACTTCTTTCTCCTCCTCACCATCAATATATAGTGACAAAAAAATCGCAACATTAAGAAGAGTGTCTGACACAAAAGAAAGCTGATAGGCATGTTTCTACATCTGAAAAACGACGTCTATTCCAATTTCACGCCAGTCGCATAAAAGTGGCGCTAGTAGCGACACTACGAAGATGCAAATCAGATTTACTTTACACTACAACAGTAGTGAGCATTAGTTACCTTTGAGATTGGACGTTGTAGGTTGATGTTGGTCAAGAAAGCCTGCAAGGAGACAAAGTCGCCATTATCGAAACCTCTCTGAATTTGAATGACGTCTTGTAATAAGACTACTAAAAGCTAGAAGTTACTTCTGCAGTACTGCGGAAAGACATGGCTGGAATGTAGCCGCTGTAGATGATTGCTGACAGCGATGATTACGGGGATGTACGGTCACAAGAAGATGGGGCCCCAGACGGTCATGTGGCACAATCGAAAGGGAACACCATGATGTTCGATCTATGGCACTGGCGAATCGTACTGCATCTGCAGCAGCAATCTGAACAACAATTGGCATCACAGTGACAATGAACTGCTACGAATCGGTTACTTCGAGAACACCTCCGAGCCAGTAGCCCTGTAGCCTGCTTTCCACTGTCTCTATACCACCGCCATTTGCGACTTCAGTGGCGTCAAGCGGGAATTCATTGGAGGGCAGGGTGGAGGCCTGTTGTATTTCATGATGAAATCTGGTTCTGCTTCAGTGCCAGTGATGAGGTTAGTTGGTTAGAAGGAGACCAGTTAAGTTCCCGCAACCAAGTGAGTAATAGTCAGGGGTGCGATTTCGTGTGACACCAAGAGCACTCTTCGTTGTTGTCCGATGCATTCTGACTGCAAATTTTTACTTCGATCTGCTGATTCGATCTGTTGTGCTGCCATTCATGAACAGCATTCCAGGGGGTGTTTCTCTAAACACTTTAACACTCGCCCAATTACCGATGTCGTAACTCAACATGATCTACAGGGGGTCAAAAGGGTCAAGTACTATGGGACTTAACATCTGAGGTCATCAGTCCCCTAGACTTAGAACAACTTAAACCTAACTAACCTAAGAACATCACACACATCCATGCCCAAGGCAGGATTCGAACATGCGACCGCAGCAGCAGTGCGGTTCCGGACTGAAGCGACTACAACAGCTCGGCCACAGCGGCAGGCTAAAGGATGTTGACATGTTGCCTTAGCCGGCTCTATTAACAGAACTGTATCCATTCGAGCACGTACGGACATAGTCGGACTCCACCGTCATCCACAAATAGCACTGACCGACCTAATGCAACAGGCATGGAACTCCATTCCACAAAGTGACATCTTGCACCTGTACAACGCAATCCGTGCACGTATACATTCTTGCATTCAAAATTCCGGCGGCTACACCAATTGTTAATGTAACAGCACTTCACCTTTACAATGGCTTATCACGCGTTTATATTAACCTGTGATATTGTAATGCTAATCACTTAAATACGTTCCTTTGACAGATGTAATCCCGAAATTTCATTACTCTAAGTCAGTTATCTTTTGATTTTGTGAATTTTTTTCTGTCAGTGTATTTCACTAAACAACAAGCCATCGCGCTGTCCACACCATCGATTTCGGCGATCACTGTCTATGCTTGCAGTGCAAGATTAGGACGCGCATCACTTTGAACTACACTGCTGTGCAGAACGTAAGGACGAAAGCAACTTCCGCACGGTGTATCACATCCAAGTAACATACCTCGATGAAACTTGGAACATAAATAGAAAGAACTGCTACAGTACAGCACAGCTGGTAACTGAAAGAAAAACATAATGAGACGAACAGAAATGACACTTTCATTCAAAGACCAATAGTTATACTGAAAACACCGCGAGTCATGATGGCTCCCTAGACTTCACAAATGCGCGACAAGTACCTTAATATGGTGTGTTTATTAATTGGTTTTTTTATAGTATCCGTATCTATATATCAGTAAATGGAATAATCTGAATTGGGTTATTTTAGATACTCTTTACTATCAATATAGCTTTTTTATTATTTATGATTCAGCGTGAAGCGTCTAATGTGTGCCGCGTAACTACGTACTTAAGAAAATTACAAACAGAATTTTCATCTCAGGGATTTATCACAGTGAAAAATTAATTATCGTCGAGTTGTGTTGTGAATATTGTATGAGACTGTTAATAATTTCTTTGCTTAGTGTTCTTTCTCTTTAATTCTTCAAAAGCTATTAATAAAACGTCGGCCGAGTAGCGGCTTAATGAAATCACTAAACTGTAGTCCTGGTTGAATTCCTTTAATATTTTAAAAACAATCGTTATTGCTATATTTGCAATTTATTTGCAGAGTACGTATATGTCGTACTCGCAGCCGTATCTCGTGCCGGAAGCTGTAAAGATTTTTTTTTCGTTAGCTGAGGCGCTTAATGGCTGCCAACAATGCTGCCGATCTCGCAGCGCTGAACTCAGCCCAGCTTCGAGAACACTTATAAAAATATTTTGCTTTGGGAGGAGGGGGGGACACTGAATACTTAAGTAAAAACAATTTTACACTAGATAATATATAATTAGCATAAAGTTATTACAACAGTTTACACTTAAGTAGGCAACGGCCAGCCGTGCGTGATATTCAGACAAGTGTACAGGAAACAGTGTCACCGTTATCATCTGTGAATTACGTTGTGCTGTGAAGCGTCAAATAATGTATTTTGCTCCAAAGAATATACATTGTTGTATACAGATTCGCTGCCGCATTTTCTCGACAACGTAATTGCAGAATGTGTTTTTATATTTTTATTTTATTCTTAGTTATTAATCTTTATTTAAACCAAGAGTCTTTTATTAATTGACGTTCCCAGGAGCACATGGTACAATGCCCCCCTGGGACGTCTGTTTCAAAATCCACATTTTTTAAACAGGCATTCCACCTGTAGCGTTACCACTGTGTATTAATCAAGTTCATTGTTGTAATTGTTCACAGTACACACAATGTACATTGGTGATTCACTTCACATCAAAGATTGTTCATTTGATATCAGAATTGTTCGTCATACATAAGTAATTAAATATATATATATATATATATATATATATATATATATATAACTTTAGCCCACCAACTGATCTTCAAATAGGAACAACTTGGTATGAACCTACAACTCCCAGAATTTCATAACTGTGCTCCCCTATCTAGGTTACAGGTGCGGGAAAAACCAGGGAGTAAAAACCCCGCCAGGAGCCTTCAAATTGTTCCTATTTGAAACATTCTCCATAACTTTGTATCTATTCATTTGTTAGTCAAAGTTTATGTCTTTCGATGAACATGGTGTTAAAAGTAACATACACTGAACAACAAATTTGAAGTTAAAGTGGTTAAATTGCATGATTTTGGGTAAGTTATGTTTATTTCAGTATAAAATGATACAAAATCATTATCTTCATGAATATTTAGCTCAAGTTTTTTTTTTAAAGGAATCTACATTTTTGTATAACTCACTAATTATATATGCATTCATGTTCCAAGATTCAGCATAACATATTTTAAGTGAATAATTACTTGAATTATGTTATGTGTTATGTATTGATTAATTTCAGCGCCATTCTGGAAGCACAGAAGTGAAATATTAAGAAAAAATGAAGATAATGTTACATGAGTGAAAATAATTTGTAAGTCTACTTTGTATCAGAACTATGTAAAACATAAAAGAAAATATATAAATTAACTGGTCACAAATGTATATAAAGTATCACAAATGTTAAATGTCCATATGTACAGTATATACAGTTACATATTTTGTGCAGAGATAAATTCAGAAGATGACCGTTTTCGCTTGGCTTGACGCTTATACACACACTCGGGAACATCTCTTATGACAGTCGAGTAGTAAGCTATTAAAATAGTAGGTCTCCACTTTCCGGCATACTTCTTCTCAAATGTGGCAATATCTTAATGAAATCGCTCCCCATGTTCATCACTTACTGCACCACAATGTTTGGGGAAGAAGTCAAGATCATTATGTAAGAAATGCATTTTCAATGACATGTTGCAACCAAGTTTTTCATAAGATGACAACATGTTACCCACAACCTCTTTGTAATTTATTGCTCATTTGTTTCCCAAGAACTGTAAACAGACTGTCTTAAAACATTCCCATGCATGCTTCTCATCACCTGGTATGATTCCATCAAATAGGAGGAACCACACAAAAGTAGCAGTCACTGACGTGGTTAGTTGGTTCACGCCAGATCACGGGCATTTCAAAGGGCATTGAACGTCCTTTCAAATAAATCCAATTCCTGAGGTTGCTGGTACAAGTGTTGCAGATCACATGTGGAGCCCAGGGTTTATCCTGATCACCTATTTTGCATTCAAAATAACAACTGTAAGATTTTTTAATCAGAGGAGTTATTTGCTGCGTTTGTGAAGCAAATGTCACTTCTCCACACACATAGCAAAATGTGTCAGCACTGTTAACACAAACTCGTTGCATTTTTGTTCACTTCAATAGCAGTCAACTTGAACACCTGGCAGTTAATCTGGAAACAAATGTGCAAAACTTATTACATACATTAATAAAGTCACTTTAGTTGAAGAAGAGGGAGACGAAAAAATCGCTAAACTTGTTATCAAATGTTGATAGCCAAAATATTGCACACAAGTAAGACCAGGGACAATAATATAATCCATTGTTACTAGTTATTATGACTTTGACAAACCATTATAATATTTGATTTTAAACTTAACATAAAAATACGAACGTAAATATCTCACCGTAAAAAAACGTATAAAATGAAAACTAAAGTTAATTTTGAATTGTCTTTGTGATATCCCGATCAGCACATTAGAATTGAAAGGAATTGGCTATTTTCATTCGATTTACATTTTCATTGTTGCACAGTGATATTTCTCATAAAATAGTGAAAAAATTTGACTTCTGCATCAAAATATTAAATATTAAGTGTTCTTATTTGTGTATCTGTTTGTTTAAACCAAAGTCTTTAACTTCATGTCTCTGAGCCATTAGTTCATTTCAGCATACGTTTTACAAACATTGAGTACGTAATGCACATTTACAAAGTTCGTACAAATTTTGTTGTATAGCCGAGTTGACTTCTCCGGCGGAAATGTTGCTGGTGAGATGTCACGATTATCGGGAATACGCCCTTCGCAGGCGAGATCGTGTTGACTGGCGATCGGGCGTGCTGTGCTGTGGCCAGGCGAAGGCTCCTCCCCAGGCGTCGATCAGCTGATCGCCCAAGTCGTCGCTCGCCGCGTGTCCTGTGCGTGTACATGTAACAACGTCCCACCGAGCAACACTTTTCAGTCAAAGATAGAAGTTAATAACTCTCTGTAGAGAGGTTGTAATTAGTGATCATTCACACTTCAATCGGACATGTAATATTGTCACCGCTTCTGTGTGTGTAGTTCCGAACGTCGCTAGTCCAGTACTTCAACACGTTAGAATAGTAGGTTTCTTGCTGTAAGTACAGTTTTCACCAAAACACTACCGTACATTGCTTTTATGCACTAGTTTCCAGTAATACACACTGTATAGCCTCTGTCGTGAGCGTCAACACCGACGTGCAGGAACTTAGTGACTTCGTCAGTCGTGGTTCGCACACCTGTCGGTAACGTCCAGATGTCCCGATTCGGCTGTTGCTTTCTGCCGTAGCTCAAGCACACTGCTTTAATACTCACATGTACAACTGATGCATACATCTCAAAATGTTCTCGCAACGGCCATAAGCCATTTAACTAAACTCTTTATAATATTGCACTTGCGTGATGCATCCGTAACGAAGTTTTTTATTAGAACACCATTAATGAACATTCAGTCACTTTGTTCGTACTTTGTACAGAAAGAAAGTCCACTTCAAGGATGGTTCTTATCTCACTTGCATTACATTGTACGCACCGTTAATATTTTTGTTACAACATTTTGTACAGCTCTGAGTTATTAAGCAGTTAGTCTCTCCTTCGTGTTGCAAAGTGTGACCATTAGGTCATCTGGACTACTGAGTTCAGGTAATCTTCACATTTATGCATAACATTTGACACTGATTCATTCAATTTATACCATACGACATACTGGAATATACACATACACCACCGCTCCGGATGAATTTGACTCCGATGAAACAATATCTCATCCTGTATTCGGTAATGCTTATTCAGTTTACTTGCGGTGTTTGCTTTCAACATAGCGATCGCTTCTTTCCATAGTCCATCTGCGCCCTCCAGCGATTGCATCTCTTTACACATTTTCAAGTACGCCTGTCGTCGGCTTCCGTCGTAAAATCTTAATCTCTGTCGGTTGTTCGACCATTTCCGTGAATTCAGGCAGTCCTTGGAGTAAACGTGATAGCGCATCGGCCACTACGTTCTCACTTCTCTTTACGTGCCTGATTTCAAAACGGTAATCTTGGAGAGCTAACACCCACCGTGTTAGCCTCGTATGTAGCAGTCTGCAGGAAAGCAGATAGCTTAGTGCCTGGTGGTCACAAAAGATTACTACCTGTTTTCCATACACTTATTAGTGTCATTTTTTAAGCGGCCACACTACCGCTAAGGCTTCAAGTTCCGTAGCCGAGTAGGCACGCTCGCAGCCTGCCAGCACACAGCTGGCAAAACCTATTACTTTTATTTCCGTTCCTGTCACGTTTTGCTCCAATTGGAACAAGCACGCTTCCAATCCACAAAATGAAGCACCTGTCGCTTATTAAAAGTCCCTTGACAGGTCTGGATGATACAGAACATCTGAGTTTATCAATGTATCCCTAATGGCATCAAAGGCACTCTCACGTTCATCCGTGAAAAACCACGGTTTATTCTTCCTGAGTAAGGACAGTAAATCATCATTATTCAACATCTGCATTGGCAGATAAACGCTTTCAACTGTTTTTTTGTGCGCGGGTATGGGAGCCGCTGTAATGCCTCTAACTTTCTGGGATCCGGCATTATGCCTGTTGGCGAGATTATATGTTCTAGGAATCACATTTCTTCAAGACCGAACTTAGATTTCCTTAAGTTCGCCATAACTCTGGCCTCAACAAACTTGTTTAACACACGCTCTAGTAATTCTAGGTGTTCCTCCGAGGTTTTAGTTGCTATCAGAAGATCTACATAAAGTGTTACTTTGTCCAATAAATCTGGACCCAACATAGTGTCCAGTGCAGCAATAAACACGCCGGCGCTCACATTGCGCCCGAACGGCAACACTAGGCTAGGCGCAAATTGAGACGCGTATAGCGCGTGTGGCGCGACGCAGCGCAGCGCGCGTTTTTGTAACATCACAGGTTCAAATGAGACCGCGCAAATTGAGACGCGACGCGACTGGGACGCGACACGCGCCTGCGCCAGGTCGCGCGACGTTGTGGTTGAGGCACAGTTTCTCGCGCCGCGCGTCGCGCGTGCCTCGCTAGCACCGTGGGAAATTTAAGGTGGGGAGCGGAAAAGCAGCCCGGCCATATGCTCACATCGGAACGGCGCATATGAGCAGTGGTAGTATTGCCCATACGATAAATTTTGCCTTACTGTGTACTAAATTTTATTGCCTTTGGGTAGTGTTTCGTTCTTCCCCATTTAAACGCTCCAGTTTTCTTCGTTAGTACATTATACTTTTCTGTTATTTATATCTGTATAGTTTTGTTTTTCTTCTGTCAAGAAAAATTCATACTTCAGTAACTGATGAGCCATTGGCCGCTGGAATTGTATCATACGCATCCGCGATGTTTTCAGATCGCAAGAAGAGACAGTGGGTAGTGAATAAGGAAGCAAGGAATATTATAAAATCATGTGATTAAGGATCAAGGCAGGAAAGTAAAACAAGGTTATCTTCTCGCTGCCTAGTATGCTGGCGTATCTGTACGACCTGTTACAAAAATTTGGAAAGGGATAATCTCTTCATATGTGATCCCTTTGTGCTCCTGGTAAAAAGTGTCCAAGAAGTATAGAAGTCTCACTGTGATTACTCTGATATGGATGTAATAATGTAATACGACACTCTGTACTACATGCATGTGAACAACACATTTCCACTGCAAGCTAGAAACAGTCGAAAAGCACTCACAAATGACAATGTTTTAATTGGTTCGCCGTGATGAGAAAAAGCATTTCAATTGTTGCATGCACATTATCAGCATTAATAAACTAATTATACAAAAGGCTACACAAATGAAGAAAATGGTCGGTATTATTACGAAAGTAGGAATATGCTAAAAGAATGTTACGATTAGATATATTTAATTTGTTGAAATGAACAGCTGACAAAGGCAGATCCACTTTCATGACAATGTTTTTCGAACTCCAACTCACAAGGCACACATGGCTAGCTTCTGCATTCCTGTCGCGCGCATTATCCTCCGCTGCTGACAATACTCTGACCATTGTGTTGTGCGGCAGACCAGTTGCATTTTTTTTTCTAAATAACAACTATTTTATACGCAATCGCACATTGCCAGCTTGTCAAGCCGTAGGTGAGTAACCAGTATCTGGCATGTGCCTATCATTCCACCTGAAGGAACGCTCGTTATTATTTTAACACTGCTCAGATCAAGAGAAGGAATAAAATCCTTTGGTAAGTTTCCATTCCAGTCGCTCAGGGTTATGGGGATTCCATCAAAATTCCAACAGAATTGGCAATCTATTTTAGTGTGAGTTGTTAAACTTTTCTCATTCGAAGAAGCATCACCGTTTGTGAGTAACGGCCACATTTCTCTTGGTGACTGGTTTAATTGTACTTCCCTTTGTCACAATGTAATTTGTCAAACTCATCTCACAGCAGCTATTGAGACAGAATTCCGAAATGGAGTGCCTCATTAAACAAGTAATTGGCAATCACAGTGCTCCAAAGCTTACGAAAAACTTCATAGTGTCGGTTTGCAGTAACATACAAGAAGAGATTTCATGTTTATTTTCATTCTAGGAAGCTCTTGTTTCGCTAGCTGTCGATAACTCTTAAAAAATTACAGTCACTGGAGTGAAATAAATAAAAATGGGAGTATAAGTACTGATATATTGCCATAGATAAGAAAGTTCCGCGTGTGAAAGAATTGGCAAAACACTCTCCTCCTTGTGTGCTATCATTCGCCAAACTTTCGTTTCGATGTCTCGAGCGGTTTAGGAGATACGAGAGATGCTGCAAGTATTTCACTCTCGCGGGCGTGAGATCGGAAGTGAGCGCGCTACATGGGATCCATTTTCTCGAGATCGGAGGCAGATATAGACCTCCTCCCAAGTCTAAACAAAAATTCAGGATGTTAGCTAAATTTCATACGCAGCAACATATGGTGTAATGCGCATCAAACGCAAAATCTTAGCGACCCCTAATTTTCGTTTCCAACTTTTTGAGTTTTGCGTAGTGGCTTACTAAAATGTGTACATCACAATAAGATTGGTCATTAGCGAGGTGATGGGCACTTCGCCACGAAGCTGACATATAACGCTACAAGTAAGGCAAAAATCATATGTTTTTTCTGTCAGCGCACAGCGTCGCCAGTCGGCGCGTGCGAAGTATGGTGTACACGTCGCAATATGCGCTGGACCCGCGTGACCCGTGCGGCACGTGCGTGTCGCGCTGTAGTGTCGTGCCACGTCACACGTGCTATACTCGTCTCAATTTGCGCCTAGTCTCATAGTTTGAAATGGGACCGTTCAAATAGCGACGCGACGCGATTGGGACGCGACACGCGCCTGCACCAGGTCGCGCGGCGTTGTGGTTGTGGCACGGTATCTCACGCCGCGCGTCGCACATGCCTCGCTAGCACCGTGGGAAATTTGAGGCGGGGAGGGGAAAAGTAGCCCCGCCATATGCTCACATCGGAACGGCGCACATGAGCAGTGGTAGTATTACCCATACAATAAATGTTTCCTTACTGTGTACTAAATTTTATTGCCTTTGGGTATCGTTTCTTTTTTCGCCATTGAAACGCTCTAGCTTCCTTCGTTAGTACATTATACTTTTCTGTTATTTATATCTGTTCTGTTTTGTTTTGTTTTTCTTCTGTCAAGAAAAACGCATACTTCAGTAACTGATGAGCCGCTGGAATTGTATCATATGTCTCCGCGATGTTTTTAGATCGCTAGAAGGGACAGAGGGTAGTGAATAAGGAAGCAGGGAATATTATAAAATCATGTGATTAAGAATCAAGGCAGGAAAGTAAAACAAGGTTATCTTCTGGCTGCCTAGTATGCTGGCGTGCCTGTACGATCTGTTACAAAAATTTAGAAGGGGATAATCTCCACAGGTGTGACCCATTTGTGCTCCTGGTGAAAAGCGTCCAAGATCTGAAGTGTATAAGTCTCATTGTGATTACTTGGATATGGACGTAATAATGCAATACGACACACTGTATTTATTACATGCATGTGAACATCACTTTTCCACTGGAAGCTAGCAGTCGAAAAGCACTCACAAATAATAATGTTTTAATTGGTTCGCCGTGATGAGAAAAAACCTTTCAATTGTTGCGTGCACATTATCAGCATTAATAAACTAATTATACAACAGGCTACACAAATGAAGAAAATGATCGGTATTATTACGAAAGTACGATTATCATAAAAGAGTGTTATGATTAGATTATTTAATTTGTTGAAATGTACTGCAGATCTACTTTCATGACAATGTTTTTCGAACTCCAACTCACAAGGCACACATGGCTAGCTTGTGTACTCCCGTCGCGCGCATTTCTTCCGCTGCTGGCAATACACTGACCATTGTGTTGTACGACAAATCAATTGTTTATTTTTCTCAATAACAACTATTTTATTCGCGATCACACAGTCAGTTTGGCAAGCCGTGGGTGGGTAACCAATATCTGACATGTGCCTATCATTCCGCCTGAAGGAACGCTCGTGATTATTTTAATACTTCTCAGATCAAGAGCAGAAATAAAATCCTTTGGTAAGTTTCCATTCCAGTCGCCCAGTGTTAAAAATACGATGTGTTACGGGGATTCCACCAAAATTCCAACAGAATTGGCAATCTATTTTTGTGTGAGTTGTTAACCTATTCTCATTCGAAGAAGTATCACCAGTTGTGAGTAACGGCCACATTTCTCTTGGTGGTTGGTTTAATTGTACTTCCTTTGTCACAGTGTAATTTGCCAAACTCATCTCACAGCAGCTATTGAGACAGAATTCCGAAACGGAGTGCCTCATTAAGCAAGTTTGGCAATCACAGAGCTCAATCGCTCACGAAAAACCTCATAGTTTCGGTTTGCAGTAACATAAAAAAAGAAATTTCATGTTTATTTTCATACTAGGAAGTTCTTGTTTCCCTAGCTGTCGATAACTCTTAAAAAATTACAGTCACTGTAGTGAAATAAATAAAAAGGAAAGTATAAGTACTGATATATCGCCAAAGATAAGAAAGTTCCGTCTGTTTAAGAAGTGGCAAAATCTCTCCTCCTGGTGTGCTATCATCCGCCAAACTTTCGTTTCGATGTCTCTAGCAGTTTAGGAGATATGAGAGATGTTGCGAGTATTTCATTCTCGCGGGCGTGAGTTCGGAAGTGAGCGCGCTACATGGGATCCATTTTCTCGAGATCGGAGGCAGATAGAGACCTCCTCTCAAGTCTAAACAAAAATTCAACATGTTAGCGAAATTTCATACGCAGCAACATATGGTGTTACGCACCAAACGCAAAATCATAGCGACCCCTAATTTTCGTTGCAAACGTTTTTAGTTTTGCGTAGTGTCTTACTAAAATGTGTACATCACAATAAGAATGGTCGTTAGTAAGATGATGGGCACTTCGCCACGAAGCTGACATATAACGCTACAAGTAAGGCAAAAATCAATTATTTTCAGTGAGTAGTTTCTGTAAAACCGCTTGAGGAAGACAACAGGTTGCGTGCGCTTCGGTTCTGTCAGCGCAGAGCGTCGCCAGTCGGCGCAATATGCGCTGCACCCGCGCGACTCGTGCGTGTAGCTCGGTAGTGTCGTGTGACTGGTAGCTATGCCCAGCGAATATGAAACCTGTGTACTTTCGCGATGCTTCGCACAGGAGCACCTGCGAGTACGAAGCTTTCAGATCAATACTGGTAAGGAATCTTACACCTTGAAACTTTTGTATCTGTTCTTTCATATTTTCTGGGCGAGTCCGCACCAGAATGATGATTTTATTAATATCGCGTGTGTCTAGCACAAGGTGCGTACTTACGTCGGCCTTTGGTACAGCCAGCAGTGGCCTGCTATAGGGTGACTGAAGTTTCTATAATCTGCCAACTGAGCATTTTTTATATTTCCTTTGATACGGCTTCCTTCTTTGACCAAGGCACAGAGTACAGCAAGACGTTTGATCTTCTTTGACTTGCATGTCATATACGTAACTTTTAATGATCCCAGGCCTTTCTGAAAACACAGTGACATATTTGTTTAGAAGGTGAGTTAGTTCACGCTGCTGGGTTTGCTCGAGGTAACTCGACTCAGTGACCTTTACAGCAATTTCTTGTTGTGTTGCTATTCTTTCTGCTTCCGGTTCCTGTACCAAACTCGGATAACCCTCCATAGAGTAATTATCTCTAAAGTGTGGAATCTTCGATCTGACAAACGCTACCCGAACTTGCCTACAGTGTGCGGCAGCAGTCTCAATCAATGCCAGTTCAATGCTTCTTCACTTATTTAACAATGTGCATACCGCACGAGAAAGGTCAATTCTTGACTTTTCTCTCCCGCAGTAAATCAAGACCAAGAATGCACGGAACCGCTAAATTCTTGAGCACTGGGAATGAGCATTCTAGTGCTTCGTATTCCAGGTCTAATGCGGCCTGCACCTGGTTTTTGATTATTTGCACGCGACCACATGTGGCCCCTAATACTCTACAATTCTGAACTGGCAGTGAGGGTAACCTTTTAATCTGATTCACACATTTATAGAATTCTTAGTATATGACCGAGGTACTTGCACACGTGTCAATCAGTATATCCACTGGTTCTTCGTTCATCTTTGCTTGTATCACAGTTTGCACCAACTGAACATTTTGCTGGCTACACTTTCTAGGTTCAGCAATTAGTTCCTGTCTTAAATCACTTCCTTGATTATACCTTAACATCTGTATAGGTACATCTTGTGTGTTCCCCCTCTGCGCCTTCCCAGCCAAATGCAGAAGGCTTACATCGGCCGGTTTGTGTTTGACACGTTCGCATGATTAGGTTGTCCCGTCCACCACCTCTGCAATTCTCACCGTCTCCTGCGGTGTCACATTAGGCGATGGCATAGGAATTGCATTTATATTGATGACAAGTACATTCCTAGCGGAGTTGCCTTGTTGCGCTATCCAGTTCGCAGGGCCAGAATTTTGCCACTGCTCATTGGCTGTCCTCATACTTTTGTTAGCAA
Source organism: Schistocerca serialis cubense (assembly GCF_023864345.2). Taxonomy (NCBI): domain Eukaryota; kingdom Metazoa; phylum Arthropoda; class Insecta; order Orthoptera; family Acrididae; genus Schistocerca; species Schistocerca serialis. The sequence goes on from NC_064638.1 coordinate 1,037,937,181, forward strand.
AGGATGAATTGTAGTTTCCTTCGCTGCGTCCTTTTCGGTTGAAGTTGTTGTTACAACTTCCATTTTTTCTGGGTGATCTGTTGTTGTTGTAACCACTTTGGTAACACTGGGTGTTTCATCTGCCGGAACTATTGTCTGTCTGGTAATCACTTTCTCGGGCATATCAGTTCTTCCTTGGACTGCCCCTCCATTGTTTCGGTTTTTGCTATATTTATTATTGTGGCTTCTGTTACGGAACTCACTCTGCCTCGCGTCTTCCTGTATTAGGTCGAGCGAGTCGATCGTTGTCATAAAAAGATTGTGGTCTGTGTCTGGCACGAGCACAAGCTTTTCACGGGTAGGTATGGGAAGCCAGCACTTAAAGTATGGGTAGCACATCTCGTGCTGGCATCGGCTCATCCCAGTACCTCGTCTTGTCGAGGTACCTCTCAAAATATTTTCTCAAATTCCCCTGACGTGCCTGGTACGGCTCGCTGTTACGTAACCTTTCTTGAATACTGAGTGACGAAAATCTTGACAAAAACATTTTTCAAAGTCCTGATATGTTTCACGTGTATCCGAAACTTCCATGGTCCAGAGAGCAGCGTCTCCGGTTATAAATGAAACCACGAACTGTATCTTTTGCTTCTGTGTCCAAGATACCGGTAACAAGTTTTTGAAACTCTTAATAAAAATCGCAGGGTGGGCAGATTTCCTCTCCTCTGTGAATGATTGGAACAGCCGGTATTTAATTAGAGACTCTTCGTGCTTAGCCTGCGCAACGGTTGGCACTACGCCTGTCTCTGCTCCACCAACAATGCCTGTGTAAGCACGGGGACTGGCAGTATCCACATTCTCACGGTACAATGATCAAGCGTCTATGTGTACGTTACCGTGCATGTAGCTCACATTTGACGGACTGTCTTGTCCCTTTTATTCTCCTTCCCTAGAGCTGCAATTTGTTATGATATTTCGTTCATCTCTGTAGGAATTTGCATGTTCAGTTTAAAATTTTCGCGCTGAATACCTATATTCAGTCTTTGAATAGCGGCCGTTACATCTCCCTCTACTTTCTGCTCTATATTTTGCGATAACTCATCTACGGTAGTTGTGAGTGTCTTAACCTTCGCCTCTAGCTTTTGCTGAACATTGGCGAGACTGTTTACTTTCGTGTCCAGTACTCCGACTTTTATCGGCAGATCTTTCGGTTGAATAATCAAGCTCGCCATTTGTTCATTGAAATCATCCGTTTCCCTCTTGAAATGAACTATAATGGCTTGATCTTTAGCATCTAAAACTTTATTGAATCTTTCGACAAGTTTGTCATTCTATCCTTTTCTTTCTGTTACCTCTCAAGTTCCTTTGGTCAATCTCTCTCCTCCCTCTCGCGTTCCTTCTGCCTCTCTTTCTCCTCCCTCTCACGTTCTTTTGCTTTTTCTCTCAAGTCAAGCTGGCTAACAATAACATCAAAAAGTCATTGGTCTGCCGCGGCAGTGACATTACATCAGCTGATGCCGTGCCCGATTCGAGTTAGTTTAAAGCTCGATCTGATTCAGCGCCTGTCTGCTATTCTAGCGCTTCCGCGCTAGATCCGGGCAGAACATTTTGTCTTGACATGACGTCGGTTTCCAAATTTTCGATCCCCGAGTCAGTTTCCGCAATTAATTCGATTAAATTCCCTTCTTGCATAATTTCCGTCATCTCGACATCGGATGATCCTTCACCTTCATCTTTGTCTTTCTTACGCGGTCTACCCGCGTTCTATATTTACAAATTCCCACAAAAATACACAATGACACACATCAAATATACACAAAAATACACAATATACACCACAAATATAAAATACTACTGCCTAATCACTGATCATATTAAATCAATCTTAACTCTTTCACTTGAATCAAATGAAACAAGCACATGAATCTGTTCGTGCATAAGTAATGCGATACCGTAAGTACAATTCTGCTCTAAATCGTTTAAAAGGTTGATTCAAACTTTCTGCAAACTGTATCTGTACTTTAAAACTAAGGCACTGTAATCACACGTTGTACAACTTCACTTAGAACATTGTTTTTAGCTATCTAGAAGGTCTATCTTTACTTTAACACTGATACACCTTACGTACACTTCTCTACTATGTCACGTAAAAAATTGATTTTAACTACCAGAATCATCAGTGAAGCTATGTTTCATTTACGTAAGTTAAGCTTCATGCATGGCTCCCCAGTTACCTAACTGCCTGACTTTCTGAAATTTGGGAGACCATGCAGTCGTACCCTTACCTTGATTAATTTTTTGTTGTTTCAGGCTTGTCTCCAGTCCTAGTATTGACGCAAGATTAAATTCCAGTAAATGGTTTACTTCAATTTCTCTTTTTCTCCCTTGTATGTATATACAGACTATATTTAAACCAATAGTCTTTTATTAATTGACATTCCCAGGAGCACACGGTACATGCGTTGTCAACATAGACGACAATGCATGTTCTGAAACATTTTTCCATGCTGGCCACAACATCGGAAGGGAGTTCTTGTGGTAGGGCGTTCCATCTTTTCCACAAGAGCGGTTAACAGCTGTTGGATAATTGACAGTGCATGTAGACGTGCTGCAATACGTCCACCTTGCGCATCCGACACGAGCTCAGTGGGATCCAAGACCGAGGAACGGGCAGGCAAGTTCATTCACCGAATATTTTCTCGTTCCAAAAGCTCCTCCATCTGCGCGCGCGTTGTCGTCCATAAAAATGAAGTCAGGTCCAAGTGCACCCCTGAGCAGACGCACAAAACTATGATCTCCGACAATGTTACTAGGTGTATTACATACCACCATACGGAAAAAGCTGAGAACAGGCAATGTGCCTAGGAATTTTGTCGAATGTGATCGTTTTAGTGATCCAGGTGTTAAGGTGTGGGGAGATACACAGCATGAGCGGAACGTCCCCCACATCTTTTAACAAGGTACACTCGTCGGTCGACGTTACTGAAACCCTGCATTCCTTTCTCGTGTATGCCTTTTCATGGGTAGATTCCGCCCTGACACCATTTTTTTCTTTTTTATGTCAATCCGCGACCGCATCGGACGGCAAGATGGAGCAGCCCTTGGAACGAGAGGATAGTCGGCACATGGACTGGCCTGCCCATTCCCTTGACTCATATCCGGGTTGCGATGGGGACACATATTGCAGCACGTAAAAACAAGAAGTTACACCTACATCTAAATCTACATGACTACTCTGCAATTCACATTTAAGTGCTTGGCAGAGGGTTCATCGAACCACAATCACACTATCTCTCTACCATTCCACTCCCGAACAGCGCGCGGGAAAACGAACACCTAAATCTTTCTGTTCGAGCTCTGATTTCTCTTATTTTATTTTGATGATCATTCCTACCTATGTAAGCTGGGCTCAACAAAATATTTTCGCATTCGGAAGAGAAAGTTGGTGACTGAAATTTCGTAAATAGATCTCGCAGTGACGAAAAACGTCTTTGCTTTAATGACTTCCATCCGAACTCGCGTATCATATCTGCCACACTCTCTCCCCTATTACGTGATAATACAAAACAAGCTGCCCTTTTTTGCGCCCTTTCGATGTCCTCCGTCAACACCACCTGGTAAGGGTCCCACACCGCGCAGCAACATTCTAACAGAGGACGAACGAGTGTAGTGTAAGCTGTCTCTTTAGTGGACTTGTTGCATCCTCTAAGTGTCCTGCCGATGAAACGCAACCTTTGGCTCGCCTTCCCCACAATATTATCCATGTGGTCTTTCCAACTGAAGTTGTTCGTGATTTTAACACCCAGGTACTTAGTTGAATTGACAGCCTTGAGAATTGTACTATTTATCGAGTAATCGAATTCCAACGGATTTCTTTTGGGACTCATGTGGATCACCTCACACTTTTCGTTATTTACCGTCAACTGCCACCTGCCACACCATACAGCAATCTTTTCTAAATCGCTTTGCAACTGATACTGGTCTTCGGATGCCCTTACTAGACGGTAAATTACAGCATCATTTGCGAACAACCTAAGAGAACTGCTCAGATTGTCACCCAGGTCATTTATATACATCAGGAACAGCTGAGGTCCCAGGACGCTTCCCTGGGGAACACCTGATATCACTTCAGTTTTACTCGATGATTTGCGTCTATTACTACGAACTGCGACCTTACTGACAGGAAATCACGAAACCAGTCGCACAACTGAGGCGATACCATAGGCCTGCAGCTTGATTAGAAGTCGCTTGTGAGGAACGGTGTCAAAAGCTTTTCGGAAATACAGAAATACAGAATCAACCCGAGATCCCCTGTCGATAGCGGCCATAATTTCGTGCGAATAAAGAGCTAGCTGCGTTCCACAAGAATGATGTTTTCTGAAACCATGCTGATTACGTATCAATAGATCGTTCCCTTCGAGGTGATTCATAATGTTTGAATACAGTATATGCTCCAAAACCGTACTGCAAACCGACGTCAATGATGCTTGTCTCGAAATTTGGTAGAAAATCCGAAGAAATTCTGGTCGTACTGATGATGGATTACTCCTACTACCCTTCTTAAACACTGGTGCGACCTGCGCAATTTTCCAATCTGTAGGTACAGATCTATCGATGAGCGAGCGGTTGTATATGATTGCTAAGTAGAGACCTATTGTATCAGCGTAATCTGAAAGGAACCTAATCGGTATACAATCTGGACCTGAAGACTTGCCCGTATCAAGCGATTTGAGTTGCTTCGCAACCCCTAAGGTATCTACTTCTAAGAAACTCATGCTAGCAGCTGTTCGTGTTTCAAATTCTGGAATATTCCATTCGTCTTCCCTGGTGAAGGAATTTCGGAAAACTGCGTTCAATAACTCCGCTTTAGCGGCACAGTCGTCGGTAACAGTACCATCGGCACTGCGCAGCGAAGGTATTGACTGCGTCTTGCCGCTTGTGTACTTTACATACGACCAGAATTTCTTCGGATTTTCTACCAAATTTCGAGACAATGTTTCGTTGTGGAACCTATTAAAGGCATCTCGCATTGAAGTCCGTGCCAAATTTCGCGCGTCTGTAAATTTTAGCCAATCTTCGGGATTTCGCGTTCTTCTGAACTTCGCATGCTTTTTCCGTTGCCTCTGCAACAGCGTTCAGTTATCAACGGCTCTAGTTGAAGAATGGACGCCGAACCATGGGATCTCCTTACCAACACATCGTAGAACACACATTGCAATCCGTGGTGATTACACGCCGTATTAAGAACGATACATCGGCTTTTGTAATGTCCAGGGGATCATCATGAATCGCGGTTTCAGTGTAATTACTGTCGTGGAATAAAAGTGAATTTCATTTGTTTCGATTACCTTCTGTACTTTACTGTAGCAGTTCTCTTTATGTATGGCCGAAGTTTCCAATTGTCTACGTTAGTACGAAGTTGCTTTCGTCCTTAAATTTGGCACATCAGTGTAGAATGTGGCTGTATCTAGTCAAGGGTCTATACAAATTCCCGCTACCGCCGATTCTACAATTCGCTTTGCTGCATAATGCCTCCAGTTTTAGAAAAGCTACATCAAACAGTTGCAAAAGCGACAACAATAGAACAGTAACAATGATAGGAAATTATATTGGAACAAAAATATAAAACGCAGGCGATTGTGCTATAACAACACAATCAACGAGAGCAGAAGCAAATGTTAACACAATTGCCGCACCAGAAACACGAAAAATTGTACCGAGCAATGTCTCGCAGTGGTACACTGGGCTCACATTCAAGATATCAGCACTTCAAATTATCGACCAGCCATCATACCTAGCTATTTTTGCTTGTCCCCTTACATTACTTAAGGCGAATTCTGGGAGGGGTCTTTTGATTTCACTCCTAATCTCCCCTTCCCCCCCCCCCCCCCTCCCCAGTCCGTTTCTAGGGACCGTCATCGACGATACGTTGCTTCCTTCTTTTACCTTATCAGCAACTAGATACAGGTAGTTCATGGGGCGTTCCCACCTGTTCTATCTTGAGATTGTAAGTGGTGAGTAGGACGTCTACCAGACTATGTGAAATTTTTATTTCCACGCAGACAAAATTACTGATCATGATTTACAGCAGCCTCCCAATAACCGCTTCATAAATCTTGTTCTCTGGAAGATCCTAGTAATACATCCTGAAACAAATTAATATTTTGTGTTCCATCTGTATTTAGTATTAGCCTCTCGGCCAAAATTTCTACATTATTGTAAGAAAGACTAACAATAAACTTTGGATAGTTGATTTGAACGGACTTGACTGCATTTCCGGTTAGATGAGGCAATGACTTACGCAGATTCCCTTTCACGTGATTTAGTCGTCCACCTGTATCACCAGGCTGGAAATTGGAGTCAGACTTTAAATCCACCGAACCTTACAACGGACGAGGCTCTCGCAACAGCTAAGAGATATTAAATTTCAGCTGCAACTCAAAACCCATAATGTCCAATCTACGTGACCAACACTGCGCTGCAAATTAGAGTACGTCATGTAATAACTTCGCCATTGTCGTCGAGACTTCCACGACATTCTGTTCACGGTACCCATGGCATCCGCAAAACCATCGTGGAATCTTACATCTACTGGTCGTCATTATTGATCATCATGTTCATACGGGGTGTGTGAGAAAAGAAATGAGACTGTTTTTCTATTTGACAAAGTTTTTATTTACTTTTTTTCAAACAACAATAATGACCCCTTCAGTGTAGTTCCCTTTGGCAACTATACACTGGCGGAGTCATGTTCCCAGTCTTGGCTACAGCGCTGAAAGCTTAAACTATTAGGGACTTAAACATTCGGTCACATTCTTTTGAATGTTCTCCAGAATCCAAAAATGACGTCATTTTTCAACTTTTGGTGAAGGAAAAAGTTACAACGAGTCAAATTAGGTGAACTGGGAGGGGGGCTGAGAACAACAAGAATGCATGTTGAGGTCGAAAATTCAGTCGGGGAAGTGGTCGTGTGACATGAGCCCAGGGGTGGCAGCAAGGGGGGGGGGGAGCTATGGGGGTTATAATGCCCCCCCACCACCACCCCAATGGGGTATCATATTACACTGGATAAAACGACTTAAGAAATCAGCGAATATATTACTTCAACAGATTCAGTTATTTTTTATAATTATATTATAATAATATATTATATAATTAAATTATATTATATTATAATAACATTATAGGTTGCGCTTTATTTCAAACACATTTTAACAAAAGAATAAGAGCGGCCAATAGCTTACTATCTAAACCAGTAAATATCATTTATCTTAAAATGGGCGTCTTATTATTTATTAACATGCATTGGATGTATATTAATGTACCACTTAGAATAATCAAGAAAGCTAAATATGCTCTTGCAAATATCCATAAAGAAAGAGTTATGGACATTGAAAATATCATTGACATATTCAGTAAAAAGAAACAGAGACGAATGGGCATGATAAATTGGGCAGAAGACGGAAATATCCAATGAATTTTGTTACAGAATTCTTTTTATATTCTTGTCGAGTTCAAGTTTTTACATTCATGTCATCTTCTGTATCCAGAAAATCCATGAAAACTTATTTGTTGTAAGTTGACCTTTTTTATGGTTTATGTAATTTATAAATCTTCCATGTTAAAATGAGTTTTTTTTGTTTTTACCCTGAACTCCAAAACAGTTACCAAAAACTACTTTAAGCAAGACCAAATTTTACCAACTGGTAGATCCCAACTCTCCTTTTGTTAAGCGATATTCGATTCCCCCAACCCCCCCTCCCCCCCCACCACCCAAATTAGCCACCCACTTGGCCGACTTCTAGACTCGACCCTGCATGAGGCGTTGCCTTCATGCAACATCCACTTGTCTGCAAAGTCCGATTGTGGTGATTCTTTATGTTTGGGTATTTATATGTTATGAAAAGTGTTATTCTGCCTACTTCGCAACTGGAAAATTATTTACGTCAGTGACACAGTGGTGGTTCTTCACGCAGTAAGTTTGCCCGACACGATGTTTTTATATTAAAAGACACCACCAACACTCAGAATTCCACATATAACTGTATATCACTAAATTAAAATTGTTTTTGTAAATTATTGTTTATATTTATGAAATTCAATGTTAAGGAGATTCTCATAATTTCGTTAAGCGGGGGTCCAAAAAAATTTCTGAACTGACTGCCGTTACTGTATCAAAGGAAGAACCGCTAATCGAGAAAAGTCTCCTACATTTACATTTATTTTTGCTTTTCAAAATTAGCGAATACTAAGATATTTATTACTACTCTGGGCGTTATCATTTAGAACAATGGCGCTGACGTCTGCACCAATGTCCCCCCATACAATTTGCATAAAGTATTGAAATCTATCACTTCATGAATGTAGGAGCTGTTACAGAAAAACGTTAGTGGCACTTTTAAGTAATATTTGATTATATTTTGCTAAATATTACATGGAACTTACACGTTTTCGTGTCTCGTCACAATTCACAGATCATGTTAATTGATTACAGTCTTCGTTATTTTCCTGCGACAATATTTATTTCGTTACAACGTCAGTTTTGGTATATTTGCGAAGTTATTCAATATCATTTTTATCAAGTTATGTGCCGATCTTATCCGATTCACCCCTTCCTGAGCCTTTCAAGGACATCTTTGTAGACACATTGGTTGGCAGGTTGTCCTGGATGAAAAATCTCACAAGAGAAAGCACACGTCCGATATTTTCGTCGTTTTTTGAAGTCGGTGGTCTTCCCGAGTCAGGTTCATCTTCAATATGTTCTCGGCCTTCCAAAAAAGATTTTTGCCAGCGAAATAGCTGTGCTCTTGATAAGGAATGTTCCCCATAGGACTGTTATAGGTCACACTCGCGGACTGACCAAGCTTAAAACAAACCTGATGGCATGACGCTGCTCTAAAACCCTTTCTTCCATTTTCGTAGCACACAACAAACACATGGCTTCACTGATGGCGCTCTCAAAAATCACTTGACGGCTGTACAGAGCTGAAACTCGGACTGAGCATCTGAAAGGCATGAACACACCGGTCTGCACACGTAGAACAACACAGCGTTGCCAGATCGCTTGCAGTGTTGTCAGTCTCATTACTTTTCTCACACACCTCGTATCCTCAACACAATATTACCAGGACTCGTTCGCCTCAGTACCAACAGCATTGTTCCTCGCTCTTAGAGTGTTTTATTACCCTTGATTATAACACCTATTTTCATCGGAACTTCCCTTTTGGACTAGCCTATCAGCCTATAAACCTTAAAGTTTTATAGTAGGAGAAGGGAGTTGGTTGCGTTGATTGCTGCTTTTGACAGAGATGACGCGTGAGCTATTCGCCCAGGCAGCGACGTCCTCTTGACGTCCTCTTGATCGTTTGAGGAATCCTTCCTTGTGCATCTGCGTAAGTGGGCATCCAGACCTGTTAGTCTGCGGAGACCAGAAGCTGTTGCTATCTGTGGCGGATGAAGCAGATCTATGATGACACTGTAGTCAATGGACAGGGCGGGAATGGTGTGTGTCCCAGATACTGATGAGGATTCTTCTCTGGTGGCTTTCGATATCTGTGTCAAAACAACTGCAAAACGTCGAACATGGGAGAAATGGAATGATGATGAATGTGCTGTATTTGCTTCTGCAACAAACGCGAGGAATTCAGCTTGTAGCTATTATCGGAATGTGAGGGAAACTGGTAACCCAATGAAGCGTCCAAGAGTCACATGAATCCAACGAAATCTCCCACATAATCGATTTATACATTATTCAGTGCTCCACTGTTGGCCATGGCGGTTGCTGTTAGGAGAGGCTGATCTGCTCTGTGTTGGACTGGGAACAAATGGAACATTTAACACAGTATAATGTTCTTGATTGACTGTTGCACAATTGTCGCTGGAAATGTTTATTTAGAAAAGCGTGAGCAACGGTTATTGATCGGAGATCAAATGAAACGATAGCCAGGGACTCTTAATCTACTTGAACATTATTTGAGCTTCTCAGGCTATTAGGTGTGTAGGTTATTGCTTTCTCTGATCTATCTAAATACATGTTTGCATGCACAGCGCTTGTTTCAGGTTTCTGTCTGTCAGCGGCATAAAATATTGGATGTAAATACACTCCTGGAAATGGAAAAAAGAACACATAGACACCGGTGTGTCAGACCCACCATACTTGCTCCGGACACTGCGAGAGGGCTGTACAAGCAATGATCACACGCACGGCACAGCGGACACACCAGGAACCGCGGTGTTGGCCGTCGAATGGCGCTAGCTGCGCATCATTTGTGCACCGCCGCCGTCAGTGTCAGCCAGTTTGCCGTGGCATACGGAGCTCCATCGCAGTCTTTAACACTGGTAGCATGCCGCGACAGCGTGGACGTGAACCGTATGTGCAGATGACGGACTTTGAGCGAGGGCGTATAGTGGGCATGCGGGAGGCCGGGTGGACGTACCGCCGAATTGCTCAACACGTGGGGCGTGAGGTCTCCACAGTACATCGATGTTGTCGCCAGTGGTCGGCGGAAGGTGCACGTGCCCGTCGACCTGGGACCGGACCGCAGCGACGCACGGATGCACGCCAAGACCGTAGGATCCTACGCAGTGCCGTAGGGGACCGCACCGCCACTTCCCAGCAAATTAGGGACACTGTTGCTCCTGGGGTATCGGCGAGGACCATTCGCAACCGTCTCCATGAAGCTGGGCTACGGTCCCGCACACCGTTAGGCCGTCTTCCGCTCACGCCCCAACATCGTGCAGCCCGCCTCCAGTGGTGTCGCGACAGGCGTGAATGGAGGGACGAATGGAGACGTGTCGTCTTCAGCGATGAGAGTCGCTTCTGCCTTGGTGCCAATGATGGTCGTATGCGTGTTTGGCGCCGTGCAGGTGAGCGCCACAATCAGGACAGCATACGACCGAGGCACACAGGGCCAACACCCGGCATCATGGTGTGGGGAGCGATCTCCTACACTGGCCGTACACCACTGGTGATCGTCGAGGGGACACTGAATAGTGCACGGTACATCCAAACCGTCATCGAACCCATCGTTCTACCATTCCTAGACCGGCAAGGGAACTTGCTGTTCCAACAGGACAATGCACGTCCGCATGTATCCCGTGCCACCCAACGTGCTCTAGAAGGTGTAAGTCAACTACCCTGGCCAGCAAGATCTCCGGATCTGTCCCCCATTGAGCATGTTTGGGACTGGATGAAGCGTCGTCTCACGCGGTCTGCACGTCCAGCACGAACGCTGGTCCAACTGAGGCGCCAGGTGGAAATGGCATGGCAAGCCGTTCCACAGGACTACATCCAGCATCTCTACGATCGTCTCCATGGGAGAATAGCAGCCTGCATTGCTGCGAAAGGTGGATATACACTGTACTAGTGCCGACATTGTGCATGCTCTGTTGCCTGTGTCTATGTGCCTGTGGTTCTATCAGTGTGATCATGTGATGTATATGACCCCAGGAATGTGTCAATAAAGTTTCCCCTTCCTGGGACAATGAATTCACGGTGTTCTTATTTCAATTTCCAGGAGTGTATATCAGAAACTAATCGTTTTGAGATATACTTTCACAATAATATATGCTTTATAATTTACAGGGTTCCTTAGTTGAGTTAGATTGTAAAAACTCAGAATAAATTTCAAATTATATCTAAAGGTTTCGTATGGGACCGAAGCTATGAAATTAAATTCGCCTAAAAATGTAGTTAATGAGATATTAAGCATTTCTTGCTTTGAATATGGCCCATACATCCATCCCTAGACTGAAATAAACTGAATTTAAGGCCACCTTGTTGAAGAATTTCGATCACTATTATCAGATTTTCTGAATAGTGCTTCCACGTAGAACCTGTTATAGTAACGTCGTCTACGAAAATTTCACTTTAGAGAATGCTCTGTATTAAATGTTGCAGGTGGCGCTGAAAACTTGGAAGGCTAGTAGTAAACAGAGGATCCAATTCTGAGTGTCGGAGGCACCCGTGGTTGCTAACAGTTGACAAAAACACCATTTGGGCATGATCATCATGGAGAATCCCAACTCAACTGGCAGGAGAAGGTGCAGTCGGTCAAAACGGCACTAAGGATTCAATATCTTTGAAGTCTACACAGAAAAAAACCGGCTTATTGCATCATTATCCCAGCTCAGTCATGTAGCTGCAATCGTACATACACCTGAAAAATATGAGAGATAAGTACTTTCCGTGGCGGCGTGGCATGTCTAAAGTTTCAGTCTTCTCAAATTGCCTTCTCTCAGCACAACAGCCCCCATGTATTAACGCCGGGTGGGGGTTTGAGGAATCCGTACCAGCATTGCATGACAATATTCTTAAAGCATCAAGTAAGATATTCAGGAAAGGCTCAGGAAGCACCACAGAAAAAACCTTCCAAATGTTTAGATCCTCAGATTTAAGGTAGCCGATTTATATAGGTCTAGAACGCAAAACTTATAGCTATGCCTACATCTACATAGAAACAAGCTACTTAGGAGAGGGCACACTGAAACAGTCATCCTCAAGAGTCTACCAATAATTAATCCAGTGTGCTCCTAAGCAACCTGCCACAGTCAAATATCCTCTCACAAATTGGCCACAATCTGGGGGAAATGTCCAGGCTAAGATTTTACTCACGATCTATGCGGCTGGATGTTATCACCGAATCCTACCCAACCCCTACTAAGAAACAAAAATCGAACTGGCCCCCTCAGTCTTAAGCTATGTGTGCATTGTTGAAGGAATCGTAAAACACATACATGTAGGCAAGAAAACAATTTGTATTTAGAACTGAATAAACAAAAAGCTCTCTATTATAACGAGGACACTCACAAATAAGATAAACGTCAATCAAGCTTGCTACCAGACTGGAAATGTGTTTGCCTCGCTTCTTGGACACTTAACTTTCTTTCTGCCAAACTCAAGTGACAGTGGTGAACAGGAATTTATCGACTGAATTTATCGGCTATTTGTCATTGCAATGTTGGAACCTTAACTCTCTTCTAGGAACCAGGTATGGGCTGTCAGTGCTCAATTATCTACGAGTGATTCTCGAGACAAGTTAAGAAAAGGAGACGACGGTGAAGAGCACGCATTAGTCAGTCACTAATCACCTGATGAAATAAGGCGATTAAGAAAATCATTTTAAGCCACAAAGAAACTGAAACGTGCAGACTGTTTTGATACCACATTCTGAATGCGAGACAAATCTTCCTTTAGTGTGACTTTGTGTTCTTTGTTAAAAATTTTATTTATTATATTAATATTATGATGATGATTAAGTGTAAGGTTAGGAAATGATACGTTCTGCACATGCGTAAACATTTACAAAATCTAGTTCTTATTTTAATTCCATTAAAGATTTACGAAAAAATAAAAAAAAGTTATGAAGCGTCCACTATTATGCTTGCCCACAGATGAGTGTACTAGGAGACGGACTGCGACACAACTGGGCGACAGGGAAAGAGTATACGTGATCTTTTCGTCGCAAACACGAGCGGCAAGATTCAAATGGCTCTAAGCACCATGGGACTTAACATTTGAAGTCATCAGTCCTCTACACTAAGAACTACTTAAACCTAACTAACCCAAGGACATCACACACATCCATACCCGAGGCAGGATTCGAACCTGCGACCGTGGTGCCACCGCGTTTCCGAACTGAAGCGCCTAGAACCGCTCGGCCACAGCGGCGGGCGCGGTGTAAGAAACTCGAGCAAATTATGTGGCATTGATAGGTTCGGAAAGCCTTCATTTTCGTACCAGCTTTTATTCGGCTGTTTATGACTGTACTTTCAGGTGATACAGAAAAGTAAGAAGTAAAAAAATTCCTGTTTGTCTCTCTGGGCCTCTGCAGTTGTGCGTTTTCTTTACTATTGATCCACGGAAACAGAAATATGAGCAACCAAAGAAATAAAAAAGTTAAGAATTACAGGACCTTCGATATTCAAGTAAATGCCATACACATTCATAAAAGATAGCTTCTTTCATGTTTTCTTTTAGGTATTATGTTCTTTCCACTAGTATCCGATACACATAGATTGCTTTGGCATAGCATAATATGGTCAACGATTAATGCCCCGTTGCTAGGTTTCAAAATCGCGCCTTTTTTTTAAGATTTCATGGTCGTCGTTGACTGTAAAAATGCACTATTGCTTTTCTGCCGTGTAGCAGTTGTAAAATGGAGTACATTTTTCGCAGTACCCAACGTTACAATAGTTAAACGGCCGAAATACAAATATAGCCGAAAGTCCGCTTCTCGCCTAAAGTGATTTATAGAGAGTTGCACTAGCGCTATGTCGTGCTGTAATCAGCTCCCAAGAACGCAATCACCAGGATCGTTCTGACTGGAGCTGCACTCATTTTGGATAAGAGTACAGCGTACGAAAAATTAAACCACTTTGATCAATAAAAAGAAAGAGCAGTAGTGGAAAATAATTTTACCACTGGGCTACCTCTCGTTTCGACTAATACATGACCAATATTTAAAAATGCCTGAACTAAACTCCACTAATTTCGTTTTATCATCAGCATTTCAGCTTCGGAGGGAAGAACGAATAAATAATTGTGCTTAACGATAATATTTGTTCCATGTAAGATGCTCATGGTCGACATTACATTTAAAGTTTCTTCCATCGTTCTACTTAAACACTGAACATATTGCTTGGGACCGTCTTTGATAACTGTTCTGTAAATCAGAGAAACTACTAAAGTTTTAAGTGCCTAGAGATAAAAATACACACAGTTTCTGACAAATTACAATATTTGCCAAAATTAGAACAAATAGATGTGTTCCTGTTGTGTCTAGTGAATTAATACCATTTCTTCTAGATAAAGTGTTTTTAAAAATGTAAAGTTCAAGTCATGTCTATGTATATGTAATACCTAAAGTTGTCTTATTCACAGAGCGTTATGGTAGTATTTGTGTAGTTAGACCAAGCGATATGTAGCGAATAAGAGTCAGAGTGGAGCACTCGTTTGCAAGAACATACTCCACTTTGTCGGTCTGTAACACATTCCAATTTACTGTTTACTAACCCAATTGTTTTAGATGCTCACAGAACTGAAAAATGGTTCAAATGGCTCTGAGCACTATGCGACTTAACTTCTGAAGTCATCAGTCGCATAGAACTTAGAACTAATTAAACCTAACTAACCTAAGGACATCACACACATCCATGCCCGAGGCAGGATTCGAACCTGCGACCGGAGCGGTCGCTCGGCTCCAGACTGTAGCGCCTAGAACCGCACGGCCACTCCGGCCGGCAGAACTGAACGAGCAGTTCATTACTCTGTCGCAGTGCAAGGTACACAAAGTCTAACGCATAACTGACGAAATATACTGTGAAACTGTACTGCGAAACTGTGAGTTCTTTATGTCAAGACACTCAATCCCGTATCGTCTCGCAGCCTCTAAAACTTTGTCGATAGGATTCGCATTACATTAGGAAAGCAAGGTCACATTGCAGAACATCGCCAACAATCTGAACCAGTAAATTCATTTCACTTGTCCTACGAGTCGGAGCCGCGCGATAAATGACCTAGCTGTCGTGTCGGCTGCAGTTGCCTTACACCGCGTCAGTCTGGTGTGAGTAATTTTGTGCGCAAATATATCACTGCGCGGGCTGCTGGCTGCCGCGGCCACTGCATCGTCCGCAGTCGAGGAACTGGCAGCACTGCGTCCTGTTTCCATGAATAACAAACAGCAAACACATAACGGAAAGACAAATGAAATGCGGACTGCAGCGCAAGGATAAAGTACGATCTTTATTGACGGAATATTTACTAGAGTTCAGACGATCCCACCGTCACTATGCTGCATGGCTTTTTGTTTCATCATCTCGTAGTTTAAACTGCTGCAAACAAATTATAGACTTTTTTCATCAGTAACGTATTGTGAAGCGAACTCCGTTTTTACACACATTTTACAAACACTGAATGCAGACTCTTTCTTCAGTAGAAGAAAATGGACTTGCAAAAAAGTTTGAAATAGTGATACCCACTTTGCTTCGTACTGTGCGTGTCAACGCATTGAATATTTGTATTCAACAACCCGAAAAGGCAGCCTCGGACTGTGCCAGTCACTATAAGATTCTCTGTTTAAAAACGGCGTCATGTAGATGGAATACGACAGTTGATGGTGACGTCTGCTGGGATAAGTCAAACAGAACAGGAATGATTTTATTTGTATCGTTACAAAGATTTTGCTTTGACCATTCATTCAAGTTTTACTAGTCAGATAGATTTGCGTTTAACTGCCCACTCGTATCGCTAGTCCTACGTTTTCTCGACGCTCTCTACACGCTGAAAACATGCTCATACGAAAGGCTGTAGCCTTTGGCAACTCGAGTAAATGCCATCGTCAAAATTTGTAGCGTTATGACGAGCACGAAATTTTGTCTTTGTTAACTCACAGATAATGAATGTGCAATACCGTTGCAATTTGGTTGCTGTGGCGGTTTTTGTGTATCATCAACATCGACAAGTGCAATGAATATGGATGATACGATACTCTATGGTATTCTGCGGTTTGAATTCACTCTGTTTTTTTAGCAGTTGCATTGATTTCATTTTGTAAGTGATACTGACAATATTATACACATGTATAATGCATTATTCAAACTACAACTTCTCCCGGATAATTATTTTGTTCAAATTGACTATAATTCCACATGACGTTGTGTAATAATGTTGACTGTAAGCTGTGTTCATATCACTAAAATTACAGATCGTACATCAGAGCTTTTATAATTTATTTTTTTTTTTTTGTCTTCGATGGATTTAATTATTCTTAGCAAATTGATCATGAAAAGGAACCACAGAATACCACTCGCACACAACACTGACGTATGCTACCAGAAATATTTTTCTCCGTAGTTTAATTTTGGCCACATATATCAGCAATGAAATCTTGTTCAACAATAAATACCATCAGCACTGTTCTTAGAAAATGCAGTCTCATTCGATTAATTTTTTCTTTTATAAATAGAGTTCAGTACCACCGGTGCACATTTATTTCTTACACATCGGAATATTGAAAGTTTGCAGTTTCAAGTAATTTAAATTAGCCGCTGTGATAAAAGTTAAGATGGCGGCCAACAAAAGATAGAGGATTTCCTTTTTAATTAAGATTTTCCTTTTCCCAATAACTATTTAATCATTTAAATTGGTGCCACCAATAAAAAAGTTATTAAATTGTTTTGAAAATTAGTTTAACACAAACCCATCCTATTTTAAACTAGAAGTACAGACGAAGTTGCTATATAATCGCAAATAACAATGGCTGTGCTTCTTGCAGCTATAATAAAACAATTAATACAAAATTATGATTAAAAGAGGAAGTGAATGTTCAGTAATTAATCATAAATAGTTTTAACGCATTTGGCTCTATTTGTTTTACCAGCAAATGAACATGAAAGTGCAATAATTTTACATTAAATGTTTTTCATTTAACAGACCTCAAATCGATTCGCGTCTTGCGTCAGCGATGTACAACAGAATAAGACGACAAAAGGGTACAAAACAAAAGAAAAGAATGACATAGATTAACAAAGAATGTGAGACAAATATTGTCTCTGTTTACATAATTATGATCTTTTTAAGAAATAATTACACAATTGAATGAATATTATCCACACGTTCATATTCCACTCGTAATGAAAAAATATATATATCGTGGATGTTATATTGCCCCTTGGGCTGATAAAAAAATAGTTTATTGACCATGTTTATTTCTCATCGCCTTTTTTTTATCAGTCCACGTAATCCACAAAGATTCATTGTTTTTAATGTCCGAATATTTGACTTCAATGCAACTTGTCACAGAAAATTGTATTTGAATTGAGCAATAAAAAAAAAAATAAAAAAACAACGCCGTGACTGTATTGCCTCGAAAATTGCTTCGGATACTTCCGGGATTATCTTATTCCCCCCCCAATTCGGGTTAGCTGGAATCGGAAAACCGGGATCAAAACCGTCCAAGAGGCTTCAAGACAATACATTCACCTACTATTTACAGTCAGGTTTGACATAGTTGAGATTGTACAAACTGAAACAGAATTTGTGTTTCTGTCGTATGTGCGAAATAACTTGAAGTTTTATGATGTTTTTTTAACAGTTTCAATATATTTCTTGCGTATGACAAAAATTTCTCCCACGTCGACCCGTCGGAACGCAGTCAGGTAGTGACTGCCGCCGGTCCCCCCCTGGCCGCGTCGGCGTAGTGTCAATTGCCGTCGGCTGCGTCGTGATTGCGATCTGCTGCGGGCCCGAACTACCCCTGCAGCAGCTCTGGATTCTCTTGTGTCTCGTCATTCAGTTCAAGACGGGTACATGAAATGTCAAAATACATGTGTCAGTGACAAGATAAACACTCTTACCATCCTGTGGAGAAAATTTGTTAGTGTCCATATCACTCGCATTCACACAGAAGGAACTAATTTTGTCCTGTATCTTGACACTGTTCAATACAATGTAGTGATTCATTTATCATCACAATATGCACATTTCAATCACGGCACTGTTAATCACACACGTGTCCGTAGCGTGCTTTGTGTATACACGGGGAATGTGATTACACTTTCTCTCTCGCGACACGCTGCGAAGTCAACGTTGCATTGTTTTTGTGCGGCGCGGCTGGCTCTATAGTCAGCCACATAATATTTTACCCGCAAAGACGCTCCGAATCGAATTATTAGAGGTCACGAGTTCCTTTTAACTGCTAATATTGGCAACAGAACTTAATTAACGTCCATAGCGTTGCTGTTACCTTCAACACTACATGAGTGTTCTTAAGGTTTTTTGATCACAGTTTGTCACTGTTCACATTTTTCGCTAAATAAATCAGTGTCCACTAGACGTTTGTGCAGTTCTTGTAAGACACAGATCAAGTTTCTGATTGCTGTTAGTACATGTCCGTAGTACTTACACACCGTCTATATGCGAACGACATCTTTCATGAAAAGAGGTCTGGTACATAAGCACATATTTTCACATTACAATGACTGAATAACAAGATAAAAATTTTATCCAGTTACATAAACATCACACAGTATAAAACTTTAGGAATCTGCTACATTGTTGTGACCATTAGATCATTCTCGAACAATCGAGATAACAGTACATTTCCATGCTCACGGCGAATACACATATTTTATCATTTCTTGGGGCAGAGATCCATGTTTGACTTTTTTTAACCGGAATGTCCCTTGATAAGTCATTTTATATGATTTCATATTGAAATGTGTACATTAATTAGTACACTGTCAGATACTGTTCGAGAGGTGGCCAACAGGATCACACAGCTCACACATGACCAACACTCGTAGCATGTATGGGACTATATGACTCAATCTCATTTAAAACATTTTATGCATTTCATTGATATGTACGCTACAAAAATAAATAATAAAATTTATTACATCTAATACAATAATATTTAAGTGAACTTTTGTGAAGATACTGATTTCTTTTATTATAATGTGTTTATCAAGGAGATTCTTTACTCCTTGCACAAATAATTCAAGAATATTATATTGTGACACTTGACATGTAATTCTACAAACTAACAAACATATAATATCATTGCATTACTAAAACTAAACATCACATTTATTAATGTTCGGTACATTAGCACTTCTTATTAGTCCTTTGTAAATACAAACATTTTATTGCAAATTTTTTTCATGTCTTTATGGCAATACTGCCCCTTCCTCTTCCCTGCTAGTATGTAGCACCCCTCATGTGGTATGTTAGCTATCTTATAAGGTCCTTCATACAGTAATCGCCACTTTTTGTTCATTCTTTTTATTATTGATGCCTTGGGATGTGTCCGCAATAATACCAATTCTCCAACACAGTATTGTTGGGCTTTAGTAAGGTTTTTAATCAAACTTCGTCTTGCGGATCTCCGCTTTCCGGCTTATATTCTGGAGAGCTGTAATAAGCTTCTGCTGGTAATCTAATTGTTCATCTTCAATCTTCGGAATCGGTTTAACCCATTGGCTTTCTTCATCCTCCTCTTCATTCATTAATTCACAAGGTGTGAATTCAGTTGTCATGTGTGGCAAATTATTATAGGCTTGGATGAAACTATTCAGTTTTTCCACCCACTTAGTATGCCTGTTGTGGATGTACATTCTTATAAATCGATTGAATTCCCTGAAAATTCTTTCAACCGGGTTACTACTCGGTGAAAAGCGTGAAATTAAAATATGCTTGACATTATGTTCGTTCATGAAGTTTCTCCATCTTTCACCACCCAAGTAAGCAGCATTATCTGTTATGACAATGGATGGGCAACCGACAGATTTGAAGTAATCGCTTGCTAGTCTCTTTGCAATAGTGCTCGCAGTCGATGCTTTAAGTGGGTACATTTTCACATATTTGGAAAATAAATCGTATACTGCAAGCACATATTTCACTCCTCCTCTGGCAGTTGGTAGTGGTCCTACGATATCGATGGCTGCCATCTGTCGCGGATGTTTCGCTATAATAGGATGCAACTCAGTTTCCCTGCAAACATTGCTCGGTTTGGCCTTTTGACAAATCTGGCAGGTTCTGATAAGTTCTTGCATCTTTCTTCTTAAATTAGAGAAATAACAATGTTGATTTATCTTCATGCAACATTTATTAATACCGAAGTGCCCCCATGCCCGATACGTCAGCCATATTAAATCATCGATCAGGTCTGATGGAATGCATACTTGCCATCTACTATTAGCACGGTCAGATTTGGAAAATAAAATGTCATCATTCAAAAAAAATGGTTCAAATGGCTCTGAGCACTATGGGACTTAACTGCGACGGTCATCAGTCCCCTAGAACTTAGAACTACTTAAACCTAACTAATCTAAGGACAGCACATAACACCCAGCCATCACGAGGCAGAGAAAATCCCTGACCCCTCCGGGAATCGAACCCGGGAACCCGGGCGTGGGAAGCGAGAACGCTACCGCACGACCACGAGATGCGGGCTGTCATCATTCAGCTGGTAATATTTGTGGAAAGCACTATCAGCTTGCTGATTCAATGTGACCCTGATATTTTTCCACATCGGATCCTTCTTTTGACATTGTTTCAGCTTTTTCCACAATGCTAAATATTTTTGCCTATTTGCTTTGTCCTTCATAAGTAGAATTTTGTACTCTGTTGAATTTTCAACTAGATTTGCAAATGCTGGTAGCCCTTGTCGTAATCTAGATAACGTATCAGCAATAATATTATCTGGTCCATGAACATGTCTAATCTCAAAATCATACTCTTGCTAAGCAAGAATCCATCGAGCTAACCGCCCGTGTAATAATTTACATGTCAACATGAAACTCAGAACTTGGTGATCACATAACACGTTAAATGTTTCCCATAAACATAATATCTAAATTTTTTGAATGCAAACACCACAGCCAGTGCCTCAAGTTCACTCACGGTGTAAGCACGTTCGCATTTAGTTAAAATCCTACTTCCAAAACCGATCATCTTGATCTCGAGTTTATTGTTGATGGTTTCTGTTTGAAAGAGACATGCTCCAATCCCATAGTTTGATGCATCAGTTGCAATAAAAAAATTTTTTGACATATCTGGTTGGTGTAAAATTGGTGCATTAATAAGTGCTCTTTTGATGCTGTGAAAATCTTCTTCACATTTCGAGGTCCAACACCGTTGTGCGTTTTTCTTTAGTAAACCCAATAACGCTTCGCTATTAAGTTGTTGAGTGTTAAAAACCTTCTGAAAAAAAATGCCAATCCAATAAAACTTTTAAGCTCTTTCTTTGTGCGTGGGCGTGGAAAATTTTCTATTGCCTCCAGTTTGCTAAGTTCTGGTCTTATTCCTTGCGGTGATATTACATGTCCAAGGAATTTGATTTCTTCTCTAGCGAATTTAGATTTTTTTAAATTTACTGTCACCCCTCTTGCTCGGAATTTGTCTAGCACATCTCGTATTAATTCTAGGTGTTCTTCCCACGTTTCTGTTGCTAGCAGTAGATCGTCCACATATAATGAGACTCGATCTAATAACTGAGGTCCCACCACGTCATCTAAGGCTGTTATAAAAACTCCAGCACTGATGTTTAATCAAACGGAAGGACGCGAAATTGGTCGCTCCGCCCTCCAAAGACGTAAGCTGTGTATTTCCTAGATTCTTCTGATAGCAAAATTTGCCAGAGCGAAGAACGCAAATCCAATGAGGATAAATATTTCTTTCCAAAGAACTTCTGGATTTGTTGGTCCAAATTCTCTGGTCTCGTCCGCGCGGGCACTATAATTTTATTGACGTCTCGCGCGTCGAGGACGAGGCGTATACTCTTGTCTGCTTTTGTAATTTGCTAATAGAGAACTGCTATATGGCGAATCAGATGTTTCAATTACTCCCCAATCCAGCATTTTGCGCATTTCTTTCATGACTTCGTTCTTCTTAGTCCAGGGAACCGTGTAAGCTGCTCTGCAATAGGTCTTGTGAGGGAATACATTAATTTTATACTGATAATCTTTTATGATACCAGGTTGTTCAACGAATACTTCATGATATTCAGACAATAATTCGTTCAATTGCTTAGCCTCAGAAGTATTAAGGCAAGTTGTCTCCTTTATTTTTTCTTGTACTGTTGCCACAATGTCATTCGCATCGCTGGGTACATCGTTATTTCAGTTTTGACTACGTATCTGCGGGTGTTCTTGGTTCAACATCAACGTCTTCTGTTTACTGACAGAAAGGTGTACCTTTTGCATTAATGGAAGGTTTGCACCGATCTCCCGATTCAACATCAAAGTTATCGGTCGCTGTTGGTGATTAAGATCACACGTCCCCCGGGTAAGATTAATTGTACCTTCCTTTTCCCGAAGGAACTCAAGTCCAAGTACCACTGGTACGGATAAGTTATGTATCAATAGGAACGTGCATGTCAAGCGATCATTTCCTAAGGTAACTTCCGCCTGTGTCTGGAATGTTATGGTTTGTGTCTTTTTTCCCAATGCTCCAATAACCTTGCAATTTGCGACGGGTAAGATCGGTAATTTTCCTAGTTGCGAAACCTTCTTGAAAAATTGCATATTCATTATGGATACATTTGCACCTGTATCGAGCAGAATTGTAGTTGGTATCTCATTTATACTCACGGTGACACTTGCTTGAATTATTTCCTTTTCTACCTTATCAGAAATGACAGGTTCTTGATATAGCTCATCTTGTAATTTATTTCCATCCTGATATCGAATCATGTTTATATTATGCTTCTTCGACCTATTGCCTTCCTTGTTGCCCTCGGTCGCCTGGCGAAGGCCTACACGGACCGCAATTAGTTTGTCGGCTTCTGTGAATTTTGTTTGGTATCAGAAGGTACCTCTGTTATTTTCACATTTTGTGAATTTTCTGTTGTAGTTGGAGGTGGCCTGCTTGTACCCCACCACGGTGGATATTGGCTGTTTGGCATCGGAATAGCTTGGACATAGTTTACCAGCTGGCCTGTATTAAAAGAAACTTGCGACGGTTGCCCATGGCTTGGTCTTGGTAGCCGCCAATATTCGTTATCTCCACGCATATTCTTTGGCTTATCTCTGTACGGACTGTTTGGTCTGTGGTCATTCCGTCTTTTTCGGTTATTATTGTCACTATGAAAATTTGAATTCTGATTGTGATGCTGCCTTGGATTACCATTCGGCTGTTGGTATTCTTCGGCTTTCCTATAATCCTTGTTATTATTATCGTTGTAACCACAGTCTTGGTTGTATTGGTTTCTATTACTGTTATTGTTGTAATTGCTGTTTCCATAAGATTTATTTTTATTTTGCTTAGGACTAGGTTCGCCCCTATTTCCCTTGCTTGAATTCCATGAATTCTTTCCGTTCGGACTGTTTGTATTGCTGGTGACATCAGAAGTTTTTCTGGCGTCCTCCTGCACAAGATCCAAGGAATCGATTACAGACAGAAATTCTTTTAAGTCGGTGTCTGTAACATTGAACAGTTTCTCTCTAATGTGGATTGGTAGTCTAGCTTTTAGTACTCGCAACAAATCACTAGTGGTAACTGGCTCATCCCAGTATCTGGTCATGTTAACATATTTTTCAAAATACTTCCTTAATGAACCTGATTTCGGATTATAGACTTCGGCACTGTATACTATTTTACGAAGTCGCTCTTGAATAGACACCGACCAAAACTGATCTAAAACGCCTTTTCAAAGTCATGAAAGGTTTTACAAGTTTCTGCGGCATTTAATGCCCATAATGACGCATCACCAGAGATATGTGATACTACAAATTGTATCTTTTGTTCTTCTGACCATGTTTTTGGAAGAACACTTTTGAAATTACCGATAAATACAACAGGGTGTACGTTTCTTTTGCTTTCTTCATTGAAGATCTGAAACTGCCGATGCTTGATGAGACTCTCTTCATGCATCAGAGTTGTTAGTTGCATTGAACTGCTATCATTTGCAGGTGTCGCATTTACCTTTTTACAAGTACACTCTGCTTCGTTGTCATGATTGTTTCTTGTTGTCACGCTTTGCTGCGGCAAAATCATTTGATTACCAAAGTCTGGTTTTCTTTACAAGATTCGGTGTAGAATGTTCCGTGTACGTTTGCCTGTCAGCATCAGTGTTGTTATTGCTGCATACTGACAGATTTTGTGGATACATCGCTCTGGCTATCTCGGTTTTGACTTGCCTATGAATTTCGGAAGGAATATCTTCCTGCAATGTTTCGACAGCTGTGGCTAGAGCTTTAAATCTATTTTCAAGTTTATCCACATCAGTTTGAAGGCTGCTAACCTGAACTGGAATTTTCACTAATGGATTTCACTGCAACGATCTCTTGTTTCACATGATTAGTAATTGCACTATTCTGTTCGTTTAAAGTTTGATTGATCTGGCGGACAATTTCCTCATCTCTTTTAAGAAATATGTTGTTGATATTTTCAACTAATTTCCTTTCCCTTTCTTGGTCTTTAACTTCTTGTCCCTGTCTCTCTCTAGCCCTTTCTTCCCTCTGCTGGGTAGTAAATTTTTCGAATAATGCTGTTAACATATCCTGCAACGGCATAGCTTGTGCGTTGTGCACTTGTGCCCCTGGGTCGGTACAAATAGTGTCTCTATTTTCTAACTAATTGACTGGTGGAGTGCCAGTTTGCTTCGGCAGCTCTTCAGTCTCACTACCTGTAGGAACATCATCTACAAAATTGTCATCGGTAATTAAATTCTCTAATGACTGAGTAGGAGTGTGAACAGATTGTTCTACAGGAGGATCTGATATCATTTCTGCCTCCGTATCCTCTAGGTTTAACCAGTTTCCTGGGCCTTACCATTTTATACACAATATAACACGAGTCTATATATATCACTGACACATATACATCCACACAAAATAATCTGATAACTAACACACATACAAACACACACACACACACACACACACACACACACACACACATATATATATATATATATATATATATATATATATATATATATATATATTAACACTGAAAACTCTTTAGATCTGTGTAGAGAAGCAGTTACTCTCCCGCAGGCGGTTTATTGAATCTCTACTACTTATGATTGCTGGTCAAGTACTTCATGTAATGGCGCCTAGTCCTCCGCCGCATCATCCCGATTGCAGGAGTGCAGGCGCCACGGCCCAACCCCCCCCCCCCCCGACAACCACCCATCCCGGGACCCAGATGGATCACATGCCACATACCCGCCCACGTTAGGCAAAAATTCTCTGCCCGACTCTTGCAGTACCGTCACCGTCAGAGGATGGTACGGGACTACAAGCCCCACTGCCGCACCTCCAAAGTGAATTGCAGTGACGCAGTCACTGCTCTGTGGATTAATTTACTGCCTCACCAACACAGTTGACCGCAATAGGCCGGTGATACTGTATTGCAACATATCACATAAAAAACCAGATGGTTCGGTGGCTCCTGCGCCCCTCCCCGCCCAGACTCCCACGACATCCCTTGCTGCTGCAGCCCGGCCTCCTCCTCATTGTCTGCCCTCCGTGACAGCTCACACTGCTCACCAACTACAGGAGCCAGCTGCAGCCCCCTCCAGTCCATCTGTGGCTCTATTCCAGCCCCCTGCCCCAACCCCCACCCTGCCTCCTACTACACCCGCACCTGCGCGCTGTAGGGGCAAGCAGACGACCCGGGACCCTCCCCCAGTGGTGGCGACTGATGCGTCCTTTCGGGCGGACATGCGTGAAATCCTCCAGGTCATCTCCCTTTTCACGAAACCCCACATCCGGGCTGTTATTCGTGACACTGCACAAAAAATCCGTCAGTCGGAGGACAGGCTCTCCAAGGTCATCGCCCTAGTGGAAGGCCTTAGTGAAATATTGTTGTAATGATGAATGGACCTCCACACCACCACCAGCCCCCTCCGGATCTTGTCACTTGCATTTTTAATGCCAATGGCGTAAAACGTATGAAGACAGAATTGAACACCTTCCTCCATGACTATCGTGTGGATGTTTTACTGGTCACAGAAACACACCTCAAACCGGCAGACGATTTCCGCCTTCGCAACATGGTGTGTGAAGCTCTGACCGCCATGGTGGAGGCACAGCTGTATTCCTCAATAAAGCTCTTGTCCATACCCAAGAGACTCTCCAGCCAATGGAACACATAGAGGCTACAGCAGTTACCATCTCCACACGCCTTGGTGCCATTACCTTTGCAGCAGCGTATTTGAGCCCAAACAAGCCACTGCTGGAAGCAGACCTCCGCACATTGCCATTCTTCGACAGGCTCATCATTGGAGCAGATCTCAATGCCAAGCACCCAGCTTGGCATTCTCGCGTGTGTAACCCCAAAGGCCGGCTCCTTCTTGACCTGGAGGATACTTTAGCACTATCAGTCTATGGCCCCCACGAACCTACCCATATCCCAGTCTGTACTAACTGCCATCCAGACGTTCTGGATGTGGCCCGATTGCAGGAGTGCAGGTGCCCTGGCCCCCGACAACCACCCATCCCGGGACCCAGATGGATCACATGCCACATACCCGCCCACGTTAGGCAAAAATTCTCTGCCCGACTCTTGCAGTACCGTCACCGTCAGAGGATGGTACGGGACTACAAGCCCCACTGCCGCACCTCCAAAGTGAATTGCAGTGACGCAGTCACTGCTCTGTGGATTAATTTACTGCCTCACCAACACAGTTGACCGCAATAGGCCGGTGATACTGTATTGCAACATATCACATAAAAAACCAGATGGTTCGGTGGCTCCTGCGCCCCTCCCCGCCCAGACTCCCACGACATCCCTTGCTGCTGCAGCCCGGCCTCCTCCTCATTGTCTGCCCTCCGTGACAGCTCCCACTGCTCACCAACTACAGGAGCCAGCTGCAGCCCCCTCCAGTCCATCTGTGGCTCTATTCCAGCCCCCTGCCCCAACCTCCACCCTGCCTCCTACTACACCCGCACCTGCGCGCTGTAGGGGCAAGCAGACGACCCGGGACCCTCCCCCAGTGGTGGCGACTGATGCGTCCTTTCGGGCGGACATGCATGAAATCCTCCAGGTCATCTCCCTTTTCACGAAACCCCACATCCGGGCTGTTATTCGTGACACTGCACAAAAAATCCGTCAGTCGGAGGACAGGCTCTCCAAGGTCATCGCCCTAGTGGAAGGCCTTAGTGAAATATTGTTGTAATGGCGAATGGACCTCCACACGACCACCAGCCCCCTCCGGATCTTGTCACTTGCATTTTTAATGCCAATGGCGTAAAACGTATGAAGACAGAATTGAACACCTTCCTCCATGACTATCGTGTGGATGTTTTACTGGTCACAGAAACACACCTCAAACCGGCAGACGATTTCCGCCTTCGCAACATGGTGTGTGAAGCTCTGACCGCCATGGTGGAGGCACAGCTGTATTCCTCAATAAAGCTCTTGTCCATACCCAAGAGACTCTCCAGCCAATGGAACACATAGAGGCTACAGCGGTTACCATCTCCACACGCCTTGGTGCCATTACCTTTGCAGCAGCGTATTTGAGCCCAAACAAGCCACTGCTGGAAGCAGACCTCCGCACATTGCCATTCTTCGACAGGCTCATCATTGGAGCAGATCTCAATGCCAAGCACCCAGCTTGGCATTCTCGCGTGTGTAACCCCAAAGGCCGGCTCCTTCTTGACCTGGAGGATACTTTAGCACTATCAGTCTATGGCCCCCACGAACCTACCCATATCCCAGTCTGTACTAACTGCCATCCAGACGTTCTGGATGTGGCCCGATTGCAGGAGTGCAGGTGCCCTGGCCCCCGACAACCACCCATCCCGGGACCCAGATGGATCACATGCCACATACCCGCCCACGTTAGGCAAAAATTTTCTGCCTGACTCATGTAGTACTGTCACCGTCAGAGGGTGGTACGGGACTACAAGTCCCACTGCCACACCTCCAAAGTGAATTGCAGTGACGCAGTCACTGCTCTGTGGATAAATTTACTGCCTCACCAACACAGTTGACCGCAATAGACCGGTGATACTGTATTGCAACATATCACAAAAAAAACCAGATGGTTCGGTGGCTCCTGCGCCCCTCCCCGCCCAGACTCCCACGACATCCCTTGCTGCTGCAGCCCGGCCTCCTCCTCATTGTCTGCCCTCCGTGACAGCTCACACTGCTCACCAACTACAGGAGCCAGCTGCAGCCCCCTCCAGTCCATCTGTGGCTCTATTCCAGCCCTCTGCCCCTACCTCCACCCTGCCTACTATTACACCTGCAGCTGCGCGCTGTAGGGGCAAGCAGACGACCCGGAACCCTCCCCCAGTGGTGGCGACTGATGCGTCCTTTCGGGCGGACATGCGCGAAATCCTCCAGGTCATCTCCCTTTTCATGAAACCCCACATCCGGGCTGTTATTCGTGACACTGCACAAAGAATCCGTCAGTCGCCCTAGTGGAAGGCCTTAGTGAAATATTGTTGTAATGATGAATGGACCTCCACACCACCACCAGCCCCCTCCGGATCTTGTCACTTGCATTTTTAATGCCAATGGCGTAAAACGTATGAAGACAGAATTGAACACCTTCCTCCATGACTATCGTGTGGATGTTTTACTGGTCACAGAAACACACCTCAAACCGGCAGACGATTTCCGCCTTCGCAACATGGTGTGTGAAGCTCTGACCGCCATGGTGGAGGCACAGCTGTATTCCTCAATAAAGCTCTTGTCCATACCCAAGAGACTCTCCAGCCAATGGAACACATAGAGGCTACAGCGGTTACCATCTCCACACGCCTTGGTGCCATTACCTTTGCAGCAGCGTATTTGAGCCCAAACAAGCCACTGCTGGAAGCAGACCTCCGCACATTGCCATTCTTCGACAGGCTCATCATTGGAGCAGATCTCAATGCCAAGCACCCAGCTTGGCATTCTCGCGTGTGTAACCCCAAAGGCCGGCTCCTTCTTGACCTGGAGGATACTTTAGCACTATCAGTCTATGGCCCCCACGAACCTACCCATATCCCAGTCTGTACTAACTGCCATCCAGACGTTCTGGATGTGGCCCGATTGCAGGAGTGCAGGTGCCCTGGCCCCCGACAACCACCCATCCCGGGACCCAGATGGATCACATGCCACATACCCGCCCACGTTAGGCAAAAATTTTCTGCCTGACTCATGTAGTACTGTCACCGTCAGAGGGTGGTACGGGACTACAAGTCCCACTGCCACACCTCCAAAGTGAATTGCAGTGACGCAGTCACTGCTCTGTGGATAAATTTACTGCCTCACCAACACAGTTGACCGCAATAGACCGGTGATACTGTATTGCAACATATCACAAAAAAAACCAGATGGTTCGGTGGCTCCTGCGCCCCTCCCCGCCCAGACTCCCACGACATCCCTTGCTGCTGCAGCCCGGCCTCCTCCTCATTGTCTGCCCTCCGTGACAGCTCACACTGCTCACCAACTACAGGAGCCAGCTGCAGCCCCCTCCAGTCCATCTGTGGCTCTATTCCAGCCCTCTGCCCCTACCTCCACCCTGCCTACTATTACACCTGCAGCTGCGCGCTGTAGGGGCAAGCAGACGACCCGGAACCCTCCCCCAGTGGTGGCGACTGATGCGTCCTTTCGGGCGGACATGCGCGAAATCCTCCAGGTCATCTCCCTTTTCATGAAACCCCACATCCGGGCTGTTATTCGTGACACTGCACAAAGAATCCGTCAGTCGCCCTAGTGGAAGGCCTTAGTGAAATATTGTTGTAATGATGAATGGACCTCCACACCACCACCAGCCCCCTCCGGATCTTGTCACTTGCATTTTTAATGCCAATGGCGTAAAACGTATGAAGACAAAATTGAACACCTTCCTCCATGACTATCGTGTGGATGTTTTACTGGTCACAGAAACACACCTCAAACCGGCAGACGATTTCCGCCTTCGCAACATGGTGTGTGAAGCTCTGACCGCCATGGTGGAGGCACAGCTGTATTCCTCAATAAAGCTCTTGTCCATACCCAAGAGACTCTCCAGCCAATGGAACACATAGAGGCTACAGCGGTTACCATCTCCACATGCCTTGGTGCCATTACCTTTGCAGCAGCGTATTTGAGCCCAAACAAGCCACTGCTGGAAGCAGACCTCCGCACATTGCCATTCTTCGACAGGCTCATCATTGGAGCAGATCTCAATGCCAAGCACCCAGCTTGGCATTCTCGCGTGTGTAACCCCAAAGGCCGGCTCCTTCTTGACCTGGAGGATACTTTAGCACTATCAGTCTATGGCCCCCACGAACCTACCCATATCCCAGTCTGTACTAACTGCCATCCAGACGTTCTGGATGTGGCCCGATTGCAGGAGTGCAGGTGCCCTGGCCCCCGACAACCACCCATCCCGGGACCCAGATGGATCACATGCCACATACCCGCCCACGTTAGGCAAAAATTTTCTGCCTGACTCATGTAGTACTGTCACCGTCAGAGGGTGGTACGGGACTACAAGTCCCACTGCCACACCTCCAAAGTGAATTGCAGTGACGCAGTCACTGCTCTGTGGATAAATTTACTGCCTCACCAACACAGTTGACCGCAATAGACCGGTGATACTGTATTGCAACATATCACAAAAAAAACCAGATGGTTCGGTGGCTTCTGCGCCCCTCCCCGCCCAGACTCCCACGACATCCCTTGCTGCTGCAGCCCGGCCTCCTCCTCATTGTCTGCCCTCCGTGACAGCTCACACTGCTCACCAACTACAGGAGCCAGCTGCAGCCCCCTCCAGTCCATCTGTGGCTCTATTCCAGCCCTCTGCCCCTACCTCCACCCTGCCTACTATTACACCTGCAGCTGCGCGCTGTAGGGGCAAGCAGACGACCCGGGACCCTCCCCCAGTGGTGGCGACTGATGCGTCCTTTCGGGCGGACATGCGCGAAATCCTCCAGGTCATCTCCCTTTTCATGAAACCCCACATCCGGGCTGTTATTCGTGACACTGCACAAAGAATCCGTCAGTCGCCCTAGTGGAAGGCCTTAGTGAAATGTTGTTGTAATGGCGAATGGACCTCCACACCACCACCAGCCCCCTCCGGATCTTGTCACTTGCATTTTTAATGCCAATGGCGTAAAACGTATGAAGACAGAATTGAACACCTTCCTCCATGACTATCGTGTGGATGTTTTACTGGTCACAGAAACACACCTCAAACCGGCAGACGATTTCCGCCTTCGCAACAAGGTGTGTGACGCTCTGACCGCCATGGTGGAGGCACAGCTGTATTCCTCAATAAAGCTCTTGTCCATACCCAAGAGACTCTCCAGCCAATGGAACACATAGAGGCTACAGCGGTTACCATCTCCACACGCCTTGGTGCCATTACCTTTGCAGCAGCGTATTTGAGCCCAAACAAGCCACTGCTGGAAGCAGACCTCCGCACATTGCCATTCTTCGACAGGCTCATCATTGGAGCAGATCTCAATGCCAAGCACCCAGCTTGGCATTCTCGCGTGTGTAACCCCAAAGGCCGGCTCCTTCTTGACCTGGAGGATACTTTAGCACTATCAGTCTATGGCCCCCACGAACCTACCCATATCCCAGTCTGTACTAACTGCCATCCAGACGTTCTGGATGTGGCCATCTTCAAGAATATCACCCTTCTGTTTTTACTGGAAGTTCTCCACGAACTGGCCTCTGACCATGAGCCAGTACTCTTGCATCTCACCAATGATACCCTTTCATTTGATGTTCGTTCCACTGCGACCCTCACCAATTGGGACAAGTTTGCTAGGGTACTTAATAACACCACTCGACACGACCTCGATTTGACAACACTGGCCAATATAGTCCTTGCTGTGGATTACCTTACCGCCAAAATACAGAAATTTAACACCCCTGGACGACTTGCCCCCTCTGTTACGAGAGCTGAAGATGCAAAAGAACCGCTACCGCTGGAGGTGGAAGCAGTTTCGTGACCCTCAGGACAAACGCCAAATGAGACGCCTCCAATGCGAATTCAGCCACCAGCTCGCCGAATGGAGGTCTGAACAGTGGGAGGACAGGATGTCCACTTTCCTACTCCACAAAAAATCTGACAGGGCTGTCATTCGCACTCTGCGGCGTTCTAAGCCAGCGACTGCCCATCCTCTTCGCACAACAGAGGGCTTGTCTTATGATACCCTGCAAATTGTGGAAACGCTGGCAGATGCGTTCGAGGTCCAAAACCACCCTCTGGTCCAGGACCTTTCTCCGAACGAACTACAGGAAGAACATGAAGTCCTGACAGCTGTTGCTGCTTTCCGCCACCGCCCACCCCAGTCTGCTCCCCTTCTTACGTTGAAAGGTGGCTACACTGAGCCACTGCGCCAGAGATTGCGCCAAAGAGTATTATTAAGCCGCCTCCACAGTGCTTGGAGAGAGCTCGTAGTAGTCAGTGCCTGTTAAGAACTCGTAGAAGACAGTGCTTGTCGAGAGCTCGTAGAAGTCAGTGCTTGGAGAGAGCTCGTAGTAGTCAGTGCCTGTCGAGGTCTCGTGGCAGTCTGTGCTGAGATGTTGTAGCAGAGAGTGTTTGTTGAGATGTGCTATTAGGCAGTGCTTGCTGAGATGTGATATTGGAGAGTTCTGGTAGAGATATATTGTAAGGATTAGAGTGATTTTCATCAATATAAATGAGGTAATAAACTCCGTATCTTTTTATTTCAGTATCCTAAATAATGCGTCATTACAGGTTCAGTCAACAAAGCATCTGGCATATGTTCTGGTATTAGAGTTTAATTCTGCTTTCCTTACGCAATTATAGTATTTCTAATTTTCTTTTATCACGTCAGTATAATTGGTATTTAAAAATTCTTGTCTTGTTGAAGAAGAACCGTGCCAGATGTGTACGTTGAGTCACACTCCCACACACAGAACAATTACATTTGTGCTTGGGTTTTGTAGGTTTTATAGTTGCTGGGGACTTAATTAATTAATTGTGTTAACGAAAAATTTCATTTCATTCTTGTTGTTGTTCTTTGCAGTCAGATAGCGAAATAATACTAGTCAGGCCAACCGATTACGAGACACAGCGTAATCGGACATACAGCTACGAAAAATAAAAAATATTTTCAATCATATTTAATTAAGCCCCCATGCAACGTCCATGGCAGAAATTCAGCGCATCGTTCGACGGAAACGTGGCCGGCCGCCCCTGGATTGGACGGAATTTTAAATGAACTTCTTTGCCACCTTCATCTTGTTCACCAAGATTTTAAACTGTTGTCTCACATCTTGCCTTTTTCCCCCTCAGTGGAAACAAGCCAAGCTGATTGCGATCCCCAAGAGGTTCAAGGACCCTACAGTCCCCACCAACAACAGGCCCATCAGCCTCCTAAACACTATGGTGAAGGTCCTTGAATCTGTGATCCTTCACCGATTTTCCCAACCTCTTCCAGCAGCTGGGACGATCCGTCCTGAACAGTTTGGATTCACTTCGCACCTCTTTGCTGAACTTCAGGTCTTACGGATCACTGAACACATCAGCAAAGGCTTCAACACTGCCGACAGCTGCCGTTTTTCTGGACTTGCAAAACGCCTACTACAAGATCTGGCAAGACAACCTCGTACACAAGATGCTGACGCAGACCCCTATACCGGATATTTATGTCAAGATCGTGGATGACTTCCTCCGTGGTAGGACTTTCCTAGTGGCTCAACGGGGAATGCGTTCTGGCATTCGCCAATTGTCGGCAGGCACTCCGCAAGGATCGGTGCTATCTCCCATCCTTTTTAATATCTATGTCAATGATATGCCGGTCATCCCCGAGTGCCACCTTGCACAATACGCTGACGACACAGCACTATACACCACTGGCCGCATTACTGACGCCGTCGTCGCCCGCCTCCAGCGACAGGTGGACGCCACAATCACCTGGTGCCAGACAAACAAAATAGCTCTCAATGCCACCAAAACTACGGCAGTTTACTTCACGAAACGGTGCCCAGTCCTCCGCCGCAATATCTCGATTGCAGGAGTGTAGGTGCCCTGGTCCCCGACAACCACCTATCTCGGGGTCCAGATGGACCACAAGTTGCTCCTCCACTGTCATGCAAAAGATAACCAGGGCTTTGTACCCGCTCTTCCGTAGTAGGGAACTTAACCTGCATACCAAGCTCCGCATTTACCGAACAGTTATCCTGCCTGCCCTCACGTATGGATCTGCTGCATGGGCCACGATTAGTGTCACCAGGATGTGGACATTGCAGCGCCTGCAGAACAAGGTGCTCACGTGGAGCCTCCACGCCCCGCCACTCTCAAGAATTGTCACTCTCCACGAGGAAGCGGATATCGTCCCCCTAAAGACGACCATACGCGACAACGCGCGGCGGCTCTATGAGAAAGTGGATGCCTTGCGGGACACTGTCCATGGGTTACGCCACGTTGGGACCACACTTCCACGCCGCTGGCATCGACATCCGGTTCCCCTAACCATCCTAGAGGAATCGGATTCCGACCATGGCTAACGATAGGTCTGGCACGCCCACCGCGGACGCATCCTTTGGCGGGACCAGCCCTCATTCTACGTCCAATACTTTCCAACCATACCTGCCCACGTTAGGCTACATTTTTCTGCCTGACTCATGTAGTACTGTCACCGTCAGAGGGTGGTACGGGACTACAAGTCCCACCGCCACACCTCCAAAATTAATTGCGGTGACGCAGTCACTGCCCTGTGGATAAATTTACTGCCTCACCAACACAGTTAGACCGGAATAGACCGGTGATGCTGTATTGTAACATATCACCAAAAAAATCTAAGTTGAATGCAACGAATGTTGTCTACGTGCAACTGCAAAATTACACAAATCAAAGATGGATCCCTGTTCCTACCTTTGTACTCTTATGAAGTGGTCAGCAGTGCTCTATTTGATTCGTCTATCGCACCAGCTCTACTATTAGTAGTAACAGCAACTCGGTGGACAGGTGTCAACGTTCGTGAAAACCAATACATACAAATAATTAATAAGTTGTTGTGGCAATTTATACCTGTAATAAATTACAAATTTTTTGTGTTATTATTTCATTTGAATAAACAAATGTGCATTGGTGGTCTCTGTTCGGGCGCCAGTATGGCGGTTTTTGCGCATCATCAACATCGACAAGTGCAATGAATATGGATGATACGATACTCTATGGTATTCTGCGGTTTGAATTCATTCTGTTTTTTTCTTAGCAGTTGCATTGATTTCATTTTGTAAATGATACTGACAATATTATACACATGTATAATGCATTATTCAAACTACAACTTCTCCCGGATAATTATTTTGTTCAAATTGCACAAGAATTCCACCTGACGTAGTGTAATAATGTTGACTGTAAGCTGTGTTCATATCACTAAAATTACAGATCGTACATCTCTAACATTCTGCGTGGTGTCTGTTTGTTCTAAGTCGTGTCTCCCTACCACTTTTGCGCAACGACGCTCTGAGCGTGTTTTTTAGGGAATTGACTAGTTTGAACCTGGGACCTGTTGCTGGTAAGGAGACGCCAGACCACACATGACATGTAGAGTTCAAAAGAGTTCAGTGAGACTAGCGATGATATAACCAAATACTTAATGATTTCAGCGTCAGCTCCACTGCACTCCCTGTAAAGGAATCTTAATATTCACTAAATTTAGTGGAACGGGTTCAAGGCTTTCCTATTTTTAGTTAGCTGGTAAAATAACGTCGAAAAAGCAGTTAAGTTTACCATTGGAAATTTTATTCTACTCACAAAACATTGTTTATAAATTGCACTATTGATAAAAGGAAATGTTTTAATACAGGATGATAAAAACCAACTGCGTTCAACAAAAATGTGAACAAATATTCCCTGAATGGGTTTCCAAGTTCTACAATGGATCGAAGGATGACCT
Organism: Schistocerca serialis cubense; assembly: GCF_023864345.2. NCBI lineage: Eukaryota > Metazoa > Arthropoda > Insecta > Orthoptera > Acrididae > Schistocerca > Schistocerca serialis. The sequence goes on from NC_064638.1 coordinate 1,037,973,469, forward strand.
ATGCCATATCACATCTATAAACTAGGTTTAAATTAAGTTTCACAAAAGAGAAAACTATCAAAATGGTCTACAGTGACCCTCAATTATCTTTAATTACTTATCTAACTTGTCGTAAATTACAGTGGCTGATGTGGCTTCTCAATAATTATATAACAGAAAAATCATCGCGTTTGAGATTTTTACTTCAAGTTGCAAATGTGAACACCATGAGATTTAATTGACGATCGACACTAGTACTACGTAAAAAGGGGGTGTAACAGATGAGACTTCTGTAGTTCTGAGTGAAGATTTATGCGCTGTTATGCGGCATCGCTTGCGTTCATTACCTTGTCGTTGTCTGCCCCGGTAGCTGAGTGGTCAGCGTGACAGACTGTCAATCCTAAGGGCCCGGGTTCGATTCCCGGCTGGGTCGGAAATTTTCTCCGCTCAGGGACTGGGTGTTGTGTTGTCCTAATCATCATCATTTCATCCCCATCGACACGCAGGTCGCCGAAGTGGCGTCAAATCGAAAGACCTGCACCAGGCGAACGGTCTACCCGACGGGAGGCCCTAGCCACACGACATTTCCATTTATTACCTTGTCGTTCGTTAGGCAGCGTCAGGGGGCGGCGGACAGCACAGCTCCATACAGCTAGCCGTCTCGGAAGCAACTTTCTCCTAACTTCTCCTTACTACAATTTACCGAATTTGATTTAAAAAAAACTATCTGGGTGTGTTTTCATGTGACCAATCAGGGTCTCAATGTTAACCTTAAGCTCCGCCTACAATAATTCTGTCTATCCAATGAGAAACGTTATACTTTTCGTGGTGGGCCAATGTTTTTAACGTTTGCAACGCAACAGAGACGCGAAAAAGTCTCACGCTAAAACCTGCAGCTGGTGTGGTCCTTTTAGTGTTATCGTAAGATCTATACTGTTCTTCTGGAGGGCTCTATCTTTTAACATGGGCTGGGGGGTGGTCCTGGAGGCTGCTCTCGTCTTCTGTTCTCTTTTCTCCCCTCGGAACTGCGTCTGTTTCACGGTGGGAAGATATGACATGCATTTAGGCATTCTTGTGTTAGTCTGTGGTATTCCATTTGCTCACTCGTTGATCGTATTACTTTGGTTCATTTAATGTCACTATTTATTCGGAGCTATGTGACATACTGCTGGATTTGCTTATCATGTCAGGGTTTTCATGGAAGGTGTTGGATTTGCCTGACACCTTACACATCAGAGCTTTTATAATTTTTTTTTTCGTCTTCGATGGATTTAATTATTCATAGCAAATTGATCATGAAAAGGAACCACAGAATACCACCCGCACACAACACTGACGTATGCTACCAGAAATATTTTTCTCCGTGATTGTGCGTAGTTTAATTTTGGCCACATACATCAGCAATGAAATCTTGTTCAACAATAAATACCATCAGCACTGTTCTTAGAAAATGCAGTCTGATTCGATTATTTTTTTCTTTTATAAATAGAGTTCAGTACCACCGGTGCACATTTATTTCTTACATCGGAATATTAAAAGTTTGCAGTTTCAAGTAATTTAAATTTGCCACGGTGATAAAAGTTAAGATGGCGGCCAACAAAAGATAGAGGATTTCTTTTTTAATTAAGATTTTCCTTTTCCCAATAACTATTTAATCATTTAAATTGATGCCACCAATAAAAAAATTATTAAATTGTTTTGAAAATTAGTTTAACACAAACCCATGCTATTTTCAACTAGGAGTACAGACAAAGTTGCTATATAATCGCAACTAACAATGGCTGCGCTTCTTGCAGCTATAATAAAACAATTAATACAAAATTATTATTAAAAGAGGAAGTGAATTTTCAATAATTAATCATAAATAGTTTTAACGCATTTGGCTCTATTTGTTTTACCAGCAAATGAACATAAAAGTACAATAATTTTACATTAAATGTTTTTCATTTAACAGACCTCAAATCGATTCGCGTCTTGCGTCGGCGATGTACAACAGAATAAGACGACAAAAGGGTACAAAACAAAAGAAAAGAATGATATAGATTAACAAAGAATGTGAGACAAATATTGTCTCTGTTTTACATAATTATGATCTTTTTAAGAAATAATTACATAATTGAATGAATATTATCCACACGTTCATATTCCACTCGTAATGAAAAAATATATACATCGTGGATGTTATATTGCGATAAGGAGGGCTGGACTATTGCTGGTGCACTGTTATGGCAGAAGTGTATTACAAATGCGGAGTTTGTACTGTGTCCATTGTTCAGTCTCATGACAGAGAAACTCTGAACAATTGTAACGACATCTAGTTCACTGTGAAGGTGCAGAAACATTGCAAGCTACCCTTGTTCGACGTCCGAGTCTGTACAAATCCTACACAAATACTGAGTTTTCATGAGTGCAGAATTATTCTCAGTATGTAATTTCTGAAATTTTCTTTGTTCTAATGCACACTGACGAGTGAAACACTAGGCCCACTGCCCGCAATGAGACTGAATGCCGGCTTTTGGTGTTGTAAGCATCACTAGGAACACTTTACGTCTCCAGCGACCTACGGTCCGTGCCGCTGGAAGGACGCCAGTTCTTTCGAATACTCTCTGTAGAACTGTACTGGTATCCCGTCGGGGTCCTCTGTTGACCGATTTCAGTTGGTTTTCTATCCTTTGGTCAGTAACTGGGGACATTCCAAAAGTAAGTTTTGCCATTCGTCACGTACTCCATGACGGATTGACAAAAAGTGTCAGCAAGATGAGTGCCGAAAAACCTGACCCCAGTTCACTTCAATACCAACGCTGTCGTAGAGCAGGCTGTGCGACAATTCCTTGCATCGCAAGGCACCAAGTTTTACCAGAATGGTTCTTCAAACTGATTGCACGCTACGAAAAATGTCGATGGCAACATGTCGGAAAATAGTGCTCGGTGACTGTCGTGGTGTATTTGTTTATGGCAATAAAGTTTTTGTGTGAAAAACAGTGAGGAAACTTACTTTCCGAAATTCCTTCATATTTCGATATCTGTCATCTTAACGTTCGTCTTACTATACAGGTTGTTCTAGGAGGAATGGTCAATATTCACGGATATGATAGGAACGATAACATGGGCTCTGAAACACATACCTTAAGAGCTAAGAGCACTTCATCTTCGATACTGTGAAACGTATCTCTTCTAATGGACAGTTTTTGTCTCTTCAGTACCTCTCCCTTCGATCCTAGTAGTTCGTTTCTGAACTCTTCCTCTCTTTTTAATTTATTTATTTTACAGAACTTTGACAATTTGCCTGTCGGTTTCTGCCTCCGGTTCTTCGACCGACATTTGTATCACTATTTTTTTGACAATGCCAATCACATGAACTGGCGAAACATCAGAAAAATCATCAAACAAACGTCAGCCGAAGAATCTAAGACAGAAGCCTTTTTTTTTACTTTAGTCTTCTGAGTGGTTTGATGCGGCCTTCTACAAATTCTTCTCCTGTGCTAACTTCTTCATCACAGAGTTACACTGCCGCCCTACGTCCTCAATTATTTATGGAATATATTCCAGTCTCTGTCTTCCCCTACGGTGTTTCGCTCTAATGCTCCCTCTAGTACCATGGAAGTTATTCCCTGGTGCCTAAACACAAGTCCTACTATCCTGTCTCATCTTATTGTTCATGTTGTTCATGTGCTCCTTTATTCGCCGATTGTGTGGGAAACCTCCTCATTCCTTAACTTCTCGGTCCACGCAGTTTTCAACATCGTTCTTTAGCATTGCTGCGACACGAAATCATGAAGGAGGTGCGTGACCATGTTGAAAAATATGTGCAGTCTGCAAAATTCTGGATAGGTCACTAAGAAAAAGTCGTTGACTGGCTGCAAGCTGACTTTATTATTCCAATATTACTTGTTTCAGACATTGCCATTATCAGATATCCTGGAACATAATGTTGCACACAGAAACGAAAGTTACATGTAATAATCACTATCATTAGCAGACTTGATCGTTACTACTAATATAGAGGGTGGTCGGAAATTCCCGTTACAAACTTCTAGGACATGTAGAGGGCCGGGAGTACATAACATTCTGAATGCGAACCCATGTCCGGAAGATGTATTAAAACAGCGGCTCAATGTGGCGACCACCAAGCTTCTTACACACATTGTACTTCAGAAGCATGTTCTGGTACCACTCTGCATCCCACCTGGTGTCTCTTCAATGTCTAGAACTCGTACCAGCAGATCTTCCTTTGTCTCTACAGGTGTCTCATAAATTAGGCTCTTCATACGACCCCACAAGAAGTAGTCCATAGGGGTTAAGTCCGGCGGTCGTGGCGACCACGCGGTTGGACCACCACGACCTATCTATCTTCCACCGTACCGTCTGTTGAGATGTCTCCGTACAGCCAGTGAAAAGTGAGGCGGTGCTTAATCATGCTGAAACCACATTTCCTGACGGACATTCAATGGCACAGCTTCCAAGAACGGGTCCATTACGTGTCGTAGGAATAAGCTTGCGCGACCCGTGAGCTTGGATGGAAGGTGGTATGGTCCAATCACATGACCGTCCAGAATACCTGCCCAAACGTTAATTTCAAACCTGTCTCGAGATCCCTGAACATGCGTGGCATGAAGGTTTTCGTCCGCCATGACATGGCTATTTCGAGCATTCAGAAGACAATCCCTTGTGAACCTACAATCATCTGTGAAGAGAACTCGACGTGGGAACAGGGGCGCGCCGATGCAACGGTGCAGGAACCATGTGCAGAAGGCGACGCGTTGTGGAAAGTCTGCTGGACCCATAGCGTGTACCCTTTGTAAGTGGTATGTATGTAATTGTTGCTCATGCAGGACGTCCAAGACGATACTGTGACTAACAGCCATTGCACGCGCAGTTGTTGGCGAAATCGTTGACTGGCTATCTTCGGTGCAACGCAGTACACCACCTTCAAATTCGGGAGTGCGGCGTCGCCGTGGAGCACCACAGTCCTGCCTCCTCACGGTGAAGGTACCCGTTTCTGGTAGCCGTTGTGTAACTTTGGCGAACAGTTTGTGTGATGGAGTGTGACGGTGTGGAAAACGTTCGCGATACAGCCGACTAGCACCTCGTCCGTTACCTCCAGCTTCGCCATACACTAGGAGCATGTCTGTGAATTCCGCAAACGTGTACTGCACCATGTTTCCTCTATCGGTCTCACAGCAAATCGGACAATAAGTGACATATGGGGATCGTTTTACGTAGTACACTTCATCGTGTCTACCCTGTTGCATACCAGGACAGGAAACTCAGAGACGTTTCTCTTGCCTTAAGCAGACGTTGACTAGGTACACATCTGAACTAAAACTGTCGTAGAACGGAAACTATACGATTCCGTACGTGGTTTCCTATTCAAAATGTTCTGTACTTACTACCCTCTACATATCCTAGAAGTTTGTAACGGGAATTTCCGACCACCCTGTATGTAACTCTTGTATATTTCTGCAACATGATGCCCCATGATATTTGATGATGGCAATGTCCGAAACGCATGATATTGCGATGATGAAGTCAGCTTGCATCCAGTCATTGATTTTTTTTCCCAGCGGTATATGATGCATTTTGGAGACTGTACATATCCTTCTGTAGACTCACACCTCAAACGTTTCACTTTTTCTCTTTTACTGTTTTTCCACAGTCCATAATCCATTACCATACAACGCTGTGCTCCAAACGTACATTCTCAGAAATTTCTTCCTCACTTAATGCCTATGTTTGATGCTAGTAGAAAAATGGTTCAAATGACTCTGAGCACTATGGGACTTAACTGCTGAGGCCATCAGTCCCCTAGAACTTAGAACTACTTAAACCTAACTAATCTAAGGACATCACACACATCCATGCCCGAGGTAGGATTCGAACCTGCGACCGTCGCGGTCGCGCGGCTCCAGACTGTAGCGCCTAGAACCGGCCACTCAGGCCGGCGATACTAGTAGACTTCTTTTGGTAGGAATGCCCTCTTTGCCTTTGTTAGTCTGCTCTTTGTGTGCTCCTTGCTTCTTTCGTCATGTGTTATTTTGCTTCCAAGATAGCAGAATCCCTTCACTCCTTCTACCTCGTGGTCCCAAATTTTGATAAGTTTATTGTTAATCTCATTCGTGCTACTTCTCCTTACTTTCGTCTTTCTTCGCTTTATTTTCGGTCTATCATCTGTGCTCAGTAGCCTGTTCATTCCTATCAGTATGTACTGGAATCCTACTCACTTTCACAAAGGATAGCAAAGTCATCTGCGAATCTTGTGATTGATATCATTTCACTCTGAACTTTAATCCCACTCGTGAATGTTTGTGTTATTTCCGCCACTGCTTCTTCGATGAATAGACTATAAATTATAGGCAAATGACTGCAAATCTGTCTTACACCGTTTTTAGTCCATGCTCTTCGTTCTTGGTCTTCCTTTCCTGTTGTTCCCTCTTGGTTCTTGCAAGTACTGAATAAGGAGTCTTTCTCTATAGTGCAGTACAATGTTGCTCAGTGTTTCGAACGTCTTGATCATTTGACATTCGAGTATGTCGACAAATCGTATGAAGTCGATTTTTTTCCTTCTCCCTTTAACAAGCGCATCTTCAGGACTACCTCTCTTGTTTTTTTGTTTCTAGAAGCAACACTTATCGTCATCTAACACCTCCACCATTTTTTGTTCCATTCTTCTGTACATTCTGAATTTCCCCCTTAGACCAGCCTGTTAATGTCGTCGTAGCAGAAACAACACATCGTACTAAATGCTTATATGCGGTGCACAGGACTTTATGAAGTGACACAATATTTGTAGCACGTTAGGGGCAAGTGAGTCGCCTGAACTGTTAACATATCATCTGCTACATCGGTAATTATTTGTAGTTTCTATTATTAACCACAACTTATTTACTTTGTGTACAAAACAATATTGTTGTAGATAGCTGATGTGCGAGGGATCGCCATCTGATGATGAACCATTCTCTGGCCAGGCAGAGTGTTGCACATCAGAGAGTAAGTAGGGAAAGCGATGTGGCCACCAGAAACATCCACCGACGGCGCAGACAAATAATTAACTAATTGTAGAAAGAAGCAATGTTGATGTTCAGTTTTTCCTTTAAATGGTCTGGGATGGATTCAATATGGTCTCGATGCACAGTACCAGTTTGACTGAGAAGCGGCTCAGATGATGTATCAGTTTGGATAACTAGCAGAGAACACTGTTTCCTCCGTGGATAGTCGGGTGTAAGATTACCAGGTGATAAGTCAGCTACATGATCTGATTTAGCGATAGTTTCATGTCGAAATTTTAGTTAGGACAAGATTCTTGGATAAAGATACTCAAGGTCCTAACGAATAGCTTAATTAAATCGAGGTTCCGTGATAGATGTTGTATCGTGAAAAATTCTGTGATCTTGTTCAGAGCTATTAAACGCTGGGTGTAAAAAGGCGAGTATGGTCTGGTGGAATTCATACACAAATAGGTGTTCTGATAAGACGTCATTAGACACATCACAGTCCCTCATCGATGACTGATTTAGGTATAAGCTTCGCCCCGATTTGGGTTCCATAGTAAAGGGATAGTAGTACTGGTCAGAATACTCTAAGGAATTTGAGTGCTTTCTGGTGTTATTGTTTGACTATTATTGAGCTCAGAAAGCTCTAAAGCAATTGAGTAGTTTCTGATGGTATCTTTGAATGGTAAAAGGAGCTTTGACTGTGTTACGTAGACTCGAAGGCAAGCGTATTGTTTAGCAGTATTCATCCACTTGCGATTATGATTTAACAATAGTTCTGATTTGCCCCAATAGAGAACGAGATGAAACCGTGACTGAATTGTAAAAGATTGTAATATGAGGGACCATTATTTGAAGCACGAACAGTGTCATCATTCTCTTAAAAGAACCGAGCGTCGACGTACCAATCCACAATGTTCGTGGTATTTAGTTGAGCAGACGCCAACGCCTGAAGAGGCTGAGCTTTGTTTTCAGAAGTTAAATGCAGTTGTAAAGTTGCGGTTGCACTACCTTTTTATTTTTGAATAGACTGCATTAGTAATAGTGTCTTGGGTAACGTGGGCCCTCGAACAATACGTCCTTTATAACGGACAAGTTTTTCTTAACAGATACTCGTATGTTGTATAAAAGAGAAAAAAATAAAATTCTTTTATCAAATTGTGATTTTCCGTTATCTTATGGTCTGTGGCACTTAAAAGAAAATAAACCGTAAAAATGAAAAGTAAATGAAAAAAGCATTAATCTATCAAAGAAATGAGTAAAGCATCGTGCAGTGTGCTATGTGATCAGAGATTATATCAAACTTTTATAAAAGAAACTAGTTCCAAAGATATAAGCTCGCTGTTACGATACTAATCTTTAAAAGAAATAGTAACTCAAAGAAATATTCAGTTAGTCCTACAAAAGAAATGAAAAATAATTTATTAAGCTTAAATAATATCTAGAACGATGTAAAGACTTGAGAAATACAAACAAAGTAAAAGAGGGTAGCTTGAGTTATCTCTCTGTTATTGTCATATCTTTTTCCAGCTTGGCAGTAATTTCGACAAAAAAGGTAGTGAAGCAAACTGGATAATACGCGATAAAAGGGGTGTGCAAGGCTGAAAGAACTATTTTTTTAAGCACCAGTTGGCTCGCTACGTATCTGTGTCTTATTTCTCAATGCTTACTGAGTCAGAGATATAGTCATTGTTTAATATTCGCGGCGGATGGACAATTTGCACAAAGTCAGAATACTTAATATTTATAGCCAAAATATTGACAGAGTACATAGATCACTTTGAAAGTGGATCACTGACAGATCATCAATACGCTATGATCAGTGACAGATCATCAGTAGGTTTATCACACATAGTGCTGAGCTTACGAGAAGTGGCGTTTATAACTAGTTGTCTCAGTGGTATACTGCATTGTTTAGATATCATATCAAAGACCAATATAGCCCTATAGTAAGTCATTGTTGTCCAAAATATACCATTGGTTGATAGTAAAGTCGTGGATTGTGTTGTGGTTTACAAAGCATGGTGTGGTATTAAACGTTGCTGGAGTAGCCGTTATTCGTGCGAACGATATGTGTAGTTTACGATACAGCATTTCACGTTTGCGTAATCCTATACTTGTCTCTTGGTCTAACGATAATGTTATTCTATACATTTGAAATAAACCTATAAATGTTAAGCATTTCACAATAAAGTTATTCTACAAGTATCAGTGCTCTTGCTATATTAACATGACAGAGCCAGGAAATTTCTGAAACCAAACATCTAAGCCACATAGTGGAGCGTGTAAGATTACTAATACGAGCTATCGAATTGAACAATAATAGAAATAAAGTATACGTGTTGGAACGAAGGATAGGTGGGCTGGGCGCGGCAGGTTCTCGCAATACCTCGGCCAGTAACGTAACTCGATTTTGTAAATGTCTCTGAAGCAATGCCTCAGTGTTGTCACGGCTCTGTAGACGGCTACGGTTTTCGCCTGCAATCGTTACCGCTTTGCAGTTGGAAGCTGGCAACAGCGATGCGAGCTCTCAGGTACCTTCTTATTTTCGACTGTAGACACAAGAAAGACCGAAAGCATCTTTGAGTATCACATGTATTTTTTCCTTTATTGGGTGTTTAATAAGTGCAATTCAGAATTGGTAGGTTGACAGACTGTTAACATCATTAGTGTAGAGATAATTGTGTTGGTGGTTCTTAGACAGTCTCTGAGGGATTTTGCAGTAGGGGCATAATCTTGTCCTCCAAGTCCCATTAGAGTATTGTCAGGTAGACTTTCTTGATTTAGTGATTTGTGTTTAATCATGGAATACGATATTAGGTAACTGTTGGTCCAAATTAGGGATTTGTTTGAACACAACTCGAACCGCTCGAACAGTTAAGGTCACAGTTTGTGAAATATCGGGCTCTTCGATCTTTTGATTGGCCTGCGTTATAGCAACTTTTGTTGGTACTATAATTGTGTCCTGCTGCCTTAAGATTTTTAATGCACTGTGGCTTATAGTAATAAAAATAAGGGTGAAACACACACTGAGATATCTTCTAGGGTGCCGGTCACGCGAAGACAACAGCAACTAATAAACAAATAAAAGATTGCAATCATAATTCTGTCCAGTTCTCGAGCTTTCGCTCATTCCGTAATCAAGTGAAGTCTGATGGTACTATCCCAAGACAGGTCTTGCCTCTTAAATTCATTCTCACGACAAAAATTACAGTTACTTTATTACGATATTTTTCATTTGTTCGGCATTTAATATTTGATTAATTGTCTTGACTGATTCGTCTGAATGTTGCACTCTAGTTTTCGGTCTGATTTAAATCAGGTAATATTTTTATCTGTTATTCTAATATGTGAACAGGGACTGAATTGCTGATTTGCAACCTACTTGTTAAACCATAACCACCTCTTATAAACAAATAAAATAGTATACTGGGTTCAGTCAAGTAATATTTTTTGGAGGATAACATTTACGTCTTTGTCTGTGACCTTCACTCCAAAATCAGCATAAATATTTATATATCTATACATAGGGTCTAGCGGTACTGTATGAGAACTCTTAATGTTAATTTGTTCAAACACCATAGGAGTTTGTGCAGTGGCAGAATTTAATGCTATTTCCTCCAGTGTTCCACGAAATTGTCAAATTTTAAGCTGAGTCACAGAATATTGTTGTGACTAATTGGCAGTTTCTTGCGAATCCCCTGCATTCACGCCTCGCGAGTCATACGTCACGTGATCGTTACAACAAGCTCGGTACTGTACATAACGCTGCGGCGTACCGGGAAATGTCGGGCCCGCTGGAACGAAATTTCTGAGAATGTACGTTTGGAGCACAGCATTGTATGATAGTGAAACATGGTCTGTGGGGAAACCGGAACAGAAGAGAATCTAAGCATTTGAGATGTTGAAAATTAGGTAGACTGATAACGTCAGGAATGAGGAGCATCGGCGCAGAATCGGAGAGGAAAGGAAAATGTGGAAAACACTGACAAGGAGAAGGGGGACAAGATGTTGCTCTTCTATACAGGAAGGTTGCGACCCTAGAGGAATGTAGCGAAATGCAGGAAGACCTGCGGGTAATCGACACTTGGTGCAGGAATTAGCAGTTGACCTCAAATATAAACAAATTTAAAGTACTGCGCACAAGTAGGCAGAAATGCTTGTTACTGTATGATTATACAATTGCATAACAATCATTGGATTCAATTACATCCATAAAATATCTAGTAGGAATAAGCGAACGGAGCGATTTAAGATGGAACGACCACATGAAACCAATCGCAGGTAGGACAGACGCCTGTCTGAAATTTTTTTGAATAATCCTCAGGAAACGTAGTTTACTCAAAAGGGAGTACCTTACAAAATACTCTTTCGATTGGTACTTGAATATCGCTCGTCACTGACGGATCCTTAATAATCAGGACAGACAGAGAAAGTAGAGAAGATCCAAATAAGACCAGCACGTTTCGTTACAGGGTCATATACGAGGGTGAGTCAAATGAAAACCTTAAATTTTTTTTTTGAAATATTACTTATTGTGCAGAAGAAGTACAAAGCCGTATAACTTTTCAACATAATCTCCCCGACGCTCAATGCGAGTCCTCCAGCGCTTACAAAGTGCATAAATTCCTTTAGAAAAAAATTTTTTTGGTAGTCTGCGCAACCACTCATGCACCGCGTGGCGTACCTCTTCTTCAGAACGTAACTTCTTTCCTCCATTGCGTCTTTGATTGGTCCAAACATATGGAAATCACTTGGGGCAAGGTCTGGTGAGTATGGTGGATGAGGAAGACACTCAAAATGCAGGTCTGTGATTGATGCAACTGTTTTACGGGCAGTGTGGGGCCTAGCATTGTCATGTTAGAAAAGGATACCTGCTGACAGCAATCCACATTGTTTTGATTGCAGGCCGCAGATGATTTTTTAGGAGATCTGTGTATGATGCACTGGTGACAGTGGTCCCTCTAGCCATATAATGATCCACAACAACACCTTTTTCGTCCCAAAGGAGAGTCAGCATAACCTTCCAGTCAGCATAACCTTCCCTGTTGATGGTTCTGTTCGAAACGTCTTTGGTTTTGGTGATGGGGGATGGCGCCATTCCTTGCTCCTCTCTTCGTTTTCGGTTGGTGCAAGTGAACCCAGGTTTCGTCCCCAGTAACGATTCTTGCAAGGAAGCCAAGCCATCACCTTCTCGTTCAAAGCACCGAAGAAAGCTTCAACACATCGTTCTCTCAGTTCAGAAGTCAGCTGCCGTGGCACCCACCTTGCAGACACTTTGTGAAACTGGAGCACATCATGCACAATGTGGTGTGCTGTCCCATGACTAATCTGTAAACATGCAGCAATGTTATTCAGTGTCACTCGGCGGTTTTCCTTCACTATGGCTTCAACTGTTGAAATGCTCGGTGGAGTCACAACTCGTTGTGCCTGACCTGTACGAGGAGCATCTTCCACTGAAGTCGCACCATTTGCGAACAGGTCCATTCGTAGACTTGCTGCTGCGACAAACATGTATCACCGTACTGAACCTTCATTCGTCGATGAATTTCAACAGGTTTCACACCTTCACTAAGCAAAAAGCGAATAACAGAACGCTGTTCTTCCCTGGTGCAAGTCGCAAATGGGGCGGCCATCTTTATACTGATACTGCGACGGTATGGGTGCATCTGCTATGCTGCCACCTACAGACCAGTCTGCACGCTGTTTGTAGCACGCTTACCAACTTACAGGGTAAGGGCGCGAAATTTCGATTTGTTATTACCAATTTAAGGTTTTCATTTGACTCACCCTCGTAGAAAGCACGAAAGCGTCACGGAGATCATCAATCAATTAAGGTGGCAGACGGCGCACGAGAGACGTTCCGTCTTGCCGTGTGGTATACTGTTAAGGTTCCGAGAGCGTACATTCCTAGAAGAGTCCACCGTCATATTGCTTCCTCCTAAGCATATCCCGCGAAGAAACCATGAAGGTAAAATTAGAGAGAGAGTCGAGATCACACGGAGGGTTATCAGCAATCGTTATTACCGCGAACCATTCGCGCGAATGGGACTGGAAAAGGGAGAGGTGACACTGGTACAAAAAGCACCCTCAGCCACGCATCTTATGATGACTTGCGAAGTATAGATGTAGATGCAGATGTTGACAATGCGAGCTATACTGCAGTTTCAATGAAAGCTTTCCCTGTCTGATATGAGTTTCGCCAATGAGCTAAGAGACGTTACTTTTCTACATGCCGAATTCATTTCACCACACTGATCTCCACCTATTTTTACTTTTTCGTATATAATCAAGCTCCTATCAGTTATGAAACTCCAGACGTACTGGGATGCACTGCTTCGTTTAATTTTTTAGGTAAACTTGTAGGGTTAAGTAACGAAGAACTATCCTTCACCAGAACATACACTGAACAGCCAAAAACACTGCTACACCTGTCTAATATCATGCAAGGTCCCCGCGAACATGCAGAAGTGCCGGAACACGACATGGAATGGACTCGACTAATGTCTGACGTACTGCTGAAGGGAACTGACACGATGAATCCTGCAGGGCTGTCGATAAATCTGTAAGAGTATAAGGGAGTGGAGATCTCTTCTGAACAGTACGTTGCAAGGCATTCCTCATACGCTCAATAAAGTTCCATGTCTGAGGAGTTTGGTGGCCAGTGGAAGTGTGTTCCTGGACCCACTTTGTAGCAATTCTATACGTGTGGTGTGTCACATTGTCCTGCTGGAATTGTCGAAGTCGTCGGAATGCACAATGGACATGATGGATGTAGATGCTCAGACAGGACGCTTTCGTACAAGTCACCTGTCAGAGTCGTATCTATTCGTATCAGGGGTCCCACATTGCTCCAACTACACACGCAAAACATCATTACAGAGCCTCCACCAGCTCGAACAGTCCCGTGCTGACATGCAGGCTCCATGGATTCATGAGGTTGTCTTCATACCCGTACACGTCCATCCGCCCGATAAAATTTGAAACGAGACTCGTCCGACCAGGCAACATGTTTCCAGTCATCAACAGGCCAATGTCGGTGTTGAGAGACCCAGGCGAGGCGTAAAGCTTTCTGTCATGCAGTCACCAAGGATACACGAGTGGGCCTTCGGCTCCGAAAGCTTACATCGATGATGTTTCGTTGAATGGTTCGCACCTAGCATTGAAATCTGCAGCAATTTTCGGAAGGGTTGTACTTGTGTCACGTTGAACGACTCCCTTCAATCTTGGTCCCGTTCTTGCAGGATCTTTTTCCGGCCACAGTGATGTCGGAGATTTGATGTTTTACCGGAGTTCTGATATTCACTGTACACTCGTGGAATGGTCGTACGGGAAAATCCCCACTTCATCGTTACCTCGGAGATGCTGTGTCCCATCGGTCGTGCGCCGACTAGAACACCACGTTCAAACTCACATCTTGATAACCTGCCATTGTACCAGCGGTAACCGATCCAACACCTGCGCCAGACACTTGTTGTCTTATAAAGACGTAGCCGACAGCAGTGCCGTATTCTGACTGTTTAAATATCTCTGTATTTGAATACGCATGCCTATATCAGTTTCTTTGGCGCTTCAGTGTAGAAAACTTGTACCTATTGCCATTCAATATGGCCGCATCAGTGTTGCCACCACATCGTTACTGAAAAACGAAAATACACAGTTCCATCTGAGGCTATCAGACCAATGCAACACATGTCGGTACAGTCGCTGTGACAGTAAATAACTGCAGCTCTATGCCAGCGCAGTCAGCTACTTTTAAAAATGGTGACTTCTCATCGTTATGGCGTCGACTAATCCCTACATCAGAATTAAGGGGATCCGGAACGCCCTATACTTGCAATGTTAAAATAACGCTTATAAATTACATCTTTCCTCACAAAGTATTTGAGGTAGGAAGTTCAACTTTTTACAGATTATTTATTGGAATATGGGCTACAACTTAACACAGGGATTTTACAAAATTTTAGTTCAGTTATTAAAGATGACTTTTTTTCAATTGTAATGAAAATTCACAACATTTTTTTGCAATTTTTTATTTATATATCCAAAAATATACAGCTTTTTGGAAAAAGGATGTGTTAAATTATGCAGAAGGTACTGTGTAACATTTACTGAAAGTTTGAAACAAATATGTTTGGAAGATCCTTAGAAAACATGTAATTAATATGAGAAAATAAAAGTTTTGGGAATCGAGCGACAAAGATTGGATTAACTTTTTGGTGCATTCCAGGTCCATAGGATGGATTATCTTCATCCTCTGCAAACTCCTCCTCCAGCTTCCTCTTGTTCCTCCTCCGGTTTACTCTTGCTTGTATTTCTAGACTCTTTACAGCCCTGTCTGCAGCCCGAAGGCGTTCCTTGTCTAAAGCAAGCATCGCTCGTTGTTGTGTTCGTAGATTTTGCTACCATTTTCTTCAGTTGCAGTTACTGCAACACTGTTCCAAAAGGTGGTCATGTATGAACACTTATCACATTTCAGTTGTATTTCACTAGCAAGTCCTACGTGCTTTATTATGGAGAGTTCCAGACCAACTTCACTACAATGAATACATCTTACACAGTTTGAAAAAATTCCTTTGAGAACCGACATATCAAATATTTCATTCACATCCGATTCGCCCATAAAACATTCATAGTTTTCACTCATTGAACCAAGCTTCTTCTGTGAAGTATTTTCTTTCCCACTTTGACTGCTATGGGCAGGTGTACTTGAGAGGTTAGGTTCACTCACTTGGTTATCGTCTTTATTGTTTACAGTAATAACACATACCTTTGGCTTTCCAACATTTCTCCTTTTCTTAAAAGCCTTCAGAGGATTTCTAATAACTTTACTTTTACTCATTATTATACTTCAACAAAACAGAGACTCAAGAAACAGAATTAATTACGAATATTTTCGAGATAACGACAGAGTAAATAAACATGAAACAATCGACAATCACACCAGCGATATATATTGAACCATCACAGGTTAGCCACAACACATACTTTATCTCACATCACTAAACTGTACCTGATGAACACGGACGTTAATAATAACACAATTTGACAGCAGTTTAACAGCGCCACAGTGGGTCACGCCCATGTAGAACACATTTCAAAAAAAATTTAAAAATAGTTGTAGTCTTCGGAATTGAATAAATTATACATCTATTAAAAGGTAATAGTCTGCAGATTCAGAAAACGCAAAAAAGTAAAAATTGAACTTTTCATGATTTTGAGCCTTTCCGGAGCCCCTTAAGCAATGTCTCTCAACCAAATTATCTTTAATACGAAGTCCAATAAATTTAATAGCAAAATTCAATGCATTCGCGTGGGTTGCTGGTTCTGTTTGCATGAAAATCATGTTTTTAACAAATTGATATACAGCGGCGTTTGACCGGGTGTAGAAGTGATACATAAACGAATATCACTACAGAAATTCCAAAATAAAAGTTGTACAGACTTTAGGCTAATAAATAGAACTTTTACGTACCATAAAACGAGTTACCTGTATCGAGATATTTTGGACTTGTACGTCACCTGGAGTCGATAAGGAAGTCATAGGAAATCCAGCATTAGAGACAGGATTTAAAAGAGCTCTGGAAGAACTGAGATCAAATAAGATAGAAGGGCTAGATAACATTCCACCAGAATTTCTCAAAGTATGGTGGAAAATGGCAAACAAACGACTATTCAGTCTATGAGGATGCCGACATACCATCAGACTTTCGTAAAAACGTCATCCACACAATTCCTCAGATATCAAATGAAGACAAGTGCAAAAACTATCACGCAGTCAGCTTAACATTTCATGCGTTGAAGTTACTGACAAGAATAACATACTGAAGAATGGAAAAGAAAGTTGAGGATCCGTTAGATGACGATTAGTTTTTATTTATGAAAGGTAAAGGCAGCAGGGAGGCAGTCCTATCGTTGCGCTTGATAATGGACGCAAGACTGAAAAACAGAATCAGGACACGCTCATAGGATTTGTCGACCTACAGAAAGCGCACGACGACGTAAAATGGTGCAAGATGTTCGAAAGTCTCAGAAAAATAGGAGTAAGCTATAGAGGAAGCCTGGTAATACTCATTGTACTAGAACCAAGAGGAAACTATAAGATGGAAGGTCAAGAAAGAACTCGCGTTAAAAAAGGTCGAAGACAGGTACTTGCATTGTTTAATTTCATAAATTTCGGGCGTATTATAGTATTTGAGAGTTGTAGTATCGCGTTTTAGTACCTGAATAGTGTAAAATCGCGTAGTCTCCTTCCGCCGCCGAGCAGTGTGTCAGCAGTGCGCAAGTAGCAGCATTACTGCATTTACTAGGCAATCTTGTATTTTAATAACCATTTAAATTTTGTGTCGATTTGTTTGCGCTCTCTGTAGATTAGTTCAGACGTTCTTTGCACAACAGTTTTTAGCATGGATAGGGACTGCAACTGCTGTGTTCGGATGCAGGCTGAGTTGGCATCCCTTCGCTCCCAGCTTCAGGCAGTGTTGGCTTCGGTCACACAGCTTGAGGCTGTTGCCAATGGGCATCACTGTGGGGTTCCGGATGGGGGTTTGTCGGGGACGGCCAGCTCGTCCCACGCATCCCCCGATCGGACTACGACTGTGGTTGCCCGGGATACTGCCCGCATTGAGGCTGATCCCTCACCTGTGGTAGAGTTGGAGGTCGTCTCAAGGTGTGGCAGGGGGCGAAAGACATTCCGGAGGGCTGAACGGAAGGCCTCTCCGGTTTGTCTGACGAACTGATTTCAGGCTCTGTCTCAGGCTGATACTGATCTTCGGCCTGACTCGGCTGCTTGTCCTGTTCCAGAGATAGCCCCTCAGTCTGCAAGATCCAGGCGGTCGCAGAGGGTGGGCTTACTGGTAGTTGGGAGCTCCAACGTCAGGTGTGTAATGGGGCCCCTTAGGGATATGGCAGCAAGAGAGGGGAAGAAAACCAATGTGCACTCCGTGTGCATACCGGGGGGAGTCATTCCGGATGCCATGAAGGGTACAGGGTGCACCCATGTGCAGGTGGTCGCTCATGTCGGCACCAATGATGTGTGTCGCTATGGATCCGAGGAAATCCTCTATGGCTTCTGGCGGCTATCTGATTTGGTGAAGACTGCCAGTCTCGCTAGCGGGATGAAAGCAGAGCTCACCATCTGCAGCATCGTCGACAGAACTGACTGCGGACATTTGGTACAGAGCCGAGTGGAGGGTCTGAATCAGAGGCTGAGACGGTTCTGCAGATTCCTCGACTTGCGCCATAGGGTGGTGGGGTTTCGGGTTCCGCTGGATAGGTCAGGAGTCCACTACACGCAACAAGCGGCTACACAGGTAGCAGGGGTTGTGTGGCGTGGGCTGGGCAAGTACAGAAAGGGCAACAGCCTCAACGGGTGCAGGGCAAAGTCAGGACATGCGGGGACCAAGCAGCAATCGGTATTGTAATTGTAAACTGTCAAAGCTGCGTTAATAAAGTACCGGAACTTCAAGCGCTGATAGAAAGCACCGAAGCCAAAATCGTTATAGGTACAGAAAGCTGGTTGAAGCCAGAGATAAATTCTGCCGAAATTTTTACAAAGGTACATACGGTGTTTAGAAAGGATAGATTGCATGCAACCGGTGGTGGAGTGTTCGTCGCTGTTAGTAGTAGTTTATCCTGTAGTGAAATAGAAGTGGATAGTTCCTGTGAATTATTATGGGTGGAGGTTACACTCAACAACCGAGCTAGGTTAATAATTGGCTCCTTTTACCGACCTCCAGACTCAGCAGCATTAGTGGCAGAACAACTGAGAGAAAATTTGGAATACATTTCACATAAATTTTCTCAGCATGTTATAGTCTTAGGTGGAGATTTCAATTTACCAGATATAGACTGGGACACTCAGATGTTTAGGACGGGTGGTAGGGACAGAGCATCGACTGACATTATACTGAGTGCACTATCCGAAAATTATCTCGAGCAATTAAACAGAGAACCGACTCGTGGAGATAACATCTTGGACCTACTCATAACAAACAGACCCGAACTTTTCGACTCTGTATGTACAGAACAAGGAATCAGTGACCATAAGGCCGTTGCAGCATCCCTGAATATGGAAGTTAGTAGGAATATAAAAAAAGGGAGGAAGGTTTATCTGTTTAGCAAGAGTAATAGAAGGCAGATTTCAGACTACCAAACAGATCAAAACGAAAATTTCTGTTCCGACACTGACAATGTTGAGTGTTTATGGAAAAAATTCAAGGCAATCGTCAAATGCGTTTTAGACAGGTACGTGCCGAGTAAAACTGTGAGGGACGGGAAAAACCCACCGTGGTACAACAACAAAGTTAGGAAACTACTGCGAAAGCAAAGAGAGCTTCACTCTAAGTTTAAACGCAGCCAAAACCTCTCAGACAAACAGAAGCTACACGATGTCAAAGTTAGCGTAAGGAGGGCTATGCGTGAAGCGTTCAGTGAATTCGAAAGTAAAATTCTATGTACCGACTTGACAGAAAATCCTAGGAAGTTCTGGTCTTACGTTAAATCAGTAAGTGGCTCGAAACAGCATATCCAGACACTCCGGGATGATGATGGCATTGAAACAGAGGATGACACGCGTAAAGCTGAAATACTAAACACCTTTTTCCAAAGCTGTTTCACAGAGGAAGACTGCACAAACGAAAAAATGGCTGTCATCGAAATAAGTGTCCAAGGAATAGAAAAGCAACTGAAATCACTCAACAGAGGAAAGTCCACTGGACCTGACGGGATACCAATTCGATTCTACACAGAGTACGCGAAAGAACTTGCCCCCCTTCTAACATCCGTGTACCGCAAGTCTCTAGAGGAATGGAAGGTTCCAAATGATTGGAAAAGAGCACAGGTAGTCCCAGTCTTCAAGAAGGGTCGTCGAGCAGATGCGCAAAACTATAGACCTATATCTCTGACGTCTATCTGTTGTAGAATTTTAGAACATGTTTTTTGCTCGAGTATCATGTCGTTTTTGGAAACCCAGAATCTACTCTGTAGGAATCAACATGGATTCCGGAAACTGCGATCGTGTGAGACCCAACTCGCTTTATTTGTTCATGAGACCCAGAAAATATTAGATACAGGCTCCCAGGTAGATGCTATTTTTCTTGACTTCCGGAAGGCGTTCGATACAGTTCCGCACTGTCGCCTGATAAAGTAAGAGCCTACGGAGTATCAGACCAACTGTGTGGCTGGATTGAAGAGTTTTTAGCAAACAGAACACAGAATGTTGTTATCAATGGAGAGACGTCTACAGACGTTAAAGTAACATCTGGCGTGCCACAGGGGAGTGTTATGGGACAATTGCTTTTCACAATATATATAAATGACCTAGTAGATAGTGTCGGAAGTTCCATGCGGCTTTTCGCGGATGATGCTGTAGTATACAGAGAAGTTGCAGCATTGGAAAATTGCAGCGAAATGAAGGAAGATCTGCAGCGGATAGGCACTTGGTGCAGGGAGTGGCAACTGACCCTTAACATAGACAAATGTAATGTATTGCGAATACATAGAAAGAAGGATCCTTTATTGTATGATTATATGATAGCGGAACGAACACTGGTAGCAGTTACTTCTGTAAAATATCTGGGAGTATGCATACGGAACGATTTGAAGTGGAATGATCATATAAAACTAATTGTTGGTAAGGCGAGTGGCAGGTTGAGATTCATTGGGAGTGTCCTTAGAAAATGTAGTCCATCAACAAAGGAGGTGGCTTACAAAACACTCGTTCGACCTATACTTGAGTATTGCTCAATAGTGTGGGATCCGTACCAGATCGGGTTGACGGAGGAGATAGAGAAGATCCAAAGAAGAGCGGCGCGTTTCGTCACAGGGTTATTTGGTAACCGTGATAGCGTTACGGAGATGTTTAACAAACTCAAGTGGCAGACTCTGCAAGAGAGGCGCTCTGCATCGCGGTGTAGCTTGCTCGCCAGGTTTCGAGAGGGTGCGTTTCTATATGAGGTATCGAATATATTCTGGCGCTGCAGTCCGGAACCGCGGGACTGCTACGGTCGCAGGTTCGAATCCTGCCTCGGGCATGGGTGTGTGTGATGTCCTTAGGTTAGTTAGGTTTAAGTAGTTCTAAGTTCTAGGGGACTTATTACCTAAGATGTTGAGTCCCATAGTGCTCAGAGCCATTTGAGCCATTTTATCGAATATATTGCTTCCCCCTACTTAAACCTCCGGAGGAGATCACGAATGTAACATTAGAGAGATTAGAGCGCGCACGGAGGCTTTCAGACAGTCGTTCTTCCCGCGAACCATACGCGACTGGAACAGGAAAGGGAGGTAATGACAATGGCACGTAAAGTGCCCTCCGCCACACACTGTTGGGTGGCTTGCGGAGTATAAATGTAGATGTAAATGTAGATGTAGATATTTCACCCTACTGTTCAATCTGTAGACCGAAGAAGCAACGACGGAAATAAAAGAAAGATTCGCGAAAGGCAAAGGTCCCGAGTTCGAGTCTCGGTCTGGCACACATTTTTAATCTGCCAGGAAGATTTGCAGCGGATAGGCACTTGGTGCAGGGAGTGGCAACTGACCCTTAACATAGACAAATGCAATGTGTTGCCAATTCATAGAAAGAAGGATCCTTTATTGTATGATTATATGATAGCGGAACAAACACTGGTAGCAGTTACTTCTGTAAAATATCTGGGAGTATGCGTACGGAACGATTTGAAGTGGAATGATCATATAAAATTAGTTGTTGGTAAGGCGGGTGCCAGGTTGAGATTCATTGGGAGAGTGCTTAGAAAATGTAGTCCATCAACAAAGGAGATGGCTTACAAAACACTCGTTCGACCTATGCTTGAGTATTGCTCATCAGTGTGGGATCCGTACCAGGTCGGGTTGACAGAGAAGATAGAAGATCCGTCAGAGGGTTATTTGGTAAGCGTGATAACGTGACGGAGATGTTTAGCAAACTCAAGTGGCATACTCCGCAAGAGAGGCACTCTGCATCGCGGTGTAACTTGCTGTCCAGTTTTCTAGAGGATGCGTTTCTGGATGAGGTATCGACTATATTGCTTCCCCCTGCTTATACCTCCCGAGGAGATCACGAATGGAAAATTAGAGAGATTCGAGAGCTCACGGAGGCTTTCCGGCAGTCGTTCTTCCCGCGAACCATACGCGACTGGAACAGGAAAGGGAGGTAATGACAGTGGCACATAAAGTGCACTCCGCCACACGCCGTCGGGTGGCTTGCGGAGTATAAATGTAGGTGTAGAAGTCTCAGTAACAAGATTCGGTGATGAGATTGCTATGCTCAGTGAAAGTGAAGAAAAAAATGGTTCAAATGGCTCTGAGCACTTTGGGACTTAGTCACCTAGAACTTAGAACTACTTAAACCTAACTAACCTAAGGACATCACACACATCCATGCCCGAGGCAGGATTCGAACCTGCGACCGTAGCAGTCGCGCGGTTCCGGACTGAGCGCCTTAACCGCGAGACCACCGCGACCGGCGAAAGTGAAGAAGAATGTACTGAATGAAGTGAACAGATTAGTTAGTACAGAATATGGAGGGAAAGTAAAGCGAACAAGAAGTATTGAGAAATAGCAGAAATCAGAAAAGCGAGAAACTTAGCATCAAAATTGGTGGTCACGAAGTAGAGCTCCTGCCTTTTAGCAGAGCGGAGTGTGGAGCAGCAGTAGCTTCTCCTTCGCAAGCATATTGTTTACATAGTTTAGTGATATTCTCGCTTACTACTGAGTAGAAGTGAACAGTAAGTGTACATTTAGCAGTTTTAGTAGTGCTATTTACTTTTGTATAAGGGTTTGGGTATTTTTCGATCGGTTGTGTGAGTTTAATTTCGTGGGTTAAGGTTACATTACGTGTGTTTCAGACCATAACTGATTAAAGATGGATAGGGACTGCGCCTGCTATGGACGGATGCAAGGGTAATTGGCCAATGTCCATAACAGCCTGGACTACAGTGGCGCTGAGGCATCTGAAACGGATGCCTTGGCACCTGTGGGCTTATAGCGTCGCCTGGGATCCCTGACGCAGATGCACATTCCGATTTGTATGCCTCGGCGGGCTGACACCTGGCGGTGGTTGGTGAACAGTGGCTGGGTCCGAAACTCTGGTCGGAAGGAGAAATTAGGTGCTGGCCTTTACGTCTTGAAAATGGGTTTGATGTATTGCCTGCTGCTGAAAGTACATTTTCTTCCTGGCTGTCCGATGGCATGTCATGTAGTTTCTGTCGCACCTGCTGCACTTTTTCTCTCAGTGTGGGTGCAATTTTCTCAGTTGCTTAATGGGCAATCCTGCGGTTTTTTGTTTCCATTTTCGTTGGTGGAGCTTGCTGGTGTTTCGTCGTTTGTCATCTGTGCTTTAGTTTCATGTGAAGACTGCTTCTCGGTGTTCGGAGCTACGGTCGTGGTAGTGTCTGCCTCGTTCAGAGTCAGTGGGATGAGCTATAATTGTATCTTCTAGAGTTTCTTCTGCAGTGGTCGTTCTCATTCGTGTGTCCTCTTCGACGTGGCCAATAGTGTTATCAATAACTGCCTCTGATGTCGTAACTGGGGCTCCACGAGCTGCTGCGACGTACGTTATCGGTAGCTGTGACATCGTGGGTGGAAAAGGTGCGTCCCCCGTCGGTAGTCGTGTCACTCGGCGCTGCACACACTGAGCGCGTACGTGCCCTGTGGAGCCACATCCAGCGCATGTTCTACGCTTCCCCTCATAAATAACAATGGCCCTATATCCACAGGCGTTAACACAGGAGGGAATATGCTTTATCAATTTTAAACTGCCGCACACCATTTAAGAACGGGGACTTATGTGCACCGGACCACTTCTCAGCAATGTTACTTAGAATGATGCCACAAGGCTTCAACACTGCATTATCCTGCTCTGAGGTTATTTCAAATGGTAGTTCGAAAACTCTAATACTTGTGATTCCAAGTCCAGCGTGAGTAACTTTAGCGTTACCGGCATTGCCGTCAGAAAGTTTGAACTTTAAGTTGTTCCCATATAATTCTACAGGGTGTCCGAAAAGTCTTTCCCTGATTACATAAATCGATAACTCAGGCTAGAAGTAAGATACAAATATGAAACTGGTGTCTAATTGTTTACAAACTATCAAAGCTTTTATCACACATCAGTAAACTTCCACATGAGCACCATTGGTATCACGTAGCACATCTAGGCGATATTCAGTTTCCGTCCACACATTAGCCAACATCACTGGAGGGTCGATTCAACGACTGTGGTTATCCGTTGCCGCAGGGTTTCAAGATACGGTACACGTATTCGGTAGACCTCGTCCTTGACATAGCCCCATAAAAAGAAGTCTAATGGGGTTATGTCAGGAGAGCATGGAGGCCAAACCTTTGGCCCATCACGACCAATCCATTGCCCAGGAAAGGTCATATCGAGATAGGCACGGACGTCCAAACCCCAATGAGGCGGTGCACCGTCTTGCTGAAACAAGACATCGGGGTGATACTGAAGCAGCTGAGGAACAGCATAAAGTTGCAACATGACCAGATACACTGCAGATGTGATGGTATCCTCAGTGAAGAAGAATGGCCCGATAATTCCACCGTGCAATAGCGCGCACCAAACATTCACCTTTGGACTGCCTCTGGTGCACTCCATGACCTCACCATGGGGTTGTGAACCCCAAATGCGCACATTATGGCGATTCACTAATCCACTGACAAAAAAGGTCGCTTCGTCGGAAAAGGCAATTCGTCTGAGATGACAATCATCGTCCTCAATACGTGATAGCATTTCGATCGCAAAGTCATATCGATGTGTACTGTCACTGGGCAACAAGGCCTGAACGATTTGCACTTTGTATGCACGAAACAATAAACTTTTGTGTAAAATTTCATGTAGAGAGCATTTTGGCATCTGTAATTCACGTGAGGCCCTGCGCACCGATTTCTTCGGACTTCGCAGAAAAGACTGCCTTACAGCTTCCACCCTGTCTGCTGAGGTTCTTGGTCGACCAGACCTCGGAAGATCAACAACCGATCCTGTGTTCTTGAACTTCTCATACCAGGCTTTAATGCTCTTGACATCAGGTGGATTCCTTCCAAATGTTGTCTGGAAGTGTCTCTGCACTGTGGTTGGTTATCGTGTCTCATGGTACCACAGGACACACTGTGCCTTCTCCTGATTGGTTAACATGGCTTCTTGGGCACTGCACCGCATCCACTACTTACGTACTGCGAACCTAAAACAGAAAAAAAAATTTTTGATAGTTGTAAACAATTCGACACAAGTTTCATATTTGTATCTTACTTCTAGCTTGAGTTATCAATTTATGTAATCAGGGAAAGTCTTTTCGGACACCATGTACAATTTGGTCACATTTTTCGGAATTCTTTAACTTAAAATAGACGGTACTACTACTGATCGACAGATGAATTCCAATTATATCCTCAGCTGTTAACTTAACTACTTATTCCAGGAAGTGCTCCACTTCAAACGATCTAGGTCGTGCATAATTATTGTCAGACATAAGCTTCAAAGTATCTTTCCTTACAGGTTCTGACATTAGAAATCGAATCTGCTCTTCGCGAATAATTTACGAACGCTCTAGGGCGTTATACTCAGCGACAACAACAGCGCACGGCCGCTAGCAGCGGAGACGTAAACACGGCTCACTTACGCACGCCACGGCCGCCAAGGGCGGACTGCCAACTGAGTTACCCAAGCACGACTCAGGACTCGTCCTCACAGCTTCAATTCCGCCAGTACCTCGTCTACTACCTTCCAACTTCACAGAAGCTCTGCTGCGAACCATGCAGAACTACCACTCCTGGAAGTACGGATTTTGCGGATACATGGCTAAGCCACAGCCTGGGGGATGTTTCCGAAATGAGATTTTCACTCTGCGGTGGCACACAGTTTTAACCTGCCAGGAAGTTTCATATCAGTGCGCCCTCCGCTGAGGAGTAATAATCTCATTCTGGAAACATCCCCCAGGCTGTAGCTAAGCCATGTGTCCGCAATATCTTTTCTTCCAGGAGTGTTAGTTCTGCATGGTTCGCAGAAGAGCTTCTGTGGAGTTTGGAAGGTAGGAGACGGGGTACTGGCGGAAATGAAGCTATGATGACGGGTCCTGAGTCGTGCTTGGGTAGCTCAGTTGGTAGAGCACTTGCCCGCGAAAGGCAAAGATCCCGAGTTCAAGTCTCTGTCCGGCACACAGTTTTAATCTGCCAGGAAGTTTCATTAATTATTGTCCTTTAGGCGTGCATAAAATCAGCTTATAAGCATCATCAATATATCTATTTTCAGTTTTTTTATTTATAAGTTGATATTTACATTTTTTTTACATTTTTCTAACCATAGCCGGCCGGAGTGGCCGAGCGGTTCTAGGCGCTACTGTCTGGAACCGCGCGACCGTTACGGTCGCAGGTTCGAATCCTGCCTCGGGCATTGATGTGTGTGATGTCCTTAGGTTAGATAGGTTTAAGTACCTCTAAGTTCTAGGGGACTGATGACCTCAGAAGTTAAGTCCCATAGTGCTCAGAGCCATTTGACCCTTTTTTTCTAACCATATACAGCTTCTGATAAATTTAGTCAAGTTTTTGTAGATAGAAGATACCTTTCAAGCAACCCCTGATCTCACCACCCTCTTCGTACGTTTTTACTACTTTTTTCGAAACTTTCATCCGACTTCGTGTAGACTCTTGTTTTCTTTGTTTTCGTTTACCTTCCTTGCTCAACTCTGCCCTCATTAACTAGCGCGCTGAATTTTCTGCTTCTCTTTTCATACACCTGATTATGTCATTGATTTGTAGGACTTAATTTAGCAAGCATGTTATTAATTTTGTGGTGTCAGCCTTCAACAGCGATGGTCGTTCGATGGCACCGTTTGTAGCAGTGCCAAAGGCTGATATGGTTTCCATCATTTTCCAACGATCTACCTGCAAAGTAGTCAAATAATTCAGAAAGCCAGGGGATATCTGGTGCCTGTGGATGAATCTGGAGCCAGCCGTCACATACATCTCCAGGCCGTAGAACCCCAGTGCAACACATATGCGAATTCGTTGTCGCACTTCTGCATATTCTTTGTGTTCACGAGTAAGTTCTGGATCTTGTACTATTCTCCAGAGAGACTTTTTCATGTGAAAACAACATCCATGCTCTTCTGTTGTCGGTGGTACAACTTTAATCGCAGAAATCGCTGCTGATTAGAAATCTACGATTACGTTGGCAGATGTCCGTTCTGGAGTATTTTCCACCAAATTTCAGAAAAGAGGGATTTGTGTCTCTTTTCTTTTGTTTGGCAACAACGCAAAGACAGCTGGATAGATGTTTGTCTCTTTGTTTGTGTTCCCAAAGTCGGCGTGAATGATGTATATTTGCAAAAACTGTTCGTTACAGCACTTGAACTTGCCATCGATAAAAAAGTTTTGTTTACTTCTTAGAGTCTCTCTACCTGCTCTTCCACTAAAAACGATTATGCTTTCTCCTAATTTGCCGTCGCTTAACAGAAAACTGCTGCCATCACTCATTGCTAGTATTTCTGCGCTGAGGTCAGTTTCGTCTCTTGTCTGCGGATCTCTCTCGTTTCCCTATGATTTTTCCCGCTGGTAGTATAAACTTCTCATCGTTGCTTATTGCTCTGCATTTCAGTGACAAAATCATATCCTCGATTATGCAGGCATCCCAGCTCCTCTGAATACATTTTGGAAACAGAAGTCTCTTCCTCTCGTGCCCTTTTCTTCGCCTGGTTCAAAGTCATCCTTACGCCCAACCGCGCGTCATCCGGAGCTCCACATTGATGGTCGAATGAAAAAAGCACCGTCGAAGTCTCAGTTTAAAGCATTTCTCGACAATGGTTCGCTTTCTGTCTGGAGTAGTGCGAAGTCACAGGCCCGTCTTCTTCCGTTCTCTTCACTATGTAACGATGATGAGGTCCCATAATCCGAGGAGCGTAGGGAACGACGCGAGAGATCCGCACCGCCGACTAGGCAAGGTGGTTTGCCATTACCTTCCTCCGACCGTAATGGGGATGAATAATGATGATGAAGACGACACAACAACACCCAGTCATCTCGAGGCCGGGAGAATCCCTGACCCCGCCGGGAATCGAACCCGGAACCCGTAAGGTGCCTCTTACGTGAGGAAGACATTTTTACCAGTTTTAATAAATTATTGTCTCTTAATCATGTATTTACGATAGTTATGAAGTGCTGTAGTCCGCAGCCGGCCATGAGACGGAGAGCATTTCCCACGCCGGCTGGCTAGGTGACGAAGCGACCATATGTCGCGCGTAGTGGGGTGGGGCTCGGCGCTGGACCGTAGCAACAAGCGTCAGCCTGGGAAATATACATGACGGGAAGTACCGCCATCTTGGCGCCAAAGTCACCGATTTTGTTTATTTATATTTAATAATTAAAGTCATTTATGACAACATGAATACTAGGAGGAGCCTCTGGATGTTTAAAACTATTTATCATAATTTTGCCTCGTTAAAATTCACACCCGTTCATTAACAAATGCATATCTTAGTAAGTACGAACTTGATCGGAAATCCACGAACTGTGAAGAAACTGGTAAGAGATACGGACTGCGCGCCAAAGTCGGCAGTCGGCTTTACGAGCTCTTCCTGTCTTGTTCGATGGTAGCCATGCTCTCGGTTACGAGTAGTTTGTGACATGAGTGTTTCATTATTGATCTAATAGGAATAAAAGTGATATTACGGCATTCTAAATGTTAATTTCGAGTAAATAGATACCCCAAAGTTGATAGACAGCAATTTCAGATAATTAGTTTTCACCGATAGAGACATCCAACGCGCCAATGAAGTATCTGCACGGGACGACATTTACGAGAGCTGCACCCCGCACAGGTAGGAGGAAATCCGACGACACGACCCACCAAGGAGGATCAAGGAAGGTCCGACTTACACTCGCAAATTCCGGGCGTAAATGCCTACCAGTTATACTGTACGTCACATATACCACCCTCTACGGACTCGTGGCTAAGCCGAGTAATAACAGTATCAGTTCAGAAGCGAGGGGATCTAGAAAACCCCGTGCGTGGTAAGCGAGAACACTACCGCAAGACCACGAGCTGCGGACTCACTATGTAAGAATAACCTGTATAGCGGCAACATATTTACGACGAATATTCATTGAAACTTTCATATCGGAACTACTGTGACAGAAATGCACAAGTCGCACGATATCTACTCTACGACAGCTAGAGTGATACTAAGGCAGTTTGTGCATGCAATCGATTATTGTGGTGCAGGATCTCTATGGGGGCGCAGTTCGGCCGGGTTTAGGGAGCAGATAGTTTAGAGTAATTACGATGATTCGGGTTCAGGTAAGCCGTGACAAAAGGGACCAGAAAAAGAAGCAGCCTACAGATGAAGCGTTATTTCAGAAAAAATGGCAACTGTTATTCACATTTCTTCCTCGCATGTGAGCAGCAGAAACAATTAGACTTCTTTATCAACATGAAATCTTGCTTGGGTCTAGTTACTCACGGAAATATACTTTTCTGTCGACTAAGGAATGTAGTGGAATACAAACGTCTTCTGGGAAGTCTAGAACAGACGAGCAACGAGAAGTTATCAATCTACAATATCGAGGTTGCGGAAGAGTTGACGGACATTAATCCTCCTACGTCAGCGGAGGGCTCAATACCACGTGACGAGCTGCTGTGGAAAGACGGAAGATCCTGGCGATATTAAACTTATATCACACTGCAAACACTGTGCCAACAGCGTAGCCAATAAAAATCACCGAAGATATTATGAAGTGGAAAAGACAGACCCACTTCTGAGCTCGTCGGAGAGGATGGCAGTTATTAAATTGTAGCAGTGATATGCCATGTGTTCTTTGCTGTGCTGTACCACTTTCTGCTGCGTATCTGCTTCTTGTCCTAGAGACAGCAAAGTGAGAAGATTCCACAACGGTGAGCAGGAGAAAGGGGGGCGGGCGGGTTTGAGCCCTCCACCTCCGCCGCTTCCGCCTCATGTACTCTTGAACAGGCTTTTCCTGAAGTTACAGCAATTGAAAGATGGAATCCTTGTTAAAACATCTAAATCTTATCCAGTACAATAACTTTCTAAGACACCATAGAAAAATTTATTTTGCAGATTTGACAGTTCCGGGTAAAATGAAGAATCAGGAATTGGATGTAACTGATCTTATATACTGGCTCTAGCTTACACATCAATTTAAATTGACACCAATACATATGAACTTATGCCAGCACTCAATCTTGGTGTGCCGGCCGAGGTGACCGATCGGTTCTAGGCGCTACAGCCTCGAACCGCGCGGCCGCTACGGTCGCAGGTTCGAATCCTGCCTCGGGCATGGATGTGTGTGTCCTTAGGTTAGTTAGGTTTACGCAGTTCTCAGTTCTAGAGGACTGGTGACCTAAGAAATTAAGTCCCTTAGTGCTCATAGCCATTTGAACCTTTTTTTTTTTTTAATCTTGGTGTTTGACGTCTACACGATCTAAAATTTGGGAACATATCATACGAACAGTTCGAAGTTACCTGAGGATGATTACACTTTAACACAAAAAAGGTCTTCCCGTGCAATTCCACAAACAAAACTCTCTCAAAATTGTGGCGCTTTTTCATGAATCTGGGAATTCTGAAGACTTACTTGGTTTCCATGTCTACGTGAGAGGTTAAATTCTCGAACACACTAAGAAAATCCAAACATACTTCTCGCTGCGCCCAAAACAGTCTGATCAGAGAAAGAAAATAAAGAGGTATATCACATTATTTGACTGGGAGACCCCGAGGAGTAGGTTCAGATGCATAATCGGTAAGTTCTCTTTCCTCGATGTGTAATGACCTCTTTGTTCGCCGAGAGTGATGGTTGTACCTTACATGTATTTACTGAATGTGTTTGACTCCGACAGATATTAGTACGGCATGGTGTCGCGTTTGTGTTATATGATGATGCGGGAAGGAAGATGGTAAAACCTGGTACCGGCACATAACCTCTCCAGTGGTAGGATCACCATAGATTTTATCATATGTCCTCCCATCTTGACACTATGGAGAAACCTGGAATTTAATTCGAGACAACAACGCAGTTTAACATTATATCACAGCCTCTCCTCTCCTCTCTTTGATGGCCAAAAACTGGTGGTGAAAATTACTTTCAACAACAAGATGGTGATGCAGAAAACTATAAAAATCCAAGAAGGCGATGTTGGGAAATTTAAAGAAAATTGTAACCTCCCCACCGCAATTTTTTATATATAAGAAAATATAGCAATACTTAATAGAAATGGGAGCCAAGTGTAACCTCCCCACAAAAATTTTAAAAGAAAATAACGATACTAATTAGAAATGCTGATGGACATGGCTCTATGCGTAACCTGCCTACAATCAAATGTACTGACAATAGCAACAAATGTGAAATTCGCAATCTGACTCAATTATAAATCCTTCAAAAAATTAAAGTCCATTCAGTGACAAGAGAATTCAATTAAACCGAAATATCGGTCTTTGGCCCTGTGTAAAAACAATCAGAATTAAAGTCTTACCTCAGAATAAATGGATGTCACATATCTGCTCTTGTTGTTGCGCACCACTTGGAGGAACTGCATTGCAAATAATAATATTCTCCTTTTTTTTTTGTAATTCTAGTGAAATTTTTCTTCAAAAAGAAGTGGAATGAAATGGGAAGTGCAACGAGATCTTTAGTTCAAAAAAATTAAACTTTTGAGAAAATGCTTTTGAAATAAAAAATTATTATTGGGAGACTTGTTGGAGAATAATTACAATAAATAAAATTTTTCATTATCTAATGATTATATTAATTAACAGTATACCTTATTCCTCATCTTGACCATTGTTGCCGACCGCCTACATCACACAACCGCACTGGGCTGCTACTACTGACCGACCGCTCTGCATGACGACTACAGACTGAGTACTGCTCTCAACTAGACAGAGCTACACACTCGCAACGACTGAACTGACAGACTCGCAACGACTGACTGACTGCTACTCTGCATAGCGACAACTAACTCGCAAAGACTACTACTGACTGAGAACCGCTCGCAACACTCGCGCGGTCAAGCGCATACTCTCTGGTCACAGATGCTACAATGCCTCGCCATCGCTGCTATGTTACATACGTGTTTCATAACCCTCCACTGGGGGGGCAAAAATTTGGCAGCGATGGTGAGTCATTTGGACTTGCCAAGCGCGGCAAAATTTTTCTTTAATTAACAAAATCCTACAACTTACAGAATATTTAAATGTTGTGCACACGCACTAAGTACAAAATATATCAGACAAGGACAAAATGTGAATACTAAACATAGTAGCAAATCAGAAAAAAGTATATACAAACTTTTTGACAGATAAAGTGCACAGGCACTGAAAAAATTCTTTAGCATATGCAGAACAAATAAACAGACTGGCAAGAATAATTAGATGTAGTACATAAAGTAAATGTTGTGCACACGCACTAAGTACAAAATATATCAGACAAAGACAAAATGTGAGTACAAAACATAGTAGCAAATCAGAAAAGTATATACAAATTATTTGACAGATAACAAAGTGCACAGGCACTGAAAAAATTCTTTAGCATATTCAGAACAAATAAACAGACTGGCAAAAAATATTATGTTGACAAGTGTACATGCACTGAAAAATGTCTTTAGCATTTTCACAACAAATAAACATAATGGCAAAAAAAAATTCATGTCCAAAGTGCACATGCACTGAAAAATGTCTTTAGTATTTTCACAACAAATAAACATAATGGCAAAAAAAAAATTCATGTCCAAAGTGCACATGCACTGAAAAATGTCTTTAGTATTTTCACAACAAATAAACATAATGGCAAAAAAAATTCATGTCCAAAGTGCACATGCACTGAAAAATGTCTTTAGTATTTTCACAACAAATAAACATAATGGCAAACATCATGTCGACCAGTGACATAAGTGTACTCACACTGGAGTTTAGCGAATCGAAAAATGTATAACCTATGAACATAAATGATGTTACCAAAAAAAATTTTTTCTTTATGTGACAAGAATCAGGATAGGAAAGGGAAGGATTGCATCATGGTTGTAGCACTTTAGATTGCACACAGCTGCTCTGAAAGTCCATATCTTTCCACAGTAGTACAACACCAAGTGACACAACTTGAAGTTCTTTTCCCATCAGAATTTATCAGTGTAGCTAGGACACTGAACTGTCGTAGTAATGTTCCATGTTTTCATTTTGGCAGTACATTAGGTACACCAAACAGTGGGACCATAATAATGTCTTCATCGCTCATGGTGGTGGACAGCATGTCGTGTCAACACCACACTCTTACAAGGCACACCAACGTAGAATTAGTGCAAAACCAAAGATAGTGCTCCATGATCACTGGGATAAACAGGACAAATGGACATTGCAGTAATTCAGGGTAGTCAGCTTATGAGGTGAAGGACATCAAGTCACATAATATTGACAATTACAGTCTTCATTGATAGTTCGTGGCATTCATAGCCCAGTTATTGAACATTTCTGTACCAAGTATGTAGTATTACAGAAAAATGTTCATTAATTGTTTTACATAGAATCAGTAGCCTTCTTTTCCTGGTTACAAAGCATTATGAAATAATCGCATTCTTTTCAGTTACAGAGTATAATTAAGAATCATTAACCTTTTCCTAATTACAGTTAATTAATCATTTGTCATTAATTAATCATTTGTCTAATTACAGTTAATTAATCATTTGTATAATTACAGTTAATTAATCATTTGTCGTTAATTAATCATTTGTCTAATTACAGTTAATTAATCATTTGTCGTTAATTAATCATTTGTCTAATTACAGTTAATTAATCATTTGTCGTTAATTAATCATTTGTCTAATTACAGTTAATTAATTAATCATTTGTCATTTCAATATACTAAGAATTATTAGCCTTAATTAATTACAAAGCATTATTAAACCGTCACATTCATTTCAAATTACAAAGTATGAACATTGAAAACAAGAGTTAATTAATGGCATAATTAATAACAATTTCGTTGATTGACATTAATTATTGGCACTCAGTGCCCATCAAGTATTGAATAGAATAAAACATAGTTCATCATTCAGTATTATTCAGATCATTACAAAGTCATTATTAAAAATCAGTTAATTACAGTCAAATCATTAGTAATCACAGGCATTACAATAAACAGTGGCAGTTATTAGCTAGTGACAAAGCATTATTTTGAATATAGTCTCATTAAGAGGTCATTACTCGAGTGACATGCTATTCAGAGTTGATCAGTATTATTCAGAATTATCATAAACTAGTGACATTATGTGGGACTGGTAATACATTTTTTTGGTAGCAATGCATTGCGTTGGGATCGATAATTAATTGCTGAGGCATAATACTTTTTGCTTTTGACCTATTGCTGCAAATGAGGATAGGTAACGTCATTCGTCATGAGTCAGCTGTAGCAAGATTATGTAACAAGGCAGTACATGTGATCACATTTATAAATGATAAACACAAATGGGTAAAAAATATAAAAATGCAAGTACTAGAACAGGTATAATAAGTAACAGGTTTAGTAAGTGTCATGAAAAACTTCTCCTGGAAAAAATACAAAAACGGATTATTGACCTGAAAGAAGAAACGCACACTATGCTGAAAAGTAGTGAACTTCGAATTAACAAGTAGTGAAATGTGTATAAAATGTGTTCCATAGCTGTCCTTTCCAAAACTTTCCGTCATCCTACTATGCAATGTAACACCTGCTGTCAAAGCAAACTGCAACAAATACTTAAATAACTACGTAGCATAAATACATTACTTCAACATTATCCTCATCTGTAAAGAAAAAAACTTCATTATTCATTATCCATATTATCATAACTTCACTATTATCATCACCTGTAAAGAAAAACTTCATTATTCATAACATCATATCCTTCATCATTATTCATCAGTATTCATTATCATCTGCAAAAAATCACTTCATTACTCATTACATAACTATTCCTTATCTCTAGCATATTTCATCACTAAAACTAAGATGTGTAGTTTAGTCTGACAGCCTGCATCAATCACCTTGTATTCTGAAAGAAAAAATTAGTTAAGACTGCTATTCTACGATGAGTATAGTATATTCTTGTTAATGCCTGCCAATCCTGATCCATTTACTCTTCCTCATAAAGTTATTGCATCTCCTTTCGTTTATTCCGTAGGTGAAATTCCCATTTATGTTAAATTTATTTCTTAGAATCATCATTCCTTTCTGAAATTGATGAACAAAGATTAATGTCTTGCATTTAAATCCTATACCCACTAAATAATGACTGGTTTATGGTGACACAATTAACCATACAGCATAACATGACAGAAAACGTAATATGTCCAAGACATTGACAGTGTTCGGATGCGAAAAAATGTACACAGAATAATACAATGCAGTAGCAAAAAAAAATGTGAAACAGTCACGATGTTGAGATGTCATAAGGCAAAAAAAAATGTCAAAGTCGACTGGTGTGTGTTATATCTTAACTATTTCATAGTGCATACAAACAAAACTGGAGTACAGTCATATACACAAAAAAATGGAAAATGTGCACGGTCTGATGTGTAACGACAAGAAAAGCGACCTGCTAACCTTACCTTGCCGGGCACTTGCCAAGAAAAAAAAATACGATAATCATCAATAATTAGTCAGGTGAATTAATTGCATTAGTAAATGGCATCATAGTGTGTTGAATCATACAGTGGTTTCACTCAATAAACGGTTTAATGTTTGAGATATGGTGATTGCCTTTCGATTTTCTGGTTCTCAAAGTTTCGACGTGTACAACATTGGGGTGAGGGATGCTGCGAATCCGATACGGACCTGCGTATAGAAGTTCAAATTTACTGCACTTACCTTTTAATTTGCTGGATAAATAGTGTGTACGTACTAATATCTTCTGTCCAACGTGAAAGGCGCGGCGTGTACAAACCTGTTTTTGCTGTCTTCTCCGGCGCTCTGCGGCACGTTTGATGTTGTTCAGCGCAATGTCAATTATTTCGTGGTGTCGTAGGCGACGATTTTTGGGGAATTCTATTAATTCTTTAATTTTGTTCGGTGGTTCAACGTTTTTCAGTATAACAGTCGGAGATAGCATAGTGGATTCATTTGGAATGGAATTAATTACATCTTGGAATGAGAGTATGTGTGTATCCCAATCAATATGTCTTTTGTGGCAGTATATTCTGCACAGCTTACCAATTTCCTTCATTAATCTTTCACAAGGGTTCGAAGAAGCGTGGTACTTGGATATATAGATCGGAGAAATGTTTCTAGCTCGTAACATGCGTGTCCATACACTACTACGAAATTGAGATCCATTATCAGAAATTACTTTCATTACATGCCCTACATGAAATAGAAAATGTTTTACAAATGCTTTCGAAACAGTTTTAGCAGTAGCTTTGCGTAACGGAGTGAAAGTAACAAATTTTGAAGTGAGCTCAACAGCGACAAAAATGTAGCAAAAACCTCTGTTAGTTCTCGGAATCGGACCAAAAATATCTACTGCGGCCATGTGTCTTAATTTAACAGGTATAATGGGATATAATGGAGGAATATGTGAAGTGGTGTCTGATTTAGCTTTCTGGCAAATTTTACAAGACGCTAAAACTCGTCGTATACGTTTCTCCATGTTAGAAAAATAACAGTTCTGTCTCAGTATAAGAAAACATTTTCGTGCTCCGTAATGTGCGTAACTTAAATGAGTGTACCAAATTAGTTTGTTAACCAGTTCGTCAGGAATGCATAATAACCAAATGTTGCTGTCAGGATGAGAGCGGCGAAACAGAATGTCATTGCGTACAGTGTAGTGGTTCCTAATCGTAACATTTTTCCTATCTTGCCAAAGGTGTTTAATTTCTTTCCACACATTGTCCTTATTTTGTTCTTGTGCTATGTCCTGTAATGACGATGAAATAAAATTTTCAAATGCAACTTGTTGAATGTACATGACGCTGAAATTTGCTTTGCAGAAGTTGGTTGCGATGTCTTGCTGATTGTTGCCGAGAGAACGCGATAGTGCGTCTGCTATAACATTTTGTGTGCCGGGAATATGAACAATCGTAAAATTAACTTCTTGTAAATATAGTTTCCATCTACTTAATCTGTCGTGAGTAAATTTAGCTGAAAGCAAAAAATTGTATAGCTCTATGGTCTGTGTAAACGGTGGTATGTCTGCCATAAAGAAAGTGCCGAAATCTCGTAAAAGCCCAGACAACGCATAATGTTTCCAATTCTGTAACAGAGTAATTTCGCTCAGCAGGTGACAAAATGCGACTTGCAAATGCGATGTTTTTGATTACAATTGAACCATCTTCTTCAATTTCCTGGAAAATGTGTACGCCTAAAGCGGTGTTGGAACTGTCGGTAGCAATGGAAAAATTTCTAGTAAGATCGGGGTGCGATAACAGTGGTGCATTCAACAAAGCATTTTTCAAATAACATTCTCGTGAGCAAAATTCTGCGTGTCAAAAGTAATGTTTGCGTTACTGTAGTATGCAATCTGTGCTGTATCTGGTTAAATTCTATCGTACGTGTTATTATTTACGGGAGAATGTTGTGGCATATCCACTGTATGAACTGTTCTGTTATTTCATACTGACGTGTTACGCTATGGATGACACCTATTGTCTGGATCATTCATGATAATGTGTTGTTGCTAATGTTCTTGCTGCTGAAAAGATCGACTGTTATTAAATGTACGCTGAAAATTGTGCTCATCATTTTTACGTCTGTCATGACAGTAATTTCTATACGGCGCATAGCGATGCGAGTTGAAATAGTGTGTTGTCTGTACGTAGTTATTTCTTTGCTGCCATGCGTTACTATTTGTTGGGGCTGGGACTATACATGCACGCGGCGAAACATTAAAGTTTGGTTGACCTTGTAGACTGCATTGTTGGTTAGGTATGCTAAGCGGCTGACTTTCATGCTATTGTGGTGAAAAACATCTATTGTTACAAAAATATGGTTCCGACTGCTCAAAATTTTATACATACTGATGATTACAATTTTATCTGTAATTAAAATTACGGCGGTACTGGAGTGCCTACTGAAAATTGTCACATTCGGTAAAAGATTTGTCGTATCCGGTTTTCATTACATACGTTTCTTAATACTAGGTAGAGCAATAGTTAAAGAGCAGTTTGGATAGATATAAAGGATAGTAGAAGAAAAGGCAGCAGTGCAGAAAACTAAAGATGAAACAGCACTACTACAGCTCGGGGCCCTATGCTCGCTACGGCACATATTCATTAAAGCGTAATGAATCCCCTGAGGTCTTTTACGCACTGCAAATAAATTTTAGCTTTTGTGTTACAGGCAATAGCGGTAAAATTTCAAAGGCAAATTGTTGTATTCGTGCTAATTCAAATTTCTTCATTACAGGGAATGCTGTTGTAAATACAAAAATAAATTGTCGCATCTGGTTCAAAGCTAGTTTCTCCATTACCGATAATAGCGGTGAAAGTACAAAAATAAATTGTCGTATACAGTGCAAATCGTGTATCTGTGTTCTGCCATTATTAAATTCCTTACATTTTCTTACAAATGCAAACTGCTTATTATCAACGTTCTCGTCACTGAATTTGAGAACACGTTCGGGTTTGTGTGTGAATCTGTTCGTCTCTGTCATTTCGGTTTTCAAGTTGCGTAGCTTTTCAGATTTTAATTCGCGTGGCTTTTCGGATTTTAAGTCGCGTAGTTGCTGTAAATTGCTCACATTATACACGCTGCGTGAGTCTGACAAATGTTCATAAAGTGGCGTCTGTTGTGGTATGTTATTAACTGACATGTTTTTCATCTCTGTTACTTCTTGTTGTAAATTTGATAACTTCCGACGTAACGTGTTGTTAGATGAATCGATTTCATTAATTGTCAGCTGTAAATTTTGAAATTCAGGTGTTTGGATAAAAGAAACCGGTGCAGTATCGTCTGATTTATTGTCATTAGCATTTTCGATAACATCAATACGACTGGCCAATTCATCACATTTTTCAGTCAATATCTTAACCTGATCATCGGTTTTAGAATCAGACGCATTAATCTGTTTTTGCAACTTACGCGTAGTTTCGCTCAGTTTTTTAACATCAGCTTTGATAACATCACAATCCTGTGTTAGATCTAATTGTTCGAATCTATCTGTCACTGTTTGAATATTTACTGTGTGTGTATCTGTTTTTGCTTTAAGGTCAGAAATTTCATCCCGTAATTCCGCGTTCAATTGTTCTATGGTATTAATTTTGTCGGACACTGTAGTAATATTATTGTCTACATACGTCTTCGCTTTCGCGAATATTTTACGTTTGTCCTCTTGTCTCTGTGCAGTGATTGTTTCCATGACTTGTCGTTTTACTTTGTTTTGATCCTGAATAAATCTGCGGAAACGCGTATCACTGTTCTGTATGTGCTGACTAAAGCGCTCGTTAATCTGAGTGTTCTGCTGTTCGAATTTCGCGTCTATCTTTGCGTCCATAGTGCGCGAAAGTTCTACCGTCATTGCTTTAAACTCGTCCCGTAATTGTGCAGCTTTTTCAGAGCATTGTTTAGCGACTCCGCTAATTTCGTCTCTGAGTGTTTCTGTTGCGGCTGTTTGCATTTCTCTTAATTCTTGCGCAACAGACTTAATTTCTTCGCTATTTTTTTGAGAACAAGCCTCAATTTCCACGCGCAATTGTTCCTTAGTGTCATGGCACTGCGCGGCAACGTCTCTAATTTGTTCACTAAGTTTGTCTTGTTTTTTGTCATTATTGTCAAGTTTTTTATTTAGTTGTTTGACATCTACACTATTTTCATTAAGTTGTTTACTCATTTGTCGC
The DNA here is from genome assembly GCF_023864345.2 of Schistocerca serialis cubense. Classification (NCBI taxonomy): domain Eukaryota; kingdom Metazoa; phylum Arthropoda; class Insecta; order Orthoptera; family Acrididae; genus Schistocerca; species Schistocerca serialis. The sequence goes on from NC_064638.1 coordinate 1,038,013,250, forward strand.
AACAAAGCCATAATTGGATTCGACTCAAGGTCAGCATTTCCATTCTCTGTGCTGTTCAATAGTGGATCTGGAATTGTTTCACTTTCTGTAACCCTTTGCTCATTTTGAGATTTACAAAAAGGTTTATCAGTCGGACCTACACTGTCACTCACTATTTCGGAATTAAATAAATCCGTCGTACTTTGTGTATCCTGTTCATTTTCATTAGACAAATTTGTCTGTTCGTCACTTGGGTTTTCCAAATCGGGTGTGTTAAGCTCTGCAGCGCTCATTACAATAGAGCGTTCTGCGTCATCAATTGTCATCAAATTAACAGACGAGACAATTGAGTTCGCTTGTTCATCATTAATATAAAAGTCATCACTAGTGGTTATAATGCACTGATTATTAGTGAACGCAGGATTGTCATCTTTACGTTGCGTATCACAATTACTATCGGTCACGTTGTTTAAGTCGGTACTTTCATTCACAATACTTCGCGATACACTATTCACAGTCTTTCGCGGCATTTTTACAATAGTCAAAATTTTTCACAAAACAAATAAGCACAATGCAAAAGCAACACACAAATACAACAAAGCAGCAAATTGCCGTTGACCTGTAGAAAGAAAGTCACAATATTATTAAAAGCGTTGCGCCAAATCCTAATTATCTAAGCAAATAAGAGCAGATATCTGACTGTCGCTCAAAAGACTCTCAACGAAATACGATCCTGGACTGGGTGTCGCCAAGTGTAACCTCCCCACCGCAATTTTTTATATATAAGAAAATATAGCAATACTTAATAGAAATGGGAGCCAAGTGTAACCTCCCCACAAAAATTTTAAAAGAAAATAACGATACTAATTAGAAATGCTGATGGACATGGCTCTATGCGTAACCTGCCTACAATCAAATGTACTGACAATAGCAACAAATGTGAAATTCGCAATCTGACTCAATTATAAATCCTTCAAAAAATTAAAGTCCATTCAGTGACAAGAGAATTCAATTAAACCGAAATATCGGTCTTTGGCCCTGTGTAAAAACAATCAGAATTAAAGTCTTACCTCAGAATAAATGGATGTCACATATCTGCTCTTGTTGTTGCGCACCACTTGGAGGAACTGCATTGCAAATAATAATATTCTCCTTTTTTTTTTGTAATTCTAGTGAAATTTTTCTTCAAAAAGAAGTGGAATGAAATGGGAAGTGCAACGAGATCTTTAGTTCAAAAAAATTAAACTTTTGAGAAAATGCTTTTGAAATAAAAAATTATTATTGGGAGACTTGTTGGAGAATAATTACAATAAATAAAATTTTTCATTATCTAATGATTATATTAATTAACAGTATACCTTATTCCTCATCTTGACCATTGTTGCCGACCGCCTACATCACACAACCGCACTGGGCTGCTACTACTGACCGACCGCTCTGCATGACGACTACAGACTGAGTACTGCTCTCAACTAGACAGAGCTACACACTCGCAACGACTGAACTGACAGACTCGCAACGACTGACTGACTGCTACTCTGCATAGCGACAACTAACTCGCAAAGACTACTACTGACTGAGAACCGCTCGCAACACTCGCGCGGTCAAGCGCATACTCTCTGGTCACAGATGCTACAATGCCTCGCCATCGCTGCTATGTTACATACGTGTTTCAAAATGCAAGATGATGGTGGTGGGAAATTTGAAAATACAAGATGGCGGTGGTTGGAAATTAAAAATCCAAGATGACGGAACTAACACAGTTGTGCCATGTACCACCCTTATCTCCCCCTTTCCCATCCCCTTCCCACTATCTCCCACTGTTCCTTCTCCAGCCAGTCACAGCCTAGTATTTTAGCTGGTCTTAAGATGAGGCAGCCAGTCACATCGTTGCATTCAAATTACATAAGCTTTATCTGAATTGCATAAATATGGTGCCATGTTCCAAGATATCTGTCGATACTAGTACACTATAAGACAAAAAAAAAACTATGCACCACGTAGGAATTATCCGAAGGAACGGAAATCAGTATATGTGATGAATATGTTCAGATAAATAAATGATTACAATTTGAGAAAAATTGGATGAGTTGTTCAAGAAGAAGAGCGTCACGAACTGAGCCAGTCAATAACGAGTTGGTCCATCTGTGGCCCGTAAGCAAGCAGTTATTCGGCTTGGCATAAAGCGATAGACTTGTTGGATGGCCTCCTGAGGGATATCATGCCAAATTTTGTCCGATTGGCGCGTTATATAGCCAAAATCCCGAGCTGATTGGAGGTCCCTGCCCATGATGCGCCAAACGCTCTTTCCCAGAGGACATCTGTCAATCAATGCCATGCTAAGCCGAATAGCTGCTTGCACGAGGACCAGAGGTGGACCAACGAATTATTAACTTGCTCAATTTATGATGCTTTTACTCTTGAATAAACCATCCAGTGGTTCTGAAATTTTAATTATTTGTTTGTACATGTAGCCACATCACATCTACCGATTTCCGTCCCATTTGGATAATTCCTTAGTGGAGCGTCGTTCTTTTTTTTTCCTTGTCTTAGAGTGTACAATGCTCGCAGACAATTCACAAACTGGATCGCGTTACAGATGCCAAGAAGATAGTATTAGGTTTGTTTTTGATTAAAATGTACGTTACAAAAGCTACCGCTTGTCAATTATCAATGGATTATCAAAATCGTAGTATACTGTCACTGCATTACACCTATGATGACTTTTTTCAACTAAATCCTATTACACTTCTGTATACAAATCAGTGAGCGTAAGAAACGAAGAGATGCAGGTTTTGAATAGGTATTATTATTTTACCATAACGGAAGGGTGGCAGGTAACCTATCGCATGCTAAGCCTTATTTTATGTCCCCTGTGAAGTCGCACATTGACGGCAGTGTACCTATTCCTTGTTGTAGTACTGTCGCCATTCACTGGCCAGTTTTTGTTGTATCATTATTATTCGTACTGTTTATTACTCTCTCGGAGAGTGACTCGGCTTTCAATAAGGATGCGGAAGGATATCGGATACCGTCCTGATGTTCGCCTTTACTAATTGAGTGGAACCACAGACCCAATACAAGGCCAACACTGCTGCTCTCGAATAAAAATATAGTATGTGAAAATCTTGAACATTACGTTCTCTTTTCTCGAAGTTACTTGATAGAGGACATCATGTTATATCGTACACTATGGGCTGCACTTCAAAAGCATTTATTTGCCAGACCAGTATTTGGACACACAGCCCATTATCAGTGACTTATACTGTGCACGTCTCCATCTATCAGTATAAAACTTTTATAATGTAAAATGACGTTGATCTCTGCAGTACACAGTTTCGTCGAGTGTACGATACGGTCAGGAGGTGCGGCTGTTGAGCGTTTCGCAGCTTTATCGCGTACACGTAGAGCTCTCAAGTCAGGTACAGGTACGACAGTCCATGATGCATCAGCTGAAGTTTGCAGAAGAGGTACATGTACGTCGTTCCATTCTGCTTCAACTCTATATACAGAGTCCTTCAATAAGCAGGCGAGCGACAGACACCGAAGATATGTTTTCAGTGGTTTAGAGAGCTGGCCGCAGCAACAGTCGATCACTTTTTGACCCGAAGTAAGACACCACAAGAAATCTGAGATCTTGCGTTATCTTGTTGAAAGAGAAGTTCTCAGAAATTTCGAAGATAAGGTGCAGCCAGCGGCCGCAACATGTCAGAAATGTAACGGCTGCTGTCCATATTACTGGCTGTACTAACCAGAAGTGACTTACTGCATACCATCGCACCGGGTGCTGGACTCATAGGCCGACGATAATTACTCTCTAGTAGCTTTCGTTGTTTTCTGAGCCTCTGCACATGGATATATTCACCGTGATTCTGTAAGCAGAACCAGAATTCATCTGGGAAGACGACGTGGTGCCACTCATGTGTCCGCTGTTGCCGTTGAGCATCTCAATGTCGGCAAGAACAGTGTGACAACAAACCACTGTCGACGTGCAACTCTCTCAGCTAAACCTTCAAGGAAAGCAGGAACAAAGGTCTGTGTGGATACTTTATTTGCTGCATACGAGCCGAGATCTGTATATGCAACTATAATAAAAAGCCAATGGGACTGTGACTGATTGCTGTATTCCTATCCTTTCTTATAATAATACACAATCGCTGTACACTGTGGTTCCGTATGGAAAAAGGTGGCCTATTTCTGACTCAAGGCATGTGACGTGCTATACAATCCTGTACAGCCGAGCGAGATATACGTTTGTTCTCTCGCGCACTAGTCCCGAGACGCCGTAGAGATCTTGCGGGGCGTTGAATATGGCCCTCCTGAGCCCATATGTGGCATATTTGCATGATATTCGCGCGATCTCGACCAATGCAAGCAGAAATACCGCGGAACGATCCACTGGTGTCTCGTTTGCACATGAAATATCTGCTGTGTAATACGCAGATGTAGACGGTGTTTGCAAGACCGCTACGGTCGCAGGTTCGAATCCTGCCTCGGGCATGGATGTTTGTGATGTCCTTAGGTTAGTTAAGCTTTAACTAGTTCTAAGTTCTAGGGGACTAATGACCTCAGCAGTTGAGTCCCATAGTGCTCAGAGCCATTTGAACCATTTTTTTAGACGGTGTTACTCTTACCGACCCTGCGGTGAAACGTTAATCTCTCACCTGTCTAGGCACTTATCGCGCCAATTTGACGTTCGTCGGGTGACGCCTTTGTGGTGTTGCGATGTTAATTGCAAGCAGTATATTTATCTGGCGACAAATTCGCGCTTTTCTGGTAACCCTCGCCCACTCGGTGTGACATTTGACATGCGGTGAACGTTACATGCTTAATCATGCGTTTCTATCTATTTAATTATTCAAGTGTCGTAATAAATTTTCATTGACTGTCCTGCCGAATTAATGCAGCGCGAATTTTAGGTTTTCTTGTTTATTTAAACTACGTTCGCAAGCGTTGTTTATTGCCATTTCAAACGACTAAAGCGACACCTATTTGCAGGCAGACGCGCTGTGATAATTAACAGAGCGGCCACAAATACATATTTATGTCGTGATCTCTGTCCTGTGTCTGCTAATTGTACCATCCACTGGCATAACAGAGCAACGATCATTTGGACTGCTGCAAGATGCTTCGTAAGCTACAATTATCGAAGAAATTTCAAATCTTCTTCGACAGTTACCTACAAAATATATTTCTGCAGTGAGTGTCACTCAGCCAGTCACATAGGCAACCCAAAATAAATAACGAAAATAGCACACACTTCATCAGAAAACGAGTCAGAACACTACGTAAAATGGAAAATTTTGTTAAAATTCGCTTTTTAATAGGTGCTTTAAAAGACTTTATCGTCAAAACAGCAAACGACAAAAATGTTGTTTAAAAGTAATCCGCTGCCATCGTAAATGAGGAAAATGATTCTGGCACGACAATCCCAACCAATCTGCGATTTGTGACTTCTTGACATTGTGTGTTGCCCCTGTGGAGGATTATCCCAGACAGTCCACAGCAGCATTTGTTGTTAGTCATGCTAACAACACGCCCGACGTGATTACAACGATCTCCGCGTTCAGTGCGTCCCCGCCACCTGGCCTGCCCAGTAATCCGCCTTTTGTCTGCGCTGACAGTTTCTCTCCTGAATCTGTTCCTCTACGTACACCACATGTCGCCCCTGTCGCAAAATGGAAAGAGATTTCAATAAGCATATCCGTAATTAATACAGTTCTTCTAGCCAGTTGTAAGCCCCCAAAAAATTATTATGTTTGATTCAAAAAAGAAGGTGTGTGTAATGTTGAATTTTTAAATAAAATTTATAATCCTTAATCCCATAATTAACTTATTCATGCAAATAGGAAAATGACATCAGGACGTTTTACACAGTTGTATTTCACTCTTTGAAAAAAGAATTTTAATTCTTTCATTGACTTTATATATTGTTTGAAGTGGGTTCCCCTCCTCCACCCAAAAATATAGATAAATTATATTTTTGTCGTTGGTGCTCCTTCATTTGCCAGTTCTTGTAATCATAGTGATGAGACGTGTGCCGTGCACAGAAGTTTCTATTGTGTAGGGAAAGTAAAAAAAATTAAAAAATTGTTCCTGCGGCTGATTAGTTACAGTTCAAACCGGCGCAGTGAAAAAATATAGTCCCTAATACGAAGATCAAGATCACCCAGCGCTCCCTTGACAAATGTGCATCTGATAAAAATTCTCACAACATTCTTATCAGCACGTGAGTGTCAGATGGGGCACAAGTACACCAGTCATCCTGTCAATGCAGGTGCACTATCTCGCCTTCCGGCTGCTCCAGGCCCTATGTTGCCCAACCGGAAGTCAAAGGTTGTAAGATCGACACGGGGGCATGCCACTCTTTGTAAGAATTTCCCATCCGGTAAACACAGTTGCAGTAGATTTAAGGAAGGAGGCCATGTTTTGACAAGAAGATAGTGTTAGGTTTGTTTTTGATTAAAATGTACACTACAAATGCTACCGCTTGTCAATTATCAATGGATTATCAAAATTGTAATATACTGTCACTGCATTATACCTATGGATAAAGTAGCTAGCGAGGCCAGCTGCGAGCGTGGGCCAACTTGACGTTGAAAGATTTGTTTAGCAGCTCAACGTGACATGTGGCTGGACACACAAATGAGTCCATCTGGGTGGCATGGCCTGCTCATATTCGGAATGGAGTCCTCAACAAGTTTCTCCCACAAAGATTGTAGTTACATGGCCTCAAACATACAATCCATTCATATAAATTTTGCGGTCCCCTTTTTGAACACAATACGGCTTGTAGTGATGAACTCCTTTCCAAATTTCCCATATGTGAAGCAAATGCCTACAACAATGGTGGAGGCACAATTAAGGTTTGAATTAAGTCTTTGCCAGCAAAGGCTTATCAGTGACGATATTTAAGGAAGCATCCAGTGCAGTAAGTGGGCTTTTGCAAACCAGCTCAGCAGGCCATCCGTACATCTGCAGCTGGGCGCCACAATATTGCTAGCGCGAGAAGTGTTCTATTGTCATTGGCTGCCGTATTGTTACATGCTGTAAAACAACGAGGGGAATCCACAGTCGAGTATCTCATGGGAGCCTGCGACCTACGAAAACACGATGGCCACAATGAATATAAATTCTTCTGGTTCGGCCAGAAAAATGATTCCACACACTGTATTCGACCAGCAAAGTCACTTGCCAAGTCATCGTCGGATGGAAAAATAGACCACAAGGGCTCTCATTGGACAGTGGTGGTATTAATCGTATCTGCTCGCCTACCCGCCAAGAGCGAGACCTGTTGGTTCTAGACTTTGGGTGGATCCATCAGAATAGGACCACTCGGAGGTTGCCATCGCCTGACACATCACCGGCCTCCAGGGGTATCGAGTTACACCTGTGTCCTTTCTGCCAGCTGATGTGTACGCGCCAGCCAGCGGCCTGGCCTTGTACCGACAGAGCTGACACGCTACCAGCGCAGCGAGGACGCTAACGCTGTTTGCCATCGTTGCAGTGAGTCAGCATTCCGCTACGATGACGTCACATACTGCCTATGAGACACGAGCTGCACCTCGGCTGCTAGTACTGTATTGCTGCGGGGAGTCAACAGTCAATAAAGTCATGTATTCATTACTCATCGTCCGCCCTGCTACAGGAGAACCCAAAACACAGCACTGGAGTCAAAAGCGGATGTGCCACTTAGTAATGTACAATCATTCACAGTTGAAATAATCATCGTTTGTCAGTTTTTATGGACAAGATAGCATCCAGCACATCCTTACTCCATCTTTCCACCCACAATGCATTGGCAGATGGTCTGCACTCTTAAGTAAGTAATACAGGCATCTGGCCATACGACATCCATAGAGAACATCCTACCAATAAACAACATTTATTAGTGTGATTTTAGGTTTTCACAGAGTACGAAAATCTTGAACAGTTCTCGCGTATTCAGCCGGGTGGCGTCATCTGAAAGGTGCGATATTTCGGTAAGCCGAATTCTTGCCACCTTCAGACGTTCCTGATGACTGAGTGAGATCTTCTGGGTGCCACCTTTGTATCCTCTCTCCACCCTCTCTCCTGCCGCTTCCAGCCGGCACCTCCGACGCGCGAATCTGGTGTGGTGGTGGGAAAAGGGCGGCGTCGGGTGTTGACCCAGGATCTTCAATAGCGCCGCGACGGGCGATGGACGCGGATCTCTGCTGGCTTGGCTACATTGTTTCTTCGTCCTCTTCAGTTGTCGTGTCGCGGAGGTCCGCTCCCGTCGGACAACTGAAGAGGATGAAGAAGCGTTGTCGCCACGCCAGCAGAGATCTGCGTCCATCGCAAGTCAGAGCGCTTCTGAATGTTCAAAATATCTCTAAGCACGCACAGTGCCACACCAACTGCTGGGAAGAGTCCAGCGAAGCTTTTGCATGAAAGACAGCTGCGACCCGTCATCCACCTAATCCAGCCGCAACACTGTGACCAAGCAGCATCACACTGTCCATATGGGCGCTGTAGCTATATTTGCTAACAACCAGAGTGGATTTACGCAACAGGTACCGGAGCCCTGGGATGTTGCCTTTACTATGTGAATGCAGATAGCTGGCAAAGACAGAGCCACAGAAATCAAGTTCTGCACAGGCCACGTCCCTAAAGATCTTCCTGTCCCTACAATCCTAGATCCAAACTGCAGATGCCTCATCTTCTACAATCTACAACCTCCGAGTTCCCCTCACAAGTAGCAGACTATTAACGACCACTAACCACAGGTGCCACTGACTGTCTCCTTGCACCACCACCTACAATGAAGGTTTGTAAACCTGGCAGAGAATCCAAAGAGATTCTGGTCGTATGTAAATATGCTAGAGGCAAATTTACTCCGTATTTCCGGCTTTCCAGAACGCTTTTGGCACCGTACCTCACAAGTGGCTTGTAATCAAATTGCGTTTTTATGGAATATCGTCTCAGTTATGCGACTGCATTCGTGATTTTCGGTCAGAGACCAGAGTTCGCAGTAATTGACGGAAAGTGTTCGAGCAAAACAGAAGTGATTTCTGGCGTTCCCCAAGGTAGTATTATAGTCCCCTGCTGTTCCATATTTATATAAACGATTTAGGAGACAATATGAGCACCAGTCTTACGTTTTTGCAGATTGCGCTGTCGTGTATCGTGTAGTTAAGTCATCAGAAGATCAAAATAAATTGCAAAACGATTTAGAAAAGATATCTGTATGATGCAAAAATTGACAATTGACCCTAAATAATGAAAAGTGGGAGGTCATCCATATGAGTGCTAAAAGTGCTAACCGTTAAACTTCGGTTATACGACAAATAAATCAATTCTAACGGCCGTAAATTGAACTATGTACCTAGAAATTACAATTACGAACAATTTAGATTGGCCATTCCTTTTTGGAGTACTATTGGGTGGAGTGGGATCATTACCAGATAGGATTAACGCAGTACATCGAGAAGGTTCAAAGAAGGACAGAATTTTTATGTTATCGAGAAACAGGGGACATAGTCATGGACATGATACAGGATTTGAGAGGGAAATCTTTAAAACAAAGCCGATTTCCGTTGCGGTGGTATCTTCTGACGAAATTTCAGTCACTAACTTTCTCCTCCGAATGCGAAAATCTCTTGTTGACCTACAAAGGGAGGAATGATCATCATAATAAAATAACGGAAATCAGGGCTCGCAAGAAAAGGTATGCCCGTTCTATTCTTCCGCACGTTGTCGGAGAGTGGAGTAATAGAGAATTAGTGTGAAGATGGTTCATGAACTCTCTGCCAGACACTTAGGTGTGATTTGCAGTGTAACCATGTAGATGTATTTGTAGATTAAGACAGAGGAAACCTAACACGTGACTTTGTAGTGTTCCTTCCTCCTCCTAACACATGACATTGTAGTGGTCCTTCCTTCACGTCAGAGCTGGACCAATTCCACCATTATTTAGTCTCATGGGTCGGGCGGTAGGCGGTAGGGGGATGGGGCGGGGGGAAGAGGGAAGCTGTACTTATCAGATACTCAGACGAAACGGCTTTTCAGGTCGTTCCAGTAGCTGCATTCCGCTTGCACAGAGAGATTCTTGTGTATTCTCCCTAAATATTATGCTACACTCCAAGTGGACCACCTACGGCGACTATTGCCTTTTCCATTATACGCTCACTTTGGTTTACTGCGTAGGAGGAATTCTTACTTTCAGGATACCGACGTCTAAGCCTGGACCTGATTCTGTGTATCGCACTTACAATTAGTGTGAACGGTACATATACGCTGCCTCAGCGGTAAGATTGTTCCAAACTTCCGTTACCTGTATGAAGTAAAACTTCCCCTTAATTATATTTCCATTCCCGTACTGCTTCACTTTGTAGCTATTTTCAAATGCATTCCCGTATATAACCAATAAAATGATATTCTTGGTGGTCCCGTACTTTAAAAAGATATTATAGTTTAAATTGTTCCACACCCTTTTAATCAGAAAAGGACTATTTAATTTTGAATCACACGGGTAGTTCCAAGTTTGTGGAGTAGGAGATCACTATTTTAAAACGTTTTTATTTAGTTAAATACCCAAAGGCTGGTTATTTCAAATCACAATTACTGACGTCTATTCGGCTCTAGGCAAAGCTTTCTTTTACTGCAAAACTACACCAGTTTATATTTACGCAAGACCTTGTATTAAAAGCAAACCTCAAAAATGTAAATAACTTTGCAATAGATTAAAATATCAACTTTCAAACTTTCAAGCTTTCATCAATTTTAAAATTTACTTAGGTAAATGTTACGATAAATTTTAAGAAAGCAAACAGTCACGATTATCAACAAAATTAATCAACTGAAAGGTAAGCAATGAAATGGCAAGTAGACCAACCCCTTTTACAATAAGTGAATATCAAGCACCTTGTTTCCAAAAGAACTTCGTTTACGTGGCGTATTAACTTCAGACTGAGCGGTCGGCTGGTACCTGTCTTATATGCCGCGTCTATGGTTTTTTAGTTTGGCCTTATATCAACACAATTTCTTCACGTAGTAATCGTAGCTCCTGCAACACAACAACTGTTGAGCACTTGTAGTAACCAGGCAACGTGAAGAAAGTGGATTGGCTCTTAGTAACATCAGAGCTTCGCGAAGTTAGATGGTTTGAAGACAAGGCTTTTAATTTATCCAAAGTGTTACTTAACTAGAGAAGGAGCTAGACAAGTTAAATGAAAAACTACCCGAGAAATTTAAATACTAAAACAAACATAGCACGTCTATTACTTGGTGCAATGTAACGCAAGGAATTTAAATTACTACAAAAATTACTGGTACTTAACAAGAAAAGAACCTAGGCGAACTGAACTGAGAAATTTGAATATGAATAAACCTCAACTCAGTTGCTTGGTGCACTAGACTGTTTAGATCTAAGGAGGTCTTTCCGTGCTGTTACTACACGGTCAGCCGTCCGGAGTGGCCAGCCGGAGTGGCCGAGCGGTTAAAGCCGCTACAGTCTGGAACCGCACGACCGCTACGGTCCCAGGTTCGAATCCTGCCTCGGGCATGGCTGTATGTGATGTCCTTAGGTTAGTTAGGTTTAAGTAGTTCTAAGTTCAAGGGGACTTATGACCACAGCAGTTGAGTCCGATAGTGCTCAGAGCCATTTTTGAACCGGCCGGAGTGGCCAAGCGGTTCTAGGCGCTACAGTCTGGAACCGCGCGACCGATACAGTCGCAGGTTCGAATCCTGCCTCGGGCATGGATGTTTGTGATGTCCTTACGTTAGATAGGTTTAAGTATTTCTAAGTTCTAGGGGACTGATGACCTCAGATGTTAAGTCCCATAGTGCTCAGAGCCATTTGAACCATTTTTGAACTACGCAGTCTCTGGAACTAAATCTACATTTGGTAACCAGTATGGCGAGATTCACGTAGGTTTGCTTTAGTATCAATTTTTAGAGCAGAACAAGTACTTACCAAATGTAAAACTTTCACTGCGTCCTTCGTCGTTAGTGCCGGAACCCATTCTCATATACATTGGTCACACTACAAGACCCGTCTAAAGCTGAGCGCCTCATATAGGACCAATAACTTGTTTCAGACGCTACCTCCAAACAGCGTTGTATGAGAAGTGAACAGCAACTGCTTCGTTGAAAGTGCGATCCACTCTCGGAGCTGAGCCAAGCTAACACGCGCCCCTCGCAAACACTGCGACACTAAGTACTCATCTCAGCTTGGCAGGATCCAACTGGCACATAACAACCGCCCGTCCACACAGGACAGCGGCTTCACTATGGGTCCACTTCTTATCAACGCGAAGAAGTACTCACTCTGCGGTCGCTCTCTTTCACTCTCTCTCTCTCTCACACACACACACACACACTCTGTCTGTCTGTTTGTCTTCTCTCTCACGCCAACGGGCGCCCCCTTTTAACACTAATCGCGCCAGAGTTACTCTATTATCCGAGTTGCGACTTAACACGAGATATCGTACCTCGGTCAAAGCTGGACCAATGTCAATGGTTCAAATGGCTCTGAGCACTACGGGACTTAACTTCTGAGGTCATCAGTCCCCTAGAACTCAGAACTACTTAAACCTAACTAACCTAAGGACATCACACACATCCATGTCCGAGGCAGGATTCGAACCTGCAACCGTAGCAGTCGCGCGGTTCCAGACTGTAGCGCCTAGAACCGCTCGGCCACACTGGCCGGCGGACCATTGTTGATCCCCCCTCCGCCCAACGGTTTACCTGGGTCAGAGTCCAAGAAATGGTCAATTCACACATGTTGGTTGGTTGGTTGGTTGGTTGGGGGGATTAAAGGGACCAGACTGCTACAGTCATCGGGCCCTTTTTCCAAAACTTAAAAACACCCGCAGAGAATAAAAGCGAACAAGGAAAAGATGACAGACGACAAAGGACAAGAGAAACTGGGACAAAGACCAGACAAAACGAACTGAAATCACACACAGTGTGATTGTGGTTGGCCGACCATAGAGACAAAAAAAAGGGAAAGCCAACCACCGAGAAACACATTAAAAACTCAGTCTAAAACCGTAGGCTAAATGCCAGACTCAACACAAAATAAAGATAAACACTTACAGCAAATGATAAAAGCCCCCTGCCCGAATAAAACGCAAAACGAAGCCTGTCATGGCAGTGTCATCTGTTAAAAGGGCAGGGAGCGTATCAGGCAGCACGAATGTCTGCCTGACCACAGCTAAAAGGGGACAGGCCAACCAAATGTGGACCACTGTCAGAGCCGCCCCGCAGCGAAATAGAGGAGGGTCCTCCCGACGCAGTAAATTAGTAAATAGCTGTGCGTCAGCCGGGTGTGGCCAATGCCGAGCCGACAAGTGACAACTGAACCTCTGCAATTGGTTCGCATACATGACCGCCACACAGTCGTCGTCTCCTTGATAGCATGGAGTTTATTGGGCGTGGTCAGATTGCGCCATTCAGCGTCCCATAGCGCAAAAACTTTGCGGCGTAAGAAGGCTCGCAAATCAGTCTCTGGGAGGCCAACGTCCAGAGATGGTTTACTGGTGGTATGATAAAAGTTGTTGATGGATTAGAACTCTTAAAAGAGTCGACGCAATGTACCATGTATGTCACTGTGTCGCTTAGTCAGGAAAATCTCCTGTGACTGACACAAAACATCATGTTAGCCCGCTGCAGGCTGCGTGATCCTGGTGTAGGGCCTCATAACCCCCACGCGTGCATGTGACGTGTCTCCGCCGTGCAGCCCGCGGCTGGGCCCCGTGGCTCGGCGACATCAAAGGCGTTGGAGGGCCCTCGGCTCCCGAGCCGTCCCAGGCGACACTGCGTCTTCTCAAGTGTCGGCGCGCCTTCTTCACGGCTCCAAGGCGAAGTCTGCGTGGCGCCGTCTCTCAGCCTTTGCTCTCCCACTTTCGGAACGGGTGGTGTTCGCGTCCCGGTGTGGTCAGTCTGACGTAAATTTCTTGTTCTTTACCTTAACCTATCACACATATAAATCTATATTTATAACGTGGACGTTAATAGTTTAGACAAGAAGAGAATAGAAGCTTTCGAAACGTGGTGCTACAGAAGAATGCTGAGCAAGATGAATGAGACAGGCGAAACACTCTCAGACTTCAAGAAGAATATAATAATTCCAATCCCAAAGAAAGCAGGTGTTGACAGATGTGAAAATTACCGAACTATCAGTTTAGTAAGTCACAGCTGCAAAATACTAACGCGAATTCTTTACAGACGAATGGAAAAACTGGTAGAGGCCGACTTCGGGGAAGATCAGTTTGGATTCCGTAGAAATGTTGGAACACGTGAGGCAATACTGACCCTACGACTTACCTTGGAAGAAAGATTAAGAAAAGACAAACCTACTTTTCTAGCATTTGGAAACTTAGAGAAAGCTTTTGACAATGATGATTGGAATACTCTCTTTCAAATTCTGAAGGTGTCAGGGGTAAAATATAGAGAGCGAAAGGCTATTTACAATTTGTACAGAAAGCAGATGGGAGTTATAAGAGTTGAGGGGTATGAAAGCGAAGCAGTGGTTGTGAAGGGAGTGAGACAGGGTTGTAGCCTATCCCCGATGTTATTCAAACTGTATATTGGGCAACCAGTAAAAGAAACAAAAGAAAAGTTCGGAGTAGGTATTAAAATCCATGGAGAAGAAATAAAAACTTTGAGGTCCGCCGATGACATTGTAATTCTGTCAGAGACAGCAAAGGACTTGGAAGAGCAGTTGAAGGGAATGCGCAGTGTCTTGAAAGGAGGGTATCAGATGAACATCAAGAAAAGCAAAATGAGGATAATGGAATGTATTCGAATTAAGTCGGGTGGTGCTGAGGGAATTAGATTAGAAAATGATACACTTAAAGTAGTAAAGGAGTTTTGCTATTTGGGGAGCAAAATAACTAATGATGGTCGAAGTAGAGAGGATATAAAATGGAGACTGGCAATGGCAACGAAAGCGTTTCTGAAGAAGAAAAATTTGTTGACATCGAATATATATTTAAATGTCAGGCAGTTGTTTCTAAAAGTATTTGTATGGAGTGTAGCTATGTATGGAAGTGAAACGTGGACAATAAATAGTTTAGACAAGAAGAAAATAGAAGCTTTTGAAATATGGTGCTACAGAAGAATGCTGAAGATTAGATGGGTAGATCACATAACTAATGAGGAGGTGTTGAATAGGATTGGGGAGAAGAGGATCTTGTGGCACAACTTGACTAGAACAAGGGATCGGTTGGTAGGACATGTTCTGAGACATCGAGAGATCACCAATTTAGTATTGGAGGGCAGCGTGGAGGGTAAAAACGGTAGAGGAAGATCAAGAGATGAAGCAGATTAAGAAGGATGTAGGCTGCAGTTGGTACTGGGAGATGAAGAAGCTTGCACAGGATAGAGTAGCATGTAGAGCTGCATCAAACCAGTCTCAGGACTGAAGACCACAACAACAACAACAACATAACGTACAATGAATGGAGGGTAGTTTGTAGCGATTCTGCCGATATTCTCATATTAAGCGACGCAAAACAAACTCTACAGAAGGAATGGTCAGTATTAAGGGATTACAAAATGGATTCGAAAATCGCAAATACGGTTTGATATCAGCCGTATGTGCTATCCAAGGCAAGTGAAAATTATTCCCGGACCAAGACTCGAACGCGGACTTCCCGCTTATACAAAGTGGTCACCTTAACCACTTTACCTATCCGTGCACGCCTCACGGACAGACCTAAGTTTCAATCTATCATATATTGTCCACATCCGCTAAGCTTGCACTCTGCGGGTTCCGCAAAGGGAGACAAATTTTCGCTATCGATATTTTAGCCCGTCGAGGAATATATACCAACGTTTTACACAACGCGTGTGTTTTACACAGTACACTGTACATTACATTACGAATGTCGTTCCATTAATTCATATCTGTTACGGTTCACAGCTATTGTAAATATTACGAAATTTTTCGTTTACAACAGCTGTTTTTTTTGTTTATTTACTACATTCTCCATTACATCTTTTTGTAATACCACATTTATGTACACTACTGGCCATTAATATTGCTACACCAAGAAGAAATGCAGATGATAAACGGGTATTCATTGGACAAATATACTAGAACTGAAATGTGATTACATTTTCAAGCAATTTGGGTGCATAGAGTCTGAGAAATCAGTACCCAGAACAACCACCACTGGCCGTAAAAACGGCCTTGATACGCCTGGGCATTGAGACAAACAGAGCTTGGATGGCGTGTGCAGGTACAGCTGCCCATGTAGCTTCAACGCGATACCACAGTTCATCAAGAGTAGTGACTGGTGTATTGTGACGAGCCAGTTGCTCGGCCACCATTGACCAGACGTTTTCAATTGGTGAGAGATCTGGAGAATGTGCTGGCCAGGGCAGCAGTCGAACATTTTCTGTATCCAGAAAGGCCCGTACAGGACCTGCAACATGCGGTCGTGCATTATCCTGCTGAAATGTAGGGTTTCGCAGGGATCGAATGAAGGGTAGAGCCACGGGTAACAGCACATCTGAAATGTAACGTCCACTGTTCAGAGTGGTGTCAATGCGATCAAGAGGTGACCGAGACGTGTAACCAATGGCACCCCATACCATCACACCGGGTGATACGCCAATATGGCGATGACGAATAGACGCTTCCAATGTGAGTTCACCGCGATGTCGCCAAACACGGATGCGACCATCATGATGCTGTAAACAGAACCTGGATTCATCCGAAAAAATGACGTTTTGCCATTCGTGCACCCACGTTCGTCGTTGAGTACACCATCGCAGGCGCTCCTGTCTGTGATGCAGCGTCAAGGGTAACTGCAGCCATGGTCTCCGAGCAGATAGTCCATGCTGCTGCAAACGTCGTCGAACTGTTGGTGCAGATGGTTGTTGTCTTGCAAACGTCCCCATCGGTTGACTCAGGGATCGAGACATGGCTGCACGATCCGTTATAGCCATGCGGATAAGATGCCTGTCATCTCGACTGCTAGTGATGCGAGGCCGTTGGGATCCAGCACGGCGTTCCGTATTACCCTCCTGAACCCACCGATTCCATATTCTGTTTACAGTCATTGGATCTCGACTAACGCAAGCAGCAATGTCGCGATACGATAAACCGCAATTGCGATAGGCTACAAACCGACCTTTATCGAAGTCTGAAAAGTGATGGTATGCATTTCTCCTCCTTACACGAGGCATCACAACAACGTTTCACCAGGCAACGCCGGTCAATTGCTGTTTGTGTATGAGAAATCGGTTGGAAACTTTCCTCATGTCAGCACGTTGTAGGTGTCGCCACCGGCGCAAATCCCGTGTGAATGCTCTGAACAGCTAATCATTTGCATATCACAGCATCTTCTTCCTGTCGGTTAAATTCGCGTCTGTAGCACGTCATCTTCATAGTGTAGCAATTCTAATAGCCAGTGGTGTATTGTGTGTGTGTGTGTTTTTGTGGGTGCGGTGTGGAGTGTAAGGTAATGTTTGTGTTGTATGGTGACGATGAAAGAAGGGAGAGGTGAAACCTGGTGCCGCCGCATAGCCTATTCCTCGCGAATAGCACCACGGGGGCCGCCAGATTTCAGTTCCCATCCGAAGGACGGATCGCCGTCAACAGTGTCACGTGCCCTCACTTCATGAGACACTGCGGAGACGTTTGGTATTTAAGCCAGATATAGGTGCAAAGCAGAAAAGGGAAAGCTGAAAGGTGGAAGCTGTACATACAGGGTCTGTACAAGGAAGATGAAGTTGAAGGCAATATTATAGAAAGGTAAGCATGTCATTCTCAATGGAGAGACGTCTTCCGAAGTAAGAGTGATTTCAGGTGGCCGGCCGAAGTGGACGTGCGGTTAAAGGCGCTGCAGTCTGGAACCACAAGACCGCTACGGTCGCAGGTTCGAATCCTGCCTCGGGCATGGATGTTTGTGATGTCCTTAGGTTAGTTAGGTTTAACTAGTTCTAAGTTCTAGGGGACTAATGACCTCAGCAGTTGGGTCCCATAGTGCTCGGAGCCATTTGAACCATTTGATTTCAGGTGTGCCGCAGGGGAGTGTTGTAGGACCGTTGCTATTCACAATATATATAAATGACCTTGTGGATGATATCGGAAGTTCACTGAGGCTTTTTGCAGATGATGCTGCGGTGTATCGAGAGGTTGTAACAATGGAAAATTGTACTGAAATGCAGGAGGATCTGCAGCGAATTGACGCATGGTGCAGGGAATGGCAATTGAATCTCAATGTAGACAAGTGTAATGTGCTGCGAATACATAGAAAGATAGATCCCATATCATTTAGTTACAAAATAGCAGGTCAGCAGCTGGAAGCACTTAATTCCATAAATTATATGGGAGTACGCATTAGGACTGATTTAAAATGGAATGATCACATAACGTTGATCGTCGGTAAAGCAGATGCCAGACTGAGATTCATTGGAAGAATGCTAAGGAAATGCAATTCGAAAACAAAGGAAGTAGGTTACAGTACGCTTGTTTGCCCACTGCTTGCACACTGCTCAGCAGTGTGGGATCCGTACCAGATAGGGTTGATAGAAGAGATAGAGAAGATCCAACGGAGAGCAGCGCGCTTCGTTACAGGATCATTTAGTAATCGTGAAAGCGTTACGGAGATGATAGATAAACTCCAGTGGAAGACTCTGTAGGAGAGACGCTCAGTAGCTCGGTACGGGCTTTCGTTAAAGTTTCGAGAACATACCTTCACCGAAGAGACAAGCAGTATATTCCCGAACGAGATTTTCACTCTGCAGCGGAGTGTGCGCTGATATGAAACTTCCTGGTAGATTAAAACTGTGTGCCCGACTCGGGACCTTTGCCTTTCGCGGGCAAGTGCTCTACCATCTGAGCTACCGAAGCACGACTCACGCCCGGTACTCACAGCTTTACTTCTGCCAGTATCTCGTCTCCTACCTTCCAAACTTTACAGAAGCTCTCCTGAGAACCTTGCAGATAGGCAAAGGTCCCGAGTTCGAGTCTCGGTCGGGCACACAGTTTTAATCTACCAGGAAGTTTCAAGCAGTACATTGCTCCCTCCTACGTATATCTCGCGAAGAGACCATGAGGATAAAATCAGAGAGATTAGAGCCCACACAGAAGCATACCGACAATCCTTCTTTCCACGAACAATACGAGACTGGAATAGAAGGGAGAACCGATAGAGGTACTCAAGGTACCCTTCGCTACACACCGTCAGGTGGCTTGCGGAGTATGGATGTAGATGTAGATGTAAATGAAAGGGAGATGGGAGATACGATACTGGGAGAAGAAACTGACAAAGCTCTGAAAGATCTGAGTCGAAACTAGTCCCCGGGAGTAGATGACATTCTGTCAGAATTACTGATAGCCTTGAGATGGCCAGCCATGACAAATCTCTTCCATCTGGTGTGCAAGATGTGCGAAACAGGCGAAATACTGTCAGGTTTCAAGACGAATGTGGTAGCTCCAATTCCAAAGAAAGCAGTTGCTGACAGGTGTGACAATTACCGAACTATCAGTTTAGTAAGTCATTGTTGCAAGATACTAACACGAGTTCTTTACAGAAGAATGGAGAAACTTGTGGAAGCCGACCTCGGTGACGATCAGTTTGGATTTCGGAGAAATGTAGGAAAGCGCGAGACAATACTGACCCTACGACTTATCTTAGAATATATGTTAAGCAAAGGCAAACCTACATTTATAGCATTTGTAGGCTTAGAGAAAGCTTTTGATATTGTTGACTGGAACACTCTCAGTGAAATCCTAAAGGTAGTAGGGGTAAAATACAAGGAGTGAAATGCTATTTACAACTTGTACAGGAACCAGACGGAAGTAACAAGAGTCAAGGGACAGGAAAGGAAAGCAATGGTTCAGAAGGGAGTGAGAAAGAGCTGTAGCCTATCCCCGATGTTATTCGATCTGTACATTCAACAAGCAGTAAAGGAAACCAAAGAAAAATTCGGAGCAGAACTTAAAATTCAGGGAAAAGAAATAAAAGCTTCGAGGTTTGCCAAGACATTATAATTCTATCAAAGACAGTAAAGGACCTGGAAGAGCAGTTGAACGGAATGGTCAGCGTTTTGAAAAGAGGTTATAACAAGAACGTCAACAAAAGCAAAACAAGAATGATGGAATGTAGCCGAATTAAATCAGGTGACGCTAAGGCAATCAGATTAGGAAACGAGACACTTAAGGTAGTAGATGAGTTTTTCTATTTGGGCAGCTAAATAACTGATGATGGCCGAAGTAGAGAGGATATAAAATGTAGACTGTTAACTGCAAGAGAAGCACTTCTGAAGAAGAGAATTCTATTAACACCGAATATAGATTTACGTGTTAGGAAGTCTTTTCTGAGGGTATTTGTCTGGAGTGTATCCATGTATGGATGTCAAACACTGACGATAAGCAATTTAGATGAAAAGAGAATAGAATATTTCGAAATGTGGTGCTACAAAAGAACGCTGAAGAGTACAGGGTTTGATGACGTGACTAATCAGGAGGTACTGAATAGAATAAGGGAGACAAGAGATTTGTGGCACAAGTTGACCAAAAGAGGGGATCGGTTGAGAGGACACATTCTGAGACATCAAGGGATCACCAATTTATTTCCTGGGATTGTGGGGGTAAAAATCGTAGAGGGAGACCAAGAAATGAGTACAGTAAGAAGATTCAGAAAGATGTAGGTTTTCGGAGATGAAGAGCCTCGCGCAGGATAGAGTACCATAGAGAGTTGCATCAAGCGCCTTCGGACTGAAGACGATAACAACAACACTGGCGCAAAGACTGGTGATCAGGAACTTTACGGCACCACCTCTCCTTCCCTTGCCGGTCAGATACTGACAGCGAAAAATTTTTCCACCACTAGGATTCGAATCGGCCTACCCCGTGTCGACCACCTCGCACAAACATGTGTTAACAACCGATTATTTATTTATTTAATTTTTCGACCTCATTGTAATGTAACATGCAGCCACTGTACAGATCACAGACATTGTGTAAATGATTGGAATATTCAAGCATATGACATGAAGGATCATTTGATGCAAAGAAAACTTCGTTTGGACATATACCCTACTCCGAACGATTTCCGAGACAGAACATATTTAACACGTTCACGCCGGAAGTTCCAATTCCTTCTCACACTAGATCTTCCCATCGGGCTGCGTGAACAATCGGTGGCTCATGCTGGACTCCAGCAATTATGCTGCGAGCAACACAATGGTGTGAGATGTGTCTTCTATCAGTCAGGCGCAGCAAAGAGCTCTGACTACAATTACGAAAATCATCGCCGCCAGATGGAGGAAAGCGTGAATACGCGCTCCAGTCCGCCGCGAGAAACACAGTTTGCAGCGCCAGCGTGAACATATTAATGTACATCGTTATTTACTTTCCGTATTATTCAGTACTTTATCAAGTTACATGTGTACATACGTATAACAGTACGTAAACATTACAACATGGGTTTTACAAAGTATCGATTAAAAAATACGTATTTTTAACACATGTACCGCTACCCATTATCGTACACGTTACATTACATCTGTTGTACACTTCATAATATGTGTTCGAATATCTCAGCGTCAACTTCAATGCATCGGTGCAGTCTTGGGAGAACATAAAGTGTTGAATGTCTGAGTACTTTTGAACGTTCGCTAATGAGGGCAGCAGTATCCATGACGCGACCAAGCAATTCATCTCGCTCAGCTTTCGTTTTTACACCTCATATTTATTCCAAACGCATAAACAAATATCTGATGGCGTAAGGTCTGGCGATCTTGGTGGCCATTCAGTTCTACAACCACGACCAACCCAGTGATTAGGATAACTGGGACTGATATGTTGCCTCACACGAGGGGTAAAAAATGGAGGAGCTAACTCATGGTGGAAGCACATTGCGCACCGCGTAGGTAAAGGAATGTCGTCAAGGTGTTAAACAAACCAATTTTCCAAAAAATGAAAGTAATTCTGACCCAGCATTCCCTCTTCCAAAATGATTGTACCTATGAACATGTTACCGACTATCCCAAACCAAACATCGATCGAAAAACAAACTTGGAAATTGGTATCCACTGTAGTGGGTGGGTTTAACTGCGACCATCCACGATTATTGCGTATGTTGATGATTCCATTGCTTGTAAATGTAATTTCATAAGTGAAAAGTATCAACAGCAGGACATTGCAATTGTTATTTAACGAATGACAACACTGAAGCCGTATAGTGTCATCTCCAGTGTGAAGACTGCGGACACGCTTCATGGGAAATGTGTACAAGTTTTGCTCATGTAAAGTTCTCCATACACGTTTTAGTGGGACAGTGGTACGAGCGAAAAGTCACCGTGTGCTGGTAGTAGGACTATCCTGCGCCATTGCGACCATGTGTTGCTGTTTCTGCACGGGTTGTTGATGTACATATTCAGAAAAAGCATGGGAACTTGAAGCATACCTATTTCAAGCAAAGTGCTGTAAACTGGCAAACACTCTACGAACAAGAATTCGACTTGTCGGAAAGTGTGAACGGTTTTATTTGACAGCAGCAGGAGCATATCTGCATATTCTCCGTTACTATAGATGTGTGGCATTTTGGGCAGTGTATGTACAAACACCGTTAAGCGATGTTTCTCTCTGATACACTCTCAAACCGTTGCACTGTTTCACTCATAACACATCATGGACAACTGCACCTCCAACTACACTAAGCGCCAAAGAAACTGGTATAGACATGCGTATTCAAATACAGAGATATGGAAACAGGCAAAATATGGCGCTGCTGTCGACAACGCCTATATAAGACAACAAGCGTCTGGCGCAGTTGTTAGATCGGTTACTGCTGCTACAATTGCAGGTTATCAAGATTTAAGTGAGTTTGAACGTGGCGTTATAGTCGGCGCATGAGCGATGGGAAACAGCATCTCCGAGGTACCGATGAAGTGGGGATTTTCCCGAACGACCATTTCACTAATGTGCCGTGAGTATCAGGAATCCGGTAAAACATCAAATCTCCAACATCGCTGCGGCCGGAAAAAGATCCTGCAAGAAAGGGACCAACCACGACTGAAGAGAATCCTTCAAC
Source organism: Schistocerca serialis cubense (assembly GCF_023864345.2). Lineage (NCBI taxonomy): Eukaryota > Metazoa > Arthropoda > Insecta > Orthoptera > Acrididae > Schistocerca > Schistocerca serialis. The sequence goes on from NC_064638.1 coordinate 1,038,036,250, forward strand.
GTGACAGAAGTGCAATACTTCCACAAATTGCTGCAGATTTCGATGCTGGGCCATCAACAAATGTCAGCGTGCGAACCACTCAACTTTCGGAGCCAAAGGCCCACTCGTGTATCCTTGATGACCGCACAACACAAAGCTTTACGCCTCGTCTGGGCCCGTCAGCACCGACATTGGATTGTTGATGGCTGGAACATGTTGCCTGGTCGGACGAGTCTCGTCTCACATTGTACTGAGCAGATGGACGTGTAGGGATATGGGAACAACCTTATTAATCCATGGACCCTGTATGTCAGCAGCAGACTGTTCAAGCTGGTGGAGGCTCTGTAATGGTGTGGGGCGTGTGCAGTTGGAGTGATATGTGACCGCTAATACGTCTAGATAAGACTCTCACAAGTGACACGTACGTAAGCATCCTTTCTGATCACCTGCATCCATTCATGTCCATTGTGCATTCTGACGGACTCGGGCGATTGCAGCAGGACAATGCGACACTCCCACACGTCCAGAATTGCTGCAGTGTGGCTCCAGGAACACAATTCTGAGTTTAAGCATTTCCGCTGGCCACCAAACTCCCCAGACATGAACATTATTGAGCATATGTGGGATACCTTGCAACGTGCTGTTCGGAAGAGATCTCCACCCCGTCGTACTCTTACGGATTTATGGACGGTCCTGCAGGATTCATGGTGTAATTTCCTCCAGCACAACTTCAAGAATTAGTCAAGTCCGTGCCACGTCGTGATGCGGCACATCTGCGTGCTCGCAGGGGCCCTACGCGATATTAAGCAGGTGCTCCAGTTTTTCTAAGTCTTCAATGTAGTTAAATGACACAAAGACGTCCCGACCAAAGAGAATGAAAGCAACAAGGTAGCTTGGATCAGAATAAAACGTTAAAGAGTCTGGTGGGTAAGACTTCTACAAGTGCACCATCAGCCCAAAACCGAATGTACATTCAATCTGTGCTATCTCGGAAACCATTAGGTATAGGGCATATCTCCATACAAAGTGTTTTGCTTCAAATGAGCGTTCCGCATACTGACCATTCCTCCTAGGACACTCTGTATGCGTCCTAGTGTCTCTGGGGGACTGATGACCTTAGCTGTTTAGTCCCCCTTAAACATCCCAACAACCACCACCACCATCCTAGTGTCTCTCATCTGATTCTCATGAACTCTAGGCGAGATACTACAACGTGTCTCTCTCATGGGCAAGCATGTGGATACCTCTGGTACCTCTAATGAACCTCTGTCTCTCCGTACCTATAATGCACGGAGCCACCACTTCAGTGACAATACTATAAAAATTAAACGCAATGGACTTTAACGCAAATGAGTATTAAGCGTGATTCTGTGTAGTGCAGCGGAAGAGAACATATTGCATTTCTTACTGCAAGACTTTCTCCTATTATATCTCACGTAAGTAAGCAAACAATCAAAAGTGATGGCGAGCTCTTGTGAACTTGAAAGATAGAATTAAGTATCACGACAGATGTATTCATAAAAACATGAATTAAATGGAATATGGTTCAACATAATACATTGGTTATACTCTGTCTTGTATTTCTAAAGTAAAGTGATGTGATTGGCAGTTGACAAAGTTGAGCCAGGGCTAATGACGTGACTTTAATTGAGACTTTAAATGATAATGCGTCTGTGGTTAATACGAATGACAGTGATTTTGAACTGAATCGGAAACAAACTATTGCAATGTGCTTGAATCGGAAAACAACTGCTGCTGCTGTCAGCGCACAGTGGAGTAATAGAATTTACTGTACGGAGTCCTAGTGCCAGTGCTGCTAAACGCTCACCTTAGGTGTGTAGAAAACTCAAGATGCAATGCCCATCATTCTTTGGCGTCAGGGTCGGCCGGTGGACCTCCGTTGCCTCCTCTCATCCATCAGGTTGCGAAAACTCCGCATGGAGTTTTCATCCAGAAAACTAAAACCATCAACTGAAAACTCGGAAAATACTCTTGTGCCAATTACACAATATTTTGAGTACCTACAGCCTCCCTCCATAAGACGAAAAAACTGTTCCTCCACTCTCAGTACATCGACAGGCTTCGTTGTGACGATTTCTGACATCACTAAGCCTATTTCAATCAGCGGACTGTTATTTTGCGCGGGCAGGAAACTGTGCACTTTTGTGAGTGTACGTGACTTACAGAAAAATGCTAAGACGAATGCTACAGTATTCTTGGCCACGCAGAATCCAGCAACCAGCGTTGCTTCCGAGAAATGTTTTCGCTGGCCAAGCCGATACCGATATTAGCAGAATTAGGAAACAATATGGGGTCCCCTGCCGAAATGGTTGACAGCGCTTCGCCTCGTCTGGGAACAATTGCCGCTCTCACACCCCTACACAGCTCTGTGAAAGAGGTTCTGAGAACTGTCTTTTTTTTCTCTCGCTACAGGGAGAATACGCCGATGCGCCCTGCTCCTGGCTCTTGGCTCCCTGTGGCCAGTGACCGCCCAAGGGTCGGGCTGCGACCTCCGCAGCGGCTTCTGCAGTGCAAAAGCGCCAGTCAGCAGACTGTTCTTGGCAGAACTGGCGCCATTAAGCCTCACCTGTCGCAGCCGACAAGGAATTGCGTGCATTTAGCTACACTACAGGCCATTAAAATTGCTACACCAAGAAGAAATGCAGATGATAAACGGGTATTCATTGGACAAATATATTATACTAGAACTGACATGTGATTACATTTTCACGCAATTTGGGTGCATTGATCCTGAAAAATCAGTACCCAACCACCTCTGCCTTGATACGTCCTGGGCATTGAGTCAAACAGGGCTTGGATGATGTGTAAAGGTGCAGCTGCCCATGCAGCTTCAACACGATACCACAGTTCATCAAGAGTAGTGACTGGTGTATTGTGACGAGTCAGTTGCTCGGCCACCATTGACCAGACTTTTTAGTTGGTGAGAGATCTGGAGAATGTGCTGACCAGCGCAGCAGTCGAACATTTTCTGTATCCAAAGATGCCCGTACTAGATCTGCAACATGCGGTCGGGCCTACTGAAATGTAGGGTTTCGCAGGGATCGAATGAAGGGTAGAGCCACGGGTCGTAACACATCTGAGATGTAACGTCCACTGTTCAAAGTGCCGTCAATGCGAACAAGAGGTGACCGACAAATGTAACCAATGGCACCCCATACCATCACGCCGGGTGATACGCCAGTATGGTGATGACGAATACACGCTTCCAATGTGCGTTCACCGCGATGTCGCCAAACGCGGATGCGACCATCATGATGCTGTAAACATAACCTGGATTCATCCGAAAAAATGACGTTTTGGCATTCGTGCACCCAGGTTCGTCGTTGAGTACATCGCAGGCGCTCCTGTCTGTGATGCAGCGTCAAGGGTAACCGCAACCATGGTCTCCGAGCTGATAGTCCATGTTGCTGCAAACGTCGTCGAACTGTTGATGCAGATGGTTGTTGTCTTGCAAACGTCCCCATCGGTTGACTCAGGGATCGAGACGTGGCCGCGGCATCCGTCATCTCGACTGCTAGTGATGCGAGGCCGTTGGGATCCAGCACGGCGTTCCCTGTTACCCTCCTGAACCCACCGATTCCATATTCTGCTTACAGTCATTGGATCTCGACCAACGCGAGCAGTAATGTGGCGATACGATAAACCGCAATCGCGATAGGCTACAATCCGACCTTTATCGAAGGCGGAAGCGTGATGGTACGCATTTCTCCTCCTTACACGAGGCATCACATCCTCATGTCAGCACGTTGTAGGTGTCGCCACCGGCGCCAACCTAGTGCGAATACTCTGAAAAGCTAATCATTTGCATATCACAGCATCTTCTTCCTGTCGGTTAAATTTCGCGTCTATAGCACATCATCTTCGTGGTGTAGCAATGTTAATGGCCAGTAGTGCACGATTGAGTTCAGCATTACAACCATTGTCAGCCCTATCTAATAATAAGAGGTTGGTCCAGAAGACCTGCTGTTTTTCAATACACAATGGCGACAGCTGATTTGTCGCAGAGTCTTCTTCAAAGAGAGATTCTCTGAACTTAGTCAACATTCTTTTACAAAAACTACGTTGTCTTTCTTCGAAGGACTCCCACTTAAGTTCGTCAGTATTTCTTTTGTGCTTTCGTATGCTGTTCACCGACCTGCTTTGAGCCTAGCAGCGTTTTCCTGTATTCGTCCTGTAGCGCCTACGTGATACAGACTCCAAACATTGGAAGAATAGTTTATAAGTGTTGGTTTTACTAACATCTTGTATGTAATTTGCTTTAGAAATGCTTTCCACATTCCCGGAACACTTCTAACTAATCTATGCCTTCCATTCGGTTTCCCTGATACTGATTTCACGTGGTCATACCATTTTTATCGCTCGTTGATATTACCCTAAACACGTATACGATGTGACGTGCCCATATTGTTCACCATTAATCTTGAAGTCACGTAATATTCGGTTATTTCTCTTTATTATGGGCAATATCTTACATTTATCCACTCAATACACCAAGGAGAAATTTTGTCAAAACCTTTCTGCAATTCCTTGCGATCGCCCACCGACGATACTTTCCTGAACATTACTTCATCGTCATAGTATAATATTACAGAGCTGCTGATCCTCTCCGACAAATAATTTTTGCGTCTTGAATGCACTAAAGGTCGCATTTACGCTTTTTGGCGCACACTCGAAGTTACATTTGTCTCTGTGGAACATTCGGTGTCCAGTATGATGTGCAGGGTTCTATTAATTAGCCAGTCACACATATGGGAAGACATTCTGTATGATCTTCCTTTGTTTAGCAGTGGACGAAGTGGGACAGAGTGGAACGCCTTTCGGAAACCTGAAGAGACGGAATCCACCTGATGACTTGCTTCAAGATGTGTATGAATAGGGCAAGCCGCGTTTCACGCCAGTGGTTTTGTCCTGAATAGATGCTGATTCTTTGAGAGAAACTTGTTTTCTTCCAAGAAGGTCATAATCTTTGAGGTGAGAAAATGCGCTACAGAAACAAAATCTTACTCAAACGTCTGTTTTAAACTTCTCTCGATACTCGACTCGCCTGCTACCTCTATCACTGTAACTCTCGTACCAGCGACGACAATCTGAAACAAATAGCAGCGACGTGCATGGGTGAGTAACACGCGCCACAAGTCTCGAAATGAAGTCAATTGCTGACTTTGGTAACTGAAATGAAAAAGGTAAGGAATATGGTAATTTAAGATACGTCAAAAGGGATATAACTTTTCGATGAAGATAAGCGGGACTGCCAAGGAAAACTGATGTAGTCAGCACCGACAGAATTTTCATAGCATCAATATATTGAACAGTTCAGCTACAATTTATAAAATGTGTGATTTTTGTAAATAGTGAATTTGAAGATAAGCGGGAGTAGTACAGAAATAAGTAAAAACGTTTTTTTTTTTCTTTTAGTCATCAGTAACCCGGCTGGTCTGATGCGGCCCACCACGAATTCCTCTCATGTGCCAACCTCTTCATCTCACTGTCAGAGTAGCACTTGCAACCTACGTCCTCAACTATTTACTCTGCGTATTCCAATTTCTGACTTCTTCTACAGTTTTTATCCTCTAAGTTAACTACAAAACCTTAACACTACCAGGACACGTGTGGAGAGCCAAGAGTTCTCATTCATCCGCAGATTGACAAAAACCTCCAAAATAGGAATGCAATAGCCATGGTTTCAAGACAAAGACACGTTATTAAAAGACATCAGATAATAGAAGATCTCTTACTTTACAGTTCGTGGCATTGATCAAGGGCTGAGAGGATACCAAATTTCACTATTCATTTCGTTGAAGGTGACTCGGTTCTCGGAAGGAAAACCACGTTAATAATTTACAATATCATTTACTTTCAAAAGATAAGATTAAAAAAACCATAGCAGAGGATATTCCTCAGTACAGATGATACAAAAATAGACATTAGACTCCTCTGCAGCGCAAGTTATGCGGCACCGGAGCGATCTTACAAAACCAGTGATGTCTGTACATTAACAATGACTAACTTGACCGCCCAGTGTATCTCTAACGAGTGGGCCAAAAGGACTCTACTTCCCCGTGGCCGGAGAGCGTTGCCCCACTCCCCCACGTTCAAAGCCCAGAGGCCAGTTCTTGCCTATGAGTTTCGCACTGATCTCCACATCACTTCGCATTAACTCTGTATCGACTGCTTCCGCTAGCTGGAATCTTTTCAGCCACAGCCACAGTATCATTGGCATATGGCTGGTTACTGTTTGTATGCATAACCAAAGCACCCCCGGCTTTAAATTATTTTCTGCCCTGTCTTATGCTCTTCCTTTATATTTCGTCAATAAAACATATAAGAACTTGACCATATTAATGGAAACCAGGCGATCTCTTATGTCTGTCACGTTTCAACTTTAATGCACAGAGTTCTAGAAATAACATGAAATAACAATAACGCAAAAGTTATAAGTCGAACGTAGAAAAAACATTTAGCCCAAATTTAGAACGTATGACATGTCATAAATAAAACGTGAAAGTTGGTATAACACATTTTAGAACGTGGAGAATGGAAATATCACTTTAGAGTAGTACAATAGAGAGTGTTTTGCATGGATAAAAATATAGCAATTATTGGGTTAGAATTAGTGACGCTTTCGACAACATACGTACATACGAACTGAATAATGCCTGGCGCAGGAATCCTCGCTGTATCCAAAACTCATTTCAGGCACAAAGGATATTTTTATCCCCAACTAAAGTATCTGTTCACACGTGACATATGATGTTAATTCACAATCCCTAAGCACTTCTCTAATTAAAAAGCAGTAGATTCTTAAACTGACGACGTAGTACAGTTGTTTATAGCTGAAAACACATACTTACTCAAAACAATATGAAATATAGGTGGAGGTAAGTTCCTAACGGTACAAAAATCCTTCAGCTATTCTTCCAAAATTGCTGAAAACAGCAGGTGTCTGAACCCATCCAGTGTAGCAATTGAGCTACATATAATGACAATATAATTTTTTCTAATCAGTTTTATTCATCAGTTAAGATCATGTTGTGTAATCAGAATTACTTTTTCCATTATACTGAACATAGCTTTTCTGATCTATTTTTGTTGTTAACGAGACGACTGAACCCATTTAACTGGACAATTCAAATGTTTTTTCATTTTTAATGAAGGTACGATTTTTTTGTAATCTGCCCTGGATCAAGAAGAAAAGTACATTCGTTTTTTTGTACTGTTGCCTCCACCTTTTGAAATTTTCATCCCTAAATAAGGTAGTACCCAAGGAAATGTAGAAAACAATATTTGTAAGAGTTATCTAATACGTATTTTGTAACTGTGTTGCAGATTTCATGATGTCTAGATAAAGTACGTGCATGTTCAGGAGTTGCTTCGGTTCGCTACAACCTGTCACCCCGCAGTCCACGGAGGTTACGGTCTACCATCGTAGCTCACGGCAGACAGTGCAGCCGACGGTCTTCAACAACAATATTTAAAGTGTTAAAAGGAATAGTGGCGCTGTACATTTGCCAAAATTACTGGATCCCGTCCTTTTTCATATGGTCTAGATAGGCAGTAACGTTACAACGGAACGAGAAGTCGGTTCAAGTCGTGAAGGGGTAGTCTTGGGTTTACTTGTAGTCGGGATCAAGCTATTGCGTGCGGTAAGCCATAATTGGGAGAGACTACCGACAATACATGCTGCTTCGAATATTCTGCCGAGATAAATTTTGGAGGATCTTCTTCACTAGTTTCCTGGTTGACAAGTTGGGATTTGCCTAATGTTTATTTGATGAAGGGAGATCTTTGGACGCGAGTTTGAGTCTGCCGGGTTGCGTAATTATTTATTCGTATTGAAGTGCATTAATGGACTGTAAACAACGACAAGTCAAACTATAAGACAGTGCTAACAAGTTCATCAAACATCTACCATACAGTGGCCATCCCAGTTCGCCGTCCTTGTTTATCCAGTGTTACTTAAATTATAAATGGTACATCATTCTCAAAATGACACAGATCAAGTCTAATTTTACTCATTTAGTTGTTCTAAATTCTCGAGTTTCTCATCAGAATTTAATACTAACTACATCTTTAGGTAGACTTTCAAGTTCTGCTGTTGGATGTCTGCGATACTTTCTTTGCAATTACTCTCCAGAGTTCACGCTCGTGGGTCGGACGGAGGGCGTGCTCGGATAGCCGATGCGGCAGCCACTCGCGTAAATCAGAAGATCCAGGTTCGAGTCCCGGTCAGACCCAAATTTTCTAATCCAGTTTCGAGACCTGGTCAGGCATAAATTTTCACTTGTTGCTGTTGAATTCATTTCAGTGCCCAATTGCGGCCGAAATCAGAACGTTTTTCATTTCGTATTATACACTCCTGGAAATGGATCCACCATACTTGCTCCGGACACTGCGAGAGGGCTGTACAAGCAATGATCACACGCGCGGCACAGCGGACACACCAGGAACCGCGGTGTTGGCCGTCGAATGGCGCTAGCTGCTCAGCATTTGTGCACCGCCGCCGTCAGTGTCAGCCAGTTTGCCGTGGCATACGGAGCTCCATCTCAGTCTTTAACACTGGTAGCATGCCGCGACAGCGTGGACGTGAACCGTATGTGCAGTTGACGGACTTTGAGCGAGGGCGTATACTGGGCATGCGGGAGGCCAGGTGGACGTACCGCCGAATTGCTCAACACGTGGGGCGTGAGGTCTCCACAGTACATCGATGCTGTCGCCAGTGGTCGGCGGAAGGTGCACGTGCCCGTCGACCTGGGACCGGACCGCAGCGACGCACGGATGCACGCCAAGACCGTAGGATCCTACGCAGTGCCGTAGGGGACCGCACCGCCACTTCCCAGCAAATTAGGGACACTGTTGCTCCTGGGGTATCGGCGAGGACCATTCGCAACCGTCTCCATGAAGCTGGGCTACGGTCCCGCACACCGTTAGGCCGTCTTCCGCTCACGCCCCAACATCGTGCAGCCCGCCTCCAGTGGTGTCGCGACAGGCGTGAATGGAGGAACGAATGGAGACGTGTCGTCTTCAGCGATGAGAGTCGCTTCTGCCTTGGTGCCAATGATGGTCGTATGCGTGTTTGGCGCCGTGCAGGTGAGCGCCACAATCAGGACTGCATACGACCGAGGCACACAGGGCCAACACCCGGCATCATGGTGTGGGGAGCGATCTCCTACACTGGCCGTACACCACTGGTGATCGTCGAGGGGACACTGAATAGTGCACGGTACATCCAAACCGTCATCGAACCCATCGTTCTACCATTCCTAGACCGGCAAGGGAACTTGCTGTTCCAACAGGACAATGCACGTCCGCATGTATCCCGTGCCACCCAACGTGCTCTAGAAGGTGTAAGTCAACTACCCTGGCCAGCAAGATCTCCGGATCTGTCCCCCATTGAGCATGTTTGGGACTGGATGAAGCGTCGTCTCACGCGGTCTGCACGTCCAGCACGAACGCTGGTCCAACTGAGGCGCCAGGTGGAAATGGCATGGCAAGCCGTTCCACAGGACTACATCCAGCATCTCTACGATCGTCTCCATGGGAGAATAGCAGCCTGCATTGCTGCGAAAGGTGGATATACACTGTACTAGTGCCGACATTGTGCATGCTTTGTTGCCTGTGTCTATGTGCCTGTGGTTCTGTCAGTGTGATCATGTGATGTATCTGACCCCAGGAATGTGTCAATAAAGTTTCCCCTTCCTGGGACAATGAATTCACGGTGTTCTTATTTCAATTTCCAGGAGTGTATATGTACAGCCGCGATATAAAGTATGATGTCTGTTCTTTCCATCACGCCCGAAGAACAGACACCATAAGAGTACTAAATAGAGAGATTAATAAAAATCAATTATTTTCAATTAATGCCCAAATTTTGGATTTTTATAGTTTCTTTCCTTTGAGTCCGTTTTAACGTGAACTTGCTTCTGATGTCCTTGGTTGTAATCATCTTCTTCCATCATAAATATTTATCTGCTGACCGTATCTATAACAATTCTTACTCGGGCTACTTCTTCCGAATGCAGGCCGCTTGTGGACCTGACATTGAGATGATGCGCGAAAGAAAAGAAAACTTTCTTGGTTTTGCACAAATAATAATTATTATTCAAACAACAACTGGCTACCTCACTCATCTTAAAATACGTCTTCTCCATTCAAGAACTAAAGACGGAGTCTCTCTATTAACAAAAAAAAAAAAAAAAAAAGGAATTTTTTATCATTTATTATCCGCCTTCCGGCGTAGAAAAATATATCTTTATCGGCGCTTACAGCAGCCGCGCTAATGATTATTATCATTGGTTTTAAATTTTGTCGTAGCTTGTTGGGACTTTTCCTTATGTGCCTATACAACCAATCACATATAAAAACCATATAAGTTTCCACATTCAACTAGTAATGTGTGTGTGTGTGTGTACGATGGGAACCTAGAAGCACAGTATAGGAAGCATCTCAAAAACAAATATCGCCAAGCGCCTTTCCAAGGGGGACGTTTTAACACGTTAGCTTTTTAAAGGTATCATATTGTACCGAGCTTTTCCTTTAAAGAGCGTTTTGTATTAACTCAGTGGTTTATTCAAATATTTAATGTGTGCTAATCGTTTTATTTTTGTGTCTTTTAGAAATGCTGTCTATACTGTTGTAAAGTGTCGTGTAGAGCTGATCTAAGGCTGTCGGTGTTGGCGTTCAGTGAGCTCCTATACCTGGTTGCTTCCACAACTAGAATCATTTGTTGAATGCAGTGTTGTAATGATATGATTTGGAGAGTTTCCATTTCTAATTAATTTTGTAAACGTTTTATGTGATAAATAATTGAATTCAAAGTTGGCTTCATCTGGGTGGCCTCTCTGAGAACTTTACACGTTGAGACAGAGCGTTTATTTCTGTGACCTTTTTCTTATTATTTAATTGTATCTATTTATCTGTTTTCTCTTTGCATGAAGTGTTTTGTAGTGTGTTGATTAATTGAAGTAAGTAAATAATCTTAGTAAAGAAATGTAATCAACGCACAACGTGAGGTGATTTCAAAGCTTAAAGTGAAATGACCACAGCTTAGTTATGTTTCAGAATAAGGTAAGTACTGTGAAAATAAAAGCAACTGTAATATATTGCATCGCTCATAATTAATAAGTTTGAATACTGTAAATCAGATTCTCAAGCTGAATAGCATGAAAAAATATACACATAACTTAGCCATCCTCATTAGTTCTTCGCCAAGAAAGCTCTCTCCTACAGTCACTCAGCAAAGACACCTTTCCGTACATCACAACGTCATCAGCAAAGAGCTGCATATTGCTGTTCATCCTGTCCATCAGATCATTTAGGTCCTACCACAATTCCCTGGGCTCTTCTGGCGATATCCTTGTCTCTGATGAACACTCGCTGTCGAGAACAAAGTATTAGGTTCTATTATTTAAGTTTTCGACCCACTCATATATATGGGAACCTATTCCGTTCGCTCGTATTTTCGTCAGTTAAATTCGTGCTGATTTGTGGACAGAAACTTTACCGTCTCAAGGAAATTTATTATGTTCAAACTGAGAAAATGTTCAAGAATTCTGTAGCAAACTGATATTGAAGATACTCGTCTGTAATTTTGCGGGTCTCTTCTTTTACCCTTCTTATGCACGGGAGTCGCCTGGGCTTTTTTCCAGTCGTTTGGAATTTTGCGCTGTGTGAGAGTTTCACGATAAATGCAAGCTACGTAAGGAGCCAATGCCGTAAAATACTCTGTGTAAAAGGGAATTGGGATTCCATCCGGACCTGTCAACTTACTTGTATTCAAATCTTTCAATAGTTTCTCTGCACCAGAGTTGCTTATTACTATGTCTTCCATACGGGAGTCTGTGCGGCAGTCAAACGACGAGATTTTCGGAAGGTCCCCCTGCGTGAATGATTGCTTAAACGCGACATTTAAAACTTCAGCTATCGTTTTGCTGTCTTCTAATTTCACACCAAACTGATCAATGAGTCACTGGACAGAAGCTTTCGAGCCGCTTAGAGATTTTGCGTAGGACCACAATTTTCTCGAGTTCTCGGCAAAGGTTTTTGCTAACTTACTAGTTGTATGCCTCGGGCACTGATCGTTCGCAGACGTACAAATTTCTAGTAACTTTTGTTTACGTCATTCGCGCGTTCTTTTTTTTAAACCGAGACTGCAACAGTCTCTGCTTCCACACCATCTTCCGAACTCAGTATTCGATAGGATAATCAAATACGAAGCACGAACTCGGATACATTTGCCTTACGACATTTAGGGATATCACGGAAAATTTCAATCTATATGGTCAGATGGGGATCTGAACCGACGTTCTCCCTAGACAAGTCTCGTATCTTAACCACTCTACCACATCACTGGATTTCGTGCTATATCCCTGTTATACGTGGTGCGCCCACATTTCTTTTTCCCACAGCGTGGTATAGCATCACCTGTCGAGATTATTGGTGATCACCAATTGTAGGGCTAACGTTTTTCGCGACGGTGTCCTACAAAACATTCTCGGTATTGTTCCCGCGTCGAATTAGAAAGAAATGTGTTATGTCACGTATCAATCTACGAGACACTGTCATCAAAGATGTCACAGAAGCTTTTTGGCACAATATGTTCCTGGAGAACTGACGTTAGGGGAGTTTGTGTTAGTTTTACGTAATGCCTTTAATCTATAAAGTGTAAGTAGTATATGAAACTAAGTAACTGTTTCTATATTATCCGTCGCATGTCACCGGGCGAGAGCAGAGGAAACCAGCGTCGTGTAACTCCTTTGTTACGCGCCTGATTGCCGCTGGTCGCAGAAAACCTACCAGCCGATGGCCAGGCCGCAGATAAAGATTCCACTGGGCTCGTCAACGTTGCTGATACATAATTATTGCATATTGTTAAAGAAATAAGACATATATAAGGCATGTATTGTCTTATATGGATTAAATTTTTTGAGATTTTCAATCAGTCTGTGTTCATTTGCCAACTGCCTGCCAAGTTATTAACAGTACTAAAAGCATTGTTTTTTATTATGGCAGAAAGCTTTTGTATCTTCTGTGCGATTATCTGTGAAAATATAATGAAGCTGATTCACAAGACTTTTATTATTGCGGCGACGTGGACCGCAGTCTTTACCTGGCAACAAGTGGAACGCTGTTCAGGTGAGTCGCCTGCGAAATATTGTCTCTATGTGCTGAAATACTGCAGCAAAATTTGGCAAAACAGCAGCCTTCGTGGCACTGGGCTGGGTTCCCGTAGGCCACAGCACAACGCTGAGCTTCCCGTAGCCGCCACTGTGACCAGAGATTGTCACAACATCGCTGGCCAGCGCTATTACAAATGCACGACTGTCAGCCATTCGCAGCACTTGTACTTCCTGGACTTCTGACCACAGCCAACGCCGTAACAGTCTCCATGCCAACAGACGGTCCAATGTGGAGCCGAGCAGCTTCAACCTCACTAAGCACTGCCATAAGCTAACTACTGGTATAAGTGCCGCCAGCTAGATCTGATGGTCCCAGGTCTCGAGGCGGTGCCACAAAGTGAAGGTCAAATCAGGGTCTCAAGATCTGATTCTCCATTCGACTCTGAAGGTCCTGGGTTCTGACCGAATCCCTGTGCATCCGACCGACTGTTGGGAGCTGCCAGCAGTTTAGCGTTATGCTTGCCACCTGCTGGGTGCCTAACGTCACCCTTGCATCACCAAGGCCACTCATCAACAGCTTCCGTTCTGCTGTGCCAGCGACTGTTACCTGGTATAGGCTCCCGTCGCAATGGGGCACCATCTAGTTATACTAGGGCAGCACGCGACTGCCTTGATGTCTACACACGCAGCGGGGGCGCCATCATCGGCTTCCTGTACTACGTAGTGTGAAAGAATGAAAAATAAACGCTCTTTACTCTGGTATGGTTTATTATGACTGTCAGAATATCATGAAAAAAACTTGTTAAATAATGTCTTTTCTTTAAACGCGTTGTGTGTTAAAAATGCAAATGTTAGCTTTAAGGGGCTCCGGAAAGGCTCAAAATCATGAAAAGTTCAATTTTTACTTTTTTGCGTTTTCTGAATCTGCAGACTATTACCTTTTAATAGATATATAATTTATTCAATTCCGAAGACTACAACTATTTTTAAATTTTTTTTGAAATGTGCTCTACATGGGCGTGACCCACTGTGGCGCTGTTAAACTGCTGTCAAATGGTGTTATTATTAACGTCCGTGTTCATCAGGTACATTTTAGTGATGTGAGATAAAGTATGTGTTGTGGCTAACCTGTGATGGTTCAATATATATCGCTGGTGTGATTGTCGATTGTTTCATGTTTATTTACTCTTTCGTTATCTCGAAAATATTCGTAATTAATTCTGTTTCTTGAGTCTCTGTTTTGTTGAAGTATAATAATGAATAAAAGTAAAGTTATTAGAAATCCTCTGAAGGCTTTTAAGAAAAGGAGAAAAGTTGGAAAGCCAAAGGTATGTGTTATTACTGTAAACAATAAAGACGATAACCAAGTGAGTGAACCTAACCTCTCAAGTACACCTGCCCATAGCAGTCAAAGTGGGAAAGAAAATACTTCACAGAAGAAGCTTGGTTCAATGAGTGAAAACTATGAATGTTTTATGGGCGAATCGGATGTGAATGAAATATTTGATATGTCGGTTCTCAAAGGAATTTTTTCAAACTGTGTAAGATGTATTCATTGTAGTGAAGTTGGTCTGGAACTCTCCATAATAAAGCACGTAGGACTTGCTAGTGAAATACAACTGAAATGTGATAAGTGTTCATACATGACCACCTTTTGGAACAGTGTTGCAGTAACTGCAACTGAAGAAAATGGTAGCAAAATCTACGAACACAACAACGAGCGATGCTTGCTTTAGACAAGGAACGCCTTCGGGCTGCAGACAGGGCTGTAAAGAGTCTAGAAATACAAGCAAGAGTAAACAGGAGGAGGAACAAGAGGAAGCTGGAGGAGGAGTTTGCAGAGGATGAAGATAATCCATCCTATGGACCTGGAATGCACTAAAAAGTTAATCCAATCTTTGTCGCTCGATTCCCAAAACTTTTATTTTCTCATACTAATTACATGTTTTCTAAGGATCTTCCAAACATATTTGTTTCAAACTTTCAGTAAATGTTACACAGTACCTTCTGCATAATTTAACACAGCCTTTTTCCAAAAAGCTGTATATTTTTGAATATATAAATAAAAAATTGCAAAAAAATGTTGTGAATTTTCATTACAATTGAAAAAAAGTCATCTTTAATAACTGAACTAAAATTTTGTAAAATTCCTGTGTTAAGTTGTAGCCCATATTCCAATAAATAATATGTAAAAAGTTCAACTTCCTACCTCAAATACTTTGTGAGGAAAGATGTAATTTATAAGCGTTATTTTAACATTGCAAGTATAGGGCGTTCCGGAGCTCCTTAATGATTTCACTTTTAAATAAACTCTGAGCAGAATTTCTTTCAATATTACTATTAAATGTCCTTGCATTGCTGCGACATCAACCACAGCCCTTACGTCGCAACAAGTGGAGCAGTGTTCACGTGAATCTCCTGCGAATGCAGTCGGACGCCGCTAAAGCTAAGCGGTCACCTTGTCGGGCGCCAAGCTGTTTGCTGACAATTATGAATACTATGGCGTCTACGCACTAGTCCAAAAAAAATAAAAAGTGGAGAAGCCACACTGTTCAATGGCGAAGGAGAACTGCTTTGCCCTTCGCCTCGTTTAAAGGCCATCCGAAGTTATTAATATACCACTGCAGTATTATGAGCTGGAAAACACTTATTGGAACGTCATTACAACACAACAGTGAATGTTGACTGAACTTAAGATGGCTGTTTGGTAAAAAAGCTTAATGTAAGTAGAGTGTTGAGAATTGTTTGACGGACAAAATCATCAGTTATTTGAATTCATTAAGTGTCTTAATGTAAGAAGAGAATCATTTCGGCCGCGCGCGATCAGCCGAGCGGCCTAAGGCGCTGCAGTCATGGACTGTGCGACTGGTCCCGGCGGAGGTTCGAGTCCTCCCTCGGGCATGGGTGTGTGTGTTTGTCCTTACGATAATTTAGGTTAAGTAGCGTGTAAGCTTAGGGACTGGTGACCTTAGCAGTTAAGTCCCATAAGATTTCACACACATTTTTGAGAATCATTTCGTAACACACGTGGCCAGCGAGATTTATGCTATCAAACAAGAATGGATCTTATGGAAAAATCAGCTTAAATTTCGCTACCTGAAACATTTCCCAGAGGTCAAGACAGTCATTTGCAGACCAGACATGACTACGTTTCAGTCATTGAAACATTTCATTATGAGCTCCCACAGAAGTTCCATGACTCTGGAGGACTTACGACTAATTTCATCGCCGGTCGTTGTGGCCGAACGGTTCTAGGCGCTTCAGTCCGGAACCGCGCTGCTGCTACGGTCACAGGCTCGAACCCTGCCTCGGGCATGGATGTGTGTGACGTCCTTAGGTTAGTTCGGTTTAAGTAGTTTTAAGTTCTAGGGACTGATGAGCTCAGATGTTAAGTCCCATAGTGCTCAGAGCCATTTGAACCATTTGAACTAATTTCATCCTTTCTGATTTTGTCAGACCGTTCTCGTTACTTCCAACTTGAGCTCACAGACGTACAGTGTAGCACCCAACTGAATAGTCTGTTTGTCCAGTCCAGAAAATTAAAAGACTTTTATATAATGTTACCCCAAAATTTCAATGTTTGGTTGACACATTTGAGTGGGCGATCTTTCTTTCTTTTTTATTTTACTAAGCTCCGCCAAAGTTTGATTTCACAGAGTAACCCCATGTGTTTGTATCACGAACTATAGTTCCAGATAAACTCACCGGACAAAAAATTTGTCACCTTCGCGCAGGGCCAGCCATAGCATGCCACACTTCACGCGTGCAGGGCATGCTGGCCGTGGGCAGGCCAAGGCCTGGTCCGTCTTGGCTTTGATCAGCCCTCTGGAATTTACCAGGAACACCACGATGTTTCATTGAGTATTGGTTTATGGCATTCTTCGGTCAGCACAACACTCTTCATTTCAGCAAACTGTTCGTGTATGCGATGTTTATCCTCCACTATTTGTTTGTGGTATGAAGAACTGAAAAAAAAGACGCTCTCTTGTGATCTATCGTCACAAACCTTTAAAAATTGATTGGAATGACAGACGAGACAGACGAGAGGTATGAAAATACTCAATATATATTATGCAGTCCCATAAGCGATAGCTGCGAGAGAAGTTTTATGAAACGACACTATCAGGAAGAAAAAATTTATAGATTTATTTGACAATGAAAGAGTAGAAAATTGCAGTTAGTTTAGAGTTGGAGAAAACGTGATGACTTATTTGTTTAAAACAATATTAAACCCTATACTCTATAAGCATGTCGCCTTTCCTTAGCCGTTATCATTGCGACATCATCCATGTTCCGATGACTGAATATATTTCAGCTCTTGTATCTAAATACGTTGAACATAAAGTCCGTCATTTTCATGCTGCAAAGAGGCGTGCCCTTGGTTAAAAAAGTACGTTTTGTACACAAAAATGCAAAATACCTTACGCTGGTGTTACACGAATAGATGAAGTTCCATCTTTCACATCTCGTGTTGGCGTTGAATCGCTCAACCTGGAACAGGGAGCAGCGCGACTGTTAAACCGTCTTAGCCTGCTCCTCTCCGAGCCCTGCAGTATTTTCACATCGACCGACGCACCCCGAATAGTTTCCCACCGCAGATCGGAATGGTGCGCCTCGTTTCGTCTGCAATATGTTTCACTCCTGGCAGATTCCCAGGAAATGCTGCCCTCGGAGTACAAAAGAAGAATAATGGAGCAATTTCACTCGGGATTTCCTGAAAGACGCGTACGAGACATACAGCAATGCGACTGAAATAACAACGGGTAACGTGAGCCATCTTAATTCTTAAAACCTCATTCCCATTGTTCTGTTTCTTTCTCTGTCTTTCCACAGATTTCGTTTGCATTCTAAACTCTGTTTCGCCATGCGTTTTTGTATAACAACCTGTTATATGAGCCGGTGCGTTGCAGTGACGTGTCTTGCACGCTTTTTGTTCAATGCTCTTCCTACCACCGCCAATCCTCCCTGCAGGCAGTAGTGCCCTCATCCCGCTTAGGAACAATTTTTTTCGTGCAAGGCAAAGTCTGCTTTCAAACAATGGGAAAAACATGTAAGTTTTATATATCTCTGGTAAAATAAGAGACTAGTGAATTGAAATTCCTCTCACGTGCATTCGTACAAGTCTGTTTTTGCGACAGACCCATTTTTTCACTACGATTTACCAAGACACAAATCACAGACACACTATATAGGCTATAGACGACCAAGCTACCCTGACCAAATTGTTTATTTGTTGCTTGCAGTTATATATGACCAGCACCTCAGGAGCAACGCAGACCACGTTTTACGGTTATTGTTACTGTTGTTACAATCTAGAATGAATTAACGAAAAATGTTCTTGTCTTTCGTAGACAGTTATTTGTACAGCCCGAAACTCAAGACCACATAACACTACTAAGCTATTTAAAAAGAAGAAGAAAATTATTTAAAAAGAAGTGGCCGAGAAAATGTGAAAAGATAAAGGAGAATGAACGAATAAGACTGAGAAGGAAATAACTACAAAAAAACGTTAGTAGTAATGAGAAGGTGTTACTAGTAACGGTGAAAATGGTAATGTAATTAATGAGGTAATAGTTGGCATAATGAGTATGTGTATATGACTTCTATTGTTCTATCTGCACATCCTGAGACATAAACTAGGTCCGCTGTGTGTAACCAGTACTTCAGGTGAACCTTCCAAACTGAAAATAGATGACAAAGCCTCAATGGTACTACGCAAACGGATATTTGCTAAAAGAGTCTACAACAATAAGCTGACGAGTGCTCAAAAAGGCTCCAGCAAAGTGTATATGCCCTCGCTGCCACGGCGGGGCCGATAGATTTTCAGCACAAGTGTGACACTGTGACGTCATCTGTTCAATGCGGGCGTCCATGCCTGGTCTAGTGCAGTGCCGACGAGCTAAATGTTTTGTGCGTAAAATTCCCCAATGTCTTTGTTGGAGAAATCGCAACACATCTTTCTACAACAATTTTAGGAAAAAGCACAAACAATTGTCGATACTCATTTTGCAATAAAATCACACCGTGCTGGAGGGAGAGGCTTTGCTTACGGGCAAAATATCGGCCCACAAAAGAATTCAGAATGTTTCTCGCTGAACGAGGGCAAGCAGTATGTATGTAGTGCAACAAAAGGTTCAAGTCAGGGTCTGCTTCTGTGGCCTGCACAGTTTTCCTATAGATCAGCGGAAAACTCTGTAAAACTTCAGAGTCCTGCGTGTCGATCTGACAACAAGATGCGGCAGTAGTATCGAATTCAAACTCAGGGCCAGTTGGAAGACGGGAAGAGGGGTCCCCATTTACATGCTTCGGCACAATATTTCGTACTGATACAGTGACAATAGCAAAGCCCAACGTCGCAGCTTCTGAGCCATGCATGGCGGAACGGGTTGGACGGATGAAACAAAGACTGAAGTAGCTTATGGTCCGTCACTAGGTAAAATTTCCGACCAAATAGATGATGGTGAAACTCTGTCACGCCGTAGATAATAGGGAGCGCTTCCTTCTCGATTTGGTAATCATTACAAAGAGTCTTGGTCAATAACTTGGAAGCAAAAGAAATCGGCCTGTCCTGTGTACCAAATCTGTGCCAGAGCACAATTCCGATTCCGTACGAGGAAGCGTCCACTGCCAAAACTATAGGCTTAGCGGTCTCGAAATGAACAAGGCATCTGTCAGTCAGCAGGGTGTTTTGTAAGTCTCTGGAATGCATCCTGACACACTTTGGTCCAAACAAAAGGCACATCCTTCCGGCGCAAACAATGCAACGGAGCAGCGATCTGGACTGCGTTAGATATAAACCGGATATAATACGTCAACTTATCGAGATCTGACTCAGTTCCTGGTCCCGGCCGAGGTTCGAGTCCTCCCTCGGGCATGGGTGTGTGTGTTTGTCCTTAGGATAATTTAGGTTAAGTAGTGTGTAAGCTTAGGGACTGATGACCTTAGCAGTTAAGTCCCATAAGATTTCACACACATTTGATTTCTTGACTCAGTTCCGCCACATTAAGCGGCACAGGAATGTTCCGGATGGGCAGAAAATGTGAGTGAAGGAGATAAATACCTTGACTATTAAGAACATGGCCTAAATAGTGAATTTCACTCTGAAAAAAGGCACGTTTGTCCAGCTGACGCTTCTAACCTGCTGCTGAAAGCACTTGAAGAGGTTTACGAAGGTTACTAATATGTTCCTCCGGTGTAAGTCCTGACACCACTATATTGTCCAAGTAATTGGAACAGACTGTGACTTTTGCAGTAAGCAGTTCTAAGAAGCTTTGGAATATGGTAGGCGCGGAAACGCTGCCAAAGGGTAAGAGCAAAAATTTGAATAACGCTAAATGTGTGTTGACAATAAGCGCGTTCTGAGACTTCTCATCTAGCGGAATTTGGAAATACGCTTTGCGTAAGTTGACTTTTGAAAAATAGCAGCCTGCACCAAGCCTGTCTTTTAATTCCTCAGGGTGAAGCAACGGGTTAAGTGTTAGTTATTGTTTGCGGATTCACAGTGGATTTTAAGTCAACATAAAGACGAAGTCTTCCAGAAGCCTTTATAAGATTACCAGGGGACAAGCCCATTGACTAGTCCGGATAGGAGCAATATACACTTTTCTTGCCATTTTTATGTTACCTTGCAGCTCTGTCTCTAAATGCATGGGAGCTGGAACATCCCCCGAAAGAAACTTAGGTTGCACATTGTCCTTTACTGTAATGGCCGGCACAAAATTATTACTCTTCCAAGTACTTCAGAAGATAAATCATGAAACTCCACAATCAATTAAGTAACACTGTCCTTTGGGCTGAAAGCAGAAACAGAAAGTACATTGTCCTGAATACGAAGACCAAACAAATCAAATGGATCTAACCTAAAAATATTTTAATAGTCTCGAGAATGCAAAACTGTAAATGTCACTGTCCTTGTGTGAGACTGGAATGTGGCAGGAAAACTACTTGTACCAAGCACTGGAATGTCTTGAGCGTTATACGCAGTAAATTCCATGCAAGATGATGTCAACTGTAGCGAGCCCAACTGTACACAAGTTGCACGATTAAGCAATGTAACGGAACCGCCAATGTCTACTGAAGTCGCACAAAGCGTCTGGCAATGGCTAAGTTCACAAACAGTTTGTTTGACCGTCGTTGCACAGCACTTGGGAGGCACGTCTTGAATTTGGTCATTACTAGTACCGGTAGCTGTTGTGGAAAAAACTGAGAATACGTTCACTGAGTGAGAAGGTGCATCACGCTTACGAGAGCGAATGTGGGTGGAGAGCTTTTTCTGTTGCAATCACACGTGTTGTACATAATCTGGCTTTCCACAAGCAAAGCAAGTCACGTTCCGCGAAGGGCTTTTTTGTCTTTTACTCTTAGAAAAGCAGCGCGGACATGATTTCACAGCAGACTCGTGCGTTGACATTTGTTTACTCTTACCGTAACACGGTGGCTCGTTTGCGATAGGCAGTCAATCGCGAGGTCGTAGCCGTCTGTCACTTTGCGTTACACTGCAATGAGAGCTACCTCAAAGTTTTCTACGGCACTATCATACTAGTCCTGATCTTCAATAATTTGTAACACTTGTTTCAAAGTAGGTCCAGAATGATTGAGAATTTGTTCACGAATCCTACTGTCTGGGAAATGGTATGTAGTTGCATCACCAACCATTGCGTCACTGTAGTTCTGTCCACAGCTACATTCAAAACGACACTGCCGTGTCAAACTCTGAAGTTCAACGACGCACTGACGGTATGTCTGTTCTGGCTTTTTGCGCAATCAAAAGAACTTGAAAAGGGCTGTAGCAACCCGTACCTGATCCTCGTAATAACGAGTGCAGATAGAAAATAAATCCTTAAAAACTAGTAACTCTGACCTGCTAATCATGAATAACTTCTGAGAGAAGAGGCCGGGGTGGCCGAGCGGTTCTAGGCGCTACAGTCTGGAACCGCGCGACCGCTACGGTCGCAGGTTCGAATGCTGCCTATGGCATGGGTGTGTGTGAGGTCCTTACGTTAGTTAGGTTTAATTACTTCTAAGTTCTAGGCGACTGATGACCTCATAGTGCTCAGAGCCACTTGAACCATTCCGAGCGAGGCCGTAAGCTCCTGTTCCGGGCGTCGGCAAGAAATAAGAAAGTTTCACAGTACTTTACAGTTGATGTGTAGTACAATGAGCGTCGAACTGAACGTACCACTCGTTACATTCCTCTTGTTGTTCATCGAAAGCTCGGAACGGCGGAATGCACGATGGTGGTGCCGTGGAAGTGGCTGGTTGTTGTGGCGGAGTTGAAGCAGCAGCGACTTGTACGTTAATAAGCTTCTGGACTGCCGTCATCAACTGCGACATTTGGTGGTTCTGAAACTGAATAAACTGCATTAGATCTAAGCCAGCAGCAGCCGGAGATGTGGTATAGGAGGTGGATTAGATCCCACTTTAACGATCGGAGCTCCGCAACAAACTATAAGTAGAAGGAAAACTACGCAATTAGTAACATTGCTCCTCTGAAAGAAAATAGAGAAACATTAGTGAGGCGCTCTGACTGGGCGGCGAAGAGCGAAGGCAGCATTGGTTCTGAAATCCTCGTCGCCAGATGTTGTGTCGGCTACTGTGGGAGTTAGTACCGACACAGACAAGGCAGGAGAGAAGTTGCGATGGCCAGCAGCAAGAATCCAAAATGATCTGTACATTAAAAGTTAGCATTAATATAATACTTCATTTCTACAAAGAAGAGAACCGTTACTTAACTTGCTGTACCTCCTTCGTGCAAGTACATTGCCAATCCACTACTACTCGCAGAACTCAGACTATTCCTTAGTAATGACGCTCTCGAAGTCTGCGACCGAACTGGGCCAACCAGCGATAGGTGGCTGGTTAAATCAGCGTTGATAGGTGTGACACTGCCCGTTCTTCCCACTGGTGCGCGAATCATCGCCTTCTTGACGCCATTTCACAGTGCTGTGCTGGTCGGTGTGCAGCCGATTCTTGATGCAAAAATAAGTGTTTAGCTTTGTACACCGAAAATGCAGGGTACGTAAAAAAAGATGTATACACACTTTTATAAAGATAAGCTATTATATTAACATCAGCATTTCAACGATTCAAAGTGAAACAATTACAACAAATGTTCAAACTGCAAATCGCCCGCTTCCAAACAGTTCTGAGTACGATGCACTAAATTCAGAGTCACCTGTCCTAGAATTTCAAGGTATAGTTCTGCTAGTGTTCGTGGCTTCCTGCTATACACTACGTTCTTGAGGGTACTACACAAGTAAAAGTCAAGTGGGGTCAAATCGGGAACTCGACGGGAGCCCTTCGTGCAATTCGAAGACCTTGTGCATTTTTACTCGGATAGGCCCGTACATCCCTATGGAAGTGGGATGGAGCGCCATCTTGCTGGAAAAAACGTCCATCACCAAACACAACACAAATGGATGGTCAAATTAATGAGTCTAGCATCTCCTGCCAGTAATCGTACCTTAGAATAAGAAACGTCCAGTCAACCCCCTTGATGATAATCTGCACCAGACGTTACGTCCAGAGGCTCACTCGACGTAAGCACGTGGATTTCGCAGGGTCCTGTACGTGCAGGTATGCCCGTCTACAGTGCCATTTAAATTAAACTATGCCTCATCAGATCATACCACTTTCGAAACAAAATTAGGATCAAGTTAAACCTGTGCAAGGGACCATTCAATAAACTCCTCCTGAAGTCCTCATTCAACGCGAGATGTAAGCTTACTGTTTTATTCTGTGCAAATTAAGACTTATGCTTGCCCCAGTCACTCCTACTGATTATTGTGCTAAACGACTGAAAGCATCTAACGCCTGGACGGAAGACTCTTCAACTGTTGTTGTGTATGGCTGACTTCATCTTCCCTTATGCATATCCATAATTGTTCTAGCAGTTTCAAACTTATCGTGAAGGCAAGCAATGCCTACCCGTTCCATATTCCTGCCTCCAATGTCGTTGCACTTCACTGGTGTTCTTCAACTTCCAGTACCATTTAAGACCGCTTATTTGCTGCCTCGAAAGTCAATTGTGTTCGCACCGTGACCTCACTTTGTACACTATCATTGAGGGTGGGGTGGGGTGGGGGGGGGGCACAACACTACTGCCATATGTTGCTCAACCAAAATATTTGATAAGTGAACGACCGCAACTGAGGAACATATTTATAGAATAAAAATCCGCTTCATTTGTCAGTAGTTTTCTTAATTTATTCCATGATCGGTTTCGAAGCATAAAGCTCCATCTCTATTTGCTACCAGATAATTATGGGGACAAAAATGTGTGGCAGTCAGGTCAATTAGTCTTGGAGGTCACACCCTCGTCAAACAGGTGGGAGCGTAGGAGCGTCAACGACAGCGCCCGCTAGGACAGCCCGACACGGAAGTGCCTAGGCAATATTCATTCTATAAACATGTTGCTCAACCTCTGTGCTATACCTTCACCTCATACCGATTGTGATTTCAAATCATGTGGCTCGTATAGCCAGATTTACGAGGTGCATTCAAGTTCTAAGGCCTCCGATTTTTTTTCTAATTAACTACTCACCCGAAATCGATGAAACTGGTGTTACTTCTCGACGTAATCGCCCTGCAGACGTACACATTTTTCACAACGCTGACGCCATGATTCCATGGCAGCGGCGAAGGCTTCTTTAGGAGTCTGTTTTGACCACTGGAAAATCGCTGAGGCAATACCAGCACGGCTGGTGAATCTGCGGCCACGGAGAGTGTCTTTCATTGTTGGAAAAAGCCAAAAGTCACCAGGAGCCAGGTCAGGTGAGTAGGGAGCATGCGGAATCAGTTCAAAGTTTTTATCACGAAGAAACTGTTGCGTAACGTTAGCTCGATGTGCGGGTGCGTTGACTTGGTGAAACAGCACACACGAAGCCCTTCCCGGACGTTTTTGTTGCAGTGCAGGAAGGAATTTGTTCTTCAAAACATTTTCGTAGGCACCTGTTACCGTAGTGTCCTTTGGAACGCAATGGGTAAGGATTACGCCCTCGCTGTCCCAGAACATGGACACCATCTTTTTTTCAGCACTGGCGGTTACCCGAAATTTGTTTGGTGGCGGTGAATCTGTGTGCTTCCATTGAGCTGACTGGCGCTTTGTTTCTGGATTGAAAAATGGCATCCACGTCTCATCCATTGTCACAACCGACGAAAAGAAAGTCCCATTCATGCTGTCGTTGCGCGTCAACATTGCTTGGCAACATGCCACACGGGCAGCCATGTGGTCGTCCGTCAGCATTCGTGGCACCCACCTGGATGACACTTTTCGCATTTTCAGGTCGTCATGCAGGATTGTGTGCACAGAACCCACAGAAATGCCAACTCTGGAGGCGATCTGCTCAACAGTCATTCGGCGATCCCCCAAAACAATTCTCTCCACTTTCTCGATCATGTCGTCAAACCGGCTTGTGCGAGCCCAAGGTTGTTTCGGTTTGTTGGCACACGATGTTCTGCCTTCATTAAACTGTCGCACCCACGAACGCACTTTCGACACATCCATAACTCCATCACCACATGTCTGCTTCAACTGTCGATGAATTTCAATTGGTTCCACACCACGCAAATTCAGAAAACGAATGATTGCACGCTGTTCAAGTAAGGAAAACGTCGCCATTTTAAGTATTTAAAACAGTTCTCATTCTCGCCGCTGGCGGTAAAATTCCATCTGCCATACGGTGCTGCCATCTCTGGGACGTATTGACAATGAATGCGGCCTCATTTTAAAACAATGGGCATGTTTCTATCTCTTTCCAGTCTCGAGAAAAAAAAATCAGAGGCCTTAGAACTTGAATGCACCTCGTATAATATGTATACAAATTTTTTATCTACCCTGTGTATAGCTTTATTCTTTTTCTTTTTTCTCCAATTCAAGTAATATTGATATCCCGCACTCCAGAACTGCAGACTGCAGATTAATTAATATTGACTTCATTTTGAGATCCAACAGTTTTTCCAAGAAGTTTATTTTTCTTTAATTACTGTATTATAAATGAATTTTGAAGTGTTAATTCGTAAAGAGGATTGAATTCTTAACCGCTTCATGTGATTCTTCACTATATTGCACATGCATGCCTAAGTGAGTTGCATTCAAGATTTTGGTACAACTAATAAATAAACTGAAATTGTGTGAGGTGGCGTGGTCTCCTAACCTTCATTTCTTATATATTCCGACCTCACCATCGTATTCTGTGTATCAAGACGTTTCATTCGAGCCCAAACTCGATAGGGTACAGTCAGTTTTACATATTTCCATTTAACCGATATGCAAATCTAATAAATAAATCGCAAGTGCGCACAAACATTCAAGACACGACGGCCACAAGAGTTTTTGTTCGGCGGACGCAATCAGCCCAATGGAAAGTCTGTATGAGGGTGAGTTAGCACGCAGCTGAGCCGGCTGGCCAACCTCCCAGGGACCAAAACAGTTTTTGCTAGAGAAAAGGGATAATAGCCTGCGTGTTCAACTTAAAAGCAAAACTCGTTCTATTGATTGGGAGAGCCCAAGCATACTCATTTTTGACAGACCTCTGTCACTAGTGAATCGGAGTGATACTCTACATTGAGTCACTCGCGATTAGGCGTTTGTTCACTGTGTTGGCCACGATACTTAATGTGTGGTGTGAACACAGAGTATTAGTTAGCGAACATTGAGTGGCATCGCGGTGGACTGGTTCTCTGACAGGTGTACAACGCCAATAGTTAGACTAGGGGCAGATAGGAGTCCTTGACTTAATCAAGGCGTATTGAGAGTTCGATTGGCGAAGGTCAGTCCACATAGAAAGAGATAGTTTTGTTATTTTTCAGCGACGAACGAACGACAGTCGTCACAGCTCACGGTATTGTGCGCTACAGTGTAGGCAAGCCTCATCTTTCCTCCATTAGAAATAACATACTTCACTCAGGTCACTCCATTACATTTCGCACGCGACAACCTCGACCATACTTACAAAAATTCAATCGGATAATTATTCAAGTTGAGTAGACGCGGCTCTCAGCCACACTGCCTAGTAAATAAAATTCTTAAAGAAAAGGGATAAAAGAGCTTTCCCACACATTGTATATAAATTTCATTAACAGGATTCCTGTCCATAAGAGGTAACCTCCTATTCCGAAAAGAACTGTGAAATCTGTGTATCAGTTTATAAATAATAGTTTCACTTCAGTTTCTCATATTTTGCATTAAATAATATTTTCCGTTCGTTTAATGTTTTTCTTACACTAACTAGCTATACTCCAGTACCAAACCATCCCACTAGTTACGTAAGAAAATAGAATATTTTTGTGTCTTTTCCTTACAATGGACGACTCCAGAAGATATTTATTGCTGAAAGTTTTTCAGGCATTTCTTTTTGGTACGTTAGGAGCGGATTTCTGATTTCTGTAGTAGGGTGGCGTGGAAACTGCTTCTTGCAGGAGCCAAAGGGTACTTGTCAGATCAGTCCGTCGCTCAACTCGCCAACATAACACCCACACACATGCAATTGATAATGTTCATTTCTTTTTTTCGCTTGTGGTACGTACTATGTGCATATGTCAGGCAGTTTGCAGGCCGCTTTTCTAGTGCCTTCGAATGCTGTGTTTTGTGCATTGTTACTTCGGAGCCCGTAACGCTCGAAGTGCATTTAACTGAGACATAATTAACAGAAAGAGAATTAATGCTAAAAAATAGTGTTTTCAGTCTGTCGTATAAAAAAATCACTTCCAAAACCATTAGATTTGTGTTTGAGACCTGCACCATGAATTACTGCAAATAATATCATGGCATTTCTTTTCTAATGCTAAAAAATAGTGTTTTCAGTCTGTCGTATAAAAAAATCACTTCCAAAACCATTACATTTGTGTTTGAGACCTGCACCATGAATTACTGCAAATAATATCATGGCATTTCTTTTCTATTACACGGACCAGCATTAAAAAATATGATTTACGGCATTTAACGTTTGTTCGTGTCAGACTTTGTACCTAATGTCTTGGCGACCTTCAGATTGTTCTTTTATCTGTGTTGTTTTGGGACTGCGCAGTTTACGGGGTACGGAATAAGCGAGTAGAACTTCGCATGACGGTAGTTGAGTGCAGACGGTATTCCTTACAACAAACTGCCGGCCGGCAAGCCTGGCTCTGGGCGATCCCAAGCGGCGACGATATTGGCTCGCTGATAAGGTAAGCCCTTCAACGATCGGTTGCAGAGGAAAGATACCGCAACCAATCAGCGTGACGCTGTCGACTTCGCTATCTTAGCGGCCAAAGCTTGCGCTGGCTACCGAAATCGCTTCCTGTTGCAGGTCGATTGCGTGTCACGAAGAAACGTCGCATGCGACCGTCTATGTGTCGCTTTCCGGATTCCTCTTCCACTAGAATGTTGCGAATTTCTTTCAAGTGTCCTCACCTCTTGCCCCAATAAACCGAAGAGACCAACTGATTTCACGAGCTCTTCGTATGGCGTCTGTACTACCAGTTTTTTGTTATCGATATTGCAGCGGTGGAGTCTAAAAGCAATTACTACCTACCGTACCCGTGGTCTCGGGGTAGCGCCTCTGATTAGTAATCAAAAACATCCTCGGACCCGCCTCCGCCTAAATTTCGATTGATAATCAGCATTGGCGCCCGAAAAACTTCCGGTGTAAGAGGTCACCCTCATACTACCAAAGGCCTTGTAAAGAGGACGGAGAAGCGGACAGAATTTCAGGGCATCCTCTTGTCCTTAGGGTGGTAAACTGCCGCTGAAGGCCGAAGAATCAGCAATGATCAACGGCATGAGGATGCAGAAGGCAACGGAAACCACTGCATTAAAAACACATAACGTGTACCCACAGGATATGTGGCCTGTAATTGAATAAGTGTCATAATGATCTCCCCATTGGAAAAAGATTCCGGAATAGTCCCAAATTCGGATTTCGGGGAGGGAACTGCCAAGGGAGAGGTGACAATGAGAAAAAGATTGAATAATCTACGAAAGGGTAACGTACTACGAATGTCAGAAGCTTGAACGTGGTTGGGAAACTAGAACATCTTAAAAGGGAAACACAAAGGCTCAAACTAGATGTAGTAGGGGTCAGTGAAGTGAAATGGAAAGAAGACAAGGGATTCTGGTCAGATGAGTACAGGGTAATATCAACAGCAGCAGAAAATAGTTCAAATGGTTCAAATGGCTCTGAGCACTATGGGACTCAACTGCTGAGGTCATTAGTCCCCTAGAACTTAGAACTAGTTAAACCTAACTAACCTAAGGACATTACAAACATCCATGCCCCAGGCAGGATTCGAACCTGCGACTGTAGCGGTCTTGCGGTTCCAGACTGCAGCGCCTTTAACCGCACGGCCACTTCGGCCGGCCGCAGAAAATAGTATAACGGGCGCAGGATTCTTTATGAATAGATAGGGCAAAGAGTGTTACAGTGAACAGTTCTGTGATAGGGTTGTTTTCGTCAGAATCGACACCAAACCAACACCGACAACCATAGTTAAGGTATACATGTCGACGTCACAAGCTGAAGATGAAAAGATAGAGAAAGTACATGAGGATATTGAAAGCATAATACAGTACATAAAGGGAGATGAAAATCAAATAGTCGTGGTTAGTCGTGGTGGAGTGGGATTCAGTTGTAAGGGAAGGAGTAGAAGAAAAGGTTACAGGAGAATATGGGATTGGGAGAAGGAATGAGAGAGGAGAAAGAGTAATTGAGTTCTGTAATAAAATTCAGCTAGTAATAGCGAATACTCTGTTCAAGAACCACAAGAGGAGGAGGTATACCTGGAAAAGACCGGGCGATACGGGAAGATTTCAGTTAGATTGTATCATGGTCAGACAGAAATTTCGAAATCAGAAACTGGATCGTAAGGTGTACCCAGGAGCAAATAGGGACTCAGATCACAATGTAGTAGTGATGAAGAACAGGATGAAGTTCAAGAGATCACTCAAAAATAATCAATAAGCAAAGAACTGCGATACAGAAGTACTAAAGGATGGCGAGACACGCTCGAAATTCTCTAGGGCCATAGATACAGCAATAAGGAATAGCTCAGTAGGCAGCACAGATGAAGAGAAATGAAAATCTCTAAAAATGGCAATCATAGAAGTTGGGAAGAAAAGCATATGCACAAAGAAGGTAACTGCGAACAAACCATTGGTAACAGAAGAAATACTTTAGTATATCGACAAAAGATGAAAGTAAAAAAATGTTGCGGGGAAATCAGGAATACAGAAATACACGTCGCTGAGGAATGAAATAAATAGAAGTGCAGGGTAGCTAAGAGAAATGGCTGCTTGAAAAACGTGAAGAAATCGAAAAGGATTGACTCAGCATTCAGGGAAGTCAAACAACCTTAGGCGAAATTAAAAGAAAGGATGGTAACATTAAGAGTGCAACGGGTATTCCACTGTTAAATGTAGAGGAGAGATCGGATAGGTGGAACGAGTACACTGAAAGCCTCTATGAGGGGGAAGATTTGGCTGATGTAATAGAAGAAGATACAGGAGTCGATTTAGAAGAGATAGGGGATCCACTATTAGAATCAGAATTTAAGAGAGCTTTCGAGGACTTAAGATCAAATAAGGCAGAACAGATAGATAACTTACCATCAGAATTTGTAAAATCATTTTGGGAAGTGGCAACAAAACGATATTCACGTTGGTGTGTAGAATGTATCAGTCTGGTGTTAGTTTGGCTTCAGGGAAGGTAAAGGCACCAGAGCGTCAATTCTGACGTTTCTGCTGATAATGGAAGCAAGACTGAAGAAAAATCATAGGATTTGCCGATCTGGAAAAAGCGTTCGACGATTTGGAATAGTGCAAAGTGTTCGAAATTCTGAGAAGAGTATGGATAAGCTATAGGAAGAGAATGTTGATGATCAGGTGGACTGATAGGGTAAGCAGTGAGGAGATTCTACGCAGCATCGGAGAGGAAAGAAATATGTGGAAAACAATGACAAGGAGAAGGGGCAGGATGTTATGACATGTGTTAAGACATCAGGGAATTACTTCCATGGTTCTAGTGGGAGCTTAAGAGGGCAAAAATTGTAGAGGGAGACAGAGACTGGAATACATCCAGCGTAGGTTGCAAGTGCTATTCTGAGATGAAGAGGTTGGCACAGGAGAGGAATTCTTGGCGGGCCGCAGCAAACCAGTCGGAAGACCTGTGATCCCAGAAAAAAAGGAACGTTTTTGTCAAACTAGTTCGGTAGCTCTCAACAATGTAACAAATTACTTATGGCTTTTCGACTGATGGATAACGAGAAAGTCTAAAAAGTCTAAAAGTGATTATCACCTTATTTTCTTCGTACTAGTTCGATAACCTCCAGCAATGTATTAAAATACTTACGACTTTCTGTTCATGAGTCCAAGAATACAATTTATGCCTAGACGTCCGTTAGGATGTCCAGCATTTAGCTGTGTATGACAACAGAGAAGCTGTCCTATGAGAGACACGTAAGAGTGCTCACAGTTTCCTTCGAAAAATAAGGGAATAATAATGCTAAATGTGAGACAAATGCAAGGCTTCTATTGTGACTTCATGGAAAGTGACATTAGTTTTTGACATAACACTAAGATAACTTATCTAATACATACACTGCTTGCCATAAAAATGTAACACCATTAATGTGGCACACAACAGCTGTGAAATTGATTCAAATTGTTTGCATGCTTGGTGATATAAACGATTAATATATCAACGCAACCGCACAAAGAGAAATGAGTATCGTCATCTACATTCCGTTAATTGGAAAGATTAGGCACTGGCTTTCTCTGTCCTCTGTTTGACATAAGTTTCTGTTGGGACAGATAAGAGCGGAAGATATCCCACAAACAGCTTAACAGCTGCTGACAAAATAATGTATAGAAGAATGGAACAGAAAATTGAGGTTTAGATGACGATCAGTTTGGCTTTAGGAAAGGTTCTGACGTTGCGCGTGCTAATGGAAGCGGGGCTGAAGAAAAGTTAAAACATGCTCATAACATTTATCGACCAGGAAAAGCGTTCGACAATGTAAAATGATGCAAGATGATCTAAAATTCTTAAAAATATAGGAGAAAGCTATAGGGAAAGACAAAAGGTACAAGACCGAAGAGAGTACAATAAGATTCCAAGACAAAGAACGAAGTGCTCGGATTAAAAAGGGTGCAAGGGAGGGATACAGACTTTCGTACCTACTGCTCACTTTATACATCGAAGAACTAATGACGGAAATAAAAGAATGGTACAATAGTTGGATTAAAAATTAAAGTAAAAAATATCAATAATTAGATTCGCTGATAACATTGCCATCCTCAGTCAATGTGAAGAAACGTTAGAGGAACCCTTGGATGGAATGAACAGCCTAATAACGAGTACAGAATAGGGATTGAAAGCAAACCTGAAAAAAATTAAATTCTGAGATGCAGCAGAAATGCGAATATCGCGAAGCTTAATATCAGAATTGGTGATCACGGAGTGCTCGAAGTCTGGAAGTAAGATAACCGACTGCGGACAAAGTAAGGCGGATACAAAAAGCAGACTAGCAATGCCAAAGAGGACATTCCCTGACAAGAGGAATTGGTCTCAATAAGAGGAAGAAATTTCTGACAATGTACGTTTGGAGCACAGCATTGTAAGGTACTGAAACATGGACAGTGGGAAAATTGCAACAGAAGAGAATCGAAGCGTTTGAGATGGGTGCTACAGGTGAATGTTGAAAATCAGGTATGCTGATAAGATAAGGAATACGAAGGCTCTCCACAGAAATGGCGAAGGAAGGAACATATGAGAAACACTGACAACAAGAAGGGACAGGATAATAGGACGCCTGGGAATAGCCTCCACCTTACTAGAAGCAGGTGTAGAGAGTAAAAACTGTAGGGGAAGACAGATTTTTTTTAGGGCGCTCAAGTACTAAGGTCATTAGCGCCCAGTCACAAACGTTAGTGCATTAATAGCTTAGAAATAGCAAGGGGGCAACACCAGAAAGTACTGACAAAGACGCAGATAAACAAAATAAAAGAGTTAGATCTCTTTGGACAAGTCCGTCAATGTAATAAAACTAAGGACATGAGCAGCTGCTCGAGCGTCATCAGCTAAAAGTTCCTTTAAGTTAGACAGCAAACACAGGACAAAACGAAAGTGAATAAAACGGAGACAGGATAATAAAACATGGCGCACCGTCAATGAATGACCTGTGGGGAGGGGTCACCGGACAACAGGTAGCGGTGGCTAAATCGCCAATGCCCAATCTGCAACCAGCCAAAATGACCTCCTCTCGCCGG
Organism: Schistocerca serialis cubense; assembly: GCF_023864345.2. Lineage (NCBI taxonomy): Eukaryota > Metazoa > Arthropoda > Insecta > Orthoptera > Acrididae > Schistocerca > Schistocerca serialis. Next base: position 1,038,069,607 of record NC_064638.1, read on the forward strand.
GAAGGGCGTGAGGAGGTCGTCCGAGCCGTCGGGATCGGTTTGATGGCCCTAAGCTAATTTTCATGGAGAGTACCAAGCCTCATGCCACAATGATGAAACGCGCCGACAAAGAACCCCACTAGCATCAGTTGATGGGACACAAAAGGAAGCTGCCCGAGGCAGGAGGACAGCAGCCTTGGCTGCAGCATCAGCAACTTCGTTCCCAGGCACACCAACGTGGTCAGGAATCCACAAAAAAGGACACGAGCGCCGGTATCAGCTAGCGACTGAAGGGACCGCTGAATTCGTTGCACGAGAGGGTGGTCCGAATATGGGTCACGGAGACTGAATGGCGCTTAAAGAAGCAGAGCAGATGGCATATGGAGAATGACGATGGCGGCGGATATACTAAACAGCCTGATAGAGAGCAAAAAGCTGAGCTGTAAAGCTTGAACACTGGTCAAGGAGCCGGTATTGAAAGGTATCATCCCCAACGACAAAGGCACATCCGACGCCAGCAGTAGTTTTGGAGCCATCCGTGTAAATAAAGACGTTATTAGCGAGCCTCGAACGAAGTCGACAAACCTCGAGCTGTATATCGAATCCGCGGTCCTCTCCTTGGGTCAGTTCAAGGTGAACGCGAGCCTGGAGCCAAGGTGGCGTCGGGCTCCCACCCACTCGAAAAGTCGTAGGGAGGGTAAAATCAAATTGCTGAAGCAGGCGACGAAAGCGAACTCCAAGAGGTAACAGGGCACAGACATGCAGCCCGTGGCGGTCGAGAGAGTCGTCAAAGAAGGAGAAATATGACGGGTGGTAGGGCATTGACATCAGTCGGCAGGCGTACCGACAGAGCAACATATCGCGCCGGTAGTTTAGCGGGAATGCGGCAGCTTCGGCATACAGACTCTCAACGGGGCTGGTGTAGAATGCTCCAGTCGGGGAAGACAGAGATTTGAATACATCCAACAAATAATTGAGGATGTAGGGTCCAAGTGCTGCTCTCAGATGAAGAGGTTAGCGCAGAAGAAGAATTCGTGACGGACCTCATCAAACCAATCAGAAGACACGATGACTAACAAAAAAAAAATTGCGTTATGCCTCACGTAAGAAGAAAAAAGTTCTACCAGCTCGTGTCGGAATCAGACAGTGGCAGGATCGTGGCCATTCCATGATAATGTTGCTCGGATTGCTCAGCTTCCCTGCACCATTATGCGAATACAGAATTCGCGACACGTGAAACCAAACACCACCTGCTGCTTCATGTGGAACAACTGTGTTGACAACAGGTGGCCATCAGCCTCCACCGTCAGTCTGTCCGGTGGCCTTGCTGCTCTGCCACATTTCCAACAGGCGGCTGCTCTCATGCTCCAACTTTTGGGAAGAAATTGTTTTCCCTGGCTGGTGCCTACTGCACTTTGATCCAAAGACGACCACGGCCATCGCGTCCTTGGTCTCCACACTTCAATCAGCGGCCAATCCACTGTCCAACCACGCTGGGAACATCAACAACCTCTGTTGGAGCGTCACGCCAGGCCCGGCGTTATGAAAATTATCTCTTTTTTTCTGCATATTGGATGACATCAACTGAAAATAATCGTGTTCACAGCAGGTGACCATCAGCCTTGACCGTCAGTGCTCCCAGTTGCCTTGGCGCTCTGCCACACTTCCTCCAGGCGACAGCTCCCGTACTCCAACTTTCAGGAAGAATACGCTTTCGCTGGCCGGTTCCTGCCGCTCTTTGCTCCAATGACGATGACGGCTACCGCGACCTTCATGTCCACATGTCAGTCGGCTGCCAGTCCACGGTCTAACCACGCCGGAAGCATCAAACACCTCTGTCGCAGCATCACGCCAGGCCCAGCATTATGAAAATTATCTATTTTTTCTGTGTTTTGGGTGATATTGACTAAAACAATCATTTACTATGGTCAGCAATTTCCCACAATCCGTAAACGACATGTATGGACAGATGTTCTGTAAAGACCGCTCGTTCAAGTTGAATGACGTTACACGCTCTCGAGGGATCGATTTTGTTTAAGGCAATGTAATAGACAAAACTGATGATACCATGACTAATATTTCGCTTCTGGCCTACGTGATGTCGCTGTAGCGCTCCTACCTCGCAAAATGGATATCATTGTTTCGAGTCCCAGTACGATCGAGAGTGTAGATTCATATATGGTTTAGCTCTCTTTCATATTTCATCTAGCGTTCAAAAAGCATGTTTTACTCCTTCACGGAAAGTATTTCACCCGACATTCCCAAACATTTTTTTTGTTATTTGTAACGGAACTGAAATGAGGGTAGGCTGCCAGTAATTTGGAGCCCGCGCGTCGGAAACGGGCGCACTGGTGTGAGACTGCCAGGGAGTGCACCCTGATGCCATCTATTGGCGAAACCGGGAATTAGCGCTACCTGTCAGACAATGCACTAAGCTCTCGGAGTCAAATGCATTCTTTTTCTTGGTAATTATAAGTTATTACTGTATAATTTAATGTTGTAAAGCGCTAGTAGTAAATTATTATGACTGGTATGAACTCCAGGGTAATAAATATAAATATTCTTAAATACTAAATGATTTCGGTAAAAAGGTGGTAGGGGAACGCCCCCACTCTTGGTGATACGAGCGTAGCTAGGGGTAGCTGGAGACACAGGGACTGTACAAAGGAATGGCCTGGGGAGTGTTGACGTGATCGGACGTGTGTAACTGTGCTCACGCAAAAGTGATTGTGCAACAGCGAAGAGGCGAATATCGTCGCCGTTTGTGGAGTAAAACGCGACGAATGGGGCTGATTGTAAGAGTTCCTGCGCCCAGATTTTATGGCGGACGTGCAGTAGCTTATACAAGTGCTAGGGCTCGTAGTTCCAGCCGCCATTGAGGGCATGAGGCGTGAAGAGCTGCGTTAGCCACATGCATCTCACCACCAGCACCGACACGTCTACCCAAGGCAAGACTGCTTGCAATTGTTAATTCGAACTTTGTATAAATGTAAAAGGAGAATACCAGTTTTCTTTTATGCAAGTACAGAGGACAGAATATAGTAATGAGTAAAATTACGACGCATGTTGTTCATTGTAAAGTGTAGTAACCTCAAATATAGTATAGTGAAATCAGACTGAGGCCACCATCGCCTCTTTCATTTACAATTCCTTTCGTTGTAGAATACTTTAGCGTATAAGAATGTTGAAAAGAGCAATGGTCACACCAGAATGAGTCGCCTATTTATAGTTACTTAAATTTTTCTGAGTAACCTTTCAAGTAAAGTCACTTAAGTAATTCTATATCAATTGTCCAAAGAGTAATATCCAAAATCATTACATAAAGTTGAAGGATAGAATTTTGTTAACCCAAGTTGCATAAATAGTCTTGGTAGTAATTACAAAGCCAACTCACAGAAATTGAAAGAGTATTTGCTTTGTAGAATCACCTCGAATGATCAGAAATAGTAATATTCAGAATTAAGTTTAAATTCAACTCAAGCCGTTTCACTTTGAAACGAGCCAAAAATTGATTTATTCTTTTGCTCCTTCAGAGCTGGCGACCGTAGTTATAAGTATTTTCAGGAGGATTCGACGGTAAGTCTGCTGCTCTCGTCGTGCTGATAGGATTATCCGCTGCTGCTAGCAGTGGTGATTGGATACATAAGCTCACTACCAAGTTAAGTGGGTCAGGTAGGCAGTGTTACCGTGTGAACTGTAGGGCACTGTAGGCCGTGGATCGAACCCGTTCAATCATCACAGCTCTTTGGGAAATAGTCCGGTTAGGAGTGTGCTAATCATTAGGTAAATACTGGCGAGTAACGGTCAAAATGTATACGCAAGTGAATTTAGCAAGGTCCACGTAGCACATAGTTAATGTGGTGCAATGGCGAGGGTAGGAGTGGAGTAAAAGTGAACTGAGCTTGTGGCAGCTGTGCTGTATTCAAATATTAACAACGTGAATTCCCTACTACCTCTTACCATTAGGACTGAGCTATTTACGGTTAAAATACGTAGCAGTAAGCGCAAAGGCGTGACAGCTACAAGTCAGTATTGGTTTTATACATACGGAATTAGGAAGCGGGTCATTCCGTCAGTGGAGGGGGTTAAAACAACCGAGTCAGTTGAGAACATACCCCATTTACTGATGGAAAGATTCGGCGGTTCGGTCGCATATTCTTCTCGTACACAAACAGTTGCTAGTGTACATTTCTATTCTGTTCTCTCTAATAACACGAACTGATCCGTACATATGAATTGTGTAAAGTCGAGAAAGATGGTATTCGAAATTGTATTCGAAATTGCGTGGAACGACCTCTGGCTTTGTTGACATTTAACATCCTTACTATGAAGGTTTGAGATGTTCCCGACAAAAACATCGTTAAAAATTGAGCGCTGACTTAGGAAAGGGTATGGCGGAGAACTATTCTCCAATCTTTTGTTGAGAAACTTATTCTGACGTTCATCCGAAGTAATTACGAAAATCTCAAGAGTCCTGCCAACGGTTCTCATCGTTGTTCTAAGTAAACCAACATTCTCAGGGCGTTTAGGAACAGCAAATGCAATACCATTTCTGTCAAAATGTCAAGTTATATTGCAAGCGGGGACATAACTTTGTAGAGAACAAGTTACAACACGCTGTATCACTCTGTGTATTGTGGACGTGCTCCTTCTTCATGGCAGCGTGTTGAATGCGGAATCGCAGGCCACTTATTTGGTGAGACGGTTCATGGATTACAAGACATATTCTTAGATGTTTCAGAGGCGTTTGATAGTTTTCACCATAAGATTCTGCTAAATAAGCTAGAAGCATTTGAAATAAGAGGCGTAGCTAAAGACTGGTTTCTATCATACCTAGCAGATGGGGTACCAGGTGGTTATAATTGAACTGACAGGGTGTTCTGAGTGCTTCAGTGCGGGCTGTATAAACAGCAGAATACTGAAAAATCGTAGGTATATCCATGAACCGATAAGCTCGCGGAGTATGCTGACAAAAATAATAGTTGCACTCTCTGCCACCAGGTGAATATATGGTGCTGTAAGCAGTCAGAATGCGAAATGTTCCGTGTTTTGACGATGGTATGGTGCATGTCGCTTGGTGACGGGTATTAGTTTCCTTTGGCAAGTCACTGTTGGTGTAAAGGGCTATGAAAATTAAACTTCTCCGTACAAAAGGTAATGGCTATTGAGAAGGGAGACCATTCACAGGTGCTAAAGTCGTTTTAACAGAACGGCAGCAATAGCAGCGCTACATTGCGAGAATATCCCCGTCAGAAACAGCTGCGAACAAGCCCTGTGTCAATAAATGGACTAAATAATATGACCAATAAATTGGAAGAAACAGGTGGTGCAGCATGGAGAGGGAGGCGGCCCATTCCCATGACAGTTGTAGATGAAGTTGCTCTAGCTATAGGCGACTGAGTAGCGTATGCCTCAAATTCCGCAGCTAGTGCTGGAACTGTGTCACGAGAATTGCCTCTCCCTGGTCAACAGTTCAAAAGATTTTACAGCGCATCTTACACTGGCACCCCCACAAGAGACAGACTTTGCAGCAAATGAAGCCTCAAGATCCGCTACATGAAAATGGATGAAATGTGGCCGTGGAATATTCTTTGGGCGAACGAGACACATTTTACTTCGCACAGTGCCGTGGATCACAGAAGCATCTTCATCTACAACTGCCATGGGAATGGGCCGCCTCACTCTCCATGCTGCACCACCAATTCACCTGTTTCTTCCAACGTACATGTGTTTCTACTCCACCACTAGTTGTGCGGGAAGATCCACTCACAACTGAGAAAATATTCCGATCTACTATAGATTTAACGATAAAACCGAGCGTTCGGCTCCATCTGCGGAGGACATCTTGCTTCTGACTGCAGCAAATTCCTTTTGCGTGTGCTCGCACCCAGCGTCATGATGTGATTGTTTTGAATACCCAAGCGCAATCGGTCGTTATCAGCTGTTGTTGCCCGCTGCTGCTATCACCCCAACGTGGAAGACTAGTACACATCTTCAACACCGGGATCCAGATGTTATTCAGTTTCAAGTCCTCCTCCCTATTGATATTCCTGGGGTGTTTAACAGTGCCTTTGGCCTCTCTGTATAGCCTTTCACGGTATCCGCGTGTGGCTGCCCGTACTTGAGTCGGCCACAGACAACGGCCAATTGTGCTTAGGTATTCAAAGCATGTGACGTCACGCCTCTGCGCGGGAGCGTGCGTAAACACAATTGTGCTGCAATCACTTGCGAGCCAGAGTGTGAAGTTGACAAAAAAATGTTCAAATGTGTGTGAATTCCTAAGGGACCAAACTGCTGAGGTCATTGGTCCCTAGACTTACACACTAGGTAAACTAACTTACGCTAAAGACAACACACACACACCCATGCCCGAGAGGACTCGAACCTCCGGCGGGAGGGGCCGCGCGATTCGTGACGTGGCGCCTTTGACCATGGCCACGCCGCGCGGCTATGAAGTGGACACTCAAGAAAGCTCCGATCTCCCTTGAAAATGTCTTCTACAGATAGGTACGGAACTTTGGAATATAATGTGAAATCCATTCTACCACGGCGCAATAGCCTGGAATATTTTATTAATTAAGACATATCTTGCCTTGAAAGATTACGTTTTGCAATAAGGAACATTCAGTGCACTCAACTTATGTGTGTCAGGAAGTCGTTTCTGAAAGTATATGTATGGAGTGTAGCTATGTATGGAAGTGAAACATGGACGATAAATAGTTTGGACAAGAAGAGAATAGAAGCTTTCGAAATGTGGTGCTACAGAAGAATGCTGAAGATTAGATGGGTAGATCACATAACTAATGAGGAGGTACTGAATAGGATTGGGGAGAAGAGGAGTTTGTGGCACAACTTGAGTAGAAGAAGGGATCGGTTGGTAGGACATATTCTGAGGCATAAAGGGATCACCAATTTAGTATTGGAGGGCAGCGTGGAGGGTAAAAATCGTAGAGGGAGACAAGAGATGAATACAGTAAGCAGATTCAGAAGGATGTAGGCTGCAGTGGGTACTGGGAGTTGAAGAAGCTTGCACAGGATAGAGTAGCGTGGAGAGCTGCATCAAACCAGTCTCAGGACCGAAAACCACAACAACAACAAGAGCTTATGTGATGGTGACGTTCGGTTTCACAACCTCCTTCTCCTGGGTTCGATTCCCGGCCGGGTCGGGGATTTTCTCCACCTGGGGACTCGATGTTTGTCTTTTCCTCACCATCTCATCATCATCACATCATCATTCGGATAGTGGCGAGACTGCAAATGGGAATATTGGAACTTGTATGGGCGCTGAAGACCACGAAGTTCAGCGGCCCAATAACCAACATCATCATCATCACAGGCTCCTTCATTCTTGATCTGTTTTTCTTCGAGCAGATGACACTTCGCGGGACTGTTAGGTGTGCAGTGAAATCTGCAAGTTATAACGACCTCTTCGTGCAACACGTAATTCCAGATTTGCAAGAACGCAACTGTGTCCACAGTAACATTTTGAAGCAAGGTGGGGCGACACCAGATGTCGTTTGCCAGATGAAATATCATCTCTAGGCAATTTCAAGATGTCCATCCCTCCAGATCCCTCCACCCAGATGCATGTGACTTCTGGAGATATCTGAGAGATCGTGTCTATGAGGAATGTTTCGAGGATCTTCCTGATCTGACGACATTACATCATATATGCCTCGAGCAACTGTGGAACATGCAGTTTGTTGCTGAGTCGGGGTCCATATTGAACAAATGTTGTAAGTTGTGACCACATCCTCTAAACGTGCCACAACAACCGTTATGATGTGTATGATAGTTCCTCCCCTTTTCTTGCAGCCACACCACATTCTCACTGCTTATAGCGCCATATTCTCACCTGGTGGCAGAAAGGGGATCTATTACTTTTTCTACACGCTGCGCCAGCGCACCGATAAATGAACATAAAATGGTTCAAATGGCTCTGAGCGCTATGGGACTCAACATCTGAGGTCATCAGTCCCCTAGAACCTAGAACTACTTAAACCTAACTAACCTAAGGACATCACACACATCCATGCCCGAGGCAGGATTCGAACCTGCGACCGTAGCGGTCGCGCAGTTCCAGACTGTAGCGCCTAGAACCCCTCGGCCACTCCGGCCGGCTTAATGAACATACTTACGATGTTTCAACGTACTGCTAAGTGTACAACCCGCACTGCAGCACTCGGAACACCGTCAGTTTAATTACAACCCCAGAAACTGGGTATTTTGCCACGATATGTGCGCACATGCCGCGATAATTAGTACAAAACATTTGTTGTGCGCCAAATGTTACTCCACAACTGTACTGAATGACCGATATATCTTCCACGGAGGCAATATGATTTCATAACCAACCTGCGGAGCTCACAATAATTATGCATCAGTCTAATAACGGGAAGAAATGTGGCGCCTATAAACCACTCTGTTCTGTGCAATCGAACACATTACTGATTACATCTCGCATTCGGGAGGACGACGGTTCAATCCCGCGTCCCGCCATCCTGATTTAGGTTTTCCGTGATTTCCCTAAATCGCTCCAGGCAAATGCCGGGATGGTTCCTTTGAAAGGGCACGGCCGACTTCCTTCCCCATCCTTCCCTAGTCCGATGAGACCGATGACCTCACAGTTTGGTCTCTTTCCCCCAAACCAACCAACCAACCAACCAACTGATTACATCAGGGAGAGAGTTAACCACAACCTGTCGCGGGAGGTTATAAAAGCGCTGTCTGATTACGTAGGGTCTAAATCGCTGTCTCCGATCTCTCCTTGCAGGAGCAGCTAGAACCAATGCAAACTGCACCCGAAGTTCAATTCTACAACCTTCTGGCCGGCCCACACTTGTTAATGTCAGACGACCAGGGCTGCCCTATCGTTCAGTTAAATCCACACGGACGGTGTCCCCAGGTTTCTTGTTGATGTTTCTCGTCCTGGCGACTCCACCGTTCCTTTTGCACTCTCGCTAGCTGGTCTACCTCGGTGACCCGCCGTGGAGCCCATGTTGCGGAGCGCCAGCCAGCAGCTTCCCTAAGAAGTCGCTCAACGGTGGCCTCAGCGCCGCCTGCACCGCCTTTGAACAGTTGCGATTCAGTGGGGTCCTATGATGGAACAACATTAAACTGCTGAGGCGAAGATATAATTTAACAACCTCTACACCGGGGGGTTATAATTAAACTGCAGCTATTCAGAGAGATCCAGTGTGGGCTATAATCGTCGTATGGTAGAGAAACTTGGTAGATGTTAATGCATTAATGTGGAACCAGAATTAGTTCCAATTTTGGCCACCAGGTGCAAATCTGGCTCCGCGAATGCAAGACAGACGTACAGAAATGTTTCCGTATTGCGGTACCACCGCTGGTGGCCACATTCGCCGACTCACAGCACCAGCGGCCCAGGACGAGAGGAAAGCCGAAAGTCAAAGGGCAATCGCCAGAGACGCATTCTTTAAACATGCAGGAGGAAAAGCCGGCGGATGCCTTTACCTCGCTTAAGAAAGGAAACATTGCAAAGGTTCAAATGGCTCTGAGCACTATGGGATTCAACTGCTGAGGTCATCAGTCCCCTAGAACTTAGAACTAGTTAAACCTAACTAACCTAAGGACATCACAAACATCCATGCCCGAGGCAGGATCCGAACCTGCGACCGTAGCGGTCTTGCGGTTCCAGCCTGCAGCGCCTTTAACCGCACGGCCACTTCGGCCGGCTCATTGCGAAGGGCCTGGAGGACAATGAGAAGTGTGCAGATAACTGAGAGACCCGTGCAGACACTGGGGAGAATTCGCACAGGGAGGTGTGTGAAACTAAAGAACTGAGGAAGAAGTCAACCTGTTGGAAAAAAAAATGCTTTGTGAACTGCAAGGAGGCTGTTTATCAACCTCGAACTCCATCAGATAGACAAAGCACAAACATGAGAATGTCTACGCCTCACGCAGAGGTCACCGTTAGAAAGAAATGTTGTGTGGCTGCTTTCAAAACAACTAAGGAACATAGAAAAACATCAGAACAATATGGGAACAAAGCTGAGAACAGCCTTGATAGTGAAAACGTCAATTTCTGAGTCACACATCAGTCCTCGCAACACAGAAAATTTCCACCCGGCACTGTAACAGCGATCAGTCACTGGGCGGCATTGCAAATTTAGTCCGCCAACGACAACGCCGAGAGAAGGAAGCAGTCAACGGGTCGCGGAGCTTAGAGAGGACGAGGAGGTAAGAGGACACTCAGGGAGACACATGGAAGCAAGAGGACATGGCGGCTCTTCTATCCATTGCATACATCCGCCTCTGGACACAGTGAAATCGCTGTTTCAGTTTCGGCGACACAGGGCGAACCCACGGGTTGCCGCTGGGTTCTGCCGACTGGCCGCCGCCGCTACGAGGCGATGCGCCGTACCCACGTATCGTCTGCCGCCGTCATCACCACATAACAGATGAATATGAAGATAGTTAATGATTCATTCCTCCCCACCCCCTTCCCCTTAATAACCGAGTCGTTTTCACGCCCAGTCAAATCGGCCCAGAGACTTGTAATTTTTTTTTTTTTATTTTGTGTGTAAAAGTCACTGAAATAAATGCAGACATTACGTGTTTTATTCATCTACATAATCTATTCCATTCGTTTATCAATCACTTATTCTCATAACATTTACTTTTCGGTTTCACTTAATTATCGATGTCTCTTAATTATTGGTTCCCAATGTGGGGCAATATAATTAGTAATCTGCATGACAGTTTATGCCAGAGATCAAACAATTCTCGATTCACTACAGTATGTAGTAGATTAGGAATGAGACATGTACAGAAAAGGTCAAACCAGTGACAGAGGCATAAATTTTACTTTATTAATTGCCACTTACACGAAATGGTCAATAGGAGCACCGGGGACGTCTACGAGATGTTGCAGAACAACACATTTGCAGCTGCTGGCCAAGATTGGAACTAATTTTTTTCCAGTGTGAATCGGTTCTGCATTAACGCATTAGCGTGTCTACCAGGTTTCACTACCATATGATAATTACAGCCCACACTCGACCTCCGTGAATAGCTGCACTTGAATTATAAAGACCCGGTACTTCAATATTCCTTGTTTTAAAAATTCATTCAGTTTTTGATTCGCACGCTTCTTTCAAGGCTCTGGCATATATAAGAGCAGAAATATTATTATAGTTAACTGGTGAGTCATCCTTACATGCCTCATCACTTGCCTTCCAGTTGGTGTGTCGGTCCAATCACGTGTAGCCAAGTGCGATTAATTCAGTTTTTTTAACTTAATCTTTACTCCACGTTTCCGTTTTTGTACGTAGACAAAAGAAAAGAAAACTGGCGTTCTACGGATCGGAGCGTGGAATGTCAGATCCCTTTATCGGGCAGGTAGGTTAGAAAATTTAAAAAGGCAAATGGATAGGTTAAAGTTAGATATAGTGGGAATTAGTGAAGTTCGGTGGCAGGAGGAACAAGACTTCTGGTCAGGTGACTACAGGGTTATAAACACAAAGTCAAATAGGGGTAATGCAGGAATAGGTTTAATAATGAATAGGAAAATAGGAATGCGGGTAAGCTACTACAAACAGCATAGTGAACGCATTATTGTGGCCAAGATAGACACGAAGCCCAGGCCTACTACAGTAGTACAAGTTTATATGCCAACTAGCTCTGCAGATGACGAAGAAATTGAAGAAATGTATGATGAAATAAAAGAAATTATTCAGATAGTGAAGGGAGACGAAAATTTAATAGTCATGGTTGACTGGAATTCGAGTGTTGGAAAAGGGAGAGAAGGAAACGTAGTAGGTGAATATGGATTGGAGCTAAGAAATGAAAGAGGAAGCCACCTGGTAGAATTTTGCACAGAGCACAACTTACCATAGCTAACACTTGGTTTAAGAATCATGATAGAAGGTTGTATACATGGAAGAACCCTGGAGATACTAAAAGGTATCAGATAGATTATATAATGGTAAGACAGAGATTTAGGAACCAGGTTTTCAATTGTAAGACATTTCCAGGGGCAGATGTGGACTCTGACCACAATCTATTGGTTATGACCTGTAGATTAAAACTGAAGAAACTGCAAAAAGGTGGGAATTTAAGGAGATGGGACCTGGATAAACTGAAAGAACCAGAGGTTGTACAGAGTTTCAGGGAGAGCATAAGCGAACAATTGACAGGAATGTGGGAAAGAAATACAGTAGAAGAAGAATGGGTAGCTTTCAGGGATGAAGTAGTGAAGGCAGCAGAGGATCAAGTAGGTAAAAAGACGAGGGCTAGTAGAAATCCTTGGGTAACAGAAGAAATATTGAATTTAATTGATGAAAGGAGAAAATATAAAAATGCAGTAAATGAAGCAGGCAAAAAGGACTACAAACGTCTCAAAAATGAGGTCGACAGGAAGTGCAAAATGGCTAAGCAGCGATGGCTAGAGGACAGATGAAAGGATGTAGAGGCTTATCTCACTAGGGGTAAGATAGATACTGCCTACAGGAAAATTAAAGAGACCTTTGGAGATAAGAGAACCACTTGTATGAACATCAAGAGCTCAGATGGAAACCCAGTTCTAAGCAAAGAAGGGAAAGCAGAAAAGTGGAAGGAGTATATAGAGGGTCTATACAAGGGCGATGCACTTGAGGACAATATTATGGAAATGGAAGAGGATTTAGATGAAGATGAAATGGGAGATACGATACTCCGTGAAGAGTTTGACAGAGCACTGAAAGACCTGAGTCGAAACAAGGCCCCCGGAGTTCCATTGGAACTACTGACGGCCTTGGGAGAGCCAGTCCTGACAAAACTCTACCATCTGGTGAGCAAGATGTATGAAACAGGCGAAATACCCTCAGACTTCAAGAAGAATATAATAATTCCAATCCCAAAGAAAGCAGGTGTTGACAGATGTGAAAATTACCGAACAATCAGTTTAATAAGTCACAGCTGCAAAATACTGACTCGAATTCTTTACAGACGAATGGAAAAACTAGTAGAAGCCGACCTTGGGGAAGATCAGTTTGGATTCCGTAGAAATACTGGAACACGTGAGGCAATACTGACCTTACGACTTATCTTAGAAGAAAGATTAAGGAAAGGCAAACCTACGTTTCTAGCATTTGTAGACTTAGAGAAAGCTTTTGACAATGTTGACTGGAATACTCTCTTTCAAATTCTAAAGGTGGCAGGGGTAAAATACAGGGAGCGAAAGGCTATTTACAATTTGTACAGAAACCAGATGGCAGCTATAAGAATCGAGGGACAAGAAAGGGAAGCAGTGGTTGGGAAGGGAGTAAGACAGGGTTGTAGCCTCTCCCCGATGTTATTCAATCTGTATATTGAGCAAGCAGTAAAGGAAACGAAAGAAAAATTCGGAGTAGGTATTAAAATCCATGGAGAAGAAATAAAAATGTTGAGGTTCGCCGATGACATTGTAATTCTGTCAGAGACAGCAAAGGACTTGGAAGAGCAGTTGAACGGAATGGATGGTGTCTTGAAGGGAGGATATAAGATGAACATCAACAAAAGCAAAACGAGGATAATGGAATGTAGTTGAATTAAGTCGGGTGATGTTGAGGGTATTAGATTAGGAAATGAGACACTTAAAGTAGTAAAGGAGTTTCGCTATTTGGGGAGCAAAATAACTGATGATGGTCGAAGTAGAGAGGATATCAAATGTAGACTGTCAATGGCAAGGAAAGCGTTTCTGAAGAAGAGAAATTTGTTAACATCGAGTATAGATTTAAGTGTCAGGAAGTCATTTCTGAAAGTATTTGTATGGAGTGTAGCCATGTATGGAAGTGAAACATGGACGGTAAATAGTTTGGACAAGAAGAGAATAGAAGCTTTCGAAATGTGGTGCTACAGAAGAATGCTGAAGATTAGATGGGTAGATCACATAACTAATGAGGAAATATTGAATAGGATTGGGGATAAGAGAAGTTTGTGGCACAACTTGACCAGAAGAAGGGATCGGTTGGTAGGACATGTTCTGAGACATCAGGGGATCACCAATTTAGTATTGGAGGGCAGCGTGGAGGGTAAAAATCGTAGGGGGAGACCAAGAGATGAATACACTAAGCAGATCCAGAAGGATGTAGGTTGCAGTAGGTACTGGGAGATGAAGAAACTTGCACAGGATAGAGTAGCATGGAGAGCTGCATCAAACCAGTCTCAGGACTGAGGACCACAACAACAACAACGTAGACTCCATAAGCTGCGTCAAGCTGAAACGCCCCATCAGCATCGGAACAGTACTATATAGTGACACGAACTTTCGCAGATGTCAGAAGTGTGTATCATGTTCAAACCAGATAAATCCTTGGTTATAAATATGGTACTATCTCAGAAACAAGTAAACGGATTTTGAAGGGAGAAACTCCCTTGAATTCGTCTCTTATGACACTAGCAGCAGACGTTACTACAGTTACATTTGAAATAGCAAAGTTGATACCGATATCTCTGTAAATAATTAGTTTCGAAAAGAGATTATGTTGTGACAATTTCTTCATATTTCATTTGGGTGAAACAGAACAGTTAAGAAAATAACTGAGGTGAACAGCTTATCGAAGTCATTCTGCTTAGGAAGGCCAAGAAAGAAAGAAGTCCAAACCTTGAAGGAAACAAGAACTTATTAGCAATCTGTAATTAAGAATGTAAACGCATTAACTGCGACTTCTGATATTGTTAAAATATATGTATTTAGATCTGAAGAGATGTGATAGGAGAGAGACCTAAACTTCTGAGAATTTCGACTGGGACGTTTGATGCATTTCCATTCGACATTGTTTCGACCTCTGTAAATGAAGTATACAGTGACCGTGTAAGAGATTATTATGTGACTCTTGTAATCTTATTGTTCTGCAAATGGAGATGTTTTATTCATTTCACTTCAACGTCATTCTGCAATGTTGTTTTTCACATTTTATGCATAAAATTGAAACGACAACTCGGCAGAACACTCGGAAGCACACTGATAACCAATTAAGCCGAGAAAACATGACAAATCACGTATTACACTAAACTGTACAAAATAAAGTTTTGCACACCCTAAGTATCTGCAAAAGTGTGTGGGATTAGATTCAATGGAACGATTAACAAAAGAGTAAGCCGTCCGAAATTATTTAGGTCGTTCCGAAACTATTCGTTCAAATTAATGCAGTAGGTAGAGAACATATAAACAAATATATTTAGTTAGGATACATATGGTCCACGGCGGCAATTTCTGATGCTAAGGCCGATATACAAAGAAGGAAGCTTAACACGCTAATTGCAGCTGTGGCTTTATCAAGAACTGTTCGAATGAGCGACCACCGGCTGCATGCATGCGATATATCGTCGGACCATTGATTGTCGTGTCCGCTAGGAGATTCCTCGTATGTCCGCACTGGTACCAACAGTGATGGTAATTATAGCGACAAGGCCTCCTGTTTCCACAACGACTTCATACGTCGGCTGCTTTACAGGTATGTGCCACCAGAGGAAGAAATTCAAACATGTGCGGTCAGGTGACCTGTGCGGTGAGGCCACAGGGCGACCACGGCCGATCCATCCATTCCCGAAGGTGGCCCTCAGTTGATTCCTCACGTCAGTGCTGAAATGAGCTTGCGCCCCATCGTGCTGGAAGTAAATCCTTTGTTTCCAAGCAGATCTCAGAGCCAAACATCTGTACACATTCACACAGAAGTACATGTCGGCAACACTAACAAAATGTTCTCTAACATTACAAGGAAAATTAGGACACCATATGCTCGTTATCTAAATTTGTTTTGATGATCTCTACCTCTTGTACTAATTTGAACGAACAGCTTCGAAATATCCTGAATGAAAAAGGTTGACTGTCATCTGGGGCAGCAATTTACGGCTATCTGCCGATGATGCTGTGGTGTACACGAAGGTGTCATCGCTGAGTGACTAGCAGGCTACAAGATGACCAAGACGTAACTCCTGTTTGGTGTGATGAATGGGAGCTTGCTCTACGTAGATTGAATGCGGATGTATGGAAAAAACAACCGGACATATCCGAAAGAACAGATACCATCTTCACATGTAATTCAGGCTAACCGGCCATTGACCTTCTTCTTCCGTGCGGATGCACACGTATTGCCCGAACTCTTACGGGACTCGGTAAGATTGTCTGCCGCGCGTAATGAGTGTAATGGGCAGGGGCACTACGAATGTAAGATGGGAATGTGGGTCTCATGGAGAGCGTGCAAGGGATAATTCCCTGCAGTCGCCTTTTCCTCGGTGGCTCAGATGGATAGAGCGTCTGCCATGTAAGCAGGAGATCCCGGGTTCGAGTCCCGGTCGGGGCACACATTTTCTACTGTCCCCGTCGTTGTATATCAACGCCTGTCGGCAGTGTAGGGTCTTGATTTAATTATCATTTCAAGTGCTATGAGTTTGAGAACGACAATCAACTAGCGTACTACACAAATACATGAAATATACAGTACATAATATGGTCTCGGTATGCAAAGGTATGCAAAGAAATTGAAAATGGCTTGTGCTGACTGAAGCAGGACTTCGCATTGACTAAGAGTTCTGCTGAAAGCAGCTTTCACAGTGAAGCTGGTGATCAAATAGAATACAGATAAGAGAGTGAACATACAAACACGTGTACAATAGAACTTTAAAATGGACGTCATTAAGTGAAACGGGAAAGAAAATATATTGTAGATAGTTTCGTTGTATTCCTTGTTACTGAGACCCAGTTCAAAAGCAACAACACATGAAAGATTACACTTCTCCTACGTTGGACCAGGGGATATAAGAGGCCACGATATATAAAAAATTATAGAAGAAAGATTCTTGACACATCAGCAGATCCTGAACGCGTTTAAATTAACGGGGATGTAATGTGACCAGCGTGCGGACTAACGAGTTATAAATAGATACTGTATCACCAGGATAGACAGCGATCCACGTCTTTGAACAAAGGAAGTTTGAAAATGAATGAAGACACATTTAAAGACCTGAAAATGTTGCAAACAAACTATCACCCTACTGCAGTGCAATTCGCCACCTCACCGTAATTTTCGTAACTGTTTGCATGAGAATAGACATCAGAATGTAACCTGAATGCAAATACCCAACATCCAAAAGGAAGCTGCCGCATAAATCAAACATAGCAAAATGTAGAAGCGGAGAGATGAGTCACCAGCCAGAAACATCATCAAAAGCAGAATTATAAATAATGCAGAATGCTTTATCAATCGTTCATTTACATCTACATCTACCTGCATACCCTGCAAGCAACGGTACGGTGCGTGGTGGAGGGTGCCCTCTACCACTACTAGTCATTTCCTTTCCTGTTCCACTCGCAGACAGAGCAAGAAAAACGACTATCTATATGCCTCCGTATGACCCCTAATTTCTCGTATCTTATCTTCGTGGTCCTTACGCGAAAAGTATGTCGGGGCGGTAGAATCATTCTGCAGGCAGCTTCACACGCCGATTCTCCAAATTTTCTAAATAGTGTTCCTCGAAAGCAACGTCGCCTTTCCTCCAGGATTCCCATTTGACTTCCTGAAGCATCTCCGCAATACTTGTGCGTTGTTCGAACCTACCGGTAACAAATCTAGCTGCCCGCCTCTGAAACACTTCAATGTCTTCCTTTAATCTGACGTGGTGTGGATCCAAAACACTCGAGCAATAGTCAGGAATAGGTTGCGCTAGCGTTCCATATGGGGTCTCATTCACTGATGAACCACACGTTCCCAAAATTTCCCAATAAACCGAATGCGACAGCTCGCCTTCCCTACTACATTCCTCATATTCTTCAAACGGACTTATTTTTTAATTTATTTGGCCTCCAGAGCGTGTGCTCTATATACCCACCTAAAACATATAGACACAATGTGCACTGAATTGTATGAATAGAAATACATAAAGTCATATTTACATGTACAAGGGCACAAGCTGTCACTATTTTGTCTGCCATGAATCTACAACATTCAGATTTAGATGTAAATCAAACAGTTGTGGTTTATCAGTTCAAATCATTACAGAAATTGCATCAGAACTGAAACACAAAAATGAGAAACACATACCATTAAAACCTACAGTTTTTTTTTCCAGCACTCTTGAGGAAATTAACAAATACTTTACAAAGGCAATGTCTTTGCCAAACAAAATGAAGAAGCTGATTGAAGGAGATGGTATCCCATACTGAGCAATGTCTTCAAGATGCCCAACCTTTCACAGTCAAACATGGGACAGAAAAACAAGATGTGTTTTACATCAGCTTCCGTTTCAGAATCACATTCACATATTGGAGAACTGTAAATATTGACTCGACGTAGATCGAGTGGGAAAGAGGCGTGGATGACGCCCAGTCCAATGATATTAGAAATTGTTGATAGGTCCATATCTGTCCTAGTAAACCACGGCTTTGCAAGAATTCGAGGCTGTAACACCGCAAGTAAACACTTTTCGTTTATTGGGAAACGTTCCATATTTCTTGTCTTTGATGTTTTCCGTTACTCTTGGCTGCTTATGACAACTTCAGATCAAGGACTTGTCTGTATAGGCGGCTTGCTTCGCTAATACGCCAGCTTCATCATTGCAGCGGATGCCAGCGTGGGAACGCACTCGCAGCAAGTGGATGGTCTGTCGCCTCCGATTACTAAGAACAAAGTCCAAAGCCATATCCAGTATACAGTCTAAGACAAAAAAAAAAGACGCACCACGAAGGAATCATCCGAATGAGATGGAATCCTGTACATGTGATGTACGTGTACAGATAAACAAATATTACAGTTAGAAAAATTAGATGATTTACTCAAGATAACGAACGTCAAAAATTGAGCAAGTCAATAAGGCGTTGGTCCAACTATAGTCTTTATGCAAGCAGTTATTCGGCTTGGCATAGATTGATGGAGTTGTTGGATGCCCTCGTGAGGAATATCGTGCAAATTCTGTCCAATTGGAGAGTTAGATCGATAAAATTTCGAGTAGGTTGGAGGGCCCTGCCCATAATGCTCCAAACGTTCTCAATTGGGGAGAGATCTGGGGACCTTACGGCCAGGGTAGAATTTCATAAGCACGGAGACAAGCAGTAGAAACTTTCGCCCAGTGCGGGCGGGCATTATCTTTCTGAAATGTAAGCCCAGGATGGCTTTCTATTAAGGACAACAAAATGCGACGTAGAATATCGTCGACGTATCGCTGTACTATAAGGGTGCCGCGAATGACAACCAAAGGAGTCCTGCTATGAAACTGAATGCCTCCTCCTCCCCCCCCCCCACCCCCCACCTCCCCCCTGTCCATTTCTCCCGGTCGTCGGACCGTACGGCGGGCGAGATTGACGTTGGTATCCTAATGCTTTTCGAGGCGTCTGCAGACTCGTCTTCACTGGTCATCTGGGCTCAGTTCGAAGCAGATTACAGAAGACAATTCTGCTTCAGTCAACGAGATTCCAGGCTGAATGTACCCGGCACCGCTGCAAACGGGCTTGTAGTTCTATAAAGATAAAAGGTTGTCGGCGCAAGGCATGCTGTGAGCTCAGCCCCCTTTCTGTGAACCGCCATTAATGGTCCTTGTAGCCACTGAGGCACTACTTGCACGTCCGATCGATGTTAATGAGCCGGCCGCGGTGGCCGAGCGGTTCTAGGCGCTTCAGTCCGGAACCGCGCGACTGCTACGGTCGCAGGTTCGAATCCTGCCTCGGGCATGGATGCCTGTGATGTCCTTAGGTTAGCTAGGTTTAAGTAGTTCTAAGTTCTAGGGGACTGATGACCTCCGATGTTAAGTCCTATAGTGCTCAGAGCCATTTTGATGTTAATGATGAATGAGGGGCTGTGAGCGGCTCTCTGAAGATTGTACGATCCTCACGTCCTGCCGTGTCCCTAGGTCGACCAGCTCCTTCTTGACGCTGTGTTCGGCCATGGTTCGCCCATTCTTGCCAAAACTGTCGTAAGTGACCCTCTCCTATTCATATACCGAGTAATTCGTCGATTATTCCAATCGACTTCTCTGAGCCTACCTACACGCCCTCTCTCAAATTGCCCACGCGTCTGTTTGCAGGTATAGCTACTGTCCAGCTGTGTACACGGAATGAAAGTCACAGAGACTTATGCCCTCGTATCGACATATTCCATGGTTACTATTCTTGCCAGTTGCACTGTGAAATTGAACTGCAATGTCACAAAGTTTGCAAGTTTACGTTTTCCGTCGATACGTGTATGAAAATCAATCTGTGGCCAATTTGCATAGCTCCATCGCAGGGCGCCGTTTTGTTTGTTTGTTTGTTTGTTTTTTTCCACCGATGTTGAATATTTTCACGGAGGCTGAGGGAATCAGACATTATTAATATCTTTGAGAACGGACATGAAGATACAAAGTTAAGAGCTTCCAAAAGTGTCACTGTCTCCGCCGTAAAAATAGAAGCGCTGTTAGTCAGTTTGAAGGCTTTCCGGACTTGGAACTGAGAAGTAGTATACGCCTCTTGAGGAATTTTGGTTTCATTGGTATAAATACATAGATAATCAGATCACTGACTTGCAAGTAGACTATTGAAGCTGCAATTGAAATCAACACTGTCCCAGATGCTCGGATGAAAATAATGGGCTGGAATCTCGTTGCTCAGTGTGTCGAGATCCATATTCAAAGAAAGACAAATGAGAACAGCATCGAATAGAACGTCTGATAGGAAACCAAGAGCCAAACACGGTACAGACGACTGGAAAGGGCATCTCGTCAAAGAAGTTCACAGACTCGTTACTCTGTGCGTATAGGCCTGTATCTGGTCCGTATGCACTGCTTCTAAAGTATAGGTTAGTAGACGTGCTTTCATTTGATTAGTCAGTGTAGTAGCTGAAGTAATCGATAACCTGTTACAGGATGTCTTTGCAACAAACTTACGATTCAGAAGTCTCATAAGAATGAATAATTTGGCACTTGACATTTTAACGAACGAGTTTCAAGTGTGGTTATGAGATGTAGATCAACTTGGCCACCCAGTTTCCATGCAGACAACCTTTCTTGACATAAAGTGATAAATCGTGCAACATCGAAGCCTGAAACGACTTTTCCAGGCGTTATGGCAGAATGAACAGTCAGCGTACACTAGCCGCATTGTCTTGTTCACTATTGTACACACATCTACTGAACAGCACTGAGAAAGCAGATTCTTGTTTTATGGTATTTTGTGAAATAACGACATTATTAGAGAACCGTGTATGATACAGAATTTGGATAGTGTACACCACTAACCAACGATACTTCGTTTTCGGTTTACTTTACTAAAAAAATATAAAAAACGCCGTTACCCCTTTCAAATTGATACAGTCGGCTACAGACGGTTTACATGCTGTCATCATAACACGTGGACGTTAGTTTATACAAAATTCACAGTTTTAAAAGTTCGAGAATGATGGTTCTCAGGTTCGTGTTGGAATGTAACCTGAAATGACCACCGGGAATATTTGCTTTTGTCATCTTTCTTGAACGAATGACACTTCCATTGATCTTCATGTCTACACATGCAATCACTACTGTCTTCGTTACTGTTCATGTTCGTTGGGCAACAAAAAAGAATATCTCGACTCACCACGTACTTTGACTCACTCATATAACGTGAAAATGGACACAAAGTCATCACAAGATATATGACCGTCAAAGATGTTTCGATACAATAACATCTTTGTGCTTCATCACTGTGTCAACAGTTGGTGTTTTCTTTATACCACCATTACAAAGGTAGCTGTTCGTAGCTATTTTCTGTGTTCCAAAGAGAATAAAAAAGTAGTTCACGATAAAATAGGGAAAACAGTTTGAAGTGATGAGTGTGGTGCTAAAGGTTTTCTTTAATCACGAATATTATTCCTGTCTTTAGTTTGAAGAGTAGCATTATTATTTTTAACATGCATTT
Organism: Schistocerca serialis cubense; assembly: GCF_023864345.2. Classification (NCBI taxonomy): domain Eukaryota; kingdom Metazoa; phylum Arthropoda; class Insecta; order Orthoptera; family Acrididae; genus Schistocerca; species Schistocerca serialis. The sequence goes on from NC_064638.1 coordinate 1,038,091,436, forward strand.
CGTTCCTTAGGCAGTGAGGGCAACAGCATTTTAGCGTCTACTCAGTCGTATTTTGTAATTACACGATGTGTTTAGAGGTTTTACAGTACGTATGATGTCGGTTCTGCAAATACTAAATGCATAGTAAAGCCATGTTTAAGATACAGCAACATTCTCGAGTTGCCATTCGCAATGCCAGTTCTGTTTTACATGAAAGCGATGCTATCCTGCGACTACGGGGGTAGAATGAGAAACACACTAAGCATGGTGGTTTTGACGGAGAGGAATGTTAACAAATGATGAAAAGCGCATAAATAGCAAAGTAAGAACATTTGAAACTTCCTCGCACATTAATACTGTGTGTCGAGTCGGGTCTCGAACCTGGGGCATTTTGCCTCTTGCGGCAACCTGAGGTACCTTCTGTTTTTTTCCCTTGTTCGATATCTCTCGTTACATCTCTTCCATTCGCTCACATTTAGTCGCGTTCTTGGCAAGGCTTCTTTGCCTTTCATCTTGTTTGTTAAAACATAAAAATTCTCCTAGGAGATGGAAGAAATTAACTTACGTAATTATTTCTTTTAATGTGCCAGCCTCTTTCTTTATTATATATTTAAATTAAAATCCTTCTTAATTGTAAATTAAATGACGAGGAAAATTGTTCATGTCGTAGAACTGAAAAAATCCAGAGCGCATGTTGTAAAATAATGCCTACGAATTTTTTGCCTGAAAACTCTTAAAGCCCACAAAGAAACTAAAATTTATGGTGAAAAGAGAATACGTGTATCTGGTACTCAGATGGCAAGCTAGTATTAAGAAGGGAACAACCCCGTCGCACCCTCTCCGATTTGGTGGTAAGATGACCCAGAATCAACTTTCACTATTAAGTCTCTTCCTTACACCTCGTTGCTGCAAACGGATGTTACACCACGACACAGATACAAATTTGAATACACCAAACAGCGAAAAAAATTTAAAAAAAAGAAAATGCACGAAAGAGCTTCGAACACGGCTCGCACGCTTAGTAGTCCAACACCGTTAGCACCCGAGACCGACGCTGTCCTTGTCCTCCCTCAGCGTTACACTTGTTCAGCTCGGACCCTTCACTGTTTCTATTTTGCTTTTTTTGCGCAGTTCAGTACACCTTCTTCCTGTTTTCATGCTTGATCTGTGTTGAGTTTTTGACTGGCTGTCGACTGAACCCTCTTACCACTAAATCTGAGCGGGCTGCGATGTGGAGTTTTTTCTTGTAAGCAGTGAAGGGAAGGCTAAAAGGTGGAAGTTATACACCGAAGGGCTATACAAGGGAAATGAGCCTCAGAACAGTATTACAGGAAAAGAAGAGTCTGGCTCTTACGTCAAACAACACTTTAAGGTCCGCTCCACACATCGATATTAACAAAGCGGAACCGCTGACATACGTGCTAGGATTCGCGCAATCTGCAAGATTTTGTTGTCCATTTTGAGTATAATATTAACGATTTTCGCCAATTTTGTATCTTTCTGGTGTCTCACAAATGTCGCTCATATTCGAAATTCTGTTAAAAATACCAGACGTAATGTAATGCGGCGTTTTGTACGACATTTGAACCTAAAATTTAATTAGCATTTCAGTACAACAACCCGCAAGTCTCTATCAGCAGTAGGTTTTGAGACAGATGCTTTTTAGAATATGATGCGCACTGGAGTCGCGTGGAGTCGACATTCAAAGACCGTTTCAAAATACCTGCCCTCTCAGTAAGGCGAACTTATCGCTCTTTTCTACGTGTAAGGCATCAGAGCAAAATACTCCATGCAAGCAAATTTTTTTGCGTTTTCGGTCTTTTTTGTCCCAGAACTCTTTTTTCTTACACGTAGAAAAGAGGGACTAGCATCTGCCGTGCCGTATCACTTCGGCTCGTGAATAATAGTATTAAATGGCCGCATTTATGCAGATATATCCGCGATTTCGCCGTTTAATGTATTGTTCGCGCACATTTTTTTACGATTTCGGCTAATTTCTGTACTTTTTAGTTTTACAACTTAAGATCTTTTGATTTTTATTTTCACCTCATATCGTCAACAATTACACAATTTTTAATACGGCTAATGAAATATGTCATTTTTTATTTGCTTATTTGATCAGTTATGCTAATAAAGCCGAAAATATCGATTCGTATCGCTAACAACCGATGTTTCGATCTTCTTAGCTTAGAGATACAAAATCTGATTTGGAGAACACCCGCATCTGAGGACCGAATTAATTCAATTAGAAACTCGATCCAATTCTAGATTACTACTGAAGCGCATTTTTAATTCAATTAATGGCTTAGCTGTGATGTCTACGTTCCTTGGCTGTGACAGTCCACAACGCTTGTGTTGAGAGCCATAGAGAATAAAGGAGAGAAATAGGTAGCTGAATGTGTAAAAGGGGTTGAAGTGGTAAAACTTGATTTGGTACATTTGAAATGCAAAACATTTTTTTAAATGTGTGTGCCAACGAAAGGAATTTTTAAACAAGATTCATTCCAGCGAAAAACATGCATGGGACGTAGGCCCTAAAGTAATGTAGGTATGTGTAATGTCTGTAATATTCTTTGTTCCATTTGTTTCATATGTCATATGACAACATACACTAACAATGTCTCATTCGGTAGTGCTAAAGGTATTAGTCCAGATCTCGATACAAACGTGACAGTCACTGTTTTACGGCAATCATACTTTGTTACATAAAGCTAAAAACATCCCAACCTAATAATGAATACCTAGGCTGCCCTGCAGATGAAAGCTGCGGCGATTCTTAATTTTTTATCTATAACAAAAACATTCGAGGACCGCTGTATATGATATGACGTCATAAAAGTTTACCTTATTCTACCTTTCTATCAAGATCCTGACTAGAATTGCCCTAAAGCTTGTTGATCAACCCAATTAAGGGCGTCCTTATTTTGAGGTTACAGAATGTGGCAAACCTAATCCTGCAGAAGCTAGTGACATCACCTGCAGTGACTGAGAAAACCTGCCATTAATCTTGAATACGTACCAGATTAACGCCTCTACGTCTACGTCTACGTGATTACTCTGCTATTCACAATAAAGTGCCTGGCAGAGTGTTCAATGAACCACATTCAAGCTGTCTCTCTACCGTTACACTCTCGAACGGCACGCGGGAAAAACGAGCACTTAAATTTTTCTGTGCGAGCCCTTATTTTGTCGTGATGGTCATTTCTCCCCATGTAGGTGGGTGCCAACAGAATGTTTTCGCAATCGGAGGAGAAAACTGGTGATTGAAATTTCATGAGAAGATCCCGTCGCAACGAAAAACGTCTTTGTTTTAATGATTGCCGCTCCAAATCTCCCCTGTTTCGCGATAATACAAAACGAGCTGCCCTTCTTTGTACTTTTTCGATGTCATCCGTCAGTTCCACCTGATGCGGATCCCACACCGCACAGCAATACTCTAGAATAGGGCGGACAAGCGTGGTGTAACCAGTCTCTTTAGTAGACCTCTTGCACCTTCTAAGTGTTCTGCCAATGAATCGCAGTCTTTGGTTTGCTCTAACCACAATATTATATATGTGATCGTTCCAATTTAGGTTATTTGTAATTGTAATCCCTAAGTATTCAATTGAATTTTCAGCCTTCAGATTTGTGTGACTTATCGCGTAATCGAAATTTAGCTGATTCTTTTAGTAGTCTTGTGAATAACTTCACACTTTTCTTCATTCAGGATCAACTGCCACTTTTCGCACCATACAGATATCTTATCTAAATCATTTTGCAAGTCGTTCTGATCATCTGATGACTTTACAAAACGGCAAATGACCGTATCATCTGCAAACAATCTAAGACGGCTACTCAGATTGTCTCCTATGTCGTTAATATAGATCAGGAACAATAGAGGGCCTATAACACTTTCTTGGTGAATGCCGAATACTACTTCTGTTTTACTCGATGACTTTCCGTCTATTACTACGAACTGTGACCTTCCCGACAGGAAATCACGAATCCCGCCGCACAACTGAAGCGATACTCCGTAGGCACGCAGTTTGGTTAGAAGACGCTTGTGAGGAACGGTGTCGAAAGCCTTCTGGAAATCTAAAAATATAGAATCAATTTGACATCCCCAGTCGATAGCACTTATTACTTCACAAGTATATAGAGCTAGTTGTGTTTCACAAGAACATATTTTCTGAATCCGTGCTGACTATGTGTCAATAAATCGTTTTCTTCCAGATTACTACATTGAAGGACTCTGACATTGCGAGTAACGAACTGGCTTTCCATCCATTGGATATTCTAATTAATTTTATCACTTTTTTTCCTCTAGTGAACTGTACTCGAGAGAACAGCTTATGAAATTTTTCACTTGTCTTCCTGTGACTGTGGTGAAACAAATCAGTGTATTTCTCAATTTTAGTGTCAAATACTTCAGAGAGGATGTGGATGGAAGACTAAATTGATGATATGATGTTTCGACAGAGCACTGAAAGACATGGAATATATGACGCTCCCTCAGAATTACTGAGAAATGTAGGAGAGCAAGGCATGACAAAAGTACCACTTGGTGTACAAGGTAAAGAGACGGGCAAGAAAAGGGTTTCTCAAAATGAAGTCTTTGTTACCATTGAACATAAATTTAAGCTTTGGAAAGTCTTTTTCGAAGGTATTTGACTGTATTATGATGAAGGGAAATGTGGACGATAAGCAATTCAGAGGGGAAAAGAACAGAACCTTTAAAAATATGGTGCTATGGAAGTCTGCTGAAGTTTAGATAAGTAGAGCGAATACCTAAAAAGGAGGTACTGGATTTTTTGTGTTCTGCTTCGTACACAATAGTAAGGAGAGGTTGGCCACAGAGTGGTGCAGCTGCTGTTATCGTACAGAAGGTGGACAGGAGCAGAAACGATTAGCGAACACGTAAAGACGGGAAACAGATGTTTCGCTTAACTTACAGCTTTCGTCTAGCGTTGCGAAGAAACATTAAAAAAGAACAACAGCAATAAAGTCGAGCTATTACAAGAGCATCGTGCAGTGTGAGGCTCCCACTACCAATACACAAGCAAACTGTCCCATCCTACTCCTATATCGCAGTGGCAGAGGGCGCTCATAGTCGGATTTGCTGAAGGCGTGGTTCAGCAGGCACGCCTTATTGGACTGCTATCGGCATCTGTTGGAATCATGTGTTTCCGTTGCCATCTGCGAGATGTCGGTGACGGTGGTATTGGTCTATGATACCACAGAATTAAATTAGGAGAAAAAGAAATGTATGAAACAACTTGACTAAAAGAAGGAATTTGTTTCCTAGAAACATTGCGAAGAGAACTGCAATGGACATCTGGACTTGGGTACTTCGCAAAAGACCATCAATCATGGCCATATATCTTCAGTGGACGAAACAACAGAGAAATAGGAAAGTAGCTGAGTGGAGGCGTGTAGAGCGCTCCCACAAATAAGGAAATTGCCTCTTTTCAAATGATACAAGCCATCGAGTGCACCAACAGCCCAATCAAGTGTTTAACCCGCAAAGTGTGGAGTGTGTAGTTCAGGCTAGAGGCGGTTCAGTGATTTTTTGAGGAGGGAGGGAGGAGTAGGACTCACTCCTTTAGATTACGGTGAACAAAAACCAGAGTGTTTTTTGCAACATTTTCGGTAACCAAGTGTTGCCCTTTCCCCTACCACTTCATAATGAGTATGTTGTGGACACACTCGTCTTCCAAGATGGCAACAGTCGTTACATCGGACCAGTGTTTCCCACATGCAGTGTCTTCTTAATACTATAATTACCTAGAAATAACAATTTTAATATGAAAGCTAGTATTAAAACGATTTGTGTGTCTGAAGAGACAGTGTAAGTAAATTATACTGACCATGGACAAATGGCTCTAAGCAGCATGGGACTTAACATCTGAGTTGATCAGTACTCTAGACTTAGAACTACCTAAAACTAAGTAACCTAAGGACTTTACACAAATCCATGCCCGATGCAGGATTCGAACCTGCGACCGTAGCAGCAGAGCGGTTCCGGACTGAAGCGCCTAGAATCGCTCGGCCACAGCTGCCGGCTGACCATGGACAAATAAAGTTAATACTGGCAGTACGTGTGCTACTGCATCTGCTGCCACTAATAGTGATAATAATAATAATAATAATAATAATAGTAATAATGACACTAACTGACACTTTAATAACAATAATTCCAGTGGCAGATACAATAAGAATTTACAGATGCACAAAGTACGAGGTCTGACTGAAAAGTAATGCCTCCACCTTCGTAACTCTTCCACAGTTGGCTGCATTGGTATGCAGCAGGTACTGGGTTCTCTCGTAGCCTCTTCTCTACAGCTCCAGTTGGTGGGAAGCCTTAGCGTTGAACGGTTGTGTTGTTACAGTGTAAAGTATGGGACCCTGCGCAGACGGTGGGTCAATGGGATGTAGTAACGTGCAGTCATTGGATTCTTGACAGCAGAAGGTGTCACCCCAAAGGAGATTCATGAGAGAATGAAAGCAGTTTATGGTTATTGCGTTGATGTGAGTACTGTGCGTCGTTGGGCAAGTAAGTTTAAAGATGTTGAGGCGGGAACATCTGACCGGCGTGGCAAACAAAGAGTTGGACGTACTGTGACAGCAGCCACCGAGTTTAACAAGTAAAATGTTGACACATTGATTCAGGACGATCGTCGTATCACTCAGAGAGAAATTGCAAGCACAATCGGCATTTCACAAGAACGTGTGGGTCACATTACTGCTTTGCTTGGCTATCGGAAGATCCATGCACGATGGATACTCCTGAAATGAAAGCGATTTAGCACTGTCTGACTTCCATCTGTTCCCGATAATGTAAGACGATCTACGGGGACATCAATAAGCTTTTGATGAAGACGTTGAGAGGATTGTGAGACTGTGGTCGCGGAAACAGATTGTCGACTTCTTCCGTGACGGCTTCAGAAAACTTGTTCATCGTGGGCAGAAATGTATCCATGTGGTTGGTGATTATGTGAAAAAGTGAATATTGGCAATTAAAGATCACATTCTAAGGATTATTTCTGCGTTTGATTTATTAAAATGTTCTCATCCAAACCCAATTAACGAAGGTGGAGGCATTACTTTTCATTCAACCCTCGCAGATGTTTTCTAATATTGTGAGTTCTGGGGAAAGGAGATTTAAGAGAACCGCATCAGTTAATAATTCGGGGAAATGAGGAAGATAAGGCTGGAAAGAGGGTTGTACAAGGGTAACGAGTGTGTACAGAGACAATCGCAATCCTTATTGTTGCTTAAGTAGACATTTCATTAACGCCCTTCTGGAGCTGCAGATATTATTTAGTACTCTAATATAATGTGGAAGTTGTTCAAGAGTCTGTATCCCGCTACTAAGAAGGTGACTGAACAATGGAGTGGGGCAGAAAAGGTTTTGCTCTGATAGGAGCGGTTGTTTCTGCTCTTTTGTTCAGACAAGAGCGTCAAGATTGAAGAGAAATGTGAGGGATGGTGTTCAGTGAGAAGACAGTGGAAAAAACCGACTGTATGGAAATCTCTGCACTTGTCTGCATGCAGCAGGATAGCTGTGCATATGATGGTGAAATCTGATCAAAGAGTCAAACATCACAGTTATAATGAATACAGTTCCGAGCGCCATGACCGAGCGAGATGGCGCAGTGGTTAGCACACTGGACTCGCATTCGGGAGGACGACGGTTCAATCCCGCGTCCGGCCTTCCTGATTTAGGTTTCCCGTGATTTAACTAAATCACTCCAGGCAAATGCCGGGATGGTTCCTTTGAAAGGGCACGGCCGACTTCCTTCCCTAATCCGATGAGACCGATGACCTCGCTGTTTGGTGTCTTCCCCCAAATAACCCAACCCGAGCGCCAAGAGTTTTCCTGAGAAAGTCATTTTAGGATAATATCGCTGTAATCAATAATTCGAAGTTTAAGTGTTTGTCTAAGTTTCTTTTTCAGGTCAAGAGGGAAGAGTTTTTATATTTTTTTAGAGCATGGAGAGATGCTGATTCCTTCTTGCACATTGCAGTTATGTCCTCAGTTTATAGATTTTCATCTATTATTACTCCCAGCCCGTTTGCTAAAGGAGAGAAGCTGATATTTGTCGCATTTATGGTTAAAGATGGTAGGGATTCCCAGTATTTCGTGCCAATGAGCCTACAATGACCAACCAATACCCCTTGAGTGAGTTGCGCTTTCACCCTATCCCTGCACCCACCATTTTGATAGCGCACACAGTTCGGTATTAAGATTCTCGATAGCTGTCTTCAGGTTTACTGGTTTTGCGCTTAGGTAAAATTTGAGGTCATTAGCGTTCTATGGTATCTGCGATAGGACGAAATTGGTGACACATCATTTACGTACAATGATAAAAGCGTATGGCCTAATACTGAACACTGGAGGAACCATGAATGAGCGGCATCAGATAGATATGCCAATCTTAAGGAACTTGCTGACTCTCTACCCGAATTGAGACCATTGTAAAGACTAGAGGCGGCATCGCATGCTTTTAGCGTAGTGTCTCCTACTGTTGATTAATCGTCCAGTGTGTTTACGTCACAAGTAAATATCTATAAGTAAATCCGTTACTATAACGTCAGATATCTCTTTAAAGAGCTGCATACTTTATAAGTGCTAGTTAACTTACAAGCAGGGCGACTAGGTACTATATGCTTTACGAACTGATCATGTAGACTTGGGTCCACACCCGAAATAAGGTCGCTACCCAGTACGAGCAGTGGCTCGCCGACCGCTGTGCGCTAACGAGTGCGAGCATCGATTATCGACCCGCGGCGTCAGCGGCAGAAGCAGCAGCAGCGGTATCGGCTGATTGCGAGGAGTCGCGGCGGGCCTGCAGCTATCGAACGCTTCCCGCGGGGCTCCCCCGACCTACTCCGAGGCCGCCGACGTGCTTTCAGCGCTCACCGCCCTCTGCCCTGCCCTGCAATGCCCTTCGACCCACGCATTCTGCGAGTCGATCCCCCCAATGCTGAACTCGTCGGCTGGGTCAGAACCTGGATTCGTGAGTTAACCAGAAGTCTTCTACACAATTCACATGCGCTAATTTTCATCAGCTGCCACGTATGACGTTACCGATAATCCTGCATTGCTTAAGGGAACATGGGTGTGAAAATAACGAGAATGTCAATTTTTTCTTTTATATTCCAGGAGAATATCCGATTTCTTTTGATTTCTAAAATGTATAGTTTAGTAACATTTGCACAATTAGTTTGCTTTTCACGGCGCTTTGAATAAAGGACATCTTGTGGGCCTCATCAATGACGAACTGAAAAATTGATTTCGCTTGAGCTTTGACAATCCTGAAAATCCTTTATTGCTTAACGAAATTTGTCGCCTCAGCATAACCTGGACATGCTACAGAAACATGGATGGCAGCAAACGTGACTGATAGGAATTTCTGCCAAATTCTGACTGTCTGTAGCAAACCACTCCACGTATCAAATTTAACACAAAATTCCTAGAAAAACAACATATCCCATTGAAAAATCATCTGCAAAATGCCCTTGGCAGCCACTTCTAAGCGTCGTTTTGAAATGCATAGCCTTTCAGCACATGTCTTAATATTTTCTATTCCTCACACACCAAGAGGTCAAACAAGCCGATCTTGTCGCTCTGATGGCACTACACTCACAAACTCAGTGGCAGAAAACATGCAGAGTCCACAATCGATGGTAAAACTTTCGAAATAACAACAATAGCAATCCGCCGCCGAAAAGATATCTGCATTGTGGCGATAGAGCCATTTCTAGGAAACTTGCTGTTGTTTCAGTTAGTTTCCATAATATTCAGTTTTTCTTTCTCGTCTCAGTACTGTAGAGAGTGCTTTGACGAGATATGGCGTATCTACTATTTATTTATTTAGCTGTTTAATCTGATCTGTTGAGGACCATCAGGGTCTCCCTTACACCTTTTTTTCATCATAGTTACGTAAGAAATAACAATCATAATATGAGAGCCACTATTAATATGATATCAGTGTCTGAAGTGGCGGTATCAGTCATTTATACTGACAATGAATTAATTGTTAACACCGGCAGTACTTGTACTACTGCAAGTCTTGCTACAAATAGTGATAATATTAATAATAATAATGACAAAAATAAGCGTGGGATATTAAGGAAAATCCTAGGTAATAGATGGGTTGATGGACAATGGCGAATGAGAGCAAATGAGTACTTGTACAGTAAGAAAGAACCTATCACAGCATCCACTAAGAAGAGACGATTGTTATTTTATGGTCATCTCATAAGGATGGACGGGGGCCGACCAACTAAAAGAATATGGAGTTTCATCCAATCTAAGAAAACAAGGCCAAGATGGTTTGAAGAATGTGAAAAATACCTTAGGCAGATTGGTGTCTCAGAAAGATATTTTCCTGACAGGAACAAATTTAGAAGATTGGTGAACAACTACCAAGATTTTAAAATGGCATCAATGTCCAAAAGATGGAAGGACAATTATCTGAAGAGCATAAACAGGCACTTCTTGGTGGGCTCAGAAGATGCTGGAAGGAAGTCAAAGCTGGAACAAGAACAAGACCTAGACACTAAAATGAATTTGGTTGTTACCACACATTCCATAGAGGCTCAACTCAATAGTAAAAAAAAAATAATGATCGTGGTAGATATAACAAGAATTTATAGGTGTACCAAATAGATGTTTCCTTATATAGCGAGTCCTGGGAAAAGGAAATTTAAGGAGACTGCATCGGCTAAGGATACCGGGAAATGAAGAAGATCCGGTTGGAAAGACGGATGTACAACGAGCGTGTACAGTGACAATCGCAATCCTCGTTGTTGCTTTAGTAGATACACTATGCGATCAAAAGTATCCGGACACCTGGCTGAAAATGACTCACAAGTTCGTGGCGCCCTCCATCGGTAATGCTGGAATTCAATATGGTGTTGGCCCACCCTTTGCCTTAATGACAGCTTACACTCTCGTAGCCATACGTCCAAACAGGTCCTGGAAGATTTCATGGGGAACGGCAGCCCATTCTTCACAGAGTGCTACACTGAGGAGAGGTATCGATGTCGGTCGGTGAGGCCTGGCACGAAGTAGGCGCTCCAAAGCATCCCAAAGGTGTTCTACAGAATTCAGATCAGCACTCTGTGCTGTCGTGTAACTACTCCGCCACAGGCCGCGCATTATGAACAGGTGCTCGATCGTGTTGAAAGATGCAATCGCCATCCCCGAAATGCTCTTCAACAGTGGGAAGCAAGAAGGTGCTTAAAACATAAATGTAGGCCTGTGCTGTGATAGTGCCACTCAAAACAACAAGGGGTGCAAGCCCCCTACATGAAAAACACGACCACATCATAACACCACCGCCTCGGAATTTTACTGTTGGCATTACACACGCTGGCGGATGACGTTCACCGGTCATTCGCCATACACACACCCTGCCATCTGATTGCCAATTTGCGTACCGTGTTTCGTCACTCCACACAACTCTTTTCCACTGTTCAATCGTCCAATATTTACGCTCCTTACAACGAGCGAGGCGTCGTTTGGCATTTACCGGCGTGATATGTGACTTCGGAGTAGCCGCTCGACCATGAAATCCAAGTTTTCTCACCTCCCGCCTTACTGTCATAGTACTTGCAGTGGATCCTGATGCTGATTGGAATTCCTGTGTGATGGTCTGGATAGATGTCTGTCTGTTAAAGATTACGACCCTCTTCAACTGTCGGCGGTCTCTGTCAGTCAGCTGACGAGGTCAGCCTGTACGCTTTTGTGTTGTACGTGTCCCTTCACGTTTCCACTTCACTATCACATCGTACCTCGCCCCGTGAACCATGGACCTTGCCGTTGGTGGGGAGGCTTGCGTGCCTCAGCGATACAGATAGCCGTACCGTAGGTGCAACCACAACGGAGGGGTATCTGTTGAGAGGCCAGACAAACGTGTGGTTCCTGAAGAGAGGCAGCAGCCTTTTCAGTAGTCGCAGGGGCAACAGTCTGGATGATTGACTGATCTGGCCTTGTAACACTAACCAAAACGGCCTTGCTGTGCTGGTACTGCGAACGGCTGAAAGCAAGAGGAAACTACAGCCGTAATTTTCCCCGAGTGCATGCAGCTTTACTGTATGGGTAAAAGATGCTGGCATCCACTTGGGTAAAATATTCCGGAGGTAAAATAGTCCCCCAATCGGATCTCCTGGAGGGTACTACTCAAGAGGACGTCGTTATCCGACGAAAGAAACCTGGCGTTCTACGGATCGGAGCGCGGAATGTCAGATCCCTTAACCGGGCAGGTAGGTTAGAAAATTTAAAAAGGGAAATGGATGGGTTGAAGTTAGATATAGTGGGAATTAGTGAAGTTCGGTGGCAGGAGAAACAAGACTTTTGGTCAGGCGAATACAGGACTATAAATACAAAATCAAATAGGGGTAGTGCAGGAGTAGGTTTAATAATGAATAAAAAATAGGAGTGCGGGAAGGGTACTACAAACAGCATAGTGAACGCATTATTGTGACCAAGATAGACACGAAGCCCACGCCTACCACAGTAGTAAAAGTTTATATGCCAACTAGCTCTGCACATGACGAAGAAATTGATGAAATGTATGATGAGATAAAAGAAATTATTCAGATAGTGAAGGGAGACGAAAATTTAATAGTCATGGATGACTGGAATTCGGTAGTAGGAAAGGGGAGAGAAGGAAACGTAGTAGGTGAATATGGACTGGGGCTAAGAAATGAAAGAGGAAGCCACCTGGTAGAATTTTGCACAGAGTACAACTTAATCATAGCTAACACTTGGTTCAACAATCATGAAAGAAGGCTGCATACCTGGAAGAAGCCTGGAGATACTGACAGGTTTTAGATAGATTATATAATGGTAAGACAGAGATTTAGGAACCAGGTTTTAAATTGTAAAACATTTCCAGGGGCAGATGTGGACTCTGACCACAATCTATTGGTTATGAACTGTAGATTAAAACTGAAGAAACTGCAAAAAGGTGGGAATTTAAGGAGATGGGACCTGAATAAACTGAAAGAACCAGAGGTTGTACAGAGTTTCAGGCAGAGCATAAGGGAACAATTGACAGGAATGGTGGAAAGAAATACAGTAGAAGAAGAATGGGTAGCTCTGAGGGATGAAGTAGTGAAGGCAGCAGAGGATCAAGTAGGTAAAAAGACGAGGTCCAGTAGAAATCCTTGGGTAACAGAAGAAATATTGAATTTAATTGATGAAAGGAGAAAATATAAAAATGCATTAAATGAATCAGGAAAATAGGAATACAAACGTCTCAAAAATGAGATAGACAGGAAGTGCAAAATGGCTAAGCAGGGATGGCTAGAGGACAAATGTAAGGACGTAGAGGCTTATCTCACTAGAGGTAAGATAGGTACTGCCTACAGGAAAATTAAAGAGACCTTGGGAGAAAAGAGAACCACTTTTATGAATATCAAGAGCTCAGGTGGAAACCCAGTTCTAATCAAAGCGGGGAAAGCAGAAAGGTGGAAGGAGTATACAGAGGGTCTATACAAGGGCGATGTACTTGAGGACAATATTATGGAAATGGAAGAGGATGTAGATGAAGACGAAATGGGAGATATGATACTGCCTGAAGAGTTTGGCTCCGAGCACTATGGGACTCAACTGCTGAGGTCATTAGTCCCCTAGAACTTAGAACTAGTTAAACCTAACTAACCTAAGGACATCACAAACATCCATGCCCGAGGCAGGATTCGAACCTGCGACCGTAGCGGTCTTGCGGTTCCAGACTGCAGCGCCTTTAACCGCACGGCCACTTCGGCCGGCCTGAAGAGTTTGACAGAGCACTGAAAGACCTGAGCCGAAACAAGGCCTCGGGAATAGACAACATTCCATTAGAACTACTGACAGCCTTGGGAGAGCCAGTCCTGACAAAACTCTACCATCTGGCGAGCAAGATGTATGAGACAGGTGAAATACCCTCAGACTTCAAGAAGAATATAATAATTCCAATCCCAAAGGAAGCAGGTGTTTGACAGATGTGAAAATTACCGAACAATCAATTTAATAAGCCACAGCTGCCACTAACGCGAATTCTTTACAGACGAATAGAAAAACTAGTAGAAGCCGACCTCGGGGAAGATCAGTTTGGATTCCGTAAAAATATTGGAACACGTGAGGCAATACCGATCTTACGATTTATCTTAGAAGCTAGATTAAGGAAAGGGAAACCTACGTTTCTAGCATTTGTAGACTTAGAGAAAGCTTTTGACAATGCTGAGTAGAATACTCTCTTTCAAAGTCTGAAGGTGGCGGGGGTAAAATACAAGGAGCGAAAGGCTATTTACAATTTGTACAGAGACCAGATGGCAGTTACAAGAGTCGAGGGGCATCAAAGGGAAGCAGTAGTTGGAAAGGGGGTGAGACAGGGTTGTAGCCTCTCCCCGATGTTATTCAATCTGTATATTGAGCAAGCAGTAAAGGAAACAAAAGAAAAGTTCGGAGTAGGTATTAAAATTCATGGAGAAGAAATAAAAATTTTGAGGTTCGCCGATGACATTGTCATTCTGTCAGAGAGAGCAATGGACTTGGAAGAGCAGTTGGATGAAATGGACAGTGTCTTGAAAGGAGGATATAAGATCAACATCAACAAAAGCAAAACGAGGATAATCGAATGTTGTCGAATTAAGTCTAGTGACGCTGAGGGAATTAGATTAGGAAATGAGACACTTAAAGTAGTAAAGGAGTTTTACTATTTGGGGAGCAAAATAACTGATGATGGTCGAAGTAGAGAGAATATCAAATGTAGACTAGAAATGGCAAGGAATGCGTTTCTGAAGAAGAGAAATTTGTTAACATCGAGTATAGATTTAAGTGTCAGGAAGTCTTTTCTGGAAGTATTTGTATGGAGTGTAGCCATGTATGGAAGTGAAACATGGACGGTAAATAGTTTGGACAAGAAGAGAATAGAAGCTTTTGAAATGTGGTGCTACAGAAGAATGCTGAAGATTAGATGGGTAGATCACATAACTAATGATGAGGTATTGAATAGGATTGGGGAGAAGAGAAGTTTGTGGCACAACTTGAAGAAGGAATCGGTTGGTAGGACATGTTCTAAGGCATCAAGGGATCACCAATTTAGTATTGGAGGGTAACGTGGAGGGTAAAAATCGTAGAGGGAGACCAAGAGAAGAATACACAAAGCAGATTCAAAAGGATGTAGATTGCAGTAGGTACTGGGAGATGAAGAAGCTTGCACAGGATAGAGTAGAATGGAGAGCTGCAACAAACCAGTCTCGGGACTGAAGACCACAACAACAACATCACATCGCAAACAGTGGACCTATGGATGTTTAGGAGTGTGGAAGTCTCGTGTACATACGTATGACACAAGTGACACCCAATCACCAGAGCACGTTCGAAGCCCTTGAGTTCCGCGGAGCGCCCCATTCTGCTCTCTGACGACGTCTAATGACTACTGAGGTCGCTGTTGTGGAATACCTGGCAGTAGGTGGCAGCACAATGCACCTAATATGAAAAATGTATGTTTCTGGAGGTGTTCGGAATCTTTTGACCACGTAGTATATGTCTTTTAAAGTTGAAGACGTTATTCACCTCTCTAGTATAGGGTGTACATTAATAAAATCGACAAACTACCAGGACGGATAACTGACTGGATATGGAGCAAAAAAGGTCCTATAAACATCTGTCCTGAAATGGAAGATGTGCGTGCGACGACAACAATTCGTCCCGAAAAACAGTACAGAGCTGCATCGCATCCATGTCACAATAGATGTTCAAAGTTGCCTCCATCGCATTGCAGGTGATACGGCTGTCACGCAGAACACACACAACGGTACTTTGGCTTACATTATCTTGGCAGGCCACTTACCTGGAGATTGCACTAGGGTCCATCTCAGTATCCTGTGGAACCCGGTCCTCGAAATCTGTTGTACGCACAGTCTGCCGCCTCCCTGTACGTTTGTCTGTCTGAAAGGACCCATGATCACACAAACGCCCAAAAAGGGATTGAAATGTGTGATGTGATTGGTGTCCGTGAGGGTACTGGTTCTGGTTCTGTTTGGCTGTACACAAACACAATCTCGACTTGTTCTCGACATGAATACCGAACCATTCTCTGCTTATGTTCCTTGTGTGCTGCGTTGACCACACAGCCTGCAGCACACAAGGAACGCACGGAAATGTCATTCGCCAGCGCCATCTGTCGTGGCAATTATGCATTTCCTGACATGTTCATAGGACATTTTTTCCTCCATTTCCAGTCAGGAACCCATCTCTGCACTTTGTCGTTTTTATTCATGTTCATGGTGTATAATAAGGGAGATTATTGCAGAGTCGAGTTCCTGTTAGGAGACGGACTCCAGGAAAGTGGCTGGAGGATAGGATGGGACAGAAAGGATTTTCGTTAAGTTCGAGGAGAGGTATGATGAATAGTGTTCATTGATAAGACAACAGTGAAGGTAAACGTTAAGGAAATCTCTGCGCTTGTCTGCAGGCAGCGAGGACAGTTGTGCATACGACGGTAAACTCTGATCAAAGAGTCGAACGTCACAATATAACTAAGACAGGTATTGATAACTAGATCCAGGCGCCATGAGCTTTCCTGAGAAAGGTCATGTAGGATAGCATCGTTGTAATCAACAGCTGGAAATATAAGTGTTTGTAAAAGTTTCTTTTCATGTCCAGAGGGAAAAGACTTTTATATTTTTGTGGGGCGTGGAGATTCTGATAACTTCTTGCACGTTGCAGTTACGTATTGAGTCAAATTTAGATTTTCATATATTATTACTCCTAGACTCTTTGCTGAAGGACAGAAGTTGATATTCGTCTCATTTAGGGTTAAGATGGTAGGGATTCCCGATATTTCGTGGTGAATGGTGCAAAAATTGGCAGTTGACCCTAAATAACGAAAAGCGTGAGGTCATCCACATGAGTGCTAAAAGGAAAGCGTTAAACTTCGTTTACACGATAAATCAGTCTAATCTAAAAGCCGTAAATTCAAGTAAACACCTAGGTATTACAATTACGAACAACTTAAATTAGAAGGAACACATAGAAAATGGTGTGGGAAAGGCTAACCAAAGACTGCGTCTTATTGGCAGGACACTTAGAAAACGTAACAGATCTACTAACGAGACTGCCTACACTACGCTTGTCCGACCTATTTTAGAATACTGCTGCTCGGTGTGGGATCCTTACCAGATAGGACTGATGGAGTACATCGAAAAAGTTCAAAGAAGGGCAGCACGTTTTGTATTATCGCGAAATATGAGAGACAGTGTCACAGAAATGATACAGGATTTGGACTGGACATCATTAAAAGAAAGGCGTTTTTCTTTGCGACGGAATCTTCTCACGAAATTCCATACTTTCTCCTCCGAATGCGAAAATATTTTGTTTACACCGACCTACATAGGGAGAAACGATCACCACGATAAAATAAGGGACATCATAGCTCGTACAGAACAGAAAGATATAGGTGTTCGTTCTTTCCGCGAGCTATACGTGATTGGAATAATAGAGAATTGTGAAGGTGGTTCGATGAACTCTCTGCCAGGCATTTAAATGTGATTTGCAGAGTATCCATGCAGATGTATATGTAGAATAAGCCTAGCATGATCAACCACTATCGCTTGGGATTTGATTGAGCTTTATATCCTGCCCCCATTTTGATAGTGCACACAGTTCGGTACTGAGTTTCTGGATAGATTTCTTTTTCAGTAGGAAAAACCTGATGAGACGTCATTTCCTTAAAGTAATCCCTGGGGGACGCCTGATGCCACCTGCCTCTGTTGTGACTTTGTGGTGCCGGACGTGACGCATTGCTGACGAGATGTCGGGTATGAGCGAAACCATTGCACTGCTCTTAGCCAGAAATTTAGCCTGCTGAGTTTGGTAACTGAAATGTCATAGTCCATTTTGTCAAAGCCTTTGCTGAAGTCTAAGAATCACGTAATAGCTACCTCTTGTGCATCCCTGGCAAGCTCCAGATCATCTGTTACTGTTATTAAGGCAGACGTTGTGCTGCGATGTTTACGGAAACCTCATTGGTATTCGTGTAGCAGGTTGTTTGTAGTTAGGTAGTTCGCTAGCTGTTCGTGAACTATATATTCCAAGTAATGGCAGCTGCCAAAATGCATAAAATAAAAATTACATGCCCTAATAATTCTACATTGAAGTGCTAAAAATGATCGCTGACCCGTTTCTGAACTTCCTATTGTCGATTACATTAATATACAGTGAACCAGAACTCCACCGACAACACTTCGGAGGTTGTTGAGGGAAACTTTCCGAGTATTTTGGTACAAGGGATCCGTGGTGTCTGATGGCTCATTACAGAGCAGTTGCATTTTGTTTGATTTCTTGCCCTCATTTGTTTATCTTCCTATGTGTACAGCACTGAAAATATCTGCATAACACTGCAAATGTCGGCGGTGTGCTTCGTGTGTCTTCTCTGCGAACATTTCTTCCATTCACTCGCGGTAAGCTACTTCTTGTTGGCATCAGTAGAGTTCGCTTTACTTTTCGATCTGACGATCAGTAGTGGTCTTTTGCCTCCGTTTTTTCCGTTAACAGTGACGTACAGCAATACGGGTAGGTTTATTGAAGGAGAGTTTTCCTAGATGCACCTCTCGTATGGGTTCACTGAATGCAACGGAAGAGCAGCACAACGACTTTAATATATTCATCCATCGATGACAAGCTCATTATATTATTTCTGCACCTCTTTGAGGGTTGTTGCATTGCTCTGTGTTTTGTGTTGTAGAATAACAGACTTTTTCACTGTTTATGGCTCTGGGCACTTTGGGACTTAACATCTATGGTCATCAGTCCCCTAGAATTTAGAACTACTTAAACCTAACTAACCTAAGGACATCACACAACATCCAGTCTTTTTCACTGTTGCGAAGGTATTTTAACATAAACTAAGATAACTGGGGTAACAAACAGAATAAATCATAATTACACGGTTCCCTTATATCAAAATACTCAGAAAATATCCCTCAACAATCTCCAAAATTTTACCGGTGGAGATCTTGTTCACTTTGTGTAGTGTGTGACCACTTCGAAGAGTCTGATATCTTGTCATATGAAATATTGTACATATACCCCATATACATCTAGCTCTATACTTCGTATATAACCTCATGGCGTGTGGTGAAGGTACTTCTGGCTTCTGGTACCACTATTTAATCCCCCCCCCCCCTCTTCACGCCCCCCTCCCGCTTGCCACTTTTCCTGTTCAATTCACAAATGGCGCGTGGGAAGTACGACTGTCTCTAAAACTCCGTAAGACATTTAATTTCCTTACTTTTCTCGTTATGGTCATTTCACGAGACTTATGTGGGAGAACATAATATGTTGTCTGACTCTTGTAGAAACGTACACTCTCGAAATCTCTCCGTAGTGTACAACGCATATTTTTATCGTCTAACACTGTAGTTTGTGGAGCATTTCCGTAACATCCAGTGACGAAAGGCACCACTCTTGGTTGGTTCTTCACTATCTCTCCTATTAATGCTACTTGGTAAAGGTCCCAGACTAAGGAACAACATGCTGTGTTCTGTACGACAGACAACCACAGCCATAAGCAGTCATCTTGAATAATAACCGCTTGGCTGCCCTTGTAAGTAATTTATTTAACGACTAGTTTCGTAGACCAGAAGACACATCAATAGCTTAAATATCGTGAATCATGACATTAAAGTTGCTACAAGGACGACATCCAACAGTCCTTGTCTATGAATAAATGACGCAATTAGCGGATGGTCAGGTAAGCGGTACTTTCCGCTTACCTGACGACCCTCTAATTGTGTCATTTATTCATAGGCAAGGATTGCTCGGTCTCGTCCTTGTAGCAACTTTAATGTCATGATTCATCTCATATTTAATCTGATGATGTGGCTTCTAGGCTACGAAACCGGTCGTTGTCGTTAAATAAATTATTCACAACGGCAGGGTCCGCAGCTCGTGGTCGTGCGGTAGCGTTCTCGCTTCCCGCGCCCGGGTTCGATTCCCGGCGGGGTCAGGGATTTTCTCTGCCTCGTGATGACTGGGTGTTGTGTGATGTCCTTAGGTTAGTTAGGTTTAAGTAGTTCTAAGTTCTAGGGGACTGGTGACCATAGATGTTAAGTCCCATAGTGCTCAGAACCATTTGAACCACAACAGCAGGCAAACGATTATTATTCAAGATGGAGAACAATACTCAAGAATCAGTCGAATGTTTTGTAACCCACTCCTTTCGTAATCGGGTCACATGTCGTTAAGACTCTCCCAGTGATTGTCAATGTGGCATCTGCTTTTCGTATTGCTTGTTTTATGGGCTCATTCCACTTACGTTCGCTCGGGATCGTT
Source organism: Schistocerca serialis cubense (assembly GCF_023864345.2). Taxonomy (NCBI): domain Eukaryota; kingdom Metazoa; phylum Arthropoda; class Insecta; order Orthoptera; family Acrididae; genus Schistocerca; species Schistocerca serialis. Next base: position 1,038,111,729 of record NC_064638.1, read on the forward strand.
GCTCCTAAGTAATTAAAAGTAGTTACTGTTTCTGGTGATCTATTGCCAGTAGAGTAATCGAAAAGTAGCGGATACTTATTCGTTTATTCATTTACGTTCACGGTCAACTATCAGTCCATCATCGAGTGCCGATACTCAGCAGATCGTCCTGAAATTCACTGCAGTTTTGTGGCTTTTCAACTTTCCTATAGACAACAGCATCGTAGCCTCACGTAACCTCAAACATTAAGCACTAGATCATCAACAATCCTTAACCGATTACAGGCTCCAGCTGTCGAGAAAATGCTTTGGTTATGCTTGATTTGCAGCGAAATTATTGCCCAGGTTGCTTTTGCTAATGACATTCACACTAAAATATGTGACTGTGACACGTGTACTTCCCACGTTGCTGGTAGTGCTCTGAGTTTCTATGCTTTGAATTTTTTATGTTGTATATCAGCCTGGGGAATAAACTGGCTCTAAAAAAGGAAAATAAAATAAAATAATTGAAATACTAGTATTTGTATATTTGTCATACGAGGTTGTTTATGATTTGTGACGGTAAAATCTAATTTCTATATGTTCTGGAATTGTTATTTCTTTTATAATAATTCCATTGTATTTCTGGACGTCGTAAAAATATTGGTGATTGATATCATAAACTGCCACGACAACAGAAGAAAAAAATAATAATATAAGGTCGGATTTGAACAAGGAGTGAAAAAACTGAAAGTGTGATTTTGCTACTATTCTACCAACTCGCTTGGTATATTGCCACGTGTGTGAACTGATGGAGCAGCGTCAAAATTTTGAATGTCATTTTCCTGGCATCTATTGAGTTTTGGCACCTGAGATAAAAAACGAGTAAGTTGAGGCGGGGCGGGTTTCAAATGTTTCTTTCATTCTTTCGACATACTGTTCACAGCAAAAGTTCCACCTACCTCAGTACGGCAGCAGATCTCCAGCCCGTTTCTCTGCATACGTATGTACTTCGCTGACGACGCAAAAGCAGTATTGAAGAAAACGACGTCAGTACTTACGTTGCAAAGTCCGCGTAAACTCTGGTAGCAAACTATCCGGTAAATTCTTACAATACATTTCGGGTGGAAAGTCGTTGCTCCGTTCTCTCAGTATTTATTTATTTTTTTTTGTTTATTTACATGTCAAGTTCCGTAGGACCAAATCGAGGAGCAAATCTCCAAGGTCATGGAACGTGTCAGTACATGAACTTACAACATAGAAGTAATAACAGATAAAAATAAATGTTCATGAACCTGAAAGAAAATCAATCCATAAGTTTAAGCAAACGCCATCAGCAATACAATGAGAATCAGCTTAATTTTTCAAGGAACTCCTCGACAGAATAGAAGGAGTGACCCATGAGGAAACTCTTCAGTTTCGATTTGAAAGCGCGTGGATTACTGCTAAGACTTTTGAACTCGAGTGGCAGCTTATTGAAAATGGATGCAGCAGTATACTGCACACCTTTTTGCACAAGAGTTAAGGAAGTCCGATCCAATTGGAGGTTTTATTTCTGCCGAGTATTAACCGAGTGAAAGCTGCTTATTGTTGGAAATAAACTAATATTTGTAACAAGAAACGACAATAAGGAATATAAATATTGAGAGGCCAATGTCAAAATACCCAGACTCGCGAACAGAGGTCGACAAGAGGATCGTGTGAACTCACACCACTTATTGCCCGAACCGCCCGTTTCTGAGCCAAAAATATCCTTCTAGAATGGGACGAGTTACCCCAAAACATAATGCCATACGACATAAGTGAATGAAAATAAGCAAAGTAGACTAATTTACGTGTCGAAGTATTACTCACTTTCGATACCGTTCGAATAGTGGAAATGGCAGCATTAAGTCTTTGAACAAGAACCTGAACGTGCGCTTTCCACGACAGCTTACTATCTATCTGAACACCTAGGAATTTGAACTGTTCAGTTTCACTAATCATATACCAGTTCTGTCAGATTAAAACGTCAGGTTTTATTGAATTGTGTGTTAGAAACTATAAAAACTGAGTCTTACTGTGATTTAACGTTAGTTTATTTTCTACAAGCCATGAACTGAGGTCATGTACTGCACTACTTGAAACCGAGTCAATGTTGCACACAACATCCTTTACTACCAAGCTAGTGTCATAAGCAAACAGAAATATTTTAGAGTTACTCATAATACTAGAGGTGTATCATTTATATAAATAAGGAACAGGAGCGGCCCCAACACTGATCCCTGGGGCACCCCCCACTTGACAGTACCCCACTCAGATCCCACATCACAGCCGTTATCAACATTGTGAATAATGACCTTTTGCTGCCTGTTGCTAAAGTAAGAGGTGAACCAATTGTGAGATACTCCCCTTATTCTGTAATGGTCCAACTTCTGGAGCAATATTGTGAGATCAACACAGTCGAATGCCTTTGTTAAATCAAAAAATACGCCAAGCGTTCGTAACGTTTTGTTTAGTCGATCCAGTACCTCACAGAGAAAAGAGTATATAGCATTTACGGTTGTCAAACAACTTCTAAAGCCGAACTGTACATTTGATAACAAATTCTGTGATATAAAATGATCAATTAACCTTACATACACAGCCTTTTCGATAACTTTTGCAAACACTGATGGCATAGAAATAGGTCTGAAATTATCTACATTATCCCTTTCTCCCTTTTTGCTTCACTACTGGGTACTTTAATCGCTCAGGAAACTGACCATTCCTAAAGGGAAAATTACAAATATGGCTAAATACAGGGCTCACATGTGCATCACAGTACTTTAATATTCTACTAGACGCTCCATATAACAATGAGAGTCCTTAGTCTTCAGTGATTTGATTATTGACTCAATCTCCCTCTTGTCTGTATCACAGAGGAGCATTTCAGACGTCAATCTCGGAAAGGCATTTGCTAAGAAATTTATATTATTTCCTGTAGAAACTAAATTTTTATTTAATTCACCAGCAATGCTCAGAAAATAGTTGTTAAATACTGTACATATATGTGATTTGTCAGTAATAAAAATATTATTACTGCGAACTGGCTTTATATCATCAACCTTGTGCTGCTGACCAGACACTTCCTTCACAACTGACCGTATGGCTTTAATTTTATCCTGTGAATTAGCTATTCTATTTGCATACCACATACTTTTTGCCTTGCTAATAACATTTTTAAGCCCCTTACAATACTGTTTGTAATGGGCTGCTGCGTTTAGATTTTGACTGTTTCTAACGTTTTGATATAATTGCCACTTTGTTCTACAAGATATTCTTATCGCACTAGTCAGCCAACCGGGCTGTCCATTACTGCTAGTACCCCGTTTAGAATGTTCTAATGGAAAGCAACTCTCAAAGAGCATGAGAAATGTGTTATGGAAAGCATTGTATTTATCATCTATATTATCGGCACTATAAACATCTTGCCACTCTTGTTCCTTGACAAGTTTTGAAAAACTGTCTATTGCTATTGGATTAACTTCCCTACATAGTTTGTAATTAAATACGACATTGGTTTGAGTACAAAAACCTTTAACTGTTAAAATTTGTGCATCATGGTCTGAAAGACCATTCACCCTTTTACTAACAGAATGCCCATCTAGTAATGAAGAATGAATACAAATATTGTCTATGACTGTGCTACTGTTCCCCTGCACCCTAGTTTGAAAAAACACATTTTGCATCAGATCATATGAATTTTGGAGATCTACCAACATCCTTTTTCTTGCACAATCATGTACAAAATTAATATTGAAATCACCACATATAACTACTTTCTGGTACTTCCTACAAAGTGAATCAAGAACCCTCTCTAGCTTAAGCAAAAATGCTCTGAAGTCTGAGTTAGGGGACCTATAAACAACAGCAATTAGAAGTTTAGTTTCACTAAATTCAACTAATGCTGCACAACTTTCAAATATCTGTTCAGTGCAGTGTCGTGATACGTCTATGTACTCAAATGAAATACTGTTTTTTACGTACAGAGCCATTCCCCCACCCCGCAAGGAACTCCTTGAGAAACAGCCAGCTAATCCGTAGCCTGGTAAAGGAAGCCTCTGAATTATCAAATTATTTAAGTGGTGCTCTGATATACCAAAAATTTCAGAGTTAACATCTACTAGCAGTTCACTAACTTTATCTCTAATACCTCTTATATTTTGATGAAATATGCTAATTCCTTCTCTACTTGGAAACATTAAAATGTCAAAATTCTGAAACGAGTCTTTTATTCCATTTCAGTTCAAAAAAAAACTGTCATCATCCCACATATAATTAGCGAACAACATCACCTTCTTCAATTCACAGTTCATGTAACCCAGTACACATGCAAGGCAGCCAGAAATGTACTTAAATCCAACTCGAAGAATTACACGTTTTCACAGTCAATACTCCGCTACTATAAATGAGTTTCACATTCAGTCCTTTTCAGTGGATTTCTATTAAAGAAGTTGCTCACCAAATATTCCATATACGGATACAAAACATGCTACTAGGAATTTTACAAAGGCCGAAGATTGACCCTCGTTTATCTTTCCTACAAAACAATTATAGAACTTCCAAACTTCACAAAACTGCCCGTAAATGCAACTGCTTCTACGGCAACACAATCTGGACGCGAAATACCAATAACTTCTTCATTTTACACATTATAAGACGGACACATTCAACATGACAAGTTCAATAGCTACCCAGCGACTCATCCATGCTGCTCCTTCCACAACCTACAACTACCTGGCAGTGAGCGGGAACTGCTAAACTCTGATTGGTTGATCAAAATGACCAGCCAATCAGAACAATCGTTCGAGATCATTCTCACGCCAAAACTGACCTACGCCAATCACTATTCCCAGTTGCATTCACGTCATTTCGATATGCAAATATTAATATAATGTTTAACAAAACCAAACGAAAGGAAAACTAATCTCGGAATTTATTTAGAAAACTATTACTCTGCAAACAGCTATTCTGGCTGCCTTCTTACAAAAGCAAGTACTTTTAGGCGTACGTCATCAGCAATGAGGGGAAAACACAACTTTCCCACTACACAGTTACGTAATCTGGTACAATATGCAATATTCAATTTCTACATATGTCTCACTTACACATTCTCACTCATTCTCATTCATTTCACAACAACAAAACAAATAGATATTAATTAAATAATAATCTTTTTTGGATTTTATATTACGAAAATGAAAAGTAGTTAATACACTGCTGGCCATTAAAATTGCTACACCAACAAGAAATGCAGATGATAAACGGGTATTCATTGGACAAATATATTATACTAGAACTGACATGTGATTAAATTTTCACGCGGTTTGGGTGCATAGATCCTGAGAAATCAGTACCCAGAACAACCACCTCTGGCCGGAATAACGGCCTTGATACTCCTGGGCAGTGAGTCAAACAGAGCTTGGATGGCCTGTACAGGTACTGCTGCCCATGCAGCTTCAACACGATACCACAGTTCATCAACAGTAGTGACTGGCGTATTGTGACGAGCCAGTTGCTCGGCCACCATTGACCAGACGTTTTCAATTGGTGAGAGAACTGGAGAATATGCTGGCCATGGCAGCAGTCGAACATTTTCTGTATACAGAAAGGCCCGTACACGAACTGCAACATGCGGTCGTGCATTATCCTGCTGAAATGTAGGGTTTCGCAGGGATCGAATGAAGGGTAGAGCTACGGGTCGAACACATCTGAGATGTAACGTCCACTGTTCAAAGGGCCGTCAATGCGAACAAGAGGTGACCGAAACGTGTAACCAATGGCACCCCATACCATCACGCAGGGTGATATGCCAGTATGGCGATGACGAATACACGCTACCAATGTGCGTTCACCGCTATGTCGCCAAACACGGATGCGGCCATCATGATGCTGTAAACACAACCTGGATTCATCCGAAAAAATGACGTTTTGCCGTTCGTGTACCCAGGTTTGTCGTTGAGTACACCTCCGCAGGCACTCGTGTCAGTCATTCAGCGTCAAGGGTAACCGCAGCCATGGTATCCGAGCTCAGAGTCCATGCTGCTGCAAACGTCGTCGAACTGTTTGTGCAGATGGTTGTTGTCTTGCAAATGTCCCCATCTGTTGACTCAGGGATCGAGACGTGGCTGAACGATCCGTTACAGCCATGAGGATAAGATGCCTGTCATCTCGACTGCTAGTGATACGAGGCCGTTGGGATCCAGCACGGTGTTCCGTATTAACCTCCTGAACCCACCGATTCCATATTCTGCTAACAGTCATTGGATCTCGACCAACGCGATCAGCAATTTCGCGATACGATATACCGCAATCGCGATAGGCTACAATCCGACCTTTATCAAAGTCGGAAACGTGATGGTACGCATTTCTCCTCCTTACACGAGAGATCACAACGTTTCACCACGCAACGTTGGTCAACTGCTGTTTGTGTGTGAGAAATCGGGTGGAAACTTTCCTCATGTCAGCACGTTGTAGGTGTCACCAACGGCGCCAACCTTGTGTGAATGCTCTGAAAAGCTAATCATTTGCATATCACAGCATCTTCTTCCTGTCGGTTAAATTTCGCGTTTGTAGCACGTCATCCCGTGGTGTAGCACTTTTAATGGCCAGTAATGTATTTTAATACGAAAACCCAAATAAATTGACCTGACATCTTGTGAACTCCAGTAATGATTTCAAACGATACTGAAAGACAAACTGTTATTATTCCTAACTGAGTTTTTTAGTCTAAGTGTCGGTTGGGGTGTTTTAGGTTATTTCCTCTAACTCCGAAACTATGACAGATAGAAGGCTGAAATTTTTATACCATGCCCTCTTGAATAACAAAAGGCAGTGTATCCCCTTTAAACAGTATTAAATAATGTTTAGTATAGTTTATTTAGATCCTTGGGGGTTTGAATATTCAGTCGCTCGAAGTGACACAGGTACTGCTTCCCACAGCTAGCATATCGACAGGTGCGAATGAGTCATTTCTAAAACACAACTGGCTGTCTCCTTCACAGCCAACGGCTCCAATGCTACGGGCTGTTCTGCAAAGTAGCTTACTGCAATAAAGCTATCGCGTTACAAGGTGTCCCTTTCATTTTCGCCCTTCTTTCACGAAGCGAAGTTTTGACTGTGTCAGAAAGTGACCTACGTATTGTGGATCCCCCTTGTAAGACACAGTTTCAGGAAACTGCTGATGTAACCCCACGCCCGCACATGGAAAACACAGTTCTTGCATTATTCCGCGACAGAAATATAGCTTGCCCAATCCTTACGGGCCACAAATGTCTGCCTTGAGAAGCTAGTATATTATTGTACACAGTATAATAACAAAGTCCTGCATCCCTCAGGCCAAGCGTGATGATATTAGGCTTGTTAGAGTAAGATTAAACTTTACTGATTCCATGGAAACTGACGCGTTTCATCTTCTATAATTTACTTTCTTATACTCTCTTTTTTACTGCCTTCCTGAAATTATATCATTGCAGTTTTAGTGTGCTATTTAGAGATTGGTTCGCATCGACATGACAGCATCTGGTGTCGGACAACCCCCGCTGCGACCTCAAGTTATCAAAGTGTTTAAAACGACTCGAAGTGATCTTCAGTTACACGTATTTGGCGTTTGTTAGCTATGTAGGGGTACGGTCAATCCCTAATAAACTCGGAGGTGTTATTGCATTATTCTTATCAATTAGAATCTTAATAATTTATATAGTGCTTACGAAAGAAATCATTTAGGTTTCATTTCGAAATGTTTAATTTATCCCTTCAACCTCATTTCATGTAAATTCGTTGCTATACCAGTGCTTAACTTTTTCGAGTTATTTCAAGTTATGTAAAGAGTGAAGTGTCTAATCTGCCGGCATATTTGTCCTTCTGGGGCCGGCCGGAGTGGCCGTGCGTTTCTAAGCGCTACAGTCTGGAACCGGGCGACCGCTACGGTCGCAGGTTCGAATCCTGCCTCGGGCATGGATGTGTGTGATGTCCTTAGGTTAGTTAGGTTTAATTAGTTCTAAGTTCTAGGCGACTGATGACCTCAGAAGTTAAGTCGCATAGTCCTCAGAGCCATTTTTTGTCCTTCTGGTTTTACCCTATTTATGTGACCCTTCAAATTGTTAATTAAGCAAGAGTCTATGAGCAATTTTATTAGGCGACAAGTTGAAGGGGGCAGGATCTATGATAAAAGCGTTATTAAACCTTTCAAACAATGTCGAAGGTGAAATGAAATTACAATAAGTGTTATCCACTGAATCATATCCGGCAACAAATTGTATAATATTTAACGTAGTAGCCAATTTTAACTATGGCTCAAATGGCTCTGAGCACTATGGGACTTAACATCTGTGGTCATCAGTCCCCTAGAACTTAGAACTACTTAAACCTAACTAACCTAAGGACATCACACACATCCATGCCCGAGGCAGGATTCGAAACTGCGACCGTAGCGGTCACGCGGTTCCAGACTGAAGTGCCTAGAACCGCACAGCCAAACCGGGCGGCCAAACTATTAGATCCTCGACAATTCTCATATCTATGTCACGATAGCCTAGAAGGGTCCTTAGTGTGAAACGACTGGGAAAGAAAACTACGAACAGAATGTGCCAGCTGCAAGGTACTGTATAGACATTTTGTTCCGTGCTTACCAATGATAACTTTGGTTTCTCTCTGTCCTAAGCTGTCTGAAAATTGAAAAACTCATGCATTTATTGAAAGAATCCCCGGCAGTTATACTGTAAACGTTATGAGTAGGCGATACTTTTCGTCTCTTTGGTTTTTATAGAATGAATCACAGTGTTGCTGAAGATGAAATATCCAGTACATTACTGTCGGCGCTTATTGTCTTTTGTTTCACATTCTCATCACAACTGCTTCTCCTTCCATGTTATCGGGAGCTGGAACCGAACTTGCCCTGCAGTGATTCATTTGTTTAATTATCTGCTCGGCTGTTGAGCGATTTTTTGGACATTGCGGAAGATTTCTTTACAAGGTTAGGTTTTGTGATTTGAAACTATACGTCATTTACAGCTTCTGAAGTTTGATCGCAAAACGCTAAAATCCACAAATAGCGTTACGTTGAAACTTCCTTGCAGATTAAAACTGTGTGCCGGACTGAGACTCGAAATCGGGACCTTTGCCCTTCGCGTGCAAGGGCTCTGCCGACTTACTTTTTTTTTTAACTCATTTTGTTCGTCATTGGTCGCTGTATTTGGTTGGGGTGGATGTCCCATAGAGCTTGCTCAAATTCATCGTTGATCCATTCACTCAGTTTTTTATTACAGAGGGCAACTAGCCCTCGACCGAACTCGCTGAGCTACAGTGCCGGCGCCGACTCAGCTACCCAAGCACAAGAACCGTCCTCATAGCTTCAATTCTACCATTATCTCGTCTCCTACCTTCCAAACTTCACAGTGATACGTTGTCTTTTCATTTATGTTATTATTTATTAGAGGTGGTGCGAAAACAAGCATTTGTAAGGAAAACTGTTTTCAACTACATGATGTTAAAATGAATGTTATTCACTCATAACGTTGAAAGCGTCTGGTAATGCTATAAAAGCGAAATTCTTCTGGTGAATCAGTTTTTTAGTTTGCAGTTCGCAGTAGAAAACCAAAAATACCTAGGACAGCAACTGAAAAGGAGAACCGACTGAATAATTTTCCGTGCGCTTTATTTATGATGTTCGAGTTGTAGTCCGTGCATCAGGATATTATTTGTGACTACGGTTTAGACTCAAATCAAATAAAGGTTTCTGCTCCCAGTCAGTGCAGTGGCAACCGGCGAAAACGTTTCTTCGAAGGCTTTGCTTCCCAAATGCTAGCCGACTGAAGCAACATATCGGAGGAACAAACGTATTCCGCCTGCCGCTAGTCTATTAGAGAACTGGCAACATTATAGAATACGTTTGGCAAGTGACCGTCAATTTACTTCTGGAGTGATTCAAAGCGATACTGAAAAATTCATTCCATATTTTCTTGTCATTTAGATTAAATATTCTGAATTATTCGAATTTTAGGGGGTATAGAGGAAGCAAATTTACGTTTTCGAATCCAGGAAGCTTCTTGTAACAGAAACTACAGCTTAGTTCGGCATTTACGTTGTGTATTGGAAATCCTATTTTTCTCCATTCTCTTTAAGTGGCTATACCATCCAAGCCTTGATGTTTCTGTCCTGCACTCTTTCACTATTTCCCTTACCCTTTGATTCCTTGTCCTATCTCTCCTTGTTACTCAAAAATGTTCAAATGTGTGTGAAATCTTATGGAACTTAACTGCTAAGGTCATCAGTCCCCAAGCTTACACACTACTTAACCTGAATTATACTAAGGACAAACACACACACCCATGCCCGAGGGAGGACTCGAACCTCCGCTGGGACCAGTCGCACAGTCCATGACTGCTGCGCCTAAGACAGCTCGGCTAATCCCCCGCGGCTCCTTGTTACTCCTATCCTATTTCTGAGCAACTCCGTTTCACATGCCTGCAATTTGCTTACATCTCTTTTCTTTTTTACCCGTGTTTCAGATGCGTAGGTCAGTATTGCTGTGTAATAACTTCTATATATTACTTCTTTGCTTTTTTGTGGGATGTCTTTGCACCAAACCAGGCTCCTAACACTTCGCAGGAATGCATCTGTCTGTCTGCTACGTTCACTGACCTCACTCTCATTTCCCTCATCATACTTCCCAAGAACTTGACACTGCCCACCTTTGACACTTTCCACCTTCTTCAGTTGTTCACCTCCAATCCTCATTCCGCTAGTTGGTCATCTTTCATTCTAGTTGTTTACATTAAATTTCATTCCAGTACTGTCTCACAGCTTCTTCCCAAGCATCCAGCTGTTCCTGAATCTCCCCTGTGTCATCATATCATCAAGTCACCTGCAAACACTATTGCTTTTATCCTGTCTTCTCCAGTTTTTTCTGCCACCTGTCATTATCTTACAAAAGATCTAAATGAGAGGTAATAGAGCACTGCCCTGTTTCACACCACTTGTTTGCAGGAACCATTCCGTCCTTTCATTTCCCAGTTTCAAACAACTCACACCTCCATAGTACCTCACCCAAAATGGAATAAAACAAAACTTTTTTGAATGTTGAAAAGAAAATTTGGAAGCGTCTTTCCATTAGTCACATTTACAGGTCGTTCCGATTAACAAGGCATAGTTTCAAACGAGATTGCATTGCCTTTTATGCGATTGTCGCTAGAAATTCTATGGGTACGCTGTTTTTAGATGAGCAACACGCGAGTGTGGTGCTTGGCCAGTGAAATGTTTACGGGTGTGTTTTGCGTTCTAGAGGGAACACTATCAGTCACAGTTCGCTACGACAGCAGTAATTTCCTCTGCAGGTAAACACGGAGAATAGGCCAATGTGCGCCGCACTCTCGATTAGCATTCGTAACGCAACTCGTTAATGTTAGCTCCCAGATCATTGCATATTTAATAGTGCCCGCGGTGCCATGAAAGCCTCGTGGCAATTGGTCGCACGGAAGTTCTCGTTCCAGCGTGCAAGCGGATCATAACACGGAAAGCAGAGTGCGAAGCCATAAACACGTTAAGCGTGGGAGGGGGAAGCAAACACAATCTGCATCGTTAATAACGGTCGGTAACGACTGCGAAACCCGCTGGGACGTCTCAAATGTAGCCCGAAATACGATCGCGGGGCACAGGACGCGACTAATAATTTTTTCACGACGCACGCAATTCTCGTGACGGATTTACGGTGAGGGCACAGACACGGGGATTTAGCAGCAGCTGTGTGACGGCGACTGCTCCGGACTGGCTCTCAGAGTTACTGCTCAATAAACTTGCAGGTGCGAGAGCGGGTAGTGGGATGACGTCACAGAGAGCGACACGTGACTGTGCCGTGTATGGAGTGTGCTCGTGTATCTCAGAAGAGGTGAGGCAAGCACGAGGAATAACATGGACCCGAATCCTACAAAAAATTGGGTGCAGCCCTTGCTGTAAAATCAACGCAGGATTCAGGATAGGAAGTCTCCTTTCCCTTCTAGGGCACTGCATCTGTTAACTTCATGAGTCTGTTCCCGAATAATAGTCCAGCCTGTCTCTAGGTAGCTAATCTCATACCTCTTCCCCATACTGTCTCACACAGAAGGAGAACATAGAAAAACCTTTTCAATTAAGAAAGGGGGGGTGGGTCAGGAAGTCAAACGGGCCGACTTGGAGCAGAAGAGGAGTAGTGGAGCAACTTATGTATCACCCTAAGTACCGTTATCCCAGATAGCGGCCGTCACCCCAGGGAGGGCATCACCCCAAGTACCGTTATCCAAGATGGCGGACGTGATGTAAGTACGTGACACCACGTCAGCTGATGACGCAATTGATGTTATGATAGGTCAATTGGCTATCTCTACTAACCTATGAAAATGGGGGAAAGAGAGGGTACTTGTGCTACCTCCACTAGTCACCTGACCCAATGATACCTGGCAAAAAAAAAGCATGCTTCATTGAATGGTGTTGTTACAATCGACAAAAACCATTTTTGTGGGAAGAAATGCACTTATTATTGGTGTTTATGATGCAGTCATATAGAGCCATAAATCTCTGTATGTCGTGAATTAAGTCGTTACACTAGTGCTTCATTCGAAGACTTGATAGCAACTCAGTCAAGTCTTCGAATGAAGCATTAGTGTACCGACTGAATTCACAACATCCAGAGATTTATGGCCCTATATGACTTTTCGTTTATTTGGAGAGATACACATGGAGCCTGAATATGGCAAAGTGAAATGCTGAAACTGGTAGCCTTCAAATAAAATAAAGAAACATCTTAAATTACGCGGCTGTTGGTGAATTTCATTGACACTGACAATTACTTGACCGGCTGATGTCCCCTGTCCAGGATGGACCAACAGAGATACTTGTCAAAACGTCGAACATTGCATTTCTTCGTCAAGGAGTCAGTTGAGTTAACCGGTCCTTGTGGTATTCTCGTGATGGCCCCTTGTATGTTTACACAGTTCATTTTATTTTCGTGGCCCTGTTAGTCTTATTTTCTTAATTCATAAAAAATAAACTAACAATTGTTGCAGGCAATGACTGGAAATGAAATTTTTTAAGTGTAAAAGTGGCGGTGCCATGTAGGATTAACTCTGATTTTGTTTTAGCGACAGGTGGGCGGGTGGTATCGTGGCCAGACGTCGGAATTCTACCCCTGCCCACCTTGTCTCCACCCAGGCTGAAGCTGACCGTGTTCGTTCTTTCCGTCATGTAAGTATTTCTGTCAAATAAGATAAGTCAAAAAAGAAATTTAAAAAACAGTAGACAGAAAAAAGAAAAAAGTTGCGCAGTGGTATAGTTACAGTACTGAGAAAAAGCGATAGACTGTGTGGCCTAGGTGGCTAAAAAAATGGGTAGCGTCTTTGAGTAGTGAGCAAAAAACTTCCTCGGTCCCCGGCACAACCCTCTACTGCTTAATTATTGAATAAAAATCATCAGCAATAGCGGCCGAAGACTTCCAGCATAAGAACTCACCCTCATTCTGCCAACGACCTTCTCAAAGAGGGTGGAGGAGCGGACTGCCGTTCAGGGCACTTTCTCCTTGGGGTGGGAAACTGCCCCTAAAATGCGGAACAATCAGGAAGACCATGAGCATGAGGACACAAAAGACAATGAAAACTATCGCACTCATAACGTATAGCCAAAGGATATATGGCCTGTCTTTTTAAAGTCTCATGATTATCTCTCCATTGGCTGAAGATTCTGGATTAGTTCCCCATTCTAATCTCCAGGAGGTCACTACCAAGGGGGAGGTGACCATGAGAAAAAGATCAGATAACGAAAGAAAGACTTAAATTTACAAGGCGTGGAATGGAACTTGACTGTGCGGCTGGTCCCGGTGGAGGTTCGAGTCCTCCCTTGGGCATGGGTGTGTGTGTTTGTCCTTAGGATAATTTAGGTTAAGTAGTGTGTAAGCTTATGGACTGATGACCTTAGCAGTTAAGTCCTATAAGATTTCACACACACAATGGAACTTGAAGCAAAATGGAAAGACAAAGATTTCTGATCAGATGAGTATAGGATAATATCAAAAGCAACAGGAAACGTTATAATGGGTGTAGCAATCGTTATGATTAGGAAGGTAAGGCAGAGAGTGATTTACCGTGAACAATTCGGTGGTGGAGTTTCTCTCATCGGGGTCGCACACAAACCAACATCGACAATAACAGCTCAGGTATAAATGGCGACGTCGCAAGCAGAGGATGAAGAGATAGAGAAAATATATGAGAATACTGTATGGGTAATTCAGTATGTAAAGGCAGATAAAAATCTAATAGTCATGGGGGATTGAATGCGGTTATAATGGAAGGAATGCTAAGCTTTACACTTGTGGCTACTTTTCTGCAGCCATATCTTCAGATAGGAACGATTCTTCCTCTGCTCCTAATTTTGTATCCCAGCCTTCCACTCCGTGGCCGTGGGAAGAGGGCTAGCCAGCCGGCTTGGGGCGAAACCATTTCCCCACAACTTGGTTTATTGTAGGACAGACGGGGAAACTTCGGCCGCTACCAAACCGCTCTTTCTTGTAGAGCACGTTGAAGATAGGTTTGGTGAAGTTGACTCCCCTAGTAAGACGCTGTCTGGTTCCCTCCAGATTAAAACCTCTTCTGCCAGTCAGTTAGCTTCCCTTTGTGCTCGTGAGCGCTTAGGAGACATCCCGGTGAGCAATACTACTCACCAGTCCTTAAATGTGAGCCACGGAATTATTTTCCACATGGACGTCCTTCAATCTGGTGAGGAACTTAGGTCTGATCTGGAACGGTGCAGCGTTCATTTCGTCCGACGAGTCCAGAGATGTCCTATGGACAATCTTGTTAATTTCACAAGCTGCGACATCGTCGCGAAAAAAACAGTGACCCGTATATGTCATAAGTTTCCTTTAATTTACGTCTATGGTCACAAACTTTTTGTTAACAGATTACCGGTTTCGGTCTTTGATGACCATCATCAGATATGTTTCATAAAAACGAAGTCCTAATGTACTGCAGCCATAGTGGCATCGTCAAATGTTAAATGTGGTGCTGATTCTGCATTTAACATTTGACGATGCCACTATGGCTGCAGTACATTAGGACTTTGTTTTTATGAAACAGATCTGATGACGGTCATTAAAGTCCGAAACCGGTAATCTGTTAACAAAACGTTTCTGACCATAGACGTAAATTAAAGGAAATCTTGTTGATACCAGCACTTTCATGCTGGTATTTGAAGGGGACATCTTTCTGGAAAAAGTGAAAGTTATGGTTTACCATTCTGATCTGAAGCCCTATATGTCACCTCCCGTGCACTGTTTCTGGTGTCTCCGTTTTGGTCACAAGTCTTCGTGACATGAGGCGACTATTATTTGTAGTGACTGTGGCTGCCCCAATTGTGGCCACCCTCTCCATGTGGGGAGTCCTTGCACCCCACCATCCAAGGGCGTGAACTGTTCTGGTCCACATTCTCCTAATTTGTCAGATTACCCGATATTCAAAATGGAAAGGAAAATTCAGGAATTCAAAACTCTCAACTGCCTATCCTATTCTGAGGCACAACAAAATTTCGACTGTCTCCACCCAATACCTTTTTTATATGAAAATGATATCTGTTACGAAAGAACAGACACCATTGGTGATCTTGCAGCTCGCGAAGAATGAAATTAGAATGAATTCAAACCTTTAGCTGTTTACAGGTATTGATAAATATCAACAGGGACAGTTGAAAATGTGTGCTCCGATCGGGACTCGAACCCGGGATCTCCTACTTTTATGGCAGACGCTCTATCCGACTGAGCCAACGAGGAGACAAGGGATAGTGCGATTGCAGGGACTTACCCCTGGCACACTCTCCGTGAGACCCACATTCTCAACTTACCATCCACACACTACATTTGCAGTGCCGTTGCTTACTGGCCAATGATCTTCTTCAGTATGGATGCACTCACTTTGCTCAAACTCTTACTGGAATCGGTAGACTGACTGCCGCGAGTAATGAGTATAGTGGTTGGTTGGTTGGTTTGGGGGATTAAAGGGACCAGACTGCCATGGTCATCGGTCCCTTGAGTATAGTGGACAGGGGCACTAAAAAGTAGTGTGTGGACAGTAAGTTGGAAATGTAGGTCTCAGGGGGAGCGTGTCAGAGATAAGTCCCTGCAGTCGCACTGCTCTCTGTGTCTTCGGTGGCTCAGTTGGATAGGGCGTCTGCCATGTAAGCAGGAGATCCCAGGTTCGAGTCCCAATCAGGTACACATTTTCAACTGTCCCTGTTGATATTTATCAACGCCTGTAAGTAAATAAAGGTCTGAATTCATTGTAATTTCAGTACCTTTGACTTCTACCTTTACTTTTGTTGCGTTAATTCCTCCTCCTTCTTCCTTACCTCCATCCTGCCCCCTTCCATTTTCTGCTTCGCGTTCACTCCCTCCACAGAACCGCTCCTTCTCCTCGGCCAGAGAAGAAACCTCCTTCCCGACATCTGCCATGGATGGTCTGTCTCTAGGAGCCCTCTCAGTGGTGGCTCTAGGACAAGAAACCTGTTGCTTCAAGTCGGACTGACTCACTCTCTTCCAGGGCACACCTCATCTCGCTCTCCATTAGGGAAGAAGAAGATGGGTAAGTTTTGAGATGAGCCCCCTCCCCCAAAATCCCCAGTGGTTTCACCTCCTCCCTCTCAGTCAGGGTTCAGTCTTATATTCATGGACGTCACTCTGTCCTTACCGATGACTGACCCTGACTCAACACAATATTTGAGTCTGGGCTGTTCAACGTCCATCTGGACTCTTGTACTATTCTCTTCAAATGCAGCTATAATGGTTACTTTCGTCACCTCCCAAAACTGCAGTCTCTTCTTCCTTTCTTTCCACTCTGAATGATTGTTGTATTACAGGTATCTAATTTCAGGATGCTCATTTGCCGACCCTTCATGGTTTCCAGGCCTTGTGCCAGAACTGGGTCAGCTCTTGCCAGCCTCCAACGGTGTCTATACGTTGATCCTCCAAGAAATCGTCCTGACATCGTTCTGGGTTCATCTTTAAACTACACTGGAAGCAATGGCTGTTCGGATCCATTTATAATCTGCAATAACAATATGCCATCTTTGTCTACCCACAGACTGGTCTCCTATGCTTCCTGCTTCTCTTGACCTCCTTTGACAGTTCCTCACTACCTTCCTTCTTTTTAGGGATTTTAACGCCCATAACCCTCTGCCCCCTAGCAGGGCTTGGTCTCTGCCTCCTCAACACTGGAGCTGTCACACACTTTAGCATGGTACATGACACTTTGTCAACCAGTGATCTTCCCATCTGTAGCCCTAGATTTCTCCTCTCTGACCAATGGAAAGTTGATGACGATTTGTTGCAACAGCAGTCATTTTCTGATTGTCCTTTCTTATCTTCAGCATCACCCGCCTGGATGCCCTTTCAAAATGTGAATTGGGATGCATTTTCCTTGGCTGCCACCC
The DNA here is from genome assembly GCF_023864345.2 of Schistocerca serialis cubense. Lineage (NCBI taxonomy): Eukaryota > Metazoa > Arthropoda > Insecta > Orthoptera > Acrididae > Schistocerca > Schistocerca serialis. The sequence continues at coordinate 1,038,129,150 of NC_064638.1, forward strand.
CAACCTCTGCACCACGCAATGGCACTGATGGGTTCGTATGGAGTTTGGCTGATGCCATACTTTCGGCAGCTGCTTCAATGATTCCCTCTTCCTTGGGATCTCCCCAATAGAAGAACGTCCCTTAATGGATCCCTGAAATTGCTGCATCTATGAAAGACTGCCATTGTGCCTTCCAATGTTGATAACAGATCGTATCTCTTGACCACCTCCTGGCCTTTGAACAGCTTTGTGCCTGGGCTTGTTATCTAATTAAACGATAGAAACGGGTTTCTGGGGACAATATGTTGCTGCCATATGGTCACATACTCCCTCTTTGCAGGAATAGACAAAGATCAAGCGCATTTTTGGCCGCCGTCCTCCTACAGATGTCCTTGGAATTTTTTCTGAATGGTGTTATCCTCACCATCCCAAACTCTATTGCTGAGCATTTTGCTCAGCATTTCGCCAAGGCCTCAATGTTCACTATCTGCCCATATTCTGTCTCCTCAAACATAATATGGAACGACTCCCTTTATCTTTCATTTCCCATCATCTGGAGCCTTATAATGCCCCACTTAGCCAGTGCTATTGATCACTGCCCCAAATATGGCCCCTGGGCCAGACCCTGTGAACAATCATATGCTTCAACACTTACAGATGGCTAGCCAGCTCATATGCCTGCCCTTTTTAACTGTCTGTGGAGTGAGAGTGAATTACCTTTCCGAAGGTGAGAAATTGTCATTATTCCAGTTTTGAAATCGGGTAAATCACCCCTTCAGATGGGCAGCTATAGTCCGATCAGTTTAACCAATGTCCTCTTCACAATACTTGACTGTGTGGTGAGTTGGAGACTGTATTGAATCCTCCAATTCTGGGACCTTTTGGCTTCGACCCAAGCTGGTTTTCGCGGAGGCTTCTGCTGCAGATGATATAGTCCACCTGGAGTCTGCTATCTGAACCATTTTTGCCCCATGTTAAGTTTAGGATATCACATAGCTCCACCACATCTTTACCGCCCTATGAATGGGACATCCATGACCTGCTCCCAATTTTCATCTAGACCTTTCACGTCGCATTTTTCAGGTACAGGTTGGCGCCTCCCTTAGCTCCTCCTATTCACAGGAGAAAGAGGTTCCACAGGATTATATTTTGAGCGCCCCCCCCCCCCTTTTTAGTGGCTACCAATAGTCTGGTGGTGGCAGTGTGACCTACATTGTCCCCTTCTTTTTATGCTGATGGCTTTTGCTATTTGTTTTTTCGCCACATTGGGTGTTGCTGAACACAGGGCGCAATAAACAGAGCGCTATCTTGGGCTCTTACTCATGGCTTCCATTTTTAGGCTACCACGAGGTGTGTTATGCACTTCTTTCGTCACTGTACAATGCATCGCCATCTGGATGTGCATCTTGGTGGCACTCCCATCAATGTGATGGACTTATCATTTTTGGGACTGGTCTTTGATGCTGACTTGACATGGCTTCCCTATCTTCATCAACCAAAGCAGCAATGTATGTCACACCTCAACACTCTTCGATACCTCAGCAATACCAACTGGGACACAGACTACTCAACTCTGCTATGGTTCTACAAAGCATTGGTCGAGTCCAATCTGGATTTTGGTAGTCTTGCATACGGCTCAGAGTCACTTTCAACATTACAGATGTTGGACCCAATTCACCATTGATAGATGCGACTGGAAACTGGCGCCTTTCAGACTAACTCCACAATCAGCCTCTTAGTGGAGATGGGGGTTCCACCATTGTGGTTTCTGCCCTAACAACCGTTGGTTACATATGCATTGTCTGCATCTACATTCATACTCTGTAAGCCACAGTACAGGGTGGGGTGGAGGGTACTCTCTGCGACAACTAGTCGTTTCGTTTCCTGTTCCACGCACAGACAGAGTAAGGGAAAAGCAACTGTCTATACACCTTCATATGAGCTCAATTTCTCATGTCTTACCTTTGTGGTCCCTACTCGAAATGTATGTTGGTGGCAGTAGGATCGTTCTGCAGTCAGCTTCAATTGCCGGTTCACTAAACTTTCTAAGTAGTATTCTTCGAAATGAATATCTTCCACCCTCCAGGGATTCCCACTTGAGCTCCCGAAGCATATCCATAACACTTGCGTGCTGATCGAACATAACGGTAACAAATTAGCAGCTTGCCTCTGAATTGCTTCGATATCTTCTTTCAATTCCACCTGGTGCGGATCCCAAACACTCGAGCAGTACTTAAGAAGAGGTCGCACTAGTGGCCTATATGCGCTCTCCTTTACACATGAACTACACTTTCCTAAAATTCTCCCAACAGACCAAAGTCAACGATTCACATTCGCTATTACAATCCTCATACGCTCGTTCCATTTCACATCGCTTCGTAACGTTACTCCCAGATATTTAAACGATGCGGCTGTGTCAAGCAGGACTCTACTGACGCTGTATCCAAACATTACGGCTCTGTTTCTCCTATTCATCCACGTTAACTTCCATTTCTCTACATTAAGAGCCAGCTGTCATTCATCACACCAACTAGAAATTTTGTCTAAGTCATCTTGTATCAACCGACAGTCATTTATCTTCAACACCTTCCATTACACCACAGCATCATCAGCGAACAACCTCATATTGCTGCCCACCCTGTCTGCCAGATCATTTCGGTATATAGAAAATAGCAATGGTCCTATCCCACTTCCCAGGGACACTCCAGATGTGAACCCTGTCTTCTATGAACACTCGCCGTCGAGGACAACATACTGGGTTCCATTGCTTAAGAAGTCATCGAGCCAGTCACACATATGGGAGCCTATTTCGTATGCATGTACCTTCGTTAACAATCTCCAGTGGGGTATCACGTCGAATGCTTTTCAGAAATTTAGAAATATAGTATCAGCCCGATGCTCTTCCTCCATAACTCGAAGTATATCATGTGAGAAAAGAGGAAGCTGGGTTTCACATGAGCAATGCTTTCTAAAGCCGTACTGATTCGAGGACATGAGCTTTTCGGTCTCTAGGAAATTTATTATATTCGAACACAATATGCTCTAGAAATCTGCAACAGACCGATGTTCAAGATATTGGTCTGTAATTTTGTGAGCCCGTTCTTTTAGCCTTTTTATACACAGGAGTCAACTATGCTTTTTTCCAGTCGCCTGGCACTTCTCGCTGGTCGAGAGTCTCGATAGATGCAAACTAAGTAAGGGGGCAATGACGCAGAGTACTCTTTCTAAAACCGAATTGGGATTCCATCCGAACATGGCAACGTACTTGTTTTCAACCCTTTCAGTTGTTTCTCTGCGCCAGGGATGCTTATTGCTATCTCATGGGGATGCCTATTATTATGTCATCCATACTGGACTATGTGCTATAGCCAAACGACGATAAGTTTGTACGATTATCCTGACTGAAAGATTTCTTAAACGTGGAATTTAGAACTTCAGCCTTCCTTTTGCTGTCTTCTATTGCAAAACCAGACTTGTCAATGAGTGACGGGAAGGAAGCCTTAGACCCGCTTACCGATTTTACATAAAACCAGAATTTTTTCGGGTTCTCAGCCAGATCTTTAGCCAACGTTGGTAATTGTTGTATGTCTCGCGCATAGAAAGTTTCACAGACACACGAATCGCTACTAATCTTTGCCTGTCGTCATTTGCGCATCCTCTTTTGAACAAGAGTGCAACAGCCTTTGTTTCCTCAGCATTTTCCGAATTTCGATATCAAACCTCGGTGGGTCTTTTCTGTCCTTAATCCCTTACTATGCACATACTTGTCCAAAGAACGATTTACAATCTGCTTCAACTTTCCCCATAGTTCCTCTTTGTTCATCATTCTGGAATTAAATAATTGCAGTTCATTGTCTAAGTGAGATGCTAACAACTGTTTATCTGCTCTTACTAGCAGAAACAATCTCTTTGCTCTCTTGAATGATTCATTAACTTTCGTAACGCTATGATAACATCATGGTCAGTAATCCCTGTCTCTATACTGACACCATCGATAAAGTGTCGCCTGTTTGTAGCTACAAGGTCCATGATACTTCCATTGCGTATGGGCTGTCAAACTTGCTACTCAAGACAGTTTTTGGAAAACGTGTTCATAAGTACTTCACCAGACTGTCTGTCTGTATCCCCTGTAATGAATCCATACACGTCCCAGTCTATAGTCGGAAGGTTAAAGTCACCACCAGCTGGGTATTTATGCGCAACTGACAATAGACTTTCTTTGAAAAACTCTAGAGCTGTCACAGTGGAGGCGGATGGTCGGTAAAAGCTTCCAACGATTAACTTGATTTCACCTATACATGTTATGAGCGACCACGTAAGTTCACTTTCAGGCTCCGTTTCAACCTCAGTAGAGATAATTTTGTCGACTGTAATGAACACTCCTTCTCCTACGGCATTTAATCTATCTTTCTGATAAACATTCCAATACTCGCTAAACATCTCAGAGCTTTTTACTTCGGGCTTTAGCCAGTTCTCAGTCCCAAGAATAATTTGAGGTTGACAACTTTCCTGGAGGGCAGTAAATTCGGGAACTTTGTTACGAATACTTTGTCACTTTACCGATAAAATTTTTACAGTCGAACTGTCTGTACTCTGAACATGGTCTGGTTTCCGTGTATGCGCAACGACTGGCGAATGTACCTCCGACTACCGCCTAGGTTTAAAAAAAAAAAAAAAAAAAAAAAAAAAGTACACTCCACAAGCACTTTGCTACCCGAGTAGCTGCTTCCTTTGTGCAGTGTTCCCCTGAACTATCAAGGGGAATGCTACAAATCCCCACACAATATAGCAGGTCCAGAAATCTGCAGCCAATGCTGTCACAGAGACGAGGAAGCCTTTGGTTGAGACCCTCCACTCGGCTCCAAACCAAAGGGCCCAGTGAACCCTGGGAACAATGCGGCAAACTGCAAGCTCTGCTTGCATCCCGTGTCCAAGGCCAGGAGTCTTCATCACCTCCGCCAGGGCCTGTAAGAGCTGAGGCGTCATCGGTGCCGACATGAGCCACAACTTGCAGTCGATTGCACCCTGTACGCTCGACAGCCGCAGGCAACGCCGCCTTCACATCTCCAGTGAGGACCCCTGGCAGACATACCGAGTGCACATTAGCCTTCTTTCCAGCACTGAACGCTATCTTCCTGAGAGGCTCCATATTGCGCCAAACATTTGAGCTCCCAATAACTAGCATCCACCGCTCCCAAGAGCGACTGGAATACCATTTTCTCTTTCCAGATACAGAGATCTGCCTCCAGCAAAGGCAGCCCATGTCTGAGACTACAACTGCCATCCGCATTCAGTCCCTTTTTTCAGAATTTCAGCTTTCTCCTCTACCACTTCTCCTCCTGGTACACTCACGTACATCTCCTTGGTTCATCCCCGTCCACAGCCACCACAAGGTCCGAAAGACTCGACTCTGCCTGAGGCCCACCCAGCGCCAATTCTTCTCCATTCTCAGAGCGTTTCAGTGTTCAGAAGCCTAAATAGCTCGATCGTTGCTGATCACGCTGGCTTTGTTTACAGTCGTGTAGGATGTAATGAAGTCTGCTCTTGTAGATGGCTGCAGCGTTTTCAATGTGGATTTAGTAACCATCTCTCGTTCTTGCACTGGTGAGTCCTTCCTCACTTGTAACGACTCCTTGAGCAGTTCACAAGATCTCGACCAGTGATACCTTCGCCATTCCTTGATCCTGACTATCCAATACCCCCTTTTTGCCCGCAGACAATGTGGGCGCTTGTTGGTCTTTGTCTGAACCCTGGGTTACGTTAGGATCCCAGGGAATGAACCTGCTGACAGGATGGCCAAATTCTTTACCAGCAAGCCATCTCTTGAGATCAGTATACTGGCATGATCGGTATTATGCCATCACGTTCAAAGGATTTGGAGTACAAAATGGCTTAATCTGATGTCGCCAAACAAACTATGGCGATAAAGAAGACCCTGAATTTCTCTGCAGGCGTCTCGCAAGGGCTCCATCGCCATTTGCCGTCTCCGCATCAGCCATACTTGGCTGCCATATGGTCGTCGTCTCCATCGTGAGGATCTGGCCCACCGTCACTGTGGTGCCCATTTGACAGTGGCCCACATTTTGATGGACTGTCTTAACGTAGCCACCCTACGGCGGACTCTTAATCTTCCAGACTCACCACCCCTGGTGTTAGCAGAAGATGCCTCTGTGGCTAACCTGGTTTTACAATTTTGAGAGTCCATATCTACTTTCTGGAAGGGGCACATCGCCTTTCTTTCTTTCCTCCTTTCCTTCTTCCTTTTTCATTTCTCTAGTCTTTGTTGATCTTCGAGAGACCTTGGGGTTTTCTTTCCTTGGGTTTCGCTGACTAGGCCCTTCTTTGATGTGTAGTTTCGTCGACCGGCCTGTTCCAGGTATGAAGGATGATGACCTCATAGTTTGGTACCTTTAATCCTTAAACCAAGCAACCAAACAACCTAGTTGTTCTTCTACTGACTTCAATACACCTCCTCTCAAAGCAGCCCATTCATCGTCTCCTGTGTTTCTTTCCACTATTTCAGTGAATATTTGCCTAATGTTCCCTTTGAAATTTTGAAAAACAAGGTCCCAAATCCGTAATTTCTTACCTTTCTGCAATTTCTTCAGTTTTAATATGCACCTCATAACAATTGAACTATAGTCTGGGACTCTATATAAGAATTTGAACTATTTTTTGGTTCAAAATCTCGCATCGAAATCTCTGTCTTACCAACATATAGTCTATCTGAAACATTATCATGTGTCCAGGTCGTTTCCAAGTATACTTTCACAATTCTGAAGCCAAATGTTGGCAATGATTGAACTGTGGTCTATGTAAAATTCTGTCAGGCGGTTTCCCTTGTCATTCTCTTCCCCCAATCCACGTACTATTTTTCCTTCTCTTCCTTTTCCAACCACTTAATTCCACTATCCAATACAATTAATTTTTCTAATCCTTGAACGATCTGATTTATTTCTTGTAATTCATCTTATACTCTTTCAATCACTTTCTCGTATGCGGAACTATGGTCTTATAAATTTGCTTTCACTGTAATCTACACATCCCATTGTACAATTCTGAATGGTTTTGGTAATAAATATGGAAAATAAATTAATAAAAGGCAGATTACAATTGACTGATGAGAGCTGAAAACATTGGCTGACCTTGTAGTAGTCGTTCCGTTGTTAGTACCGTGGTGTGTAACAGTGAAAATATAGTTAGGAATCTCAATGTCGTTATTGACTTTGTAGAAAAATGACTGCAAAATAATATAGTACTTCATAGAAAAAAATCTAAGTGATGGCAGGTTCTAAAATAGATCTTGCGATATGCAATGAAACGTTCTACAGTGTCGGCTGATCGATGGCATCACCATACTGAGACGTCCGACTTGATTTGCGCACTCAGACATTAATTGTTGGAAAAATATTTAGAAAAACGAATTTAAGTTTTCCGTCATTTTCGTAAAAGACATCAACAAATGCCAGGATGTGACGGTTGATTACTTGTCCCGTCCTTTCAAACTTGACCAGTAGGTACGTAGAGTTTTGACTTTTATAAACATCAGTCCGGATCACAATAAATCTTTATTTTTAACGTGACAATATGGTCAGGAATTTCCTTAAGGTGACTGTAGGAGTGTCTTTGCAGACAGAAGCAAATGTATTAAAACTTTACGCACGATCTAACTTTTTCTCACGCATCTCAGTGTTTATGACGTCATATATCCCAATCTGCGTGTCATACAGTGATACAATTTTGTAGGTACATTTAGCAACATATGTAGATACGGTCTGAAAAATGTGTTGCGAATAGAATTAGTAGCAAAGAAATAATAAATTCAAACGTCATCCACAATGCGGCAATTTTTCACACATTTTTGTGTTCATGACGTCATATCTCCTAAACTATGCGTTGTACCATAATATAATTTTGTAGGTGAATACAGCGGCATATATGAATATTTTCTGCGACATTTATTGCCAAAATCGTTTGTTGCACAGATAATAAATTTAAGCGACATGCTCAACGCTGCAGTTCTTAACGCATCTCATTGTTTATGACGTTATATCTCCTGAATTATAATAGGTAGGTGGTGCCTGACAATAAGGGATATGTCTACCAAGTTTGCTTGAAATCGGTCCAGTGGTTTAGGAGGAGATGTGGAACACACACACACACACACACACACACACACACACACACACACACATACATGCATACATACATTCATAATTTTTATAATATGCATATATATATACACTCCTGGAAATCGAAAAAAGAACACATTGACACCGGTGTGTCAGACCCACCATACTTGCTCCGGACACTGCGAGAGGGCTGTACAAGCAATGATCACACGCACGGCACAGCGGACACACCAGGAACCGCGGTGTTGGCCGTCGAATGGCGCTAGCTGCGCAGCATTTGTGCACCGCCGCCGTCAGTGTCAGCCAGTTTGCCGTGGCACACGGAGCTCCATCGCAGTCTTTAACACTGGTAGCATGCCGCGACAGCGTGGACGTGAGCCGTATGTGCAGTTGACGGACTTTGAGCGAGGGCGTATAGTGGGCATGCGGGAGGCCGGGTGGACGTACCGCCGAATTGCTCAACACGTGGGGCGTGAGGTCTCCACAGTACATCGATGTTGTCGCCAGTGGTCGGCGGAAGGTGCACGTGCCCGTCGACCTGGGACCGGACCGCAGCGACGCACGGATGCACGCCAAGACCGTAGGATCCTACGCAGTGCCGTAGGGGACCGCACCGCCACTTCCCAGCAAATTAGGGACACTGTTGCTCCTGGGGTATCGGCGAGGACCATTCGCAACCGTCTCCATGAAGCTGGGCTACGGTCCCGCACACCGTTAGGCCGTCTTCCGCTCACGCCCCAACATCGTGCAGCCCGCCTCCAGTGGTGTCGCGACAGGCGTGAATGGAGGGACGAATGGAGACGTGTCGTCTTCAGCGATGAGAGTCGCTTCTGCCTTGGTGCCAATGATGGTCGTATGCGTGTTTGGCGCCGTGCAGGTGAGCGCCACAATCAGGACTGCATACGACCGAGGCACACAGGGCCAACACCCGGCATCATGGTGTGGGGAGCGATCTCCTACACTGGCCGTACACCACTGGTGATCGTCGAGGGGACACTGAATAGTGCACGGTACATCCAAACCGTCATCGAACCCATCGTTCTACCATTCCTAGACCGGCAAGGGAACTTGCTGTTCCAACAGGACAATGCACGTCCGCATGTATCCCGTGCCACCCAACGTGCTCTAGAAGGTGTAAGTCAACTACCCTGGCCAGCAAGATCTCCGGATCTGTCCCCCATTGAGCATGTTTGGGACTGGATGAAGCGTCGTCTCACGCGGTCTGCACGTTCAGCACGAACGCTGGTCCAACTGAGGCGCCAGGTGGAAATGGCATGGCAAGCCGTTCCACAGGACTACATCCAGCATCTCTACGATCGTCTCCATGGGAGAATAGCAGCCTGCATTGCTGCGAAAGGTGGATATACACTGTACTAGTGCCGACATTGTGCATGCTCTGTTGCCTGTGTCTATGTGCCTGTGGTTCTGTCAGTGTGATCATGTGATGTATCTGACCCCAGGAATGTGTCAATGAAGTTTCCCCTTCCTGGGACAATGAATTCACGGTGTTCTTATTTCAATTTCCAGGAGTATATATATATATATATATATATATATATATATATATATATATATATATATATATATCACATGGCTCTCCAGTAAGTATATAAAAACATGTGTATCCTAACGCAACGTTGCGCCAAAATTTCAAAGCAATTGGCAAACAAATTTAATAGATTTACGATTTTGAGCAAATGAACGTTGATATTTTTGTTTATAAGGAAGATTCCGGTACCAGTATTAAAAACAAAAAAATTAAAATAAATTTACTGCAGTGTGGACTGTTTTTACACAGACATAAAGTATGATAGCTGTTGTTCACAAGAAAGTAAAAAATTATTAGATATACAAATGCCGTTGCTCCAAGTGGAGTACTTTACTTGTCACCATGATGAAAGCTACTAGCTACCTTACCCGAAACATTGGCATATACGGCAACCTGGTCAAATAGCCCCAAAATTTTTATTTAAGACGCTATTTAACATGCTATTGTACCATAACTCTGCAATGTGCACACAAGTTCAACTATGTATGTCTTTTTAATTTCACAAATTTTATATAAATAACAGGGAAGTAACCACAGACGAACAACCCAATCAATAGGAGGTTTACTTCCATGTGTGGTATGCTCGTTGCGCATTGCAGTTTTAAAGAACGTTTTGTATTTGAAAATACGAACTACAAACACACACATACGGCTAGGGTCCTGTATGGGAGTCGATGTACGACTGTTGATTAGTCGTAACTGACATTAATGAAAATGTCGCATCATCCCATTTTCGAAAGTTGTATGTGTACAGAATACATAGTTACTTGCTAGCAATATATTAACAGCATTCCAAATTTTATTCGTAGACGTGCAAACTACGCAGACGAAGATGCACTGCGGAATGTTCCAACTGAAAGATACAAATTCGACCAAGCATAATTTGCTTATCCCGACGTTATCTCTTGAAGATACAAAGTTACGATTAATTACCTTAAATTAATTTTAAAATTACCATCAACTAGCTTTAATTCATGTAATTCGAGTTTTCATTACAACGACAATCATTAACAGAAGAAGTTTAACCTCACTTTAAGTTGCGGGGAAAGACATGGAAGTTTAAAAGCGGTAAGAAGTGAACGCTGACCTCCTAAAGCAAAATGGAAAAAGTATCATTTACGTATTTCCACTTTCCTTGTGCCGAAAGCTGGCGTTATTAAATTGTCGTTGCCACAGCGGGAAAAGCGTATAGCGTCCTGTGAGAGCTACAGATTAATTCAACTGACGCCCAAATTTAATAACAGACGAAGACGAATGGAAAAAGATACATTTAGCATAGGTACCTTCATGAGTTTTTGGTGCAAATAATTAATTTACAAATGCTGAGTAATTTTATTCACCAGAGATATTGTCATTCACTCGTGTACTAACAAATGTATTCACATTAAAATATCTTGAAGCTATTACTATAAGTCGAAGCAACTAGTCAGCTATCGAAATGGATTAGCGAAGTTTTATGATAAGAACTCTCCATACCAATTCTGTTTTGTATTTTCAGCGGAGTGTTTTCCTGTCACAGCTGTTGACTCGAATCCCAGGATGGTTGCTAACAACAGGGCATGACGATCGCTTAGCAATTTCAAAGTGGCGTCTTATACTCTTACAGAATTGTTATTATTGAATAGTGTGTTCCTCACAGTTCGATTCCTCTCCCTCTTAATGTCGCTTGAAGCGTTAATTTCAATTCTCACCATGCGCCATCTTTGTTTACTAGCGATTCCAAAGGGGCGCTGTGTGCTCTGCGCGGGAGGGGGGGGGGGGGGGCTGACGGGAAGGCCGGCAGTGGCGAGTGGTCCCGTGTAGTGCGACGGTTGTCGACGGTATGTCTGGTGTGGACGTGGTCTCGATAAGGTTACTGGCATTGGGTCTGAATACAGATGTCTGATTCAAGACGTTATGGAAGCTTTATCAGCTCTGTTTCCTATATTTTGACAGTGTGGAAGCAAGACTGTGTCTCGGTACCAGTAGCTATTCGTTGGAGTGTGCATCATTCAAAGTAAGACCTATCAAGCGAGACTGTGTCCTGGTACCGGTAGCTATTCATCAGAGTGTGCATCAGTCAAAGTAAGACCTACTATACACCTTTGTTCAGTGGTGGTTGACAATCACATTCCGCTAAAACGGTGATCCAGTAACCCAGCCATACTGCCGAAGTTATTCGTCATGACTACTGTTGACTGGTCCTGTCAGACGCTTTAGTTTTCTCTTCCGTTTCTTCCGCTGAGTGCTGTTGGGTTTATTTCAGTGTTAATATTCAGCCCAATGTATTAGAAATGAATTCTTGCTGTCTTGTGGTTGAGTCCTGGGTTGGTTTGAATCGATAACCAGCACGTCCCATACCAGTCACGACGCACATCAAGCAACCAAGATAAATGTGACTTAAATTTGCATTTGTGTAGTTTTTTATCCTATTTTCTGAGATTTTAGTGAATTAGTTAAATAACTATTTTATACTTTAAATTATGTAAAACTTGTCCCACCCGTGAAATGGGGTTTTGACATGCGATGTTTTTTGGGGGTTCTGGTCACTCTTACCCTTTCTTTACCTGCCTCAGCTTTAGAGAGGTGTTTAATTCCTCAAGCTAGCTTTAGGTCAGCGCTGGTCCATTAGAATTCCTTTAATCTTATGATAGTTTTATATAGCTCTACAGAGTAACTTATTGTGGTCGAGATTATTACGTTGGTTTTACACGGCCAATGTGATCCCAAAGTGATGGTTTTAAGAATATTTTGTAACCCCTTTTATATACTGAATTGTTCAGGGTGAAACAGAGTTGTGTTAGAAGCCTGTTTATATATATTTATGGTATCTTTTAATTTATTGTGCTATTTCCATGAATTAATGTATATGCCCCTTTTATGGGTGCCAGATTTATTCTGTCTTATTTAGTGTTTAATTAAACCCACTGAAATATCACTCTCAAATTAACCTAATTGATCCGCTTTCTTGTAATACGTGAATTTGCTTAGTTCTCCGTGTTCTACGATTTATCTCGTCGAAAAGTGTTCCAGTGCTATAATGTATACCAGTCAAATATGAACCAAGTTGTTCTCAAGTTTAACCGTTTATTCCCTAATTTTCGTGGGATTTAAAATGTTTAAATTTGCAAGCCTTAATATGTTTGTGTAAATTGTTGTCAGTATAGCTGTGACCTACCCAATCAATTGCAACACGTAATTGTTGGTGTTTTAACTGGTTGTGTTGCAATAAATGCAAACTTAAAGTGACGCTTTTGAGTGATTCATATTCCCCGGTTCCTCATCCTCAGTAATGCTAGAATTAAGTTTTTTTATTAAAGCTTGTGTTAAGATTTTTCGGTGAGTTACTGGGAGAAAAGAAAAGGCACCCCAATTATCATTAATAATAAATTGTTATCATTAGTACTGCAACAAACAGGGCAAATGTAACGTTACATAGCACATAAAACACTGTACGAATGTCTACAGAAGCACGGCAGTCCGACGTGACTTTTTTACAGTTCGTTAGTCCTGGGACTGATTTGTTGTTGCCCTTTATTTTTCCCAAGTCGCGGTAATCTTTTCATCTGTACATAATTGTTACAGCCATTACCTTCTGTAATCTGATTTGCATGTTCTAACCCTAGACTTCCGCTGCTAGGTATGTCCCCTATTGCATCTTCCAGGGCCTAGTTAACTATTCCTGTATGCTGTTGCAGATCACCCATCGATCGTTCCATTGTTCTGGTAAGGGTCTGCTATAAACTGCTCACCTCATCTGTTCTTTCTAGTACTTCCTCATTTGATACTTTATCTGTCCACTCAACATTCTGCGTTTCGAATGCTTCCAGTTTCTTCTTCCCTGTATTTCCGATGGTCCACATTCCTCTCCCTTATAGTGCTGTGCTCCGGACGTACACTTCCAGGGACTATTTCCTCAGTTTCATATCAGTACCTGATATCTGTATAGCTCCCTTACTGAAAAAATCTGTCTTCGCCTGTGCACCTACTTGTGATATCTCATCTTACTTCGACCATACTGCGTAATCTTGAATCCTCTTTAGAAATATTCCTTCAGCCATTCCATTACAGTGAGTTTCCAATATTCATGTTCACCTAATCGTTATTCTCTTTTCAACCTCTAGTCACCACATGTTCTGTTTATGTATGAACTGAAGGAGATGTCACCTGGATAAACTGAAAGAACCAGAGATAGTTGAGAGTTTCAGAGGGATCATAGGTATACAATAGAAGACGAATGTGTAGCTTCGACGAATGAAATAATAAACGTAGCAGTTGATTACATAGGTGAAAAGGTCTCATAGAAATCCTTGAATAACACAACAGACATGAAATTAACTGATGAAAGAATAATGTATAAACTATAGCAAATGAAGAAGGTAAAAGAGAATATGTACATCTAAAAAAACGAGATTAATAGAATATGGAAAATGTCTCAGCAGGGATGGGTAGAGAACCAATGCAAGGCTATAGAAATATCCATGTCCATAGGAAAAATAGATGCCATCTGTAGGAAAATGAGAGATCTCTGAAGAAAAGAGAGGATACTATGTGAGTATTAAGGGCTGATATCAGGGCCAGTACTAAGCAAAGAAGAGAAAAGTGAAAGAAATATACACAAATCTATATAAATGGAAAAAAATTGAGGACAGTATTGTAGAAAGAAAAGAAGAGGTAGGTGAACATGAAATGAATAATATGATATTGCGAAAAGAATTGGCAGAGCACTGAAACATCTAAGTGAAAACAGGGAAGGAAACGTGACACTGAAAGAAGTAAATGAGCTTTGCTACTTGGGCAACAAAGTAAATGACGACCGCCGAAGTAGACAGGCTAAAATGCTGACTGGCTATAGCAAGAGGAGCATTTCTGAAGAAGACGATTTGTTGCTACCGAAGTTAAGTTGAAGTGCCTACGTTGCCTGGCGTCATTGCGTCAACCACATCAGAAACTTACGATTAGCTGAGCTAGCCCCAAAAATATATAGTAAAACGAAACTTCTGTGGCTGGGATTGGCTGAAACGAGTGACGCAGAGACTCCCTTATTTCGGCATTCCCAAAGATTATGGTGGTAGGTCGTGCTGGTAGCGGCAACCTGAGAGCAGGGGCCACAGTAAACGGACATATCATTGCTGACTCTCCTCGGCTGTTAAAAATATCATTAAAACTAATGTTCGTAACTGTATAGTCGTGGTCACGTAAAGTGAGTCGGAAATAATTAAAGTGTCGAAGCTACTTAAAGTATAATCTGCCAATGACCGCAGACTGGAAGCAATGCTTAACATTAAGCAACATATCAAGTGACCAGCGAACCATGATGTAAAAGAAATTGGACAAGAAGCAAAACTGGCTAGCAGGACTCAGGCACTGAGGGTTCCGTGCAAACTTAATCCATCCTAGGAATCGGGAAACACTACGGTTTTTGTCAGTTTTCGACAAAGATATTGGCAAGATATCAGTGCAACGAATTCGAAGACCGAATCAAAATCTCTACTGTAGTTCCCCACTCCTTCCCAAAGACACAAAGAAACGAGTTGGTGATTTCAGTTTATATACATAGACACAGAAGAGTTAAAAAAATATATCTACTTACAAGCCACGATAACAATTTATATTTGTTTGCATGCAGTAATGTTCGTCTGTTACGCTTTTGACGGATGATGAATGCAATGTGTATTCTAATGGCAAAAAGATACACTGACGGTAAAAAAAATCGCAACACCGGAGAATAATTAATGCACAATAATCAAATTTCGGGAATATATTTGACTAGGTAACAGACTGAAGTGATAATCATTGCAAGATCATAGGTTAATGTAAGCGCGAGATATGCCATTGCAGGTGTGAAACACTGGTAATTAATAACCCCTGTAACCGCCAGAATGTTGAATACAAGCGTGCGAATGTTCTTGCATTGTGTTGTACAGGTGCCGGACACCAGTTTGTGGGATGGAATTTCATGCCTTTTCAGCTTGATTGGCAAACACAGGGATGGTTAATGCTGTTTGTGAATGATACTGGAGTAGTTGTGCGATGATGTCCCGTATGCGCACCATTGAACACAGATCTGGTGACCGAGAAGGCCAATGCAACATGTCGTCACTTGAAAGTAGTCTACTGGGACACATTTGTATGTGGCACCCGAATATGATTTTGTAAACGATGTACGTCTTTGATAGGTTTTATATCGCTGACTGTGTAAGGACGCAGACCCAGTGATACTGCTTCCGGTCTGAGGTTATTTTAGCGATGGAGTAAGAGAGCGCTTGACGCAGTTGTAGGTAGCGGTCGGTGAGCGAAAGACGATTGAATAGGCAGTTTTTTTATGGTGTGCTGTGTGAAGCCACCTAGTGTTAGATTACTTTAGGTATGTTAATATTGTTGAACTTGGGAGCAGAAGTCTTCTTGCAAACAAGGTAAATATGTTAAATAATTATGATTTTTGTTTTTGCCACCGCGTTGGTATAGATGAGTTGGCTGATAATTTATAATTGTTGAGTAACCCCGAGAATGTACGTAAACTGTTTTAATAAAAAGGCTAGTTATATATTTCACTTTTGTAATGCTTCTAAAATTAGTTAACAGAGCTATATGTAATTTGATGATTTGCATTTATGTTGGATTAGTGAAGTTAGATAATACTTGCTGTTTAAAATGGTTCAAATGGCTCTGAGCACTATGGGACTCAACTGCTGAGGTCATCAGTCCCCTAGAACTTAGAACTAGTTAAACCTAACTAACCTAAGGACATCACAAACATCCATGCCTGAGGCAGGATTCGAACCTGCGACCATAGCGGTCTTGCGGTTCCAGACTGCAGCGCCTTTAACCGCACGGCCACTTCGGCCGGCACTTGCTGTTAAATCCCATTGTTTGTGACTCAATTGTGAGTAATGTAACTTCAGTTGTCTGATATTTTTGAAAAGACAAAGTTAACTTGCAATTTAATTTTGCTAAAAAAAAACTCAGTGTTTGTAATTCACCATACTCAGTACCGCCTCCCAGTCCAGGTCATACATTTATCACAGAAGTTGGATTTTGTTAAATGTTCTCGTTTATCAGCCAAAAGAATTTCATATGCATTTCAAGTATTATGGCCAGCATTGCACACTGATGAGACTGTAGCTAGCATATTTTTGTTTTTCATGAGAGACCAGAATATATCGCTTTACTCCGTTGCTGCTCTAAAGGTAAGACAATTTCATTTATTTATTATGTGCACAGGGACCAAAGTTATCAGTTTTGAACAGAGCCAAAGGATTCAGTACCTAAGGGGCTGAATGTATTTTGCAGTGGCTGTATTTCTTCATTGGTATTGGGAGTTGCATTGCCCAATCAATTCGTGTAAAGTTTTGCTAACAATAACACAGAGTAAGCACACCACTTGGAGTTACAACACGCTACATGGCAATTCGAATTTTGTATCCAATCCACGGTTCATGCATTCATATAACGTATTCATAAAATAAAAATATTTTTAAAAGAACGTCACACACTCTGTAGAACACGTTGGGTTACAACAGCGGTATGTGGGCGAGCGTTATACCTGTTGGAGGCTCTGAGCACTATGGGACTCAACTGCTGTGGTCATAAGTCCCCTAGAACTTAGAACTACTTAAACCTAACTAACCTAAGGACAGCACACAACACCCAGCCATCACGAGGCAGAGAAAATCCCTGACCCCGCCGGGAATCGAACCTGGGAACCTGTTTGAGAACACCACTTGGAATGCTGTTCATGAAGGGCAGAACAACAGGTCGAACCACAACACTGACGTACAAATTTGCAGTCTGGGTGCTTGGGATAGGCAAGAGAGTGCTCCTGCTGTCATATGAAATCACACCACAGACCACAACTCCAGGTGTAGATCCGGTGCGTCCAGCACGCAAACAGATTGGCTGGAGGCCCTCAACTGGTCTCCTTCTATCCGACACACGCCCATCACTGGCACCAAGACAGAATCAGCTTTCATCAGAAAACGCAAGAGACCTCCACGCTGCCCTCCAATGAGCTCTTTGGTTTGGTGTCACTGGAACCCTAGAGGGCGTCTGGCTTACAGCTGTCCTTGAAATAACCAATCTGTAACAGTTCGTTGCGTCACTGTGGTGACAATTGCTGCTCAAAGAGCTGCTGCAGATACAGTCTTCCCTCTCGGTAGTGCTACGTGGCGGTTATCGAGGTCTTCTTGCGACTGTACATTCTTGTGACCACCGCTGCCAACAATCATGTACAGCGGCTACACTCTTCGCAAATATTTCTGCAGTATCGCAGAAGGAACATCCAACCTCTCGTAGCCGTATTGCACAACCTCTCTCAAACTCAGTCAAATGTTGATAATGGCATCCTTGTCGCTTCAAAATCATTCTTCTCTAACATCAATTCATCCAACTCACCACGTCTAGTCTCAAGGGTAGCTAACGCTCACTAACACTACAGCGTGTATTTCAAGCAAAGGTGATTTGCATCCTCATAGTGGCGCGATATCTGAATAGACATCACCTTTCTGATGTAAAAACGCGCCTACCAACTTTCGTTTATGTCGCACACTTCCTTCTTGGTACAGAGATTTTTTTTCGGACACTTCTTTTTTATGTGATATAATCATAATTTAACAATGTTTAGGTCTTTTTTTTTTACTTTACATGTACTGTGAAACCTTGCTTCTCGTCAAATTTCATGGTTCTACATCAACGGGAAGTAGCCTATAAGTTTTGGTGAGTGAGTTTGGGAGTATCAATTCATGTGACAAATGACCGAGTTTTTGATTGTGTCGACTAAGAAGCTCATATTTTTTACACCGCCGAAGGACTCTAGACCTTAGTAAGTGACAAAAAATTTTATTTTATACGCCACCCTGTTGCAGAGAAAAAGGGTTCTTTGTTGACCGACAGACAGAGGGATAAAAATAATGAAAAATATTTTCTCGTCTGACATAATTACAAATTAACAATTTTCGGACTTTTTACTTTACTTGTACTGTGAAATCTTGCTTTTTTCCAAATTTTATGATTCTGGGTCAACGGGAAGTACCTTATAGGTTCTGAAGGATTTTCGAGTATCAAAATATGTCACATATTGGCCGTATCTTTTGATTAAATTGTCTTAAAAGTTTGCCTTTATTACACTTCCAGTGGACCATAGATCTTACTATGTGATGTAAATTTGAACTTGGTACGTTCCTGAGAAAAAGGGTTCTTAACGGTCGGACGGACAGATAGACATGCAGACGGACAAAAAAGTGACCCTATAAGGGTTCAGTTTTTACAGGCTGACGTACGGAATCATTAAACAGCTTCCCTTAAAAAAGTCAAACTGTGTGCTGTTTACTGTAATTCAAGTAGTTAAAAATTTCCTTCAAATATCAGCATTACAACAAGAATGGTAACATTACGAGTAAATGGTGATTAAACTATCAGGCGCAGAGGCACGACCGGATGGGTGGAAAGAGTACATTGAAGGCCTCTATGAAGGGGAGGACTTGTCTGTCGATTAGATAGAAGAAGAAATTTGAGTCCATAGAATATAGGGGATCAAGTATTAGAGTCAATTTAAGAGGTCTTCAGACTTGCGATCCAATAAGGTAGAAGGGAAAGGTAACATTCCATCGGAATTTCTGAAATAATTGGGTAAGTGGCAACCAAACAACTATTCAAGTGGTGTGTAGATTACATGGAACTGCCGATGCACCATAAGACTTCCGGAAAAATATCATCCACATAATTCCGAAAATAGGAAGGTCCGATAAATGCGAGAACTATCGCACAATCATCTTAAACAGATCATGCATCCAAGCTGCAGACAAGAATAATATACAGAAGAATGGAAAAGAAAACTAAGTATGTGTTAGATGACGATCAGTTTGACTTTAGGAAAGCTAAAGGCACCGGAGAGGAAGTTCTAACGGTGCTTTTGATAACGGATGAAGACGGAAGAAAAATCAAGACACTCCCATATGATCAGTAGTTCTAGAAAAAGCTTTCAATAATATGAAATGGGAGAGGGTGTTCGGAATTCTGAGAAAAATAGAAGTAAGCTCTAGGGAGAGACGTGTGATATGCAGTATGTACAAGAACCAAGAATGAACAATAAGACTGGATAACCAAGAAGGAAATACTCTGAATAAAAATTGTGTAACACAGGGACGTAGTCTTTCGCCCCTTCAGTTCAAGCGGTACATCGAAGAAGCACTGACGTAAGCAAATGAAAAGTTCGAGGATGGGATTAAAATCCGGAGTGAAAGAATATCAATGACAAGATTTTCTGATGACATTGCTGTCTTCAGTGAAAGTGAAGAAGAATTAGAGGATCTGTTGAATGGAAGGAACGGCCTAATCATTATGAAGGCCAAAGTAATGAGTAGCAGCAGAAATGAGAGTAGCGAAAAACTTAACATCGAAATTGGTGAACACGAAGTAGACGAATTCAAGGAATTCCGCTACCTTGGAAGCAAAATAACCGATGGCGGACGAAGCAAGAGGACATTAGAAGCAAACAAGCACATGAAAAGAGGGCGTTCATGGCTAAGAGGATTCTACTGGTATTAAACATAAACTTAAGTTTGAGGAAGAAATTTCGAGAATGTACGTTTGGACCACAGTATTGTTTGGTAGTGAATCATTGACAGTGGGAAACCCAGAAAAGTAGAGAATCGAAGCATTTGAGATGCGGTACTATAGAAGAATGTTGAAAATTATATAGACTAATATGATAAAAAACGAAGAGGTCTTCCGCAAAATCAGTGAAGAATGGAACGTATGGAAAACACTGAAAAGAAGGAAGGACAGGATGACAAGACATGTGGTAAGACATCAGGGAATAACCTCCATGTTACTACAGGTAGCTGTAGAGAGTAGAAACTATACGGAGAAGAGAGAGATTGGAATTTAAAAAACTTAACTCCGACCGAACAGGCCATGAAGGCCCAACGGTACCGACCGGCCGCCGAGTCATCCTCAGCCCACAGGCGTCACAGGATGCGGATAGGAAGGGGCATGTGGTCAGCACACCGCTCTCCCGGCCGTATGTCATTTTACGACACCGGAGCCGCTACTTCTCAATCAAGTAGGTCCTCAGTTTGCCTCACACTGGCTGCGTGCTCCCCGCTTGCTAATAGCGCTCGGCAGACCGGATGGTCACCCATTCAAGTGCTAGCCCAGCCCGACAGCGCTTAACCTCGGTGATCTGACGGGAAATGGTGTTATCACTGCGAAAAGACACTTGGAGTGACTAGAATCCATCCAGCAAATAATGGAGGACGTGGGTTGCAAGTGCTACTCTGAGATGAAGGGGTTGGCCAAGGAGAGAAATTTGCGGCGGGCCGCATCGAATCAGTCGGAAAACTGACGACAATGAAAGAAAAAAGAACATTACGTCCGCCACTTCCAACGCTTCCACTGCAACGATGGGGACATCACTGAAGGCACAAGGTTACTAAATTTCAGAAAAATTGTGAGATGAGACAGACTTGCACATCTCCAACGACGACAACCTCGCGTGTGCGGTCATTCCATTCCAACTAGAAGTCGAGGTAAGTCTTGCTAATGCAAGGATGAAATTGTATTGCGATCCTCGTGGGCAAAGCGAGTGGTAATGAGAAGTGAAGACACATAGCCAAACTTCTGTACTGCTACTTCAGTACACTACTGTACCGAGTCAAAAAGTCGTACCGTCACTGTAGAACATTTGACTTTGCTGGAGCCACAACCTCACCTCGTCACTATCAGAGTGAAGTCCTCGAAGGCGTGCTTTAAGTTTTGGAAACACTTCAAGCTGTGTTACACACGTTGAGGTTAGCACCACTGTGACGAATACGAACAACTCAACGGCATACACTGCTGCTGACGATACGATCTTCACCGTACCCAGCTTTCATTCTTCTATGAATTTTAATTGGAGGCACATTTTCTGCTGTTAAAAACTTGATTATAGCATGCTGTTTCTTACGCACCGACATGTTTCATTACACACCGCCATGTTACACGTAACAGTTCGGAGTCCTCTAGCAGAAGAATGTTGCATTTGATTCGGCTAAAGTCGACCGAGTAATTTGCACGACATGTATTACATCAGCCGATATTTAGAACAGCATAAGCAATTCGGAGACATTAATTTTCAGCACGTCCTTGTATCTACGGCCGGACAACTTGTCTGGCGTAGCAGTAATAAATTATATACAGAATTCTTCGTCAAACTATCTATTAATGACAACCTTATCAAAATCCCAACAATACTTACTGAGATTAATCTTCACAGACCAACAGAAAACTTGGAGGACGACATTAATTTAGTAATATGTACAAATATTTGTTGTACAGGAAAGGAGTTACAATCATTGTACCTGTCTCTACGTCACAATCACTGTACCTGTCTCTATGTAAATCTAAGAATTACTTCGTTTTACAATGACAAGGAAACACCGTCCGAACAGACCTTGAAGGCCCAACGGCACCTACCGGCCGCCGTGTCATCCTCAGCCCTTAGGCGGCACCGGATATGGATATGGAGGGGCTCGTGGTCAGCACACTGCTCTTCCATTTGTTGTCAGTTTTCGTGACCGGTGCCGCTACTTCTTCAGTTAAGTAGCTCCGCAGTTGGCTTCACAGGTGCTGAATGCACCCCAACTGCCAACAGTTCTCGGCAGACCTAGACAGTGACCCATCCAGGTGCTAGACAAGCCCGACAGCGCTTAAGTTCGGTGATCTGACGGGAACCGGTATTACCACTGCGGCAAGGCCGTTGGCTGTTTCACAATGAATAATAAAATATTTTCAGTATCCCACCTAGTTTAACGTTCATATATTGTAGGGTGAGCCAATGATCCTTTCACAGTCGTAAAGTTAATACACCTTTACTTTCTGTCAGAATCACTAAGTAGTCAGTAAAACTGCAGAGTCATATCTCTTCCTTTGATTGTTTACAGAAATTCTTACATCCACACATATTATAAAAATGTATGTACATATGTTTGTGTGTATGTATATTCCACATCTCCTCTTAACCACAGGACCGATTTAAACCAAACTTGGTACACATAACACTGTCTGGAAAGAATCGCTGTGGAGTTAAGAACCACGTACCTATCAGCGGGGGGAGAGAAACGAGTGTGGCTCTTGACGCGTGGATTCCCACACTTTATTCATCCAGAATTTTAGAATGAGAACACTTAGAGACTTGCAACAAACTTGCACATAATTTCAAACCTTTTCTCGTTGATAATCTCTACAAAACGATGAAAGGAAAAAAGTTTATCGCTTTTCGCTGCCCATGCAGTAAAAATGCATCTTGCATGAAGTTTCAATTAATTACGTCTTTACCCCTGGCTCCGTTCGCAACAAATTTGCCAGATAGTATCCAGACATACCACTCAATGTGCCTGCAAAATCATATCATTGCACCACACATTGTTCATGAGATATGACGTCATAAAGATTGAGCTTCATGGAAACGAAACTTCAGGGCGAAATTCGCTACTGATGCTGTTGGTTGGAATATGTGTGCAAATATGTGACATATGTTAAATATATTTGAAATATATGTGACATGTGCGTACTCTGGCAAACTTGCGGCTGGGAAGCTTCCCCTAAACCTTTGGATCGATTTCAGCCAAACTTGGTACACATATTACTACCTATCTAGAAACAAATACTGTGCGGGTGGGAAGCAGCATGCTGTTGTGGTGTGTTCGATGACCTGGTAACGGTGAGAGGTGGGGAGGAGGAGATGGACAGAAAGGGAGGGAAGAGACATGGACACAGACAGGGAGAAGGAGTAGGTGGGAAGAGAGAGCACGAGGAGGAAATGGACAGAGAAAGGGAAGAGGATGAGATGGGTGGAGACAGGGGGACGAAAGGATGAACATACGAAGAGGGTGGAGAAGATGGGCCGAGAGAAGGGTGATGAAGACACTGACAGAGAGAGGGGCAGGAGGCGATGGACAGAGAGTTTAACGTGGAATCTGAGCCATGTGTCGTTCTTGGCGAGGTGAGGGCTGTAGCAAAGACCGAATATGCCGAAAACGTTTCGATTCCGCGACCTTCCGGTTTCTATGCACACACTTTACCGCTAAACCACTATACCCGACAATTTCAAGGGAGTATCACAATGTTTATTCTGAAAGAGCTTAAGAATTGCATCTTTGTTAAATAACTCTACATTTTTGTGTCTTTTCTATGTACGAGGTCGCAGTGAAAAGTGATGTTCCCGAACTTTTTTATTCTGTTCTCAATATAAGTCATGGTGTTACATGTCATGCATTTTACTAGGTCGACTCTCCCGATTCACTGACGCAAGGGGTCTATGAACTGAATCAAGTAACATGGGGGTGTGTATGGTAATTCTGTTGCGGGGTGAGAAACAGCGTTCTATAATCGAGAGAAGATTGGACATTTGTCGACAGTTTCTTTTGTGTTTTGAACGTGAGGGTGATAGGCTCCTTAAAACATTGAGACAGGTGGTGAAAGCTGGGTTCACCATTTTGACTCCGAAAAATAGAGAACATCACCGACGCCAAAAAAGTTCAAGACGCTGTCATTAGCAGGCAAAGTCAGTTTCATAGTGTTCTGGGATGTTCAAGGTGTGGTGCAGTTGGAATTCATGCCTAAATGCACCACCATGAACTCTAAAAGAAACTGCAAAACCGTCAGAAAACTGAAAACACCATTTCTAAGAGGTGATCCACACATGCAGCACCCTGTTCTTCACCATGTCACGACCGCTGCGACATCTCCAACAATCCGACGCCCTGGATTCACTGTCGCCGATTATAGAGTCATGACTTGGCCCCAACCAATTTACATCTGTTTCAGAAACTTAAAGAACACATTCAACGACTTGGCTTTGATAGAGGTGCAGCGTTGCAAGCAGAGATTTGATTGTGGCTCCATCAACAAAGTGACGATATCAACAAACTGGTATCATGTTGGGACAAATTTGTTTGTCGTCAGGGTGACTATGTTAAGACATAAATATGTAGACATGAAGAATAAGGGTGTAGAATGTTAATAAAGTTTGTTTTATTAAAAAAGCTTTAAGAGTTTTCTTATAAAAAATTCTGATGCATAACTTCTCAGCACACCCTCTTACACAGTAGCAGAAACTTCCTGACAAAGAAGAAAGGTATGCTGTGCTAGATTTTCTTACGATTGAGCTGTCCAAGCACGATGCACGATTCCCCCTCTCTCCCTCCCCTCTCATACAACTTCACTTCCGCCAGTACCTAATCTCTTGCGGCGTACTCTCTGCTGCAGATTGAAATTTCATTCTGGGTGCGTTGTAGTTAGTTCTCTACAATGTACAAACGCAAGATGATACACAAATAAATTGGTGGTTCCTCTTACATGTGCCGTCATCTGTAGTCTAATGACAACGCTTTCCTTCAAGTTCGGAGGAAGTCTACTGTTTCTCGACACAAAATTGTCTTACACTTCCTGTATTAACTGAATGTATGCATCTCATCTTTCGCGTTCATTGCACCAACAAAAAAAAAAAAAAAAGTATACCGAGGCTACTGTTTTGCGATGTCCTTCATATGTCTCGCAGTTAACATTTACCGCTTGCCTAACTACATTTATGATTTTACATTGGTATATATTCATCTCAGTACAATCTCGGCCACTATGAAAAGCTACGGTAGATTGATTGTTGATGCCCTAAAACTCAAACTGTCTGTATCGAATTCATGCGCAGTCCGAGTATCTGATACATGAAGGAATTTCTCTCGCGATTTCACTTTTTTCCATTAGTGATACTGTTGACCTGATGCGGCTGATTTTTTCGCATGTGCTGATCTGCTCGTCTCACTGTAACACCTACATCCAACGTCCTTTATTATTTGTGGCACATATTGTAAGCTTCCGTTGGCATTTGTAGCCTCTGCGGCTTCCTCTTTTACCATGGAAGTTATTCCCCAATGTCTTGAACATTGCCTTGCCACAATGTCTATTTCACTAGTTAGTGTTTTCGAAATATTCCTTTCCTCACCGACTCCGCGGAAAACCTCCTCATTTCTTACCTTTTATGTCCACCAAATTTTCAGCGCCCTTCTGTAATATCACGTCTAAACCACTTCGTTTACCTTCCTTACTTTTATGTTTCGTCCAGTCCATGATTCACTTCAATGCTGTACTCTAAACACACATTCCTATATATATCTCGTTCAGGTTAAGATCCTTAGTTGATACTAGTAAGCATTCTCTTCTGGAGACTGCGCTGTTTGCCTGTGCCTGTCTCTTTCTTGTATCTCCCTTTTCTCGACCGTCATACTTCTTATGTAGCCGAATTCATTCACCTTGTCTACTTCATGCAACCCAGTTTTGATATTAAGCTTGCCATTAACTTCCTTTCTACTGCTCACATTTTTGTCTTTCCTTGATTTTCTCTCAGCCCCGATTCTGGGCCGAACACATTGTGTATCGATTCAACAGCTCCCGTAATTGAAACTTCCTGGTAGGTTAAAACTGTGTGCCGGACCGAGACTCGAACTCGGGACCTTTGCCTTTCGCGGGCAAGTGCTCTACCAATCACTTGCCCGCGCAAGGCAAAGGTCTTGAGTTCGAGTCTCGGTCCGGCACACAGTTTTAATCTGTCAGGAAGTTTCATATAAGCGCACACTCCGCTGCAGAGTGAAAATCTCATTCTAGCTCCCGTAGTTCTAAGTCACTTTTACAACTCTGTCAGATGCCGTACATTGCGGATATACAAAAATTTTCGGATTCTTATCAGGCTGGGTTCAATTACAATCGTTGCACACAGCGACTGCGATCTAATTCAGACAGGAAGGAAGTCAGCAATCAGACGCGCTATTGTATGTCACTTTCTCTACATAGCCAAATTTATATCGTAGGACGTCAGCTTGTAGTTTTGGTGGTTTTGTAATAGACATAGTATATAAAATTAAAAAATAAAATAATTGTGATTTGATTACATCAAGCTTTTAAACACAAACATAAGTTGTAAAAAAAGTTTTAACATATATTTTAAGTCACCTATTTCACATCAGGATTGGTGGGTTTTACTCTGAGTCATTATATCTGTCTCATTTTACCTTGTAATCTATTAAATACAAAATTTTTATTTTAATGTAAGTGTTATTTGTCTTATTTTATTGTAATACAAAATTTGTTCGAAATGTTAGCCATACACAGATTCATTGGGTATAGAGAGCGTCGTTTATCCACTATGAGATATACTGTGGCTGATTGTGTAAGTATGTAAACAGTAGCCTCAGTCTGGATTAAGCTATGTATACGCTAAGGTAATGAGATAACATGAGATAACACACGCATTTAAAAGTCAGTTGAGTTTACTTGACACTTCGTGCTGTATGTTACTTATTATGGAGTCTACAGCTCTGTATAACTGTGATATAGAACTCGTTTTATGCCACTCTGACTCCTTTCTATTTCTTATATTTTCTAGGACTGATCATAGATATACTGTAGTTGAAATACAGATTTGCAAAAAAAACTGCAGATGAAATAGTGACCGACTGCTGGCTTTCCTTGCGATTCAAACACATATTCTTGTTTGGTGTATAAAGAATGGGCCATTTGGTTTTGAAACCCTAGCATCTAAAGGGAACCGAGTCGGAGGAAGAGAGTAAGCACTTACGTTTTTCCTGTGTGTTCTTATCAGCTGATATCCCCACTATGGAGTACCACAGTTAAGTGTCTGGCCGTATTACTTGCGAGACAGTAACATACACACATGCCCATAAATTAAGGATAATTGCAGAATGTGGTGCCACACAATGTGGCACTACACAAAACTGGCGCTAATAGCATAGGCACATAAGGAACACACACGACACAGATCTTTAAGTCCACGGTATTGGTGATAAGTAGCGAAAACCGTCCCGAAACACACGTGCTACAAAACGTCACGGTTTCCTACTGATGTACCCCGACATCAATATGGGATATGATCACCATGCACACGTAGAGAGGCCGCACAATGGGTTGGCATCTTCTGGATCAGGTGGTCGAGAAGATGCTGGGGTATAGGCTCCCATTCTTGCACCAGTACCTGTCGGAGCTCCTGAAGTGTCGTAGGGGTTTGAAGACGTGCCGCGATACGTCGACCGACACCATCCCAGACGTGCTCGATGAGGTTTAAGTCTGCAGAACAGGCAGGCCACTCCATTCGCCTGATATCTTCTGATTCAAGGTACACGTCTACGATGGCAGCTCGGTGGGGCCGAGCGTTATCATCCATCAGGGGGAAGGTGGGACCCACTGCACCCCTGAAAAGGCGGACATACTGGTGCAAAATGACGTCCCGATACACATGACCTGTTACAGTTCCTCTGTCAAAGACATTCAGGGGTGTACGTGCACCAATCATAAACCCACCCCACACCATCAAACCACGACCTCTATACAGGTCCCTTTCAAGGACATTAAGGGATGGGTATCTGGTTCCTAGTTCACGCCAGATGAAAACCCGGCGAGAATCACTGTTCGTACCATACCTGGACTCATCTGTGAACATAACCTGGGATCACTGTTCCAATGACCATTTATTGTATACTTGACACCAGGCTTTAATGGCTCTCTTGTGACCAGGGATCAGTGAAATGTACCTTGCAGGTCTCCAGGCGAATAAACCATGTCTGTTCAGTCGTCTGTAGACTCCATGTCTGTTCAGTCGTCTGTAGACTGTGTGTCTGGAGACAACTGTTCCAGCGGCTGTGGTAAGGTCCCGAGCAAGGCTACATGCAGTACACCATGCCCGTCTGCGGGAACTGATGGTGAGATATCGGTCTTCTTGTGGTGTTGTACACTGTGGACGTCCCGTACTGTATCGCCTGGACACGTTTCCCGTCTGCTGGGATCGTTGCCATAATCTTGAAATCACACTTTGCGGCACACGGAGTGCCCGTGCTACGTTATGCTGTGTTTGACCAGCCTCCAGTCGCCTTAGTAGTCTACCCTTCATATCATCATCAATATGTGTTCTTTTAGCCATTTTCAACACACAGTCAGCATTAGCAAGTCTGAAAAGGTCTGCACACTTACTCGCTGCACTGTACTCTGACATGCACCACAATGCGACGACCGCAGGTCAACTGCACCGCATGGTCATACCCTGAGGTGATTTAAACCTGCAAACCGCCCACCAGAGCGTTGTTTCACCAAGTATCAGCATTATCCTTAATTTATGAGCATGATGGAGAAGGAACAGTCGCAGGAAGCCTGTCGCGCAGGGCAGCCGCAATCCCAGGCGCTCTCGTCTGATGTAGCGCGGGTGGCCCGTTATTAGGGGCCGAGCATCCCGCTGGGCCGTCTCCGATGCAGCAATTACTAAGGGCCACGGCAGACAGGGAGGGGGCCACGCTCTGGCACGTGCCCCATCACAAGGCAACCACCAACCCACAGTAGTCATGAAATGTAAATGCTGATAATATCTCAAAAGAAAAGAATAATCAAGAAATTTTGAAAAACCATTACTTGCATAATAGCTGTATGTTGCTCTATAACAAACAAGCAGTATCGATCAGGTAACATACCATCCTCAAGGGTAAAACAATAACACTTACAGAGCATTTGTCAGATCATGGCAACTTGCACCTATGATGGTGTGCTCAAAAGTAATGCCTCTGAATATTTTATGTGATAACTCTTAAAACTTTTTAAATAAATCAAAAGTTATTAACATTCTACATCTTTATTATTCACCGCTACATATTTTGCAGCCCATTGCTGCTAGAGCAGTCGGAACTGTTCCATGTAATGTGGTAGTATCTAATGTAATTATGTCGCTGCTTGAGGAACAACGTGCTGTAGTCGAATTTCGAATTCAAGGAATTCGTCCACATATGGAGCACCCTCTCTGCTACAGCATGACAGTGCCAGACCATACTCGAGCACTGTGACATCTGCAACATTCCGACGTTTTGGGTTCACTGTCATCTATCAACCTCCATATAGTCCTGGCTTGCTTCCATCCAATTTTCATGTGTTTCGAAAACGTACAGAACATCTAGTACTTCACTTTGATAGCTACGAAACGGTGCAAGCAGAGATGATGTTGTGGCTCCGTTAATAAAGTCAAACATTCTAGAGTGTTGGTATCAACAAAGTGCTTTCTCATTGGGAGAAGTGTGTACGAAGCCAGGCTGACTACGTCGAGAAAAAAAAAATTCGTGTGGCACCACGACCTGCTTTGAGTCTTTCAATTGGACGTCACCTCGGTCACATGGGCGTTCTTCAAACCAAAGGACTTGATTTTTTTCCCTGGGCGGTCACGCATCCACGTACTGGCCGGGACCGATGTTGCTTCATTTCGGTGATAGGTGGGAACCGGTGTTACCAACACGGCAAAGCCGATGGCATGTTGAGAAATAAACATTTAGACATGAAGAATAAAGATGCAGAATGTTAATACAAGGTGTATAAGCGGATAAGAAGAAATCTCGGATTTCCCGATTAAAAATATACTTTTTCTCAGCTGAAATACACTTTTTCCCTAATGAAAATTCACTTTGGTTCAAATGGCTCTGAGCACAATGGGACTTAACATCTGTCGTCATCAGTCCCCTAGAACGTAGAACTACTTAAACGTAACTAACCTAAGGACATCACACACATCCATGCCCGAGGCAGGATTCGAACCTGCGACCGTAGCGGTCACGCGGTTCCACACTGAAGCGTCTAGAACCGCACGGCCACACCGGCCGGCAAAATTCACTTTTCCCCAGGTGAAAATTGACTTTTTCTCGAGTGAAAGTACATTTTTTCCGTGTTAAGCGACGAAATACTTTCAATCGAGCTGCAAAACTTATCAGTACTTTTAATAGTGAAGGGTTTATACACCGTCATACAACTTCCCGGCGCTTTAGGAAACGAAACCCAGCAAAAAAAAGAAAAAAAAAGTTTTGTAAATATTTTTGATGCGTGGCAACATTTACATTGCAGACTTTTGAATTATGAAAGTATAAACACAAATTTACCAAATATAGCACGATGGCTTCCGAAGCACTGAAAACTAGACCGCGACGAACTTTTGTCAGGCAGTTATAATTTATGTTACGTGATCTCACCAGCTAATGACAGCAGATGTTCAGGGCATAGGACATGTGATGTAGTCAGCCAATAGCAACATCATTGTTATGTAGTGCGAACGCACAAATAAGAACAGTTAATTCTTTAAATTAATATGCATACATACAACTACAAGAAAAGCTAAACTTTCACATATAATATCGATCATCAAAAAGTTTTTGCTGTTTTTCTAAGGGTGTGATTATAGAGTATCCCAAAAGCACACCTTAAATTGGAGCAGCTGAATATTCCTGACGAGCAAGACTATAAATTTCACTGCTGTGGACCGCCCATTTCATAGGTTACCACCTGGCAGAATACATGTTCCGTCAAACACTTGCTTTTCCATAGAAAAACCAATTACGTGTTAAGTTGCTCAAGAACTCACTTCGCACTTTTTTTAAGGATAATTATACTTTTTGCCATCGTTATTCCATATTTTGTAATCTACGAAAGAACTAAAACAACCATGAAACGTGGTCTTCCTTTAGGGTGTGTTACACATTAAGATATATCAAAGACAAATGCGCCAGTAAAATTTAAAGGAATGGAATAAATGGCTGGTATTTTGGGTCCGATATTTTTCTAATTGCCTGGCCCTCAATACTAAGTTTTGTCGGGCCAGAGCTGCGGCTGGCGCGCCGCCAAGATGGCCTTGAGCCGCCTTATCGGCGGGGTCAAAGGTCAAGCGCTCAGAGAGCTGACGTAACATGCTGTTACCAACTCTATGCCGACAGATTCGAGATGTACGCTTACAGGTTCTAAGCTACGCTACAGAATAATGGGCTACGCTACAAATCAATTTATTTATGAAAATACAAAGTACAATCACCAACAAACTTTACATATTCACAACATCCTTTACCTTTAATCCAAATAAATACAGTTTCATTAACAGATAATTTACGTCTACGTATACAAGGATAGGGATGAGGGGGAAGTATATACAGATTTGCCAAAGTCTTTATTTGCTATTTCACAAATATGGTAGGTCCTGTAGGCGATGATGTCTCGATCCACAAAACTCTCCAGTCCGGATACATTAGGGTATACAAGGATAGGGATGAGGGGGAAGTATATACAGATTTGCCAAAGTCTTTATTTGCTATTTCACAAATATGGTAGGTCCTGTAGGCGATGATGTCTCGATCCACAAAACTCTCCAGTCCGGATACATTAGGTACACCAGTTCCACCACGTACAACAGCGACAGTTAACCATCCATTCCCATGTGAAAATGAATCGTTGAGATCAATACTAAAATTCAGCCTACATCCACAAAAGACAGCAGGTCCATCAAGACAGACTGTGTATAAAACAATTGAAGACATCGAAATGACAACGTCTGCCGCTGACAAGAAGAAGAACACTGTAAAATCTGTCGCTGCACACTCTCTACTTGATGGACCTGCTGTCTTTTGTGGATGTAAGCTGAATTTTAGTATTGATCTCAACGATTCATTTTCACATGGGAATGGATGGTTAACTGTCGCTGTTGTACGTGGTGGAACTGGTGTACCTAATGTATCCGGACTGGAGAGTTTTGTGGATCGAGACATCATCGCCTACAGGACCTACCATATTTGTGAAATAGCAAAAAAAGATCTCAACGATTCATTTCCACATGGGAATGGATGGTTAACTGTCGCTGTTGTACGTGGTGTACATTCTCACACGTAACGTAGTTCATCTTGCGTAAAAGATAATTTACTTTGAAAGTAACTCTTCTCAGACCACCATTCGCAACATATTTGTGCGACCTATTAGAAATGTAAACACTTGTGACGTCACGCTCATCGAAACAGGCCCACGAGAAACACGCATCGAAAGTAGTTTGTTGGTATGAAGTATTGTACAGTCTTTGACACATTTTGCTGTAGGCAGACGCTTGTGTGTGCATTGTGTTTTGTTGTTGTAAATAGTGCATTTTCTTTGCAACTGAAGTTTTTTTTCGCTGTTATTCTCCCTTATGTTTTATTGCTGCAGTATTATTCTGCAGTAGCCGTTAAAGTGAAATTCTTTGTTACAGTATCAGTTCTTACTAGTCAAAACTGCGAAAATTTGACTGAAAACCAAACCAATGAAAAATTCCCGGAATCCTAAAAATTTCCCGCATTTTTCTCGGATTTCTCCAGGATGAAAAAACTCCCTGGTTTTTCCCGGATTTCCCGGTTGTCCTCGGGCGCATACACCCTGCAATAACGGTTCTTTTATTAAAAACTTTTAAGAATTTTCACATAAAAATTCTGTATTACTTTTCAACTGGCCCTCATAGATGAGAGATGAACACCGACTGCATCAAAACCATAGAATGTGTCCAACTCACATACAAGGTTTTGTTAATGGGACGAACACGTGTCTATTTGAGTCTAGCCATGCGCCATGGACTACCTACGGTAGTCGTTTGGCTACGTTCGGCGACGGTAGCACCGTCCATTATTTTCTAAATTAATATGCTTATTGTACATTCAAAGCATCAGAACAAACAGTGCGCAGTGACAATAATGGTTTTACGTTAATAATTAATAAACCATGGTATCACTCAAGCATGAAGACAGACACGCCCTGCTTCAAGTGTACGTCACACGTTGAAGTATTTCCCCCACCCCTTCAATCCTGATGCTCTTGAACACACTATATGCAATACACGACTGCAGTGTCAGTAGCGTGGGATTTCTGTTATAATGCATTCGACCGCCACCTGGTTCAGTCACACTCGAGGTACGACATTACCAGCAGATACTATTGTTCTGTGTCGGTCACTGCGGAAAACAAATTTTTTTTTACTTTCTGTTAATCTCCTCATCACGCGGATGGTGCGACCATTTAAAGTCATTTAGATCGACATCCGTCATAGTGGATGACCTAACGCTACCATATTATATCCCTGATGTCCTTCGCAGCTAACGTAGGGTCAGCGTTACACGAGGATCTCTAATTGAATGATTGTTTGCTGTCAATAATGCCTTCTTATTTATTGCAACGCTGAGTCAGCGTGAAGATGTGTCTATATTTGCGTGCAAGGTTAAATGCAGTAAACTGTAACCAGACACCTCATTTCCATATTTAAAATAATCACAAAAGTCTACACACTACCACTGCAATCAGTCGAAGTTCTGAAACAGTGAGTCTTTACTGAAATACAGTGCAGTTCTGTTAAAAGTCCCCACTTCAGTCCATGCAAGCAAATAATTTCACAAGTTAGCTTGAGTTCACAGGAAAATTAACTAAGGTAGAATCTTAACTCTGCTACTTCTATTATCCGGGATATAGTTTGATAAATAAATCACATTTTGCCAGCTATACAAATGATACAAAGAAAAAATTCTAATCCTATTGTAGCCATAAGATACATAGCATTTTTCATTGTCCTGCTATTCATGTGCTCAAAACTGTACGATCATAAAACAAAACATTTACCTATTATTGCGATACTTAATTCACGATTTAAAAATTCATTAAATTACGTCTTATCTATTGAAATGGCACGTTCCTAAGCTACCTCTTAACTCCATTATTTGTTATTAAAACAAAAAAATGGAAGTGACGAGCAATAAACATCGAACTGACGCACTTGGCTATACAAATGATTACCATTTCCGCGCAGCGCACATGCTAGGAAGTAAAATGCCATACAGAAATTGTATGCAAGGAAATATTACGTAGAGGGTTTATCATTCACGAATCGTGCTTGATTGTTGATTGTTTATGAGATGATCATATCATGACTCGAACAAGAAGGAGAAACGACCACCAGCAAGTGCCGAAATTCGGCATCTGCAGCATCGCGATTGTCTCCCCGACATGGCTGATCGCCTCGGTCGGAGTCCCACGACTGTCATTCAGTTATGGAATCGATGCATTCAGGTGAGCCATACTCAGAACCAAGCAAGATCACAGCAAACCCACACTTCTAGTACCCAAGAGATAACGTTCACTCGGCCGCGAAGTACCGTACAGATTCAGGGGACTGGCAAGTTTGCAGCAAGAGAAGCATCCCGACGGACAGCGCGACGACTTACGAGGCAGCACGAACTGCGAACACGACAACCATTGTTGCAGTTTCCTTCGCACGCCGTTGCCACATTGGATACAGTACTGGCGTTACTGGTTCTGCGCGTAGCATCACGATGAATATATCCGTGCGCCGCATCCGAGGAGAATAAACGTTGCCAGATCGCGTTCGTCTTCGCCATACCGGCCCAGCACCTGGCATATACTTTGATCTGTCAATGAGTACACAATACGACCACCTATGTTTCGCGTAGCCGATAATTTAAACAACAGCTGCTACTTTGTGGCGTGTTATGTTTCGAAGCCTCTCTGTCTTTATCTTTCAACAAGATAACGCAAGACTGGGTGTTTCCCGTGCTGTATTGTCCTAGCTTGACACAGAGGGCGTTCGAGTGTTGTCCTGGCCAGCACAAGCTTTAGATCTGTCACCCGCCGCAACCTGCTCAAGGGTTGCCGAGAGACTCACACCACCGCTCGGCAGCCACCACTAGTGATCTCTGGCATGGAGTACAACCAGCATGGAATGACTTAACCCGTATCTTATCCAAGTTCAGTTCGACTCAATGCTCTGCTTGTACAAAGCCATCGTCGCTGTCAAATGGTTCAAATGCCTCTGAGCATTATGGGACTTAACTTCTGAGGTCATCAGTCTCCTAGAACTTAGAACTACTTAAACCTAACTAACTTAAGGACATCACACACATCCATGCCCGAGGCAGCATTCGAACCTGCGACCGTAGCGGTCGCGCGGTTCCAGACTGTAGCACCTAGAACCGCTCGGCCACCGCGGCCGGCCGTCGCTGTCAGATGTTGTAGCTTCGTGCACTCAGTTTCGTTCCTTGTACACCAACAAATCACCTATGAACGTAATCATATACTAATGGTTAAAATTCTTGCAAGTGAGGTACCGTGTCAGTGTATAAAGTGATTTAACTATAAACTGTAAAACCAACTTTTCGGCCATATTGCAACGGCCTTCCTCAGGGCAAGATTGATTTTGGTGTAAGAAATGTGCCTCTGTCTAATGCAGACGATCAGTGTCAACAAGCCTGTTTGCTGGCGAAAGAATCGTGGACATACCAACGCAAAATTCGAGTGGCAACTGAAGTTATTAAGCGGCTTCACAATACCAATAGAGAAGACGGCTACATATTTCCGGCGTCCTGACCGCCGGCTATTCCGTTCCAACGGGCCACGAGCCGTCGCGGGGCAGAAGCCTTACCGGGCATGAACGTGACAACCTAAACAAATAGCTGCAGGGGGACTGTCAGTGCATTTCTACTCACACCAGGAAGCAAAACATGCCCACCAGAAACCAAGCGCTGAGTTGCAGACTGTCACCAGTCACAGATAATCCGGCTAGATTACGAATAGCTTCTTTCCTACCATCTGCCGTCCATCATGACTAATCTGCTGAATTCCAGGGCTAATAAAGTTTCACAAATATGACGTATTGACACTGATTGTCTGCAGTAAACAGAGCCAATTTTGCTCCACCAAAACCAGTCTTGCCTTGAGGAAGGCCGCTGTAATATGGTCGAAACATTGGTTTTACAGTTTATAATCAAAGCGTTTTATACAATGACGCAGTACCTCACCAAGAAGAATTACAATCATCATGACACCGGCCGCGGAAGCCTACGTACTAAATCATAATTTCTTCCTGTTACAATTAATGCGTGTAGTAAGAAAAATTTCATTATTTCCTATTCTTCCATGTGTTACCGTTTTAATGGGCAGCAGTCTTACTCTATTGCATGCTGTTACATGTGTGTGGTTTGACTGTTGCACACAGAGAGTTTAAAAAAGCATTCCACATTTTTGGAGGTGGACCAAAACAAGGAAAATCTGTCCAATAAGCATGGTCCTTAAAACGCATACCTTTAACAGCCATGAGCACTTCTTCACTTGACGATGAACAAGTGCTTATAGCTCTTAATGCATGTATTTTAGAGAACATGTTAATTGGGCATTTTTTTCTTGTTTTGGTCCATACTAACACCCCTCTAAATATGGAAAGGAGAGAGTCTGCATTATAAGAGGTGTTTAATTGTAGGGAAGAAGAACTAGTGCTCATAGCTGCTAAGGTACACATTTTGCATCCCATGTTCACTGGATTCTTTTCTTGTTTTGACCTACGCTATCATCTGTCAAAATGTGGAATACTTTGTTTAACATCCTGTGTGGATAGTGAGGTACTTAAATCCATTGCCTATTGCACCTGCCACCTAAATAAATACATGAATGGTGTAGATTTTCTAATATTCCAGTGTCTCTTACAAACCGCTATGAAGTGATGCCTCAGCGAGGCTCGTATCTATTTTTCATGTTCTTCGTCTTCTTTCTTTACAAGCCACCCAAGAGCCACGTTCAAGCCACTAAGATAGCTTCTCTAATACCCCTTCATCTGTTAACATTTTACTTTCTTCTACTGTCAAAGTTCTTCAATGCCTTTTTGCAAATATTTTATCTTGGTAACCTTCTAAACTTTTTTTGTTTTATTTATGAATTTGCTGTTTTATTTTAATATGTAATCTAGATACTTGAAAAAATGTTGTACGTGAATTGGCGTGAATATAGCACGTAATATTTTAACATAATTTCAAATGGTTCAGTAACTTTTTGTTTCCATATTTCGTTCTCTACTGGGCTCAGAGATGCATATTACATTTTTCGTAGCACGATCAGTAGTAACAATCACTGCCAGCTAATTGAGAACTGAATTGGTATGCCCTTACCATTTGTTTTAGGAATATCGTAATTTTAGGGAAATAGTCCTTATCTTAACTACCCTGCCTTATCATTTGGGAGGCCACCGTACATAGGAGCAACTCATCTAAGGTGTGAATGTTCTCACGCCTTTCGCCCCTCTGTCTACACCGTGAAAGCAATTATGTAGCCAAGTAGAGGCGGATGCCTTCGCAGAGTACCACACAATTTCTAACGCAATTTCGGAGGTCCTTTGAGCAGTGTGCGAGCTGTTGGAAGCTGGGTGGCCCTGGAGGGTGTTGGGCGTGGAGAGGGGTGGACTGGGGGAGGGAGCGGTTCCTGGACTCCAGTCGACTCGAGGCACATGCCCTCTAGTGATACGCTGGTTCTACAAACAACTTCACAGCGACCCATGGAATAGGGGTACCTGCAGTAAAGTGATGTAAATTTACGAAACAGGCTCCTGTGATCTAAAAGGGACTTCTGCAACGTCCATGTAACCCAACAGTCTGGCTCTCTGAATAGACAATATAGGACGCAATTCGTTTAATTTATTCTCTGGAGAAATTACTTTAAGAGCAAATTATTACTTCTGGCAAAATCTGCTCCTAATTACCAATCGGTATAAGAAGATTATTTCCCAAATATATATTAAACAGAAGTAAAATTATTCAACTGCTAGTGTTTTGACGGTTCCCGTCACAATGCACTGGACATCTGGTGCATTTTGATCATTTTATTGTAAGTAATATTAAATGGACAGTGGGGACTCTGAAAGAAGAGAATCGACGCATTTGAGATGAAGTGCTATAAAAAGGTGTTGAAAATTGCATGGACGTAAGAAATGACGTTTTTGCAGAATCGGTGAAGAAAAGGTGACTAGAAAAAGGGATAAAAATTATAAGGAAAGACAGATATTAGAATACATCCAACAAATAATTGAGAACGTTGGCTGTAGGTGCTGCTCTGAGGGGAAGAGGTTGACACAGGAAAGAATTTCGTGGCAGGCTGCATCAAACCAGTCAGAAGACTGATGACAGAAAAAATGTTGAACTGTGAGTGATAATGTCTTAGTGGTATAGGAAGCGTGGGCGGCTGTAGTTAAATGGCAGCAAGAAGCCGTTCCCACAGGCGTCATCTGTTGCAATTGATGGTCTTATCCTTTCGGACCGGTCGTCCTCCTGAGAAGAACTGTTGGAGCTAGTAAGACAGTGTAACCCGCTTACAGTTTCAGCGCCAGAATGGAACATTTTAATAACTAATGTTAAACGAAATAAGCAACGCCCACAGATAAATCTCCTCATAGATTCCCCATATTCATTCTGTTGTTAATTACCGCAAAAGTAAAAGTTTCTTAAAACAATTGCTGGTGTGTTATCGAGCCCTCAACAACTGAGATGACACGAAGCGTCAACAGCTGAAGATGACACGATGGCAGTCGAGAATCCATTGCCAAAAATTTAGTGCCCAAACAGGTCAAATGGTTCAAATGGCTCTGAGGACTATGGTACTTAACCTCTGAGGTCATCAGTCTCCTAGAACTTAAAACTACTTATACCAAACTAACCTAAGGACATCACACACATCCATTCCCGATGCAGGATTCGAACCTGCAGTCGCGCGGTTTCAGACAGTAGCGCCTAGAACCGATCGGCCACTCCGGCCGGCCCCAAACAGGTCAGACAGTTTGATCTCTGGCACATTATGTGTCACTTATGATGACCTTGTGATATTACCTTGATGCTGCGTGACGCTAGGTTTGTCGGTACTTGAGACAGAGGGTAGAGACTTTGGATTTTTGCATGATATGCATAGATGCAGTAGAAGTAAGGAGCGTTTAGTATAAGTTTTACAGTATAGCGGGACAATATATTTGAATTCATAGAATAAATATCAATTAATG
Organism: Schistocerca serialis cubense; assembly: GCF_023864345.2. Classification (NCBI taxonomy): domain Eukaryota; kingdom Metazoa; phylum Arthropoda; class Insecta; order Orthoptera; family Acrididae; genus Schistocerca; species Schistocerca serialis. The sequence goes on from NC_064638.1 coordinate 1,038,168,454, forward strand.
GCATTTATTTGTATTATTCAAGACGGTTAAACTATGATCCACGAGACAAATAGCCGATACAGTCCAAAAAACTGCACAATTTGGGTAAACATTTTTGGAATACAGTGATCAATTAATTGTTATATTTAGATTAAAGTTCAGTCTTGATCACGTTATGTCTGTTTTAATGAGTAACCGGTTTCGGTTTTTTCTATAAAACCATCATCAGACCCATTGGCTCCCTTGGGCTGCACAGCAGCAAGGAGAGCTCCACCTACCAACCCAAGGGAGCCAATGGGTATGATGATGGTTTTATAGAAAAAACCGAAACCGGTTACTCATTAAAACAGACATAACGTGATCAAGACTGAACTTTAATCTAAATACAAAAAAATGCAATTTCGGCCAATAAGGGCAACATCTGCAAACTACAAAGAGTAACAAATTGGGTGGTATGTATTTCGGCTAGCTTAGACCGACGTCAGCTCGGTGTTTAGTAAATCTATGTATTTTATCGAGACAATAGCTCCCGTTGCGAGGTTCCTGCCAGAGAACTTCTACGGTGGTGTCAGGGAGCCTATAAAATAAGTTATAACTGCTTCGAAAGAAGCCATACATATTTACCAAAATGCAGAATTATAGTTAAAACTTACTAATGTCAATTACACACCACGGAAGTGCCTGTTTGACAATTTTGTTTGGAGTAAATGCCTCTGGCAGTTAATATTACATTCTAATAAACTGTATAAACAATATTAAGCAAGGAGTAGGGCATCACAAAATAGAATGACATAGGCAATAAAAGATCAGGCTTAATCACTAATACATAAAGTAATTGCATGTTTTGTGATTTATAAAAGACGTCTAGTTTGTGAAAATAATGATCACGGCTGTTCTCTCTATGCCACGTGAAAAAAACTGTCTTCTTAAATCGAGAAAACTCTGTCGTATAAAAAAATTAAGAAGTATTTTGGAGAATAAGACGCGTATCCATCACCATGTGGACAACGTGAAAATTCTTGGCCAGGCCCAGATATCGCGTTGATATGTTAAAAATTTTCCGCTATCAAGAGCTCAAGCATCAATTTGACCTGGTAAATAGTTACGTTTATTCTGGTTTTTAAAATAAACATTTTGTCGGTTTTTCATTAAAATCGGTAAATGAGAATACTGCGCCGTCGATAAATTCATTTTTGGGCGTTTCATTGACAACGGGAACACATCCAACATTGGCGAAGCTTTATAAGGAGTCTGCTCCACAGTAATTTTCAATACTTACGTAATAGGTATTGAATTAGTTGTGACCGTTCTTCTTTTGTAGACGATCTACGTGAATGATTCCGAACACAAATGAATATATTGAGTACTCTGCACAACACAATACTTGACGATTAAAGGTATACCCAACAGTTGACGGTACGAACGCAACACAAGAAAGACTTCTGCACATTTTCGTGATCAATTAACTATAAGATAGATTCATGCAACAAGATTGCCGTAGTTTCTAAAATATGACATAATAAATGCGGTAATGAATTTCTTATAAAATTTTTGAACTTTCAAGAAAGAAAACTGAGTTTGTTACTATGGATGAGACGCGTGTCCATCACTTCCCATCGGAAACAAAATTGCAATCAAAACCGTGGAAGGTATCCGGTGGCCCTGAGCCGAAAACTGTAAAGCTGATTTCATTTGACGGTAAGGCTATTATTAATGTTTTCTAGCCTGAAAATGAATTGTTCATGTTGATTACAATCTAAATAATAAAATAATAACTATAGAATCCCTTTTAATTCTCCTGGAACTGTTAGATAATAATCGACTCGGATTGCAAATAATTAACGTAAAATTTCGTTGTTCTGACACAAGGATATAAAGAACAAATTGTTTTAACATCCATTTTATTCAAAAAATTAGGCACCTTATTAGTTCAATCGCTTTCCACATCTAAAATAATTTAAATGCTTAATGACAGCCGCAGGAAGATTGCACATGTAGCAGACTCGTACTTCAGATATGAAATTGAAAACTCTTTGGAAAAGTACGTTCGAAAAGTATGTTCGAAAAGTGTATTGACCTAAAAGAGGTCAACACCAGAAATTAAGTTCACTTTAATATAAAGAAAGGTTGCCATAAACAGAAATTTTCATATTTCTCTCGAAAAAGCTGATAAGATCATAATTTACGAAAATAGCAACTCTAAAAAAAGGGTAGAAATACAACAATATTCCAGACAAAAATGTAAGTAGCCTGCTTCCGCGTGCGCACGTGCGCATTCCTGTGTGTGTGTGTGTGTGTGTGTGAGAGAGAGAGAGAGAGAGGGGGGGGGGAGGGGGGGGGAGAAAGAGAAAGAGATAGACAGTGAGAAAGAGAGAGAGAGAGAGCGTTTGTGCGTGTGCGTGCTGTGTTTCGTGTTGCTTCTGAAACGAAAGAGCGGATTGAAGCGACGTAGAGATGTGAGACATGGGTATATATTGTAGAAACACATTTCAGTACATCACAAGTAAAATACCTTTTGGTTAATGTCGAACTACTTTTGGTTGTAGCCAGTAAAAACTTAATACTGCCTGATATGTGGATGTTTCACGTGCAAGAATGAGTTGAGAAATTCCCAGGCAAAATAAAAAAGGAAATAACCAATTATTGACTTATAATACTTAAGAAAATGTGCAAATAGCTACTTTTTCGCATATTCAACAGAAATACAGCAGTATCATGGAAGAGGTCCACCATCTGTGGAGCACAGTGACTTCTATGTCAGAAATAGTGACACAAAATGTGTACCTTTGCCGGCTGGAGTGGCCGAGCGGTTCTAGGCGCTACAGTCTGGAACTGTGCTTAGATTGGTTAGATTTAAGTAGTTCTAAGTTCTAGGGGACTGATGACCTCAGAAGTTAAGTCCCATAGTGCTCAAAGCCATTTGAACCATTTTTTTTTTTTTTTTTTTGTAGCTTTGATCAGGAGTGGCATGTCTTTGCCATGTTATGATAAAGTAAAAATGACGGTATTTGGCGGACCACAATAGCGTAAACGCACGCCACTATCGATGCTAAGGGCTTTGTGTTGCTATTGGTATTACATAATTCACCGCAACCTGCAGAAGATGGGAGTTTCTCTTGAAATCAGTTAATGAATTTCGGAAAATTATAACGACTAGATTCCCATTTTCTTCTCAGTCTCATTTCCAGAGTGTATCAAATTAAATCCTGTTCCCTACTAACATCTTAAATCTTTAGCACGGTTTAGTCATGCGATGCTGAGCCAAAACAAATTGAGAATCCACTTATAAATTTTTGGCTCTCCCGGAGACCGTGTGGTTCGGAAATTTCAATGTGTACCAGGATTGCCGGCATGCGTCTGTAAACAATCGAAAATTAATATCATAAATTCATTTTTAAGTGACAAATAAACCTTTATATAACCCTTGTACAAACTCCATGGGAGTACAACGGTACTGTAGCACGAAGGTTAAAATGTGAACAGAATTGCAGTCATGTACTTACAAAAAAATATTTGTTATTTTTTCCCCAAGGAGATAATTGAATTTTTTTACTCTCTCTTGTACTACTGTAAAGACAAACTTGTAATTCACATTCTGTAAACTAAGAGAGCAACATAAAAGAGCAAGTGGTGAGCTACGTTGCAAAACACTATCAGACTGCCTGTGTGGATGAGAGTATTATACAGAGCATTAAAGGATAAAATTTATCAGAAAAACTGTCGAGTCTGTTCCAGTGCTGCAGTATTTAGTAAAATATCAATTTTCAGTTCTTTGGTTTAATAGCTGGTGAACTGTTCCTGAAGATGTAGACGTGTTAGATTGTGTAGAACCGTCGACGTCTAAGTGCGACTCACACGGCTTTCGAGTGTCACTCATAGTTGTATATTCATGGTGCAAAAGGAATTCATATTGGGAATATTAGATATTGTCGCAGAAAAAGCTGAGTGTCACTGTGGTGTACTGGTTATGATTCTGCACTGTTAATCTGTTACATGGAGGGGTCGCGAGTTCAAAACATACCTCAAGTGTGGAATTTTAATTTCTATATACGGTTCTAATACATTCTAGAAGTGTCCACAAATGTCAAGAACCATTGTACTGGAATGTTCTGTAGCTGTATATATGCTGTCTGTGTTCTGGCCGGAGGCAGTTCGCTACGCGCTCTTGTATGTGCAAGTGCCGAATAAACCTTCGTTAAGCGAACCTAGAAGGGGAGGCCACGACGTTTGGAACGCAGATTTACTGTAAACTTCGTACACACGTAATACTCCATGAGGACAACAAAATGCGTAAGCAGTAGCGCATACTTCTCAAGCGTTACTGAGAAAATCGCAAGATAATTTCGGTCGTCGAATACATATTTGTGCGTGACCATTTTAACCATGAAGCGACTGTAACCGAGTGGTGATAGCACTGTAGCTCAGCGTGTTCGGTCAGAGCGTAAGCTTCCCTTTCTAATAAAAAAAAACTGAGCGAACAGATGAACGAACAAACTAAACGGGTGTCATCGGACGTCCGCCCTGAACAAATTCAGCGAACAATATAGAACAATTTTTTTTAAGACGCTATTAAAATACACTCGATACTGCATATCCAATTATCAGCGCCGATTTTTAAGGAAATACTGCGTTATGCATGGTTTGCTTCCAAACTATCGTCTGAAAGAGAGGTTTTTGAAAATGTTAACAAGGTTTGTTTTTCCACAGAAAACGTCAAAAGAACTTGCGTATGCGGAAACATAGCATTTATTCAATGGAGCTGGTACCATTTAACTTTACGTTTTCCATGTTTTTACGAACAATACCATCCTGCAACTTGTACTCGTAATGTCGAAAGCGACGATTGATTGTACATCTTTCGAAAGCCGTCTGTGCCGGTCAAAACTTGGAGGTAACAAGTCGCTTCAGGCTCCTTCCAGGTATAAGGGATTTCTCAAATCACGGACAAGCATAGATTTTCAGTATGACTTTATGCATTTGGTCGTTTATTAGTCAATAGTTATGAATATTACATTATTTGTGATAATAAAAATTAGTAGACTGCCAAATAACATTGAAAATTTAATAAAATTTCATCCGATTAGCCGTACTTTCCCCATTATATCAGTTGTAATATAAATAATAAAGAAAATGACTGTGTTGAAAATAAAAAAAACTGACGAACGCAACTCGATCCAGCGGCTTGAACGCCAAACACTTAAAAAAAAAAGAAGAAACATTTTGTTATATATTGTCCGTTGAATTTGTTCAGAGCGGACGTCCAGTGACACCCATTCAGTTTGTCGTTGATCCGTTCGCTCAGTTTTTTTTATTATAAAGGGTAACTAACGCTCTGACCGAACACGCTGAGCTACCCTGACGGCACCACTCCGCTGCAGCCGCTTTATGGTTCAAATGGCCACGCACAGATACATATATTCGACGACCGAAATTGTCTTGCGATTTTCTCAATAACGCTTGAGAAGTACGCGCTACTGCTTACACATTTTGTTGCCCTCATGGAGTACTATGTACGAAGTTCGCAGTAAATCCGCGTTCCAAACGTCGGCCTCCCCTTGTTAGTGTTCGTCATTCATCTAATTACACCTTCTTCTAGGTGAAATTATTCTGGTGGAGGCGCCGGGTATTGGAACTTGTGACAGCGCACATTATCGACGACACAGTGGCTCCCATCAGGCCACGACAGAGCCGCCGTTTACGAGGCCAGAAATCCGAGTTCGAGCCATGTTCAACAGATAACAATTTATCGGAGACAGAGAACGTTACGATGACAGCAACTGTGTACCACCACATGACACTTCCTTCCGGGTTCTCTGGTGACGATGGCCAAGATCCAAACAAGTGTCTGAAGGTATATGAGCGTATAACCAAATTTAACAAATGGGCGTGACACCGTGTGTTTGGCTAACGTTTTTTTTTTTTTTTTTTTTCTACATGGAACAACTAGGAGAAGTTCACAAGCTGGGAAGTATTCCAGGTGGAACTGCGCAAGTATTTCGGCGACACACGACGACAGAAGTGGAAGGCTGAAGATATATTAAAGTGCAGAGTACAGCGTCCAGGAGAAACTACAGCATCCTACATTCAAGATATCTTGGAGCTGTGTAAAATATTGGATCCTAGAATGAAGGAGGAAGATAAGGTTGCACATCTCATGAAGGGTGTCGCTGAGGACATGTATTAAACCCTACTCCTGAAGGAGGTTTCGACCAGCAGACGACTTCATAAAATGGTGACAGTATATCGAGACAATGCGTCAAAAAATAATTACACGCAAGAAGTTTGAAAGGCTTCATACGTCGTATCTATGTCTGTGATGGAGGAAGCAACTAATTTCACAAGTGTTCTTCGTCAGATAGTGAGTCAGATAGTGAGACGCTTCAAGAGGTCAGGCCGGCCGTTGTGGCCGAACGGTTCTAGGCACTTCAGCCCGAAAACGCGCTGCTGCTTCGGTCGCAGGCTCGAATCCTGCCTCGGGCATGGATGTGTGTGATGTCCTTAGGTTATTTAGATTTAAGTAGTTCTAAGTCTAGGGGACTGATGACCTCAGATGCTAAGTCCCACAGTGCTTGGAGCCATTAGAAATTTTCAAGAAGTGATAAGGAAGTGGAATAGACATTGAACCCAATCTTTCGTCCTTCATTTCCCTTTAAAACGGTGAAAAAGTCGAGATCCAGAAGGAGTTACGTTCCTACAATGCCTCCTGAGGAACCTGTCTGGGCACCAAAGAAGACTGACGTCTCGAGCACCCAGGATAATCAACCAGTATGTTTCCATTGTGGGCGACCGGGACATGTAGTGTGCTATTGTCGAGAAAGGTGGCGGATATTTGATGACGACCGCGCCAGAAGACAGCAGACCGATCTTAGCCGACGCCAATTCCGGGACGACGAAGATGAACAAGAAGATGCGGGTTCAGGACGACGTAGGTCACCATCGCCACAAGCTAGCAGCTGGAGAGGACGCTCCCCAACACACCGATCAAGGTGTCCATTGCCGTTTAGAAGCTCCAGCCGATGATCTAGCCGCCGCAACCTGGAAACTAAAAGGTGCGACCATCCTTGGAGGTGAGGCCGCCAAAGAGAAAAATCCTCCGCCGTCGATCACCACAAAAATTATAGGAAACTACGTCGATATCCTCATGGATGGCCGACCAGCCCAAGCTCTTGTAGACTCTGGAGCACCATATTCAGTCATTTCGGAGAAGTAACGTCGCCAGTTGCAGAAAACTGTATTCGTCGACAACAAAACATTTCTGCTGAAGGTGGCTAATGGGAAATATGTAAAACCTACAGGAAGATGTGTTATTCGTGTGGGTATAAGTGGCTAAACGCAGCCCTTAGAATTCATCGTCTTACAAGAGTGTAGTCATGACTTCATTCTCGGATGGAGACTATGTGTGCTGGAGAAGTGATCATTCCCGCAGTCAGCGCTAGAAAGGTAACTGTCACGTGTCATGCCATGCATCAACCCATGTATCTTGTAGTGGAATGCAAGAGAAGCATACAACTGAAGAATAACTTGTCATCCCAGCCTCTGTCGTCTCGTTTAAGAATGGATTCGGTGAATTGTGGATAGTTGTCGCCGAGAACCGCAGATCCTTCCAAGACGCATATGCGTAGCAAACGCTGAGCCGTTAATTGAAGAACAGCTGTGGGTCATAGACACCTCCCATGCCGAGTCTGTGGGCGAAATTAGCGCTACCACTACGAACAAGATCTCTAGCTCGACTATCAGTAGATCTCACTAAGGAACAACAGAAGAAACTACTTGCCATTCTTCAAGAGTTCTCTGAATGCTTCAATCCACAGATGAAGAGCAATTTATACAAATCTACGGTGAAGCACCGGATTAGCACTGGAGACCATCAACCAAGAAGACAGAGAGCAAACCGTGTGTCAGCAACGGAACGTCGAAAAATTCACGACGAGGTAGAGAAAGTGATGAAGAATGATATCATTTAGTCTTCGGAGAGCCCATGGTCCTCCCCAGTGATCCTCGACAGGAAGAGGGATGGCAGCTGGCACTTTTGTGTTGATTGCAGGAAGCTTAAGAAGATAACTAAAAATGACGTTTACCCTCGTCCACGAATTGACAATACACTGGATTGTCTGAAGGGGACTAAGTTTTTCTCAACCATGCATATGTACTCGGGATACTGGCAACAGAAGTAGATGAGGCTGATCGTAAGAAAACTGCGTTCATCACCCCTGAGGGCCTGTATGAGTTTATGGTAATGCCGTTTCGTTTGTGTAATGCACCAGCAACTTTTGAACGGATGATGGATAATGTTCTAAGGCGCCTGAAGTGGACGATGTGTCTTTGTTATTTAGATGACATCATAGTGTTCTCAGAGACATGTGATGAACATATAAAAAGACTGAGGGCCGTTCTTGTCTCCAACAAGGTGGACTGAAACTGAAACTTCCACTTAGAAAAATTTGTGAATTACTGTGCTGGTAAACCCCTTACGTTATTTGATTTTAAAACAGCTGAGCAAAACTGAACGTACTCAGACATTACTCTCTTTACTTATTCTGATCAACACTAAACTGACACACAACATTTTTAGCGCAACGCAATCTGACTTTCAATAATGCCTACAAAAGAATGGCCTAACTAACAATAACCTATACCTTCATGAATCACTTACCTCACAAAAATCTTCGTTACTCGAACTACTGCAATACAGCAAGCGCTAATACTGCCAGCTAAATAAATAACTGAAGGCACTAACTACTGATAGGCATAGTTAGCAAATGAAAGATTTTAATAGAGAACAAACAACGTATTTACCTTAATAATGTTCAAAAGGCATCATATATATCAGTTCATGGTATCCAGTATTATAAATTTACTCTTTCTGATGGACACACGTCCAGATCGTCCGCTCTCAAAATTCTGACATCTCTTTCCCCACATCCACCACCGCTAGCGGCTCACCTCCAACTGCGCAACGCTACGCGCTGTTCACATCCAACTGCCCAACACTACGTACAATAGCGAATATTCCAAAAATGCCAACCAGCCACAGACTGCACACAGCACAGCCAGTGATTTTCATACAGAGCGCTACGTGACGTTGCCAACACAAAAACCTAAACAGCCTATTTACAAAGCTTAATCCGAGAAAATGTGTCTTCGGAGCAAAAGAAATCAAAATACTTGGACACCTTGTGTCGAACGCAGGTGTGCGTCCAGACCCAGAAAAGGTGAGATCTATAACGGAATTTCCTATTCCTAAAAGTATTAGAGATGTGAGAAGCCCGCATCTCGTGGTCGTGCGGTAGCCTTCTCGCTTCCCACGCCCGGGTTCCCGGGTTCGATTTCCGGCGGGGTCAGGGATTTTCTCTGCCTCGTGATGGCTGGGTGTTGTGTGCTGTCCTTAGGTTAGTTAGGTTTAAGTAGTTCTAAGTTCTAGGGGACTGATGACCATAGATGTTAAGTCCCATAGTGCTCAGAGCCATTTTTTAGATGTGAGAAGCTTTCTCGGATTATGTTCTTATTGCCGTCGTTTTATCAAAGACTTTTGTATCAAAGCCAGGCCACTTCAAGAGTTCTTAAAAGCTGATGATAAATTTATCTGGAGTAGTGCTCAACAAGATTCTTTCGATGTGCTGCGAAAAGCTCTGACGACTGACCACGTACTTGGTCTGTATGATGAGAGAGCACCTACAGAACTACACACACATGCCAGCAGGTATGGGATCGGTGCTGTTCTGGTGCAAATTTCGGATGGAAAGGAGAAGGTTATAGCCTGTGCTTCTAGGACACTTACAAAAGTCGAGAGAAACTACTCAACTACACAAAGAGAATGTCTTGCTATGATCTGGGCCATGTGCAAATTTCGACAGTATCTCTACGGAAGGCCTTTCACAGTTGTTACAGACCATCATTCACTTTGTTGGTTGACAGGTCTTAACGACCCTACAGGACGACTCGCCAGGTGGGCACTACGTCTTCAAGAGTATGACATTACCATAGTCTACAGAAGTGGAAGAAAATACCAAGATGCCGACTGTCTCTCAAAAAACCCTGTGCAAGACCATCAAGACTTTGATGAAGATAGTGACTGTCTCGCTGCACTGCAGGATCTTCCTGCTGAGCAGAAGAAGGACGCCAAGACATTTTAAATTATGCTTGCCTTAAATCGAGCAGAGTATGTGAAAGGACAATTTAAGGTAGCTAATGGATTACTTTGCAAGAAAAACTTTGATCTGTTTGAAAAAAGGCGGTTGCCAGTGATTTCTAAACACATGCGCTTATATGTTCTACAGCAATTCCATGACACACCTGAGGCCGGACCTTTAGTATTTATTTAGACATACGTTAGAATCCGCAATAGATTTTTCTGGCCAGGTTTATTTAGGAGTGTCCGTCACTATGTGTCGCACTGTCGAGAATGCCAGAGGAGGAAGGCAGTTCCTCAGAGACCACCTGGCCGACTCATACCAATTGTACCAGCTGAAACGCCTTTCTAGTGTGTTGCGATTGACCTCCTCGAACAATTTCCAATGTCTGCTAGTGGCAATAGATGGATTATTGTTTGCACTGATTATCTGACACGCTATGCCATTACAAAAGCCGTGAAAACAACCGAAGCATCCGAGGTAGCCAAATTCATCGTGGAAGACATTGCATTAAAACACGGTGCCCCAAGGTCGTTAATTACGGATCGAGGGAAAGTTTTTCAATCTAATCTTGTGACAGGGATAAACCGTCGGTGCAGCTTTACTCATCACATGACGACTGTCTACCATCCGCAAACTAACGGGCTTACTGAACACCTTAATAAGACCTTGGCCGACGTGCTATCAATGTTCGTCAGTGTTGAGCAGAACAACTGGGATGAGGTGGCGTTTGCCAACAACACCACCAAACAAGACATCACAGGATATACGCCATTTTTTCCTGGTGCGTGGGCGTGAGGTGACTTCGCCGATGGACACAGTGTTTCCATTACATCCTGATGACGTGGACGACGACTACATCGGCCAGGTGTTAACCAGAGCTGAGGAAGCTCAGCAGTTAGCTCGACTCCGCACACTGCAGGCTCAAGAAAACGATCGCCAAAGGTATGACGCGAGCCACCGCCCTGTTGTCTATCAGCCTGGTGACATAGTCTGGATCTTCACTCCTGTTCAGAAAGTTGGTCTCTCTGACAAGCTCCTCAGGCGCTACTTTGGACCTTATAAAGTTGTAAGACAGTTGTTTGATGTTACTTATGAAGTTGAAGATTTCGACCCCGACATAAGACGACGAAAGATCAGAGATACGGTCCACGTCCTTTAAATGAAGCCCTATAAGGATCCTGCAACCCAGGGTAAATTCAACGTTCCAGTGACCGGCAACAAGAGGAAAGGTGACGAAGAGCGTAGCGGCAAAAGAAGCTCTAAGAAGATCACCGACAGTGCAAGAATCAGTCATCAGGAGTCGGAGTATACAGGACCGATGACTCGTTCCCGGACTAGGACGACGTAACACCGAGACGCTGTTCTCTTAAGGAGGGAGCAATGTCGGGGAAGAGGCTGAGTAGCAACATGGTGTAGTGGTTATGGTACTAAACTGTTGCATGGAAGGTCATGAGTTCAGAAATCTCCTAGACTGTACAATTTTAATTTCTAAATTTGGTTCGAGTACATTCTATAAGTATCCACAAATGTCAAGAATCATTGTGCTAGAATGTTTTGTACGGTATGTGTTCTGGCCAGAGGCAGTTCGCTCCGCGCTCTTGTATGTGCAAGTGCTGAATAAACCTTCGTTAAGTGAAGTTAGTGTTCGTCATTCACCTAATTACACCTTCTTCTAAGTGACATTATTTGCTAGTTTTTGCAATATTTACAAGAAATAAATCTTGTCGTGTTAGACGTCTTGTGGTTATTGCGCAGGCTCTACACCAATTTTTAAAGAAAGTTATAGGAAAAATGAGTTATAATGGTCTGTTTAGATGTAATAATCGATATACAGTAGCCACTCTAGCGAAAAATAACACACTATTTCTAATGATTTCCAGTGTCTATCAGCAGTTAAAATTTATCACACTGAAGTCTTGCAAAATTTATTACAACTGAAACACATATATATTTCAACATGACGGGTCAGACCATTTGCTTGTCAGAGTTTCGTCTGTTAAAAGCTGTTTCTTCAATCTAAACGCTTCCTAGCCAAAGTAAGCCTTCTAAATTGGGTAGAGATCTTGTTATCCACTATCATGATTGGACATAGCCATCAAAATATCCCAACTTTCACTCAAATAAGCCCTGCACATTGAAAATTCGACTAGTGTGCCAAAACGAAAAATGATCGTTAATTTTGACAACTATTATGTCACAGTAGTCATATCCATAGTTTTACAAATCTCCGAGACGCGCACTGTTTCGACTGGGCACCCGTCGGTCACCCTAAGGTGAGCGATCGAACATCGACGAAGATGGTTCAAATGGCTCTGAGCACTATGCGACTTAACTTCTGAGATCATCAGTCGCCTAGAACTTAGAACTAATTAAACCTAACTAACCTAAGGATATCACAAACACCCATGCCCGAGGCAGGATTCGAACCTGCGACCGTAGCGGTCGCTCGGTTCCAGACTGTAGCGCCTAGAACCGCACGGCCACTCCGGCCGGCTTGACGAAGACTGTTCAGTAATTTACTCATGTCAGCACGCTGTGGAATTGCGTCTGCTGGTCACCGTGGTCATTGGCGTACTCTGCCGTCTTCGTTTAGAGCTAATCGTGAAGACAGTGGGGTTCCATATATTATCTAAATGGTGCACATTCAGTGCTCATCAATAGCAGACTTGGTTCTTTGCAAAAGACGAGTGCAGCGCCGATGTTCTATGCAGCGTTCTTCCATGATGCGCGTGCCCTGGCATATGTAAAATATCCAGTTTCCATATTCATAAGAAATCCATAATTTGTGTCTAATATCTGAAAGACATTCAGAAGCGAGAGACAGTCATTTGCTGTCGTATTAGTGTATTCTGCATTTTAGTGGTATTTACAGGGTTATTCAAAATGGTCTAGGCACTGACAAGTGATGTAAAAAATATTTGTATTGAGGTAATGTACAGGGTGTCCCAAAAAGAAAGACCCGATTTTAAATAGAATTATTTATTAGGAAAAAGGGCTTAACACCAATAAATTGCATACTAAATTACTCAGAAAAGACAGAAGTTTATAAAAATCCATCACAAATGTTCAATATGTCCTCTATTGGCTGCACCGACGACATCTAGGCAATATCCGAATTCGTCCCAAACTGAGCGTAAGTTTTTTCTGTTACTGAAGCTACAGCAGCTGATATTCTGGTTTTTAGTTCATCAATGACACCAGGTAAGGGAGGAACGTTTAGCACGAAATCGAATATGAAACGCCTGCCGAACTGCGATCGCTGATTGAGTACGACTAAATTCAATAACACACTACGCCTTCTGTTGCGCGGACGCCATATTGCGCGCGACTGGCTGCACGCTCCAAGTCAGCGCTCGTAGCGACATCTAGCGGATTTTTTCTGAAACTCTAGACCATGCTGATTACATCTAGCGCTGTTTCAGTTACCTAGCGACTTTTGTCTCAATATTATTGCAAGTTAAAATCGGGTCATTCTTTTTGGGACACCCTGTATTATAGCTATCCAGTCACATTAATGTAACACCCTGTGAACGGCCATAATAACCATCTATTGCAGCGCGTAATGCCGCAAGATGTGCAGGAAGAGTCACTGAAGTTCTGGAAGGCACAGACATGCCAGCTGCACCGACAGAGATGTGGAGCCATGCTCGCTCCAATGCCGTGGCCAGCTGCGCTTGGTTTCTTGGTTGAGGACCGATGGCGTGAACAGCCCAGTCGAAGTGGTCGCACATGGTTTTTTATTGTGTTTACATCCGGAGAGTTTGGCTGCCAGGGCAATACAGTAAACTTGTCCTGGTACTCCTGGAATAACGCACGTACACTGCAAGGTGTATGACATATTATATTGTCCTACTAGTAGATGCCATCGTGCCAAACGAAAGCAGACTGCATGTAGGGGTGAGAATGGTCCCCAAGGATAGATGCACACTTGTGTTGAATCATTACACAAGCAATGACACGAAAACATTGCTTAGACCATAAAGCTCCCAACTCCGGCCTGGATTCTTCAACGATTGTTGCCGGGTGTGTCCATGAAACTGGATTCATCTGGAAAGGCCACCTGTCCCCACCCCAGTGGACGTCTACTTGCAGTATTGGCGCGTAAATT